>NC_079874.1:27343820-28006820 GCF_023065955.2 Ursus arctos | reverse complement strand
TTTCTAAAGTAAGATGAGCCTCAAACCATGATGCTGGTGTTGGTTAAAGTGCACCTTTTGTGGCTGTTGTTGGGAAGAAATGGAGGAAAAATGAGCAAACAGAGACATCAGCTTCCAGGCTGAGTATAACATCTTCAAGACACAGAGCTTCTGGAATTGGAAGAGCAGAGTATAACTTCATCAGAGATCCTGTAAAATCCTTTTTGATGTACCATCCCCATGAACATGTGTTCTGAAGTTATCAAAGTCCTGAAAGGGATCCTAATCATGAAAGGTCCCATCGTATGTACATCCATGAAAAAATTCCAGAGGGTCCTCCTATATCGTAGGGATGGAGAGTCTGATGTTCCTGTGGAACTTGTGCGTTGGGTTAACTAAAAGCTCCTCCAACCCTTGACATTATACTTTCTGAGGCTCATGCCAGTCAGGCTATCATACAGTCAACTCAACTCAATCTTCTGTCCTGTTTTCTCCACTTGCAGAGTGTATCACTGAGAAACAGGCATATCATCTTCTGCATGGAATCAGGATCAACAGTACGAAGAATATATTCCTTGTTTCTGCTTGACATCATCTTTCTATCTTCATAAGCATGCTTCCTTTTGCCATTTCATTCCTCTCCCTCAACATTCAGGTCCTGTTTGGTATTACTGAATTTCTGAATGATTAAATAAGTTGACTAAATATGTATCTTGTACCTGTGTGTTTGTGCAGAAAGTCACTTACTTTTAAAAACACACAAATATCCACTTTAAATACAACTATCCGGGAAAGTATGGCTATAATAGGATTAACATCCCATCAGAGACAATTTACATTAGGATTAAATGTGCTATAGATGTGTCGCAAAGAGAGGGAGAAAAAGGTCTAAACCATGAGGGGAAGAGGAAAGGCTGATGGATATTTTTACTGTCATGGGACGAGGCAGTCTGGTCAAGAAAAAAAGTCCCTAGAACCATCTTATCCACCACAAGGAAAGGAGCATGTGTCCATCTCACTGAGATTTATACAGACAGTCTATGATGCCATGAGTCATAATCGAGGGGCAATGCCTACTATCACAGCAACATCACTAATGAAACTGATGGGGGAACGGATACTTCTTTACAATAGGATCACCAGTCATCCAAGATGGGGCACCGGCTGAGACCTGGTCAATCCATAGGATCATGGAGTCGGTGTAGTGCTTGCACAAACAGTCAGACTGAGAGCTCAACTGGGAAGCCATTAACACAGTACATAAGATCTAAAGTGTGCCATTCCACTATGCTTCAAAGAGACGTAGACCCTAGGATTTCTAAGGAATGGCCATTCCCATTGTAATAGGCAGAACACATGGATCACCCATCCACGATAACCCAGGTGTTCACCACTGCAGAGATCAGCACTCTGGATGCAGACCTTATTCCAATGGTTAATATATACTGCTCAGAGACCCAGTCCAGGCCCCAGGAAAATATAAATAAAAAAATGTTTGAATTATTCTTCTTGAATAAAAGAGTGTATGCATTTGGAGTTCTGACTCCTGTCATCATAGTGTGTCTGGAACTGCTGGAGAGTGAAGTAGGTGAATTGAACTTCAGTCTCGTAAGGCATGTTGAAAGGTGAACCCTGGCATAAACGAGTTTTAAAAAATTATGAAATGTGATACACACACCCATATGTGATTGTGTGTGCATGCGTGTATAATACACACACGTACATATTATGTCATAAAAATTACAGAAAACTTGAAAGAATAAAAGGCAGAATCTGCATATTTTTTGCCTAGTTTCCTTCTCTCCTTCATAAATGTGTGTGTGTGACCAATGTTAATAAGGGAAGGGGGACTGTCACCACAGATGTTACAGACATGAATAGTCAGGAAAACTATTAACAAAGTTATACCAGTTTAATACTTTTCATGGAATGGATACACTTCTTGAAAGATAGGTTACCAAAGTTGACACAAGATGAAAAAGAACATCTCTATAGTCCTTTATCTACTAAGGAAACTGAATGTGCCATCATAATACTTTCCATAAAGAAGCTGCTGGTCCAAAAGATTTCAGTAGTAAATCCTTTCAAACATGCAAAGAACAGAAGATCACTCATCTTAGATAAAGTTTTCAGAAAGACAAAAGGAAGACAACTGTCCTACATTTTATGAGGTCAGCATAACCTAAATCCCCAAGGCTCACAGATATCAATAGATACATGAACATACAAGTTCATACTAAAACATTTCCCAGGGCGCCTGGGTGGCTCAGTCGTTAAGTGTCTGACTCTTGATTTTGGCTCAGGTCATGATCTCAGCGCTGTGAGATGGAGCCCCCATCAGGCTTCCACACTCCACGGGGAGTTTGCTTGAGCTTCTCTCTCTCCCTCTGCTCCTCCCTACCCACCCTTCTCTTAAAATCAATCAATCAATCTTTAAAAAACTGTATTTCCCGTCCCAACTTGCATCTTTATGCCTGCTGGCCAGCACTGGACACTTTCAAGAGACGGGTATAAATTCTGCATTGTACATATGCATGCATTGTCATGAACACACAAACATACTAATATATTGGAATGCAGTCTTTGTTTTACACATAGAAAACATGAGAAGATATAAAGAATATTATCCTTCTTTTTTTTTTCCAGGGAGTTTTTTAGAGATTTATCCATAGATTGATTCACTGAGATCTAAGTTATTATTTTTAATTTCTTACATTTTCCATTTTGAATGTGTCATAGCCATCACACTGTTAAATTTATTTTTAATGTTTCAACATTACGAACAACAAAGCAGTGAACAATTTTTATGTGTATCAATAATTTAAAACTTTCTACAAATGGGAATGCCTCACCAAAGTGAGTGCACATTTAGAATTTTGATGCATTCAACCAAGTTAACCTCTCAAAACACCTTTGCATTTTCTATTGTCAGTTCCCAGCATGTTCTTTCCACAGATAAACATTTAACTTACTCTTCCAACTACCGTCAGAGCTTTGCTTCAAACCCTTCCCTAGGGAACAATGTCTCCTACTGAAATAAGACCCCAGCACACTCCATGTGCCTGCCTGTCTTTATTTTTCATCCTGTAACTTAGGAACGGGTTATATATTTGATAATTGCTGCTTTAGCTTATTTCTGTTCTCTCTCCTTTCACAGGAGGATGACTCACTGGATCACGAGCAGAGTCTGTCTGATTCCTGCTGAATTTTGAGGTTTGGGCCATTGTTGGCACATCACATACACTAATCAATATTTCCTGAACACACTCAAACACTGGATAGGAGGAATCGTACAGAAGACACATTTTTTATAATGCAAACTTGGATAAAAGGTTACACTAGAGGGGAGCCTAGGTGGCTCAGTCAGTTAAGCTCTGACTCTTGGTTTTGGCTCAGGTCGTGATCTCTGGATCATGGGATTGAGCCCTGCATCTGGCTCCGCACTCAGCACAGAGTCTGCTTGTCCCTCTCCCTCTGCTCCTCCTCTCACTCACTCGCTTTCTGTCTCTCAAATAAACAAATAAAATCTTTAAAAAAAAGTTTATGGTGTATTGGACTATACTATATTTTCTGATATGTTCCTGCAAGGTAACAAAAAAAATCAAGTCACTTCACAGATAACTAACAACTCTTCTTCTGTGACTGAGTGCATACAACTTGAGAAGAGCTAGTATGTGATTCCCGGTTGCTGACACCGGGTTTTGCTTTGACTATTGTAATAGGTCATAATCACGAATAACTCAGGCAGTGGGGAGAGAGGATAAAAGCAATTCCTGCCTAGCTGACACTAAACATTCTGATGACAGACTATGTCCAGAACCTGACAGAGTAAAATGTCATCAGAGGATCAAATGTCCATCATCTAGTAAAACACATGCAATGAAATTAAGACAAAGAACAAACAAAAACCAAGTGAAAACCACCCATACACGAATGTAAAAGCAAAGGTAAACAGCAGACAGAGACAATAGGGACCTTTCTTTCTGGAAGCTGTCCTCTCTGAAATTTATAGAATATCATTCTAATCCTGTCCATATCTCTTTGCACATTTAAAGCTTCCAGAAGCTTAAAGAAGGATTAGGAAGGTTTTGGAATATGTCACATATTTTTTTTTTAAGTTTGTTTAAGTAACCTTTACACCCAACATGGGGACTGAACTCACAGCCCCAAGAACAAGAGTTGCATGCTCTTCCAACTGAGCCAGTCTGGCACTCCAGGATTTTTTTTTTTTTTTTAATATGTATGTTTTCTTCTCCAAATGGATGGGTTTGAGGAATTCTCAATGGCAAGCATGGACTTAAAGGGTGCTCCAAGGGGTGAGAATTTCTAGTGAGAAAATCTGAGATAATGTTTAGATACCCTGTCTCTGGCTCACACTTGGTGTTTACCTGTTCTTGGCCTGAGCTGTTTTCCTCTTCAGAGTGTCTCCCAACAGCATGACCCTTCATGGGAAATTGGCGATGCTTTCCAGGGTGAGACTATGAGGCAGCCTGGGAAGACAGGCTAAAATATACCACCTGGGTAATTATTTAGTAGAGGCACTGCTGTTCTCTGTTAACTGTTGTTAAGTGGGGACTTCCCCAGACAGCAGTTCGTATGTCTTTCTTCCTTCTGTACATTCCTGTGTGTCTTACTGAACCCAGCATGACTATCTTTCCCCTTCTCTGTGTGTCTCAGGCACAACTAGTCACAGAGTGGAGGATGCAGTGTGACTCCTACTTCCTTCCAGACGTGTCTTCTAGACCCTTGCTTCATTGTCCAATTGACTGTGCTGGTAACAGTCCCTTCTACTGAAGGCCTACTCCAGTGAGTTTAATCCAATGACTCTTGGACATGGCTCTGGGTTCTAGGTTCTTAACAGGTACTTTGGTATTTCTGTTCAACAAGAAATGCTCCTCTTCTATATAGCGGTATGACCCAAATGTACCCAAACAAACAAAAACAAATCCCCGGGGACACACACAAACTCATTCATTAACCAGTTGTAGGCACTGGGGACGCAGCCAACACAAAAGGCCAAAGACTCAGACATGGTGAAATATACTTCTTAGTGAAGACAGATTGCCTATATGAAGAAAAAGGGTACCTTAACCATTACTTGCTGGGTTATAAGGTGTGAGTGTTTGTGTAGGAAGGCTCTATTCCTACTCATCATTCTCTTACCTACGTTTTGAGTAATATTAGTGAAAGACAGTTGGGATCTAAATGTCAAATGATTTCCTTTAAGACGAAAATAAGAGGATTAACAGGATCCCAAGACCGACCTGTTGCAATCATCTTTTGCTGCTATTTAATTTCTCATTGATCGGCAGTTAGAATGAGCTTCCTAAGATGGGGTGATCTTAGGCTGCATTCCCAGGGAACACGTGTTGGTAGGATCCAGTAAAAAAGCAAACCAACCAGGAATATTAGAGATACAGAAGAACAGCTGCAGAGGGTAGTAATGGGTGGAATGCAGCGTTAGCCGGGATCATTATCCAAATCAGGGAGGCAATGGAGAAAAGTTTGCCAGGATGTTATGAGCCGTGAAAACTATTTCAAAGCTTCCACAACAGGAGGTTATAAAGAACACTAGACAGAGGAATAGGGGAAAGAAAGCAAGAAGTAAAAATAAAGGTCCTGGGACCCGAAGAGAAGGGGGTGGAAAGCAAAGGAGACGATCCTATGGCACGAACAGTGTTGCTCTGCTCTGAGCATGAAGACGAGTGCCCAGTCGGACACCCACGCTGGGGACTCGGTTCAGCCATGTTCTCCTTAAAGGTCAGATGCCAAGCCAAGACCCTGGAGCAGACAGCAGTGAGTCAGTTCTCGCAGCATTTTCACTCCCATGACATGGACGCCAGGAGTGCCCTTATCTATTCATTTTTCTGGTAAGAACAAAATATATCTTCAAGGTATTTATCTGATAAATTTCTAAGGAAAGAAAGTAAACATACATGGAAATGTGGACCAAAAAACCCCCCAAAGAAGAGGTTGTGTGGCTGTTTCAATGTCCCTGAAAAATCACCAGATGTCCAGAGATAGGAGGAAATTTGTTTCCTTCCTTCCAAACTTGCAAAAATCAGGGAATTAGGGTTATATGATTTCTTCCTTGTTTGAAGACATGATTGAGCCAATGGATACATATATTAAAGATCAGATCGTTAAAAAGCTGTTAGGAAAACAGAACAATGCAAATGAACTGTGGGTATGTTTTCTGAGGAAGTCATTGGGCATTTACACGGAAGGTCTTTTTAGTAAAAAGAATGAAAGCGTCTTCTTTGGGGAAGACAGGGATAAATGTTTGGTGCTGATACGATGGTCATCTCAGAGGAACGGGTGGCTTGCCTGGGGTCTTGGGAAATCTAAAAACTGTCTGGAACAGGGAATAGTAGTCATTCTATGAGGTTGTTACAACTGGTTGGTCTTTGGAGCCTAAGTCTTACTTACTTTTATTCGTAAAGAAAGTCCTATAACCTTCATGTCCTAACTGCCTTTTATTTAATATTTCTCAAACATACGCAAGGCAATAGGAAGGACAACAGAAAACCAAGCTTCTCGGCGGGGGTGGGTGGGGGGGTGTGGGGGGTGTGGGAGGGGGAATGGACAAGAATATACAATGGATCTTTAACAAAAGTACAAGCACTGGGTGGTATATGCAACTGATGAATCGCTGAATTCTACCCCTGAAACGGATAATACTCTACGTTAACTACATTGAATTTAAATAAATTTTTTAAAATCCATCTTTCTGGTAGCTACAGTTGTGGTGAGCAGAACATAATGTGTAGAGTCGTGGAATCACTATGTTGTACCCCTGAAACTAATGTAACATTGTATGTCAACTGTACGTCAATAAAAAAGTAGTAATAATCCGAAAAAAAGTACAAAGGAAATCCAGCAGAAAATATTATTTCCCTGACGTTCTGAGGACAAGTTTCAATCAATAAATGAATACTTGTATGCAAGAAGTAAACATTTATGGGGGCACTTGGGTGGCTCAGTCAGTGAAGCGTCTGCCTTCGGCTCAGGTCAGGATCCCAGGGCCCTGGGATGGAGTCCGGCATCAGGCTCCCTGCTCAGCAGGGAGTCTGCTTCTCCTTCTCCTCCCTACTTGTGCTTTCTCTCGCTATCTCTGTCTCTCTCTCTCTCATATAAATAAAAATCTTTTTAAAAAAATAACTGAACATTTATGGAATGTTTATTCTATTGGAGGCACTGTCTTAAATACATGTTATAAAAATGAGAAATATAAAAAATATGTCTCACCTCGACACTTCAAAATTGAGTTCAGGGTCATGGACATCTAAGTTAAAGAAATAATAAAAATCATGAATGATAAAGGTCACGCGGAAGCACGGATAACTCAACACCTGTGTCAGTCATGGGAGTGAGAAACAGTCGTCACAGGGAGGGCATTTACTCACTGAACACTGAATAAAATTTTAAACTGAGAATCGCAGAAAGAGAAGAATCAGTGTGCACAAAGGCACAGATTTGTAACAGGTCATCGTGAGTTCAGGGAATGTTGAATTTTCAGTGTGGTCAGGTACTGTGGGTAGGAAGTCGGATGCAGAAAATGAAGCAAAAACTCAGGCTTTGTTCGGGAGAATACCGTATGTCAAAAATATTAATTTTATATCTCTCATGTGGGAAATCAGCATGGATGTAGGTTTTAAAATAAGGGGATATTAAAATTCATTGTCTAATTGTCAGTTCGCTAGGAACTCCTATGGGAGAGACTGTATTCGGGGAGATAATTTTGGGGAATCTTAGCAATGGAATTAAGTAGTCATGGGAATGAGTGAAATTAACATTTTAAGAAAAATTTAGACTATGAATAGAGAGTTTAATTCTCAAATTCAACGCTGAAGTTTGAACTGGTCCAACTGCAGAAATAAGAATACCACTAAACCAATGCAGAGAATAACATACCAGGTGCAGAAAATGAAGTGTTGAAAGAAATAATAATAATGTTGTGGGTAAGCTATACGTTTGAAATGTGAATAATGCATTTTTAAGCACCAGATCTGTGCACGGTGTATGGATATATAAAGTTTATTTCTGTCTGTGTCTGTGTCTAACTCTGCCTGTATTTCTATCACCAGGTACAGCTGATCCTTCAACACAGTTGAAACTCTGGGTATAACTTTTGAGTCCCCCAAAACTTAACTACTAGCAGCCTACTACTGACCAGAAGCCTTACCAGTAACATAGACAATTGACTAGCATATTTTGTGTCTATGTATCCTATATACTGCATTCCTGCAACAAAGTAAGCTAGCGATGAGAAAATGTGATTAAAGTGGTAAGGAAAATACATTTACAGTATGGTAAAAAGAAATCCATGTGTAAGTAGACCGGCGCAGTATCCTGCAAAGGAAATGCAGAATCATATTGTAACCCTCAAAGGAAACGCAGAATCACGTTGTATCCCGCAAAGGAAATGGAGAATCATATTGTATCCCGCAAAGGAAACGCAGAATCACGTTGTATCCCGCAAAGGAAACACAGAATCACACTGTATCCCACAAGGGAAATGGAGAATCACATTGTATCCTGCACAGTTCAAAACCAGTGTGGAACAGAGGAGAAAGAACAGGTAGGACTGTTTTTACCCAAGGAGTAGAGCAGCAGTCCTCAATGTGGATTGAGATTCCATAGTCTGTCGCCAGTGGCTGTCTGGACACATTTAGGAGCTGTCCGATGAAGGTCAGGAGCTACTGGATCTCGTGGGTGGAGACCAGGGATGCTTCACTTCTTATAGTGCCCAGGACTGTGTCCCCATAACTTAGAGTCATCCAATGCAATGTAGCAATAAGTGCTGAGGTTGAGAATCCCTATTCATAGAGTCATAAAAGCACCAAAGAGTATGCAGAGATGGAATGAGTGTAAGATTTAAAACATCTATTATTTTTAGCAATGACAAGGCACCGTAACTTTTGCCATTCCTCAAGGGTTAAGGAATGGATGGGGATTAAGGAAGGTTTTGTGTGTTTGCTGTTATTAAGGATTAATGGGAGTTCGCAATGCACACAGCACTGGCAACGAGGAAAGAAAATGATATTTACACAGTGGATAGTAAGTGCATGATGTCTTCAAATGAGTGTGTGTGGTCAAGAGCAGGCATGTGTTCAAATTCATGATCTTAGTTCTATCCAAGACATCTAGATGCCCAGATCCTAGAACACACAAAGGCAATCTTGGACAAGAAATCTCAGTTTCCAAAGGTTCATTCTGTCACACAACATCGACATAAGGTCCAAGTTTAGAATGTTGCTACTGATGGTATGTAAGAACAAGTCCTAGAGCATTGACTTCATAAGTTTCTCAGGCATGGAGAAGCACTGAACACTGCTTAAAATTATACCAATTCTTTCAAAATATTTCTGTTGTTTATTTGGCCAACATAATCAAGTCTGCCTTTAAACAAATTTCTTAAATATTAAACGTTGTTTTATGAGATAAAGTGTTGGAGAAGTATGACCTGATTCTTTGAAATGAGTATGAGTATGAGAATGAGTATGAGCTTAGTTAAAATAAGAGCAAAACTTTCAAACCCATTTCTAGAGAATTTGAGCTTTAGTTGAAGAGAATGAGGGCGTTGGAACAGAATTCAATATGCATCGTTTAAACTAACTACAAATAATGCTCAAACACCAATGCTGTGCTCTTCAGGGGCCAAATGCCCAAATGTTTCATTTTTGTGGAAAACAATGTACAATGTAGTGTTCTCATGAGGGTCTGGCAAGTGTGTTTTTAAGTATCAATATGGAGCAACAGGACCGAGTTGGAATACAATTACAGAATATCCATGTTCAACGTTGGTCAACAGGCACGGTGGGACCTCCCTTGTGACTTTGTACTAGGACGTGGCATGTTTTGATTGTGTACTGACTTCACGATTTTAATGTGATTTATTTACATGTCAGTTTACATAATTGGTTTTAATAATGCCTCTATTAGACAACGGGGTTGCACAATTCTTGAAAATTTCACTATCGGCTCTCGTGAGGAGGTCTGAGAGGGCGGTCGTATGCCTGCAGGTCCTACAAGAAGGAAGTCTGCTATCACGGACAAACTGTGCGTGTTGAGGGGACCCTGCTCACGTTTTGGTGGTTTTGGAAGACTGTAAATACACATCATCTGAAGAAGACAGAGATGTGTACAAAGTTCAGCTCCCTACACTTCAGTAGCTCTCCTCACGGAGTCTCACACATTGCAAGGATGGTTCGTTAGACAAAGATTCTTGCTGAAGGGAATGTGAAAAATAAAATACAGCGAATCATATTGAGTTTAGAAAATGCTGCTTTTTCTATCACAATCTTGGGTAAAATTTCTATGCAAGTTATTGTTCAATCAAATTACATATTGGTAATTTATGCTGGAAGTCCATGTTGATCCAGAAGACAAAATGGCTAAAGCCTTTGGTGTGTACTGTAGCTTATTCTGTGCAAATGAAACGTTTACTATTACCTATATTATTTATATTAAGGAGAGAAGTAAGTATATGCATTATTACTAAGACTAGTGCATAAATGCATTCACACATGAGAGTCTTGAGTTCGGGTTGAGTGAGTGAGAGATACTGGAAGTTGTCTACCAGAAATGAGGAAAGGCATCCATAATGGGCTCTAGCAAATGGCCTTCCTAAAAATGGTACACACCTATTCTGGAGAGCCAATAAATGCTCTAAGGTGGCCCCTGAGGTTACTGCCGAATATCGCACATTGGAATAGCCAGGTTCTGTGACCTAAGTGAGTCCAGATTTAGAATTTGCATTCAGCAGAGACAAACCAATGTCCAGTTGTGACTGCAATCACCTTAAGCACACTGCTTGATTGCATCACGGTTTTAAAATGGCACCTAAGATGTGCATGTGTTGCTCTGCGAGTAAATACAGAATCATATCGCACTGCGCAAAGGAAACGCACGACCACGTCACACCCCGCAAAGGAAACGTGGATCACATCGCACCATGCAAAGGAAACAGGGGTCATATTGAACCCCCCAAATGCAGTTTGCAAGGTGGTCAAGCTTACATCTGGCTAACTGCGTGAAAACCCCGCAGGTGCATCTCCTATACAGATGGGGTTCTCAGACATCCCGTGGACTAGTCTACACAGACCCCGCAGGTGCATCTCCTACACAGATGGGGTTCCCAGACATCCCGTGGACTAGTCTACACAGACCCCACAGGTGCATCTCCTACACAGATCGGGTTCCATGACATCCCGTGAACTAGTCTACACAGACCCCGCAGGTGCATCTCCTATACAGATGGGGTTCCATGACATCCCATGGACTAGTCTACATAGACCCCGCAGGTGCATCTCCTCTACAGATGGGGTTCCGTGACATCCCGTGGACTAGTCCACACAGACCCCACAGGTGCATCTCCTACACAGATGGGGATACATGACATCCCATGGACTAGTCTACACAGACCCCACAGGTGCATCTCCTACACAGATGGGGTTCCGTGACATCCCGTGGACTAGTCTACACAGACCCCACAGGTGCATCTCCTACACAGATGGGGTTCCATGACATCCCGTGGACTAGTCTACACAGACCCCGCAGGTGCATCTCCTACACAGATCGGGTTCCATGACATCCCATGGACTAGTCTACACAGACCCCACAGGTGCATCTCCTACACAGATGGGGTTCCCAGACATCCCGTGGACTAGTCTACACAGACCCTGCAGGTCATCTCCTACCCAGATGGGGTTCCATGACATCCCGTGGACTAGTCTACACAGACCCCGCAGGTCATCTCCTACACAGATGGGGTTCCCAGACATCCCGTGGACTAGTCCACACAGACCCCGCAGGTGCATCTCCTACACAAATGGGGTTCCGTGACATCCCGTGGACTAGTCTACACAGACCCCACAGGTACATCTCCTCTACAGATCGGGTTCCATGACATCTCGTGGACTAGTCTACACAGACCCTGCAGGTCATCTCCTACACAGATGGGGTTCCATGACATCCCGTGGACTAGTCTACACAGACCCCGCAGGTCATCTCCTACACAGATGGGGTTCCAAGACATCCCGTGGACTAGTCTACACACACCCTGCAGGTGCATCTC
Organism: Ursus arctos; assembly: GCF_023065955.2. Classification (NCBI taxonomy): domain Eukaryota; kingdom Metazoa; phylum Chordata; class Mammalia; order Carnivora; family Ursidae; genus Ursus; species Ursus arctos. The sequence goes on along the minus strand of NC_079874.1, from coordinate 27,994,762 downwards.
CTACACAGATGGGGTTCCGTGACATCCCATGGACTAGTCTACACAGACCCGCAGGTGCATCTCCTACACAGATGGGGTTCTGTGACATCCCGTGGACTAGTCTACACAGACCCCGCAGGTGCATCTCCTACACAGATGGGGTTCCGTGACATCCCGTGGACTAGTCTACACAGACCCCGCAGGTGCATCTCCTACACAGATGGGGTTCCGTGACATCCCGTGGACTAGTCTACACAGACCCCGCAGGTGCATCTCCTATACAGATGGAGTTCCATGACATCCCGTGGACTAGTCCACACAGACCCCGCAGGTGCATCTCCTATACAGATGGAGTTCCATGACATCCCGTGGACTAGTCCACACAGACCCCGCAGGTGCATCTCCTACACAGATGGGGTTCCGTGACATCCCGTGGACTAGTCTACACAGACCCCACAGGTGCATCTCCTACACAGATGGGGTTCCGTGACATCCCGTGGACTAGTCTACACAGACCCCACAGGTGCATCTCCTACACAGATGGGGTTCCAAGACATCCCGTGGACTAGTCTACACAGACCCCGCAGGTGCATCTCCTACACAGATGGGGTTCCATGACATCCCGTGGACTAGTCTACACAGACTCCGCAGGTGCATCTCCTACACAGATGGGGTTCCATGACATCCCATGGACTAGTCTACACAGACCCCGCAGGTGCATCTCCTACACAGATGGGGATCCATGACATCCCGTGGACTAGTCTACACAGACCCGCAGGTGCATCTCCTATACAGATGGGGTTCCATGACATCCCGTGGACTAGTCTACACAGACCCCACAGGTGCATCTCCTACACAGATCAGGTTCCATGACATCCCGTGGACTAGTCTACACAGACCCTGCAGGTGCATCTCCTACACAGTTGGGTTCCAAGACATCCCGTGGACTAGTCTACACAGACCCCGCAGGTGCATCTCCTACACAGATCGGGTTCTGTGACATGAGTCTTACATGAGAATTCTTCACTATGTTCCCAAGAAATTGCTTTGTTTTTCTTCCACATTCTCAGCTGTAACTTTTCATTAATATCAATCTGCTCGGCTACGTTTTTTAATGTTTTCTTTCCAATCTTGAAGAAGGTGTTGATGTCAGGAGTATAAGCAATATCATCATCCCAACACATCAGAACTATCCACTTTAAAGTACTTTCCTTTCAATTCAGAATTCCGTCTGTCCCTGAAGTGCTGCTCTTGGCCTCATGACCTTCCTTACACTCACCTTCCACATCCTTTTTGATGTTACTAGATTCCTAAATGATGAAATAATTCATTAAAACAGACACCTGTGTCTGTGAAGAAAGGTATTACATTTGTAATGCACAGAAGTAGTTGCTGGAACAAACTGATCCGTAATATTGCATCAGGAATGAGCCAGGACATAATTGTGCTTAGGACTAATTGTACAATCCCTAAGGGTGTCTAGGTGAGAGGGGAAAATAGGAACTAAGATATTATGGATGGTACTTTTATCATCTGATATAAACCCACCCCCAGTGTTGCTTACCAGATGGGACTGGATGGTCAGACTACTTCAAAGAAGAGCCTCTCGTTTCCTAAGTGACACCAGAAAACATATTGTAATGATATCTTTTATTTCTCTCTCCCTTGTGAGCAAATCATATTAACCTCCACCACAAATGAGGGAGAAACAGCGGTTTTGAAGGTAAGGTATATACATTTGAGAAAAAATAAAAACAACAACCCAGGCTGTACACCGAGGTATGTAGCCAGTGAGGACTGGCAATCAAGGACACAGAAAGAGTTAGGAAATTTTAAAATAACAAGAAGCCACTGGAACTAAGAGAAAGTGGGAGGATCCTTTAATGAGAAAAGGAATTAAGGAAAGATGCAAATATAAAGGAACTGGATATTGATGACTGTCCCAGGTTGGTTTTCCCAAGAATGGTCTGCAATGAAGATTAGCATTCAGGAAGTTTGTTGGGTATTTCTGAAGCCAACAGTGGGAGCCCGGGTGACTCAGAGAGGCAGGTTTGAATAGAATGAGAAGCTTCCCTGGGATTCAGTCATAACAGGGACCAGGGACAGTGCCACAGGGACCTCAGAATCTGAGGTCGCCGCCATTCAATTGTCCCAAGGTTGGTTCTTCAGAATAGACGAGGATAAATCGAGGGTGTGTTCCTCATCCAACAGGAAGTGATCCCATTGTTAAAGGCGCTGTGTCCAAGCCTCTGAGCTATATCATGGGTTATATGGCAGAATATAACTCATGGCGTACAGCAGAGGGGACAGAAGGTTCCCTGATGCCCCACCCCAGCTGTTTAATCTCTACAAGGAAAGTGGAGCATGTTGGACACCGAAAAATGCAGGGGTTAGCAGTACGGACCCATGCACACACACATGAAAATCCACAAATAGTTTTGGACTCCCCCCCCCAAAATTAACTAGGAAGAGCCTACTGTTGACCGGAAGCCTTACCAATTACATAAACAGTCAATTAACACAATCCAAACACATGTCGTAGGGAGAAGAATACATGCTGTATTCTTACAATAAAGTAAGCTAGAGGGGTGCCTGGGAGGCTTGGTTGTTTAAGTGTGTGACTTCTGATTTCAGCTCAGGTCATGATCTCAGCGTTGTGAGATCGAGCCCCATGCTGGGCTTTGTGCTGAGCGGGGAGCCTGCTTAGGATTCTCTCTCTCCCGCGTCCTCTGCCCCCCTCCTCCCACTGCTTGCATGCAAGCTCTCTCTCTAAAAAATAATAATAAATAATTTAAAAAGTAAGATAGAGAAAACAAAATATGATTAAGAAAATCATAAGGAAGAGAAAATACATTTATAGGACTGTGTTATTTATTGGGGAAAAAAAAAAAACCCACCTGTAAGTTCACCCATGCAGTTCAACCCGGTGTTGTTCAAAGGTCAACTGTAATTTTTTTTTGGAAGGTGCATAATTCTCCATGGCAGATGGAATGCGCTTACCCTAATTCACAACATTTTACGAGATGGTTCTCCTACTGGGGCTTGCGTAGATTACACACAAGTCTTTTCCCACACAAAGAACATGAATGCCACTACCACCCCCAAGCCGTATTACTCAAATGTCAAAGTTCCTGGCAGGGCAGCCTGATCTTCTGCAGTCTTTATACTCAACCAGGCAGCTTTCCTTAACTGTTGCTGTGTGGGTCAAAGTAATGAATGAACTGAAGAACACATTGGCCGCAGAAGGCGTATTTTGAAAGGGGACAATTTCAGTGGAATGCAATAATTTATCACTTAATTTAGAGGGGATATTCTCACATGCTCCAGACATGTGTATCCATAAAAATATCATTGGGCTTGCAAGCCCATGAATGGTTTGGGGGCTTATTCTCCCTGCCACTAGAATGAATATGTCTTACAGAGCCTCCAATGTCACTGTCCACTCTTGAGCTGCTAGTCTGCAGAGTATGATGCCATGGGCACAGCAAACTACTATGATGACTGGTACAATATCCAACAGACCAGGACCCTGCTACACCAGGAGGCAGGAGAGAGAACAATGCGCAGGAGACAATACTGGTCTCTGTTCCACGTGATACGAAGTCATTTTAATTCTTCATTGTGATTAAAAAAAAATCAAAACTAATACATCCCACCAAACAATAGTCATAGACCAGGTAACCTGAACCTATGAGAATCTGCTTTCAGAAAAATACCGCTCCTGGCACCAAAGTTGTAAGTAGAGCTAGTAGTTGTTTGGGTTTGTGTCTTCCATGGCCCCCCTGCAGATTCACCTGACTTTGGGTATGAAATGTGACATAATTGGGAATGCAAAGAAGACAACCACCTATGAATTCTTCAGCTCTTCAAGAAGGGCATGATGTTTAGAACTCTACCAAAGTCCTATTAGCGCCCCCATTCAGAAACATGGCGAAACACATGGTCACAGATTTGCGAGAAAGATGGAATGGTGTTTCAATCACCAGAAGCGAGGCTGACAAATCAGCTTACTTTCAATGGTCTCGGCTCTATTCACTTTTCTCACTAGTGAAATTGATTCATTACCTCACTGCCCTATGATCTGTAGAATTAAGACTGTTATGTAATAAGATTTGATTGTCGCATGGATAAGGTATAATAATACATTAAAAATTATCCAAAAATGATACCCAGAATAGACTGGGAACTAAGGATACTTCCACAATTACATAAGCAACATTCTGAGGTGTTCTAACTTAAAACTGAAGTCCATGCACTTCCATTGAAACATACCAAGGAATTAAATATATATCTATATAAAATTTATTTTTTTATTTGAGAGAGACAGAGATAGCGACAGAGAGCATGAGTGGGGAGGAGAGGGAGAAACAGGGTCCCCGCTGAGCAGGGAGCCTGATGCGGGACTCGATCCCAGGACCCTGGGACATGACCTGAGCCGAAGGCAGACGCTTAATGACTGAGCCACCCAGGCACCCTAAAAATATATTTTGCAATATTTCATACAACTAGATAACAATTTTAAAATTTGTTCTGTAATATTCCATACAACTAAATAGCTCATGTTGCTTGATAGATGTTTCAGCAACACTAGCAAGCACATTATGGAAATACTTGGGATAAGATTTTCTAATATGAAATCTTCACCAGGGCAAGAGATTGGCAGTGAGACTGTCCTTCCCTGGCTCAGCAGCTCTCATCATCAATTCCAACATTTCTTTTGCAATGAGAGTCATGCAAAGAACTAGGAGATAGTGATAATTACGGGTTAAAAATAAAAATCATGGTAAAGTTAATATGGAGTGAATAAAGTCAACTAAAATGCATTTTCTTTTCCTTATGGGGTTAGGCACAAACTAACATGTGTTAATTCAAACAGAAAATGCTGTCTGCAAAACAGACGCACTGGATGTGGGTAATGAAGGCAAGGACATCCATGCAACCACGGTCTTTGATATCCCTTGAGGAGCAGACACTGTTTACAGTATCAGTGCCACTACTAACAAGACTAGTGCAGACTGGCATCGTTGGTGAAGAAGGAGGCCACGGAACAAGATGTGTACCCACAAGGCAACTGCCATGCTTTGGTTTAGCTGACAGAGAATCCTAGAAAGTAGACTTCTGAGAAAAGTGGCATAAGTGATCAACGGCATGTTAGGTTTTTCTGAAAAGTTGTTATATGTTTATATATATAAACTCTATTATGGTTATATAACTTTTAAATGTTTATATATAAGTACATATAATTATAAATAACTATAAGTATAATTTATAAATATAGAATATATAATTTATAAATAATATATATTTAGAAGTATATATAAATTTATAATTAACTAAATACATGTATTTATACATACACATTTATATATAAAATATATATATATACACATATATGTGTGGGGGGGTGTACAGGTGTATCTGTGTGTTTATGTGTATATGTTTGTATATGCATGTATACGTTATTACATATATATAGACATATACACACACACACTTGTTCTGGAGATTCGAATATATACTCTAAGTCAGTCAGGTATATTTATTGCATGGATCATTCCACTGGGACACCAGAATTACAGAGGAGAGTGAATTATATTATTTAACTGATGCTGGGATTAAAAGTGGTTCTGTTGCTAGAAATAACAATGAGCCATCTGATTTCCTGTCATAATGGCTCAAAGATATACATATATATACCTTGCTCTAAATCACTGAACTGTGAAACAGTAAGTTGGCTCTTCCGTGAGGAATTTCAGTGTTTTCACATGTGGTGGTGAACTCGTGGTATTTTATTGTTCAGAGACAAGTTCCATCTCTCATGGGGATGCCTCTGTCATCACCATGAGTGAGACCATTATAATTCCTGGTAAAATAGTCTATTTACTGTCTAATAGGTCACCTGGTTTACAGCATGACACGAATGGATTCTAGCAGTAGTCAGAGAACAGAGGCAGGGTTAAGAAATCTGAAAACTAGGGGCACCTGGGTGGCACAGCGGTTAAGCGTCTGCCTTCGGCTCAGGGCGTGATCCCGGCGTTCTGGGTTCGAGCCCCACATCAGGCTCCTCCGCTATGAGCCTGCTTCTTCCTCTCCCACTCCCCCTGCTTGTGTTCCCTCTCTCACTGGCTGTCTCTATCTCTGTTAAGTGAATAAATAAAATCTTTAAAAAAAAAAAAAAAAAAGAAATCTGAAAACTAAAGTCAATCCTTCATGAAGTCCCTGGTGCAAACTTAGAACCCTGGAAATCATGTCAGAAAGCACGATATCAGAGATTTAAGTGGTCTTTAATTTCCTCAGTGCGTTAGGCTCAGAAAAATACCAATGGTTAGAAGGGAAAATGTTAAATATTTGGTTTCTACCAAAGTATATCACCTGAGACCAGATTTCTACTGTCCCAGTTCTCACTTGACTATCTGGAATGTCTTAAGATTCTAATGGACAACCCACTGCCTTATCCCACGCAAAATGCATTCAAAGAAAATAGGAAGAATAAGAAACAGAAGGTTTGATGACATGAACTGAGGAAAAGATACTATTTTAGAAGCCATCAAAATAGGAAAAGTCACTTCAACTTTTCCTGAAAGTATGCATAGTTCATTTCATATGTAAAAAGAATGACAAGAATATATATATACATATATATATATATATTTTTTAAGTTCAAGTTTTCTTACCTACAAAATATCTTTGAGAAGGCTTTTTTAAAAAATTAAAACATCAGGTAATCTCTAAACATGTGGTAATTAAAAATCACAGTCACAATAATCTCTGCTTAAAAGAAGAAATCTCAGGGACATTTTAAAAAATACAAAGCTAAGTGAAAACAGAAATATATCAAAATCTGTGGATTGCAGCTACATTGTGGCTTAAAGAGATATGTGTAAAACCAAATATTTATTACAAATTAAGAAAGTTCCCAATTAGATAATCTGTTTCAACCACCAAAAACCTATTAAAATAAAGAGCTAAATAAATCCAAAGTAGAGTGAATGAAATAAATATAAAAACATTGACATAAGAAAGACAAATTGCAGGCTGAAAAGGAAAAGATAAAACAATGACTATCACCAACAATACTATAATCAATGTTATCAATACTATCACTATCACCAACAGTACTACAATCAGTACTATCAATACTATCACAATCACCAACAGTACTACAATCAGTACTATCAATACTATCACTATCACCAACAATACTATAATCAATATTATCAATACTATCACTATCACCAACAGTACTACAATCAGTACTATCAATACAATCACTATCACCAACAGTACTATAATCAATATTATCAATACTATCACTATCACCAACAGTACTACAATCAGTACTATCAATACTATCACAATCACCAACAGTACTACTAACAATACTATCAGCAAAAAATGCTACTGATTTCCCAAAAAACAGACTCCTGGATCTAGTGAGTTTTACTCTAGCAGGTTGCAGAATTCAAGATTGACACAAAAATCCATCCTACTCCTTATCCTAGCAACCAACAACTGTAAGTAAAGGAACCACCACCAAACAGAGTACCATTCACATTTGTCCAAAAGGATAAAATACACAAGAACTTGTCTAACAAACCATGAACAAGAAGTGTATGCTGAAAACAACAAAATCCTGATGAAAGAATTCCATGAAGACCCAAACAAAAGGAGAGTCATATCCTGTTCAGTGGACTGGAAGACTCAAAATAGTAGAGAGATCTTCTCTTCAAATTGCTCTTGGGAGTCAACACACGTCGTCTCTTATGGGGTTGCCAAGAGTGATTTTTGGTCATCTAGACAAGTTTGTCTAAAATTTATATAGAAAGCAAAAGAACTAGACTAGACAAAGAGCCATGTTGAAAAGGGTGGATGACGTTGAAGGACTCACACGGCCTACAGCAAGACTTTCTGTAAAGCTACACTAAGTAATAGAATAGGGTTTTGTGGTAAATAGACATACACATTGATGGAAAGAATAGGAAATGTAAAAATATACCCACACAAATATACCCAACTATTATTGAGGAAGTGAGCAAAGGAAAAAAATAGCAGACGTTTTCAACAAATTCAGGGGGAGTGTTTGGAGCAAAAACATTTCTTCTCCATGCAAACCTTACACCTCATTGAAAAGCAAGCTGAATTTCATCTTCTATGTAACTGCTGAATCAGGATGCCGCACATCTGATTACTGTACTGTATGTGAGCTATACATCAACTAAATATTTTGAAAAAGCAAAAAAATAAAAAATAACCTCAATATAGGTCATACATATAGTAGTAAAACAGAATTATGAAACTTTTTATAAGGAAACGTGGAAGGAAACCTTACGACCTAAGGCAATTCAGAGTTTGTAGAATTAACACCCAAAATCACAACGTATAAAAATATTCTACAAAAGATGTGGAAAAAAATTTAACACTTTTGGTATGTGAAAGATACTGTTAAATGAATGTAAAAGAAGCAACAGGCTTGAGAAAATATTTGCCCATCATGTAACTGACAAACACTCGTCTCTTGAATACATAAAGAATTCTCTAAACTCGGTAAGTCCAAAAAAAAAAAAAAAAAACCCAATCAGAAACTGGGCAAAGACTTCAACACACATTTCATCAACTAGCAACTGTACTCTTGTATATTTCCCTCAGAAAAGGGGACATGTAAGTTTACACATAAAAAAAGCTGAGATCCTACCATCTGCAACAACATGGATGGAGGTAAAGGGTATTATGCCCACTGACTCCCAAGCTTTAAACCATTCTTTCTCACCGTTACCCATGACCGCCATGGTGACAGCCAATCTAATATTTTTTGCCATTTTGTTCACATGCTTACGCGTGATAATGACTCAAGAGAACTGCAACGTCATTGTCTCCCTGACATCAGAATTATTAACATGGAGAAGAAACTGCTTATGTTTTCACCAAAGCCATGGTTTGAGGCCATGTCATTTCTGCTGATCAAATGACCTCTTCGGCTCAGTGTGACTGAAAATTGAAATGAATTGATATAATATGCACTCCACACATGTGGGCTTATGCAAAAAGCTGTCTCCTTTTAAGGTAAACTGGTATCTCTTGATATACAGATATCTAGAAAAATTATAGGCATAACTTATAATTGGCATAATTGCATCTATAATTTTTCTAGATGGAATCAGTGGACCATTGTGGCAGTTTTAGTAGGGGTTGATAGCAGGTGTAATGGACAGAGAGGAGATACAAGCCAAACAGTATGGAAGCATCTTCATTATTTTTCATTAAGTTTTCAAGCTGGCGTCACATTTGGAAACAGGAAAGGTGGCTGTCTGTCTCCCTAAGACATCTGAGTGTTTCCGAATGTCACTAAGAATGCTGGGCAGGTACAAAACATTACAGGCATCATAGACATGCTGCTGTTTGGTAACAGCTTAAGATAACCCACTCATAGGATTTTATGAATTTGGGAAGATAACTTTTTTCAGATAATAGTGTAAGGAAATATCTTCTTTAAGTCGCTGGCTTGGAGTATGATTTTGTTTGGAGTATCTTTTCTGATACCAAAATTTGATCTAATTACTTTTTTTTTTTTAATTTTTATTTATTTATTCCACAGAGATAGAGACAGCCAGCGAGAGAGGGAACACAAGCAGGGGGAGTGGGAGAGGAAGAAGCAGGCTCACAGTGGAGGAGCCTGATGTGGGGCTCGATCCCATAACGCTGGGATCACGCCCTGAGCCGAAGGCAGACGCTTAACCGCTGTGCCACCCAGGCGCCCCGATCTAATTACTTTTACTCTATTTTACAGCTTGTGGCTTTAAGGAGTGAAAAGTCTCTAAAGAAACCCAAAAAGGTGCACATCTGCTATTTTCTAAGAATTATGATCATTCTGTTTTTCACCCTTAGCTTTTCAAATCACCTTGAAGATATTTTAGGGTATAATTTGAACTAGAATCTACTTTTAAAAATGTGGACAGTCAAATGTACAATCCCAGTTATTTCACATGCTAAGCTCTTTTAATGTATTTCCAATACTGCTTCGCTGACCTTGCAAATCTCTCTCTCTTTTTTTTTTTTTGGTAAGTTTTTATGTTATTTATTGAATTTCCTCTTTCTCTCTCTGTCCTATGACCAAAGAGCTCCTTGACCGATATTAAGGAAGCTGAAGCCCTAAGTTCTTTACGATCTTTGCTTTCTTAGCACATCTTATTAACTCCACTTCACACACATTTGATAAAAGTGAAAATCCATTAGAAATTCTACATCCAGTAATTCTGAAATTTTTTCATGCACACACACATTGGCATGACACATATTATATTTATGTATTAATAGTTAGTGTTTCCCCTTTTGAACATGATTTCCATGAGAAATAGACCTTGGTTGGTCAAGATTCTCCATTTAGAGGAATAAAACAGGGCATACTGGATTAATTTTCTATGGGAAGTGGTTTACATGGTAAAGACTTCTGAGCAGAAACATAAAATCAGTTGGACAGTCAGGCACGTGTGCATCTTGAGGAAGGCTCGCCCAGCAGAGTGAAGAGACCCTATGAAAGCTTGTTGGAAAGACAACATGGTGTCATGAATCAAAACCAGAAATACAGCTGTACTTTAATAAGGAATTTCCAATTGAATCTCAGAGTAGCTAAACTAGGTGGTTACAGAAATCTGGAGCCATTTGGTAGAGGAGGATGGAAGAGATCCACAGGCATTATCGGAAGCTTTAGTAGTTGAGATGATAAATTCACCATAGCTGGAGATGCCCTGGGGCAACATGCATAGAAAATGATGTGTGGAGTCAACCTAGTAAGATCTCTGGAAAATGTACCAAACAGGACAATACCACATCAAGGGCCCGGATAAGAATGGTGAAAATATCTCCTGCTGAATTTCAGTCAATTTAGGAAGTGAGTCTCATCAATGTTGGAGCATTGTCTGACACCAACATTTCCTTCTGCTTCCTTACAATGGGCAATGGCATAGATCAAAATATAAAAAGTATCTTAAAAAAAAAAGTCTGAGGGGCGCCTGGTGGCTCAGTTGGTTAAGCATATGCCTTCGGCTCAGGTCATAATTCTGGGGTCCTGGGATTAAGTTCCACACCAGGCTCTCTGCCCAGCGGGGAGTTTGCTTCTCCCTCTGCCTCTCCCCACTTGTGTGCTTTCTCCTTCTCTCTCTCTCAAATAAATAAATAAAATCTTAAAAAAAAAATGAGTCTGAGAGCAGATGAAAAGAAAAGTAGAAGGAAATGACAAGAATGAACATGAGTCTTAGCATTTTGGATAGTAAGGGGACAAGGGATAAATTTAAGCAGGGCAAAACATTATTATTCTGTTTTGTTCTTTATCTTAGTCCTCTTGAAAGGTCAGAAAGTAGATGCATGGAGTGATTCCAAGGCCTTGATCACTCTTCAGAGGACGCTCTTGTGTATGTCAATACTGTGGAATCCTACACTCATTTCATTTGGAAATTATTCATCGTACAACCATGTCTGTTTCTCACTGAGGAGAGAACGAAACGTTCTTTGCCCGAGCCCACGTGAGGCAAAAAATCAATAAGTAAATATGGGCATACAAAAGTAAGTATGCAAATTATTCTTTTTCTTTCCAGTTTCCATTAATCCAACTTGATCTAGAGGGAGGACGGATATCTCTCCTCTTTTAACTTTCAGAAATTGGGGGTGATCGCACCCCTTTCCACAGTGTGGTGCGGAAAGAGTTGAGTGCACGAACGTATATGGTTTTACAAATTATAGGATCTTGTACAGACATTAGGGAAACAGGAACATCCATAGCACTTGGCTGTATGTCTCATTAACGTCAAATGAAGTGAGGAAGCATATGGTGGCACTGTCACCTACACGACCCCAAAGAAGCCGCTTTGGAGGAAGAAAGAGAATTGCAAATCTCTTTTCCTCCTCAGATCACAGCCTCAATGTGATGATCACATTTCCTGCATTCGTTCAAGGCATTCCCCACCTGGGGGAGGTGTCTGAGTCTTGACGGAACTGTGAGTGAAGGGAATGGAGGACGCGTGGGCAATCTGGGGAGGTCCGTCTAAAACGTTGGCCATAGTCAACCTCAGGTTTTGTGTTTGTTTTGTAAAAATGATCGTCATCTGGATTGAGAGACCTCATCCTACTCTTCCTCTTGTAGACTCAAGAATTCTTTCCTTAGATTTGATACTTATCAAATTCTTTATGAGTAAAGAATCATAAAGACACTCTGTCCTTTTTAAGAGGTTGTAAGGCTGAACAGTAAGCTGATTTATGTGGGAAGAAATGGGCATCCGGGCTTCCCCAAAATAACTTTGTTATTCTTAGAACTGATCTGCTGGCTTTCCTAATAGAAAATATGGAGCTTTTATGGGATTTTCTCTCTGCCAAGCATATAATCTTTATATTAGCATCGGAACTAAGTTATATGAGAGTATACAATCTATATATATGTCAACTCATCTCAAACAAAAACAATTAGAAGACAAGGTTTGGGGCCAAATAGAAGGTGGAAACACAGGGAGGCGTCAACAGAAGGGTCCCCAAAAATACCATCTCCAGAGTAGCAGACGCTTGGGCAAGCGTCACAGTCTGTTCTAATCCTGGCGCAGAGCGGCAGACTATGTGCTGACTCCCCAGTGTCTCGGCATGGCTGCCTGAATTTGGAGGCTGTCATGGCTCAGGGCATTCTTGGTTCTGTCTGCCGCTTAGCAAGGAACATAAAGGAGGTGGGCTGAGGTATCTCTCATTTGTCCACTAAGGTCACCGCCTTGAGAGCTGTGTCTTGAAGAAGACTGGAGGACGAGGTTTCTCAAAAATGGTCTGCCCCATCTTGCTGAAGCACGATGGAATGAGCAAGAACCATGGGTGTCACCTGACACACTCAGAGTCCTTTCCAGCCGAGGACATGGCTCTTCTAGCAGCGACCAGGTAATGGACTCCCAGAGCTAGGATTCTGCACTGGTCACACGACAGGGCATACCGGAGTCAGCTTCACACTTGTGATACCAGGCTCCATGGTCAGGTACATGCCTCTCAAATCCCAACTGATGTGGATGCCGGAAATGTACCCATGGGTTGAGTGATCTGACATCAATCACAAAACCTTCAAATTTCTATGCCATGGGTTTTCTTAGCTATGGTAATACTGACATTTGGAGTTGAACAACTGTTTGTTGGGTTTTCTGGGCAGTGTAGAATGTGGACCAGCATGCTCGGCCTTGACCACCAGATGCCGGTGGCACTGAAAAATGTCTTTGGCCGTTGTCCAATGTCTCCTGGGCGATGCGCACTCTTGCCCCCAGTTTGAGGACCCTGCTCCAGAGTCAAACGTGGTTTGGTAGCCTGCATTTTGGATGGATTCCTGATAGAAACAAATACCAGAAAACCAAGCAAAACATAACATCTCTGCTAACAGAGAATAAGATCCAGGGCTCGAATACACGCCATGACGGACAGGAGAACATGGACTAAGTAGCCATAGGTTGCTTGGAGTTTCGTTTCTGGCTTTCTTCAAGGGCCGATGTGCCCCATCCCATGGCCAGTGGTGAGTATGAAGGCTGTGCACTGGAGCGCTTTGGTCTGGGCTTCAGAAGACCACCACGGATGGGTTGTTGGTGCCTCATTTCTCACCCAGGAATCTCTTAACACGCTGTTGTGAGCTTGCCTCACCACCGCCACCCTGTCTGCAGACGGTCACCATCCTGCCGTGGACCACCATCTCCACATTGGTTCTGTGGACAACGGTTTTGATTTCTACCATTTACCCTGTTCCAGGAGTGTTTCTCCAGCCAATATTGCATAAGGTGCTCCCTTTCCAAAGACACATGAAATGATGAAAAACAAACTCATGTTTTGGATTCTAGTTGTGTAAATGGTTCTACTCTTCACACTCTTTAACAGTGTACAAAAGACTCCAGCATTGAGATCTCTCGTGGGATCTGGTCACTGCCTCTTTATATGACCTTTTCTCTGTGCCCATAAATCCTGGGTGTCTCCTTCCATTCTTATAAGTACGCTCGCCATATTGGAGTAGGGCTCCACGCTCTGACCCTATTTTACCTTAATTATTGTCTCACATGCTCTATCTCCACATATGGTCCCTTTGGGCATTGGAGACTCAACATATGGATTGTGAGGGTACAGAGCTCACCCCAGAGCAGGTGGTCTGTGCCAAGCCCATGGTCAAGGAGGAGTAGCTACGTGGAACTGACAAATTCCCAGGTGATACTGTGGCAAATTGTCCAACTATCTCCTGGGAAGTGAATGCCCCTGGTAGAAACTTGTCACTCTGGAACTTAGGGAGTGTTGCTTCTTCAAAGCTAGCAATTCAGAGAGACAAGAAAAGGGGAAAGAGGGAGGGAGACAGAGAGACAGAGAGATAAGAAACAGCAAAAACCTACAAAATTGTAAAATAGGGATTTGCGTGAAAATAAGTGAGGGACTGGATTGGCCTTTTGCAATCGCAAAAAGGATTTTGCTTGGAAAGGGATGATTTTCCTCTTCTTGCTGTTTTGTACAATTCTTGCTCTCTCCCTGCCCCAGTGGTTTCGTATGTGGTCAATTATTTTTGGTTCTGATTTCTGCCTAAAACTGAGTTTCAAATCTGGGAGAAGAGAGTGAATTGGAGCAAATCACTTGTGCTTTGAATGCTGTTTTTCTCAAATCCGTGTGATACCGACACCAACATCAGAGTTATTCTGCAAGTTTGGGAGGATGATACCAAGCATGACTTGTTGATGGGTATAACCGCAATGACATTCTTGCGGTTGTATCTGACAGTGAACTTGGATCGGCTTTGTTTTCCGGGGACCATGAGGCGCAGTCTCGAAGGGTGGGGGAGAGGTAACCGCGTAGGAGGCTGAGTGCTATAGCGTTATCACCGCTTGTGAGTGCACAGCTCCCACCGTGAAGGGCTTCAAACGGACATCCCAGTCCAATTTCTACTCTACAAGTAGTAATTCCCGTCATCTTCCAACGGCTCATGCTTTCTTTTTCATTTTCAGAAGGGTGAAGGACATGACCATTACAGTCCTATGATCTTATTTACTCTGCGTCACTAAGACTATACCCTAGTATATCTATTTCATTTGATCCTGTGACGTAAAATAGAAGAACTTAAAGCCACACTTAATTTTCCCATAATCTAAATAATTAGTCTTTTTTCCCCTTTCATCATGCAAAGTGGTATTACACTAGGAGCTGCATTTTTGGGTAAAATATGGAAGGAATCACTTGATTATTTTTAAAGCTTATAATAATCATTAAAAAAGAAAATCAAACACGTTTTATATGTATTTGGCACTTTAATAAACGCAGTGAGGTTATTAATTCAATTTTGTCGTCGTTGGTATAAAGAAGATGAAATTACTGTGTATATATTTCACAGCTGAAATAGCCAGGTGTCTAAATACTTGATAAAAAATTGAATATGTGCAATGGGGGGAGGTAGCAATCCTTACCACACATAAGAAACTTAAAAAGGCAATAAATACATAGAAACAGAAAAAATAGAAAACACAAATAAATAAGAGGTATGTCTGATGTTTTGCCAACTCATCGTTTAATTACATTATGACCCGCTCTGTCTTCTTATCACCCATACTACAACTTCACTTCTGTTTTGGTTTCTCCTGTTCCTATATTACATTCATATATAGGAAGATTTAAGGCTTGCCCTCCCTCCTCCTGGTCCGGCTGCCTCTCCAATGAACCCTTTCCTTGCTGCATATGGCAGCTCTCCATGATCGGTCCCTGCTACGCATTGCAGAAAGTTGGGGTGGCTTCTCGGATAGCAAGTCAGAATTGTCCGGGAGACATAAAGCACAGACGGTGCTCAGGAAACCATTACACACAGCGTCATGGGCATTTGTGCTTAGGAATAATTCAATGATACAATTTACAGAATACTAACTGATGGTTGTACAATAGCCTCGGGGCATCACATCCTTGCCTCTGTGCACTGGGTCATTTATACGCAGCTGTTCGTATATTTAGTTTCTTCCTAGACTGTATACGGTTTGGGATAAGGTTCACTGGAACATATCGATATCATAACAGCAGCACAAGAGCATGCCTTTCCCTCCATAACAATGATTGAATTTAGTATTGTTCTCATATAAAGGATTTCTTTAACTCCTGGGAGCTAAGTTTATGTCAGCATATTCTAACATATCCTGACATAATTTAGCATATTCTGCAGGAAAAGAATTCTGTAGGGTGCTCTTTAAAGCAGTGGCCACCGGTCAAACTCCATTAGGAAATTCTGTACACCATATCCCTGGATTGGCCAGCATTCAATCTCTATATCCTCAACCGTCAATTCATAGTAACAATTATTACTACATTACGAGCCCAAGTATACTCCCCAGGCAGCTGAAAGTGTCATTTTCCGACGACGTGAAATAGGGTAGCTTTCCGTATTTTTACAGACCATTTTGAGACTCGGAAAACAGAGTTACGCTGATGTCTTCTCGGTTCCTAACTTCATGTGGAATGAAGTAAAGGGAGGGCTGAAATGCAAAGACCCATGGTTGCCTTTTCCCCTCTACTTTGCTTCCCCCTGCCCAAATCACACAGGAGAGTGTGTTCTGAGTTGCTTTGCGGTCCTACACTATATACACAGGTCCTCGGATTTCCTTCGTGAACCTATGAAGTAAGAGCAGATAAACAACTTAGGAGATGCTTAACTTACAGACGGGCTACCTCACCTCCTGCTGGGCTCCAACCCAGGGCACTGGTAGTAGGACAGGTGTATAACTCCTTCTATTGTGTTAAAGGTTTGATACTCTTGTATTAGCAGCCTTTACAGGACTACAAGGCAAAACCCACTGTAATTTAAATAGAAACAAGGAATCACTCATGGAGACAGTTTTTAGAATCTGCTTCAGTATCAAGTATAAACGAATGTCTGTATTCCTACAGATCGCATGTCTTCTAACAAATGTCTGATGAAAATTTATCAGAGTCGTGAGTGTTGTACTTTCTTAGGACGTGTTTTGTGTAAAAGGAGAAATGAAACATGTGAAACTCTTCAGACTCCTGACCTGGTACCGTTTCTATCTATCAAGTACGCTAAGATGAAAATTAAGGCTGCGTGTCAGACATACAGCTGTGTCTGTGCGCAGATCACCTAACCAAGCAACACCATGTACGTGGGGAAGCATTGTCCCCCTGTGAACTGGGAAGCTGAAAATTGGAGTATTTCCTTAAAAGACAATTAAACCCATTAATGCGTTGTCTACACATCAGTGCAGCAGGCTGGCTGCTGTTAGGGATTAAATCCGGGGTGGATTTTTAGAAACGTTCTTGCAATGGCACTGACGTTGTAAGAATGCTTTAGATACTGTTTTTTTTTGGGGGGGCGGGTAATTCTGGCTCAAATATTTCTCCCTCATTGGCTTCAGCATTGCTTATACTCCAGCTACATAGAAACAAAAGATCGAATATATGGAATATACGTGTGTACAGAGGAGAAACCTGCCCAGGGACAGCACCTTAGTCTTTGAGTCAGCAAACGGGGGTTTGGCGTTCAATATTTCATCTTTTGGGGGCAATGAGAGGAATGATGGTCAACCAGGAAGAAAAAGGCTGAGAGACTCACATAACTGCAGAGTCTATAACTGGCCACCTCAGTGAGGCAAATATTCCCAAAGAATTGCAATATTCAAGTATGATATCAGACCTCGTGTCTTTGTGCCCACAGACATGCAGACACCCTCACCTTTCTCACGAGACTGCAGACTGACGCTGACCCGGGAGTCAGAGAGACTGAGGCACCGTGACAGCGTGAGCTACGTCTCTGACCACGGAGGGCTCCCTTCCCCTCCCACAAACCGCCTTAGTTCTTATCACCAGGAATTTTGTCAAAGGTAGCGAAAGAAGAAGTGGATGATATGCCCCATAGAGGGAACAGGGTTATCCACAATTGATTATTCGCAATTCATAATTTTAGCAAATTCCGTTGCCCTTACATCACCTTTTCTACAGGGGTTATGCTGTGTTAGAATTTCAACTAACCGTTGCGAAGAGTTGTGTCAAAGCTAAAACTGGTTTTAACTAACCGGATCTATTCATTGTTGCTTACTGGTCGCCATGGATTAACTTCATCATAAAGGGCTTATCACCTTCATTTCACAGGAAAAAGCAGATGCATGCCCACAGTAAGTGGCTGAGCTCCTACGGTATACCCTGTCTCTGAGAACTAAAATTACCCACCTGCTCTTGCCTCCTGAAACCTCCATTTCTGCCTTAAACAAGTTGGTCGTGCCTTGCGCTCTTCTTTCTCCATAACTAAACAGCATTACAACAGAGGACGTCAGCAATCTCTATTTTGTAGCACTGCCTTTGCATGTCTGAGGTTAGCACGATTTAAACACGTTCATTGATTAAGTTGTAGAGATACAGAAAAATAGAAAGGTACTCAAATAATAAGAATATGAAGGATGGCTGAACGGGACTCTGAAGAGTGCGGGATCGAACTTTTATTTTAAATTAAGCAAAGTCAGTTTCGTAAGGCGTTCCGTAGAAAATTATGTTCAAGCACACTGAACGACCTTGAAATTTAAAAATAACTTGGATGAAAACTGATAAAAATAAAATGTACTATTGTCCTGATGAGCAGAGATGTCAAAATATGACTATTTCACCAATTTTGATTTAAAGTATTTTAACGCTGGAGTGCCTGCGTGGCTCAGTTGGTTAAGCATCTGACTCTTGATTTCAACTCAGGTTCTGATCTCAGAGTCATGAGATCGAGCCCCCGGTGGGGCTGAGCCCTCAGCAGGGAGTCTGCTTGAGTCTCTCTCTCTCGGCCACTCCTGCCCCACTTGCGTTTTTTTTTTTTTTTTAAAGATTTTATTTATTTATTCAACAGAGATAGAGACAGCCAGCGAGAGAGGGAACACAAGCAGGGGGAGTGGGAGAGGAAGAAGCAGGCTCATAGCAGAGGAGCCTGATGTGGGGCTCGATCCCACAACGCTGGGATCACGCCCTGAGCCGAAGACAGACGCTTAACCGCTGTGCCACCCAGGCGCCCCCCCACTTGCGTTCCTGTCTCTAAAATAAATACTATTTTCTCTTTTTCTTTCTTTTTTTTTAAGACTTTATTTACTTCTTTGAGAGAGAGAAAGAGAACAAGCAGGGGGAGCAGCAGCAGGAGAGGGAGAAGCAGCCTGATGTAGGACTCGATCTCAGGACCCTGGGATTATGATCTGAGCTGAAGGCAGATGCTTAACCCACTGAGCCACCCAGGTGCCCTAAAATAAATAATTTTTTAAAAATAGTATTCTAACCCTAAACTGTAACCTATGTAGAATTCTAAATGTCCCCGAATGATGTCAATCTCTGGCATTTTGTGCTGGAAATCCACCAGCTTCCACCCTTGGAGACTGTGTTTTCCATCAGATAGAAACATATTTTCAGCTCAGATGCCACCCCCACACTTGGGCAGAATTCCTCATGGTCTGTGGGCCAGGTCCTCTTCAAACGCCATCTTGCGGGTCTTCAAATACACGCAGCCCTGTTATACGTGGCGTTCAATCGTCCACCGCACACAGGCTGAGAATTGCTCTTAAGTTGAGCGACACATACAAGTGTAATTCTCCACGCGTGTCCTCCCACGAATACAGCATGGCCAGATTTCGTCGGCTTCGGGTCTTTCTTCCACCGATGCAAAGACTTGTTCATATTTTGTTTACAGTTGCTATCAGTGGAATGACACATTACATTCGAGCGAAGCTATGTATGAGCGAAGCTACTGTTACCACTTGAAAGACTGATTTCCATTTCAATTTAAAAAAAAGCAGAAAGAGGGGAAAATGAAGCTACGGCCATTTCTACACTGGGAGAAAATAATGATAAAATTCAACAGCCATTTGTGATTTTTAAAAAACAAATTTTAGGTCATGGTGATGGAAGGCAGTCTCCTTCATGCAATAAAGACAGTCTTCAAAGTACAGCATTCAGATAATTGCAGTGAATGGGGAAATGTGTTTTTGTAAATCACTAAGAAACACTGAGCCACTCTATTCATCCATTGTTCTAGACACCCTTGTTAATGAAAGAATGCACAGAAAAACTTGCACTATCCATATATATATATATATATTAGAAAGAAAGATATAAAAGTTTCAGTGTTCAGATGACATTATGCAGCACATAGAAAATCTAAAATACAAACTATTGGAATTATTAAGGATTTTGCAAGATTGTGAATAACACTGTATTTCTATAACCCAGGGAGAAACAAAGGGAAATTTCAAAAGATCCATTTACAACAACACAAAAACAATCCTGTGGCTGAAAATGTATGTGATAATTCTGAAAGAGTTTATTTTTTTATTTTTATTTTTTTTAAAGATTTTTTATTTATTTATTCGACAGAGATAGAGACAGCCAGCGAGAGAGGGAACACAAGCAGGGGGAGTGGGAGAGGAAGAAGCAGGCTCATAGCAGAGGAGCCTGATATGGGGCTCGATCCCGTAACGCCGGGATCACGCCCTGAGCCGAAGGCAGACGCTTAACCGCTGTGCCACCCAGGCGCCCCTGAAAGAGTTTAAATATTAATGTGATGGGGGAAAATCCTGCAGTTTTGGGTTTGGAGGAACAAACGAACTTGTGCAATAAATTTTATAATACATATATATGGAATATATAAAAAATATTTATAAATATATATATATTTACGTATATATACATATATATAAAATATATTCCAGACCACCAGAGTCACTGACCAGGGAAAGAAGGAGGGTCCCTGAGGGTCAGTGTTTCTCAGAGACAAGATTCCTGCTTCTGCTCCACGTTTTCCTCTCGGTGCAGATTTTGCTATTTGGAACAGGAGGAGAGAGAGAAGTCAGCCTGGCACGGGCTCCCTGCCTGAACAGTATGTGCATGAAACACACCGTGAGCTCATGCCACCTGCTGGCCACCGCAGGAGAGTAGCCCTTCTTAGAACGGGCGCGGCTCCAGGGCAGCCTGCAGGATGCCCAGGGGACAAAGCACGCAGGACCTCCAGGACAGGAGAGCCTCAGTCAGCAGCAGGAGAACCAGCAGCAGCAAGATCTCCAGCTGGCATGGGTTTCGTCATGAAGGAATCAAGCCGAGGACCCCATTTCGTATCTGGGTTAAGTAGCAGGAGGTTGGCGTGTGCAAAGAGCGGTGACAATTTTTAGCGACAATTCCAGAAATGTCTGTTAAGAGGTCCAAATCCAGAGTTGCAAAAGAGACAAGACTTAGAAAGTACAGGTATACTGAGATTTCAGAATAAGGAACCCATGTATTGACACGGAGGGGGGCTTAAAAAATGGACTTGCTCAATCTCTTTTTAGACATAAGGAAAGCAGAGGTGCCTGGGTGGCTCAGTCGGCCAAGTGTCTGCCTTCGGCTCAGGTCCTGATCTCAGAGTCCTAGGTTCAAGCCCTGCTGTTCAGGGAGCCTGCTTCTCCCTCTCCCTCTGTGCTTTTTCCCCTGCTCATGCGCTCTCTCTCTCAAATAAATAAAACAGAATCTTAAAAAAAAAAAAAAAAAGAAGAAGAAGAAGAAAAGAAAGGAAACAAGGAAAGCAACACACATAGAATGAAGCTCATAAGCGACGTGATGGGAACATTCCAGGTTAGTCTGTAAGCAGACGCACCCTGCACCCTTCCCATTTGCAATCAGGTTCATTTTACAGAGTTTGCGACTGCGTCCTTCTTGCTGGTGGGGAAATTTCTCAAAAACGGTAATTAGATCTCCATAGCTGTAACCAGGCTCAATAACACGGCAGGCGGTAACGAAATATTAGTGGGTTGGGGTATCTTCACAGAAACATCTTTTCCTGGCCCTGGGGGTTCACATATTTCAATGTTCTTTTACAATATTCTGCAGAACACTATACCTTTCCACATACTCTGCAAGAAAATGTTTCCAAATATATATATATATTTAGATATACTGCATAATGTATACCCACATGCGACTTATTTATGTCCCTTGACAGACTGAAAGCCCAGAGAAGTTTGTAATTACAGACCTGGTATCACGGATTAATACTTCATTAAAAGCACTTATCTAAACATAGAATGCTATTAATACCCACTCATTTCCCAGATCCTTACATTTCATTTACCACTGATAACGTTAGGGTTGCAGGGACAGTTCTGTAAATCAAATGAGTCAAGCAGGTACTTGCAGTTTTTAGGTGAGCTGTAATTATATCTGTCATATATGTATACCACTTACATTGTATTTTTCATAGTGCTCACTGAAAGTCAGCTTCAGACTAACATTATTAAATCATCATCTATAAAAGTGTCAAATGCTTTGCATGGTTTTAAATCGCTTGTACACATGGGGGAGTCAAAACTGCTTAATAAATTCTCTTTCGTGAACAGGACTGTAATTACTTGAGCAAGTACGATGAAAGTTTTTGTGAATTGTCTCTGTTTTGCATTAAAAACTATGGGGACAATTCTGTGGCTGGTGGAAAGTGAATGTTTGCAGTGAAAATCACGCACAGCAAACGGATGCGGCCCACTTTAAAGACGGACTAATGCATGATATATGAAGAGGGATTCCTTCCCACCACAAAGGATGCAGGCTTTCTTACACTTGCTACTGTGTCATTCTCCAGAAACAGTCACCATGGTGTGAATAAATGTTATCATCGATACTGTTATCGATACATCCTCGGCAAAAAGCATTCTGCAAAACATTTGCCATTTCTGTCATTGTATCGAGGTACTGAGTTTTGCAAAGAAAAACCGTGTTGATTATATATGGTCTATTCATTGCTTGAAACGCAATGTCTTTTGATTTAGAAAACATATTTAAATGCTTAGGGAGGAGATAGTGGCCCCACATTTCTCGACTCTGAAATTCTTCTCCGTGGAGTAGGGAAATGTAAATCGCTGAGAGACATTGAAAAGTGTGTTGCACGCACATGCTGAAACGTGAGGAGGGGACGCTCTTCCAGCACACAGACTGGAGGATGTCTTCTAGGAGTCGGAACTGAAGATAATACGCGGCACAAACAGGCGAGTCTCTTACTGCATCCCATGACCTGTCTTCTTTCTGTGGGTTCTCCTCATTACGGACACCTGTATTCCTCTTTCTCCAGTCCCCGCACTAGTGAGCCTTCCCAACTGTCCTGTGTTATTAGTCCTAAATGCCCATGATAATGAGTATTAAATCAATCTCTAGATTGATACGTGATAATGAGTATTAAAATATACCATGTAAGGGGTGCCTGGGTGGATCAGTGGGGTTAAGTGTCCGACTTGATTTCAGCTCGGGTCACAATCTCAGGGTCATGAGATGGAGCCCCGTGTCAGGCTCTGCACTGAGCGAGTCGGCTTGGGATTCTCTCTCTCCCTTCCTCCCCACCACCTCCCTGCCCTTTCTTTTTCTCTCTCCCTAAAAATGAATAAATAAATTAAAAATAGACAAAATATACCAAGAATATAAATATAATTTCATGTACAAGCAATTATTTATACATATTTAAATGAATTTACATACAAATTATAATGCATACTTGTAAATAATATGTCACAAATGTGAATACAGTTGTATATATGCTGTCAGTACTTCATGTAGTAACAATATGGAATCGTACTTATATATACCTAATGTTTACTTAACTCTGTGTTATTAGAAGCAGCAAACAATTAAATTCATTTAAATAAACAAAAACACCTGTGCGGGTTTATATACTTGAAGCAACTTATAAATAAATATTTATTATTCAGTTTAAAGATTTTATTTATTTATTTGACAGAGAGAGCGAGCTCGCTCACAAGCAGGGGGAGCGGCAGGCAGAGGGAAAAAGGAGACTCCTGCTGAGCAAGGAGCCCAGCGTGGGGCTGGATCCCAGGGCCCTGAGATCATGACCTGAACTGAAGGCAGACGCTTCACCGACGGAGCCCCCCAGGCGTCCCATAAATAAATATTTAAATGTATTTTCCATTCATGCATTACATAGCTGTGTAGGTAAATAATGCATTACATAGCTGTCTAGGTACTAGTTATTGATAACGTTATGTATGGAATACGGTTTACGACATACCCTAAATTTATCACGTATGATATGCAGACTGTCATGCTATTTCCAGTGAGTTGCTACAGAGAGGGCGGAAAGAGTGACACAGGGGTACTTGCAATGATAGAGATACAGTATGCTATAGAAGAAGGGTACCTAACTCGATCTTAAGGAGTCAAGGAAAGTGACTTGAAAGAAAAGATGTAAACTGTAGGGATGCCTGGGTGGCTCAGTCGTTAAGCGTCTGCCTTTGGCTCAGGGCGTGATCCCAGGGTCCTGGGATCGAGCCCCACATCGGGCTCCTCTGTTGGGAGCCTGCTTCTTCCTCTCCCACTCCCCCTGCTTGTGTTCCCTCTCTTGCTGGCTCTGTCTCTGTCAAATAAATAAATAAAATCTTTAAAAAAAAAAAAGTGTCACACATTGTACTCGTCTCTTTGGCAGTGTGACAGCTAACGGATAACCGGGTCCCGGGTCAGTGAGGGCGACAGAACGTGTGTGAACCACGAGCACCAGGAGGAAGGCAGGAGGGCATCCGATAACAACAAAGCCTCAGGTAAAGAACTGAGCAGGCCGATTCTGAACACCGCACATTGCAGGGGGTCCCCCAGGGTCCCACTGGGTGGGTGGTGCTACGGTCCCCGTTAGACAGAGTGCCCTTTTCACGCCTTCACCGCCAGAAGGGAAGGAGCTGCACCTGGAAACTAGAGTCTTCGTCATGTCCTGAGGCTGTATTTCCTCTCCAGGAACATGCCACGGCTTCACCATATCTAATCGAGTAAATATGCACGGAACAGACTCCCAGGAAAGCTTAGCGATACCGCGTGACATCCGTGACATTTCGTTCAAAAGCCAGGCCAGCACAGTTTATGGCATCATTTCCCGCATAAATGTGTTTTGCATCCCTCAGGCAATGACGAAGAAACCTGTATAGGGTTCTGTCCCTCAAAGTTAGAAACCCTGATGCCAACCTGTCTTCTGGACCTCACTCTGTAAGTCACACCCAGATTTCTGCCTAAAACAAACTACCCACTCGGCCCGAGTGAACTGAATACTTTCTTCTTTACTCTTCGCCTGCTGGCACCATGATCTTCCACGGCATTGACAATGCATTCTTTGTATCTCTTGTAATATCTTACCTCTAATTTTTCTAGTTTGTGTCGTACACAGACTGCACATTCCTTAAGGTGAGGAATGGTGTTGTGGGGTCTTCGCTTAAGCAAGTTTTCTCAATGAGACTGAACATTTCAAAGCATTTCCTTTTTTTAAAAAATTTTCTTTGCAAGGTTAACAAGAACATTTAAAGTATTAATCGGAATGGTATAGGATTTTCTTCTCCGTCACTGTTATCATTGTAGGTGGCGTGGTGGTATTATTTATGGTCTGGGATTCCCGCTCTGAATTCCCCTTTCTCAACGTATGCCTACTGTCTGAACCATTCCTTCGGCTGGCGTGGTCTTTTTCAAATGGAAATCCACAGTAACATTTTAAAATGTAGCATTATGCACGATTTAATTAGTGTACAATCCACATCAAATGCAAAGTACTTTTAAAAAAATCCAGAATGTGATTCAGGTATCTAGGTGCTATTTTATTCCCTGGATACAGTTTGCTGGCCAAGTCTATAGAAGCGTGTGTATCTTGCACGGCTCCTATCTCTGAGGTTTCAGATAAAGTTTGTGCAGCCCATCCTGTGGGCTGAAGATAGGACCAAGAGGTCACGGGAGAAATGTAGCCCAAACCACAGAACCTACCAACAAATAATGAATCTTTGCTGATGGCGTTGGCCATCGCCGTGCGAACAGAGCCAGAATCCACGTGTTAATTGTAAACCCCACTTCATTTTGCCTGCGAGCTTGCTGCTGATTAAAAGAGCGAATGCTGTCATTCATTCTGTGACAAATCCATCCTGCCTGCTTCTTACCTCCGTCTTATCTCCTCACAGTTCATCCATCAACACTGAGATAAACGGAATCCAGGTGCGACCGATACCTCTTCTCCAAACTGTGATAGATAGACTGTCAACTCGAGGAAGGTCCCTGCAAATAATTTTTAAAGATAAAATTTTTCACATGCTTCAGCATCCCTGCCGTTTTTAACCGTGTGGTGTCCAAGATGGATGTGATCGTGCAAACGGCAACCGTATCACTTAAAATCCTTGAAACTGTTGTAAGGGCTTGCGTCACTGGTGAACGTACCACCATTCTAAATCGTCATTTAAGACCAACTGTATCAACCTGGCTTTCGCTCCGTGAAAGAAAGGCAAATCTCCAGTGCACACACTTCGAATCACGCGTCTTCCAAAAATCCTTTAAGTTTGCTTTCTTGGGTCTGCTCATCATAATTCAGAGGCCTCCACCCCAAAAAACGTCTTTAACTCCTCCCTACCTTCTAATAGACTTAAAAGTATTCTTTCATTGCTTCAATTCAATTTTCTGTCCCAGGGTTTCTGTGTAGTTATTCGTGTCCGTGATTTGAGCCTTCTACTCATTCATACTATTTTGTTTTGTTTTTAATTCCTAAATTACCATGGCTGTCCTCTGATATGTTAACAGTCCCTGTATGGGATTCATTTATTTGTAATGTAGGCTACTTTCTCTTTTCTTCCAGCTCCTCCCAGCTTTACTGAGGTATAAGTGACAGGTAAGACCATATGCATGTAAGGGGTACGCCATGACTGATCTGAGAGACACATATGCCGTCACATCATCACCACAATCAGGGTATTAATATAGCCACCACTTCACAGAGTTACTTTGTGTGTGTGTGATGAGAGTGTAGCAAATTTCCGCTGAAGATGCGGTCCTATTAATTACAGTTGCCACGTTCTTAAATCTGGAGAAGGCTCTTCCCGTAAATACTACTTTAAAACAAGTGGGGCTTTGTACTGAAGTCATGGTGAACTATTTCTCAAGCTGAACGTTTGCTTATTGGAGTAGTTCGCGGTCCTACGCCGTG
Source organism: Ursus arctos (assembly GCF_023065955.2). Classification (NCBI taxonomy): domain Eukaryota; kingdom Metazoa; phylum Chordata; class Mammalia; order Carnivora; family Ursidae; genus Ursus; species Ursus arctos. Next base: position 27,967,836 of record NC_079874.1, on the reverse strand, counting down.
ACCCCACAATGACGTGAACCTGCCGTGTGGCTCACACAGTGGGTATCTGGGCTTCGGAGCCGCCTACAGAATGAGCAGCGTGCAAAGGTGATTACAGTTAACACGATAGCCTGACACGTACTCCCCTGCTTTCTAGGTGATCTGTGCGTCTCCCAGAGTCTTGGGTAAAAGGCGGTTGTAAGAGGGCGACCTTGCATCTGGGTGCAAAGCATGACAAAAATCATGGCTTGGTGGTTCTGACAGCCCCTGGGAAAAAATCCTCAGGGATAGATATTGTTATAATTATCTACAAATGTATCAGCAATATTATTTTCACAAGTGTATGAACTATAAACAGTTTGTGTTTTTGACACTAACTTGTTGAAGGCTCTTTTTAGCATGTCTCGAGAAATTTGTATTTTCTCCTCCAACGTCAGAATTGAATAAATATTTTCTGGTATAAGGCTAACTGATCCATGCTGAGGTCAAGCTTCCAGAGGCATTATTCCAACAAACCAAAGACATCTAATTACAAAATATCCCATTTAGACGTGTTCCAGTGTCTATTAGCAAATGTTTCTGTTTGCTTCACATTTTCCCCCCAACCATTAACTGCTTGTCTGGTTCAAGAGCAAATGAGACTCTGTCAAAGTTCATTTGGCCATCGACCACAGGTTAGCGCCTTCTGCTAAGTGTTCTCTAAGTGGCTTGTAGAGAAAGCAATTCGGCAATTAAATTAATAAAAGCTCCCCAACTTTACAATCGTTTGAGCAGTGCACAGAAGCAGGCTGTCTATGGCTGGGATAAAAAAACTGACATATTCTTTGTTTGTTTGTTTGTTTGTTTTTTGTTTGTTTATCCTTTATTATCTCCAGGGTGAGCAATCTCTTTCTAGGGTCCTAATAAAGAGAAAGTCAACAAAGAACCAAAAAGACAACAGTAGCTACCTGATCTTTCAAATATTAGTATTCTTGCTATACTCCCCCCTTCCCCGGAGTCAACAGCTCCCAGTATTGAAGCCATTAAAAGAATTATTTTTAAAGATTGGAAATAAAGAAGGGAACAAACTTGTTGTAAAATGCCTACATTGAAACCTATAAAATTAGTTTTTATAGGTTCTCTCTCTCACTCGTGCTCTCTGTACTAAACAAATGCTCTTTCTTCATAATTTCAGCTTTGTGAAAAATCAAATCCTTTAAATCTTCTATCAAATTTCCTTACTACTTTATTTTTATTCTGTAAATAAGTCTAGAAAAAATAAAGTTCATACAAACTAAGTCAACTGTCACCTACAGGTGCCTAATAAGTCCTAGTGCTGACTTTTCAACTGAGTCCATTATAGTCAATTAGTGTGGAATTTTCAATTGAGTCACACACACTTGTGTGTGTGTGCAACTCCTTCCTTCCTTCCTTCCTTCCTTCCTTCCTTCCTTCCTTCCTTCCTTCTTCCCTCCCTCTCTCTCTCTTTCTTCTTTCTTTTCCTTCCTTCCTCCCTTCCTTCCTCCCTCCCTTTCTCTTTCTTCTTTCTTTTCCTTCCTTCCTTCCTTCCTTCCTTCCTTCCTTCCTTCCTTCCTTCCTTCCTTCCCTTTTTCCTTCCCTCCTTCCTTCCTTTCCTCCCTTTCTTTCCTTCCTCCTTTTCTTTTCTCCTTCCTTCCTTCCTTTCTTCCTTTTCTCCTTTCCTTTCCTCCTTTCCTACTTGCTTTCTTTCTCGTAGTTTCAGAGGTAGAGTTTCACCTAGTTCGTAAGGTTCTAATTTCCAGGAACACATCATGGTCTTAACAACTCCATCTTCCTTGAATGAAAAAGAACGTGATACTAGGCAAGCTAGTGTGGGATGACGTTGGAGCATTTTCTGCTTAAGTGACTGGGTGAATACACTCCTACTTACATACTCTGTATTTTTCTAACTATTTAGGTAAAATAGTTTTAACAATTTAGAGTGAGTCTCCACATCGTTCTGTAAATTCCGAGTACACTGAAGAGAATTAAGAGGAAAGAAACAAATGTCTGTATGTATATATATGTAAAAGACATAATATATAGACATATAGATACAGGAATAGATAAATGATCTATTATATACATATATATATATACACACAGGAATGTACATAATATATATTGTAATACATACACATAATATGTATCTATCCCTATATATGTATTTATATAGATAAAAAGTGGGTACTCATATAAACACACACACACATATCTATACCCAGAAATATACACGTACATACATATTCCTGACCAATAGGATTAGGATTACACTGTACATATAATTTTTCCTGAGTTTTATATACTTGTGAAAAGAAGATTTACTATTTAAGGTTTATTTTTCTTTTCTTTTCGTTTTTAAAGATTTTATTTATTTATTTGACAGAGAGAGACAGCCAGCGAGAGAGGAACACAAGCAGGGGGAGTGGGAGAGGAAGAAGCAGGCTCCCAGCAGAAGAGCCTGACGTGGGGCTCGATCCCAGGACTCTGGGATCATGCTCTGAGCTGAAGGCAGATGCTTAACGACTGAGCCACCCAGGGGCCCCTAAGGTTTATTTTTGTTATAACCATTATTTAAACGTTCCCCGAGGTCTTTATTACTCCTCTACTGAGAAGTTCAAAAAAGGCGAGTCAATCAAATACCATGGAGAAGTAGGGTATTTTGAAGGAAAATATCATAATCAAGTGGTTTCTATATAAACGTAAGAGAGTTCTTGCATGCGTTCCTGTAATTTTAAATAACTTCAAGTCCCAGAATTCAAGAGAAACACATTAAATATTGTTAATAGTTATGTAAACTATATACTGCAAGTCTGAATTAATATGAAATCACTAAACTCAGTTGATACGGAGAAATACCGAGTTCTGGGTTCACTTATACATAAAGTGTCCTCCAAGGTGAAGACACATATTGGCTCAGTGTTACTGGAGATGAGGCAAACCACGCTGGTAAGGACCGACCCTGCATCCCAATGAGTTTTCAATGGCACCAGCAGCTGGGGAAGAACCAGACCAGAACAGAGAAAACCTATGATCAATGAGAAGAATGTGATAACAGAGCTTAAGCCAGGACCTAGGCCACACCGGAAACTTGCTCTCAAAGCCTATCTCCAGAGTTCTCACCATGCTGAAATCTCAGGGCAGACCAGCCACTGTACTACTTTTCTTTGTGAATTAAGAGATGTGTGCGGTGAACAGACTTTCGCCCACAAAGGGGAGGTACGGCGAGGAGCAATGTTCCAGGAGCAGGAATAGCAGATGTCGTCGGGAGTGCATGCAGCAGAAGACGGAACCTCAGTTACACTGTGGGATTCTATTCACTGTCACAGGTCACAGATGTTGGCAAAGGGCTAGGGCAGGTGCTGCTGCTGGGACCGTGCAGAGGGAGAGGGGAGGAGGGTCTGTACTAGAAGCAGGGTGCTGCTGGGACCGTGCAGAGGGAGAGGGAGGACTGTCTGTTACGAGAAGCAGGGTGCTGCTGGGACCGTGCAGAAGGAGAGGGGAGGAGGGTCTGTTACTAGAAGCAGGGGTGCTGCTGGGACTGTGCAGAGGGAGAGGGGAGGAGGGTCTGTTACTAGAAGCAAGGATGCTGGTGGGACCTTGCAGAGGGAGAGGGAGGACTGTCTGTTACGAGAAGCAGGGTGCTGCTGGGACCATGCAGAAGGAGAGGGGAGGAGGGTCTGTTACTAGAAGCAGGGGTGCTGCTGGGACCGTGCAGACAGAGAGGGGAGGAGGGTCTGTTACTAGAAGCAGGGGTGCTGCTGGGAACATGCAGACAGAGAGGGGAGGGGGGGGTCTCATCACTCAGGTGGTGCTGAAGTAGTTTGTAATGGTCCTGAAACCGTGTAAGTACTACGGAGGCAAAACGCAGAAAAGCCACTGCACACATGGTAACAATTACTGTTCGACAGCCAGGATATGGGCAGGAAATGCAGCTTTTTAGGGAAATCTTTCATCTTTCTACTTTTATCAATGCACTTTTTTTTTTTTTTTTTGGAGGCACCTCTGCTGAAGGTAACTGAATTAAAGTGAGTTTCAGGAGTGCTAGATAAGAGATGCAGACAGAGGGAAACGTAGAGAAGGAGAACATCAAAGGTAGAGTCAAGTGGACTATTCCCGGCCTCGTCAACGGTGAGTTACAAGGGTTTCTGAGGAAGCGACTACAGGGAAGTGTGAGAACATGAAAAACAGATGCAAAGAGAAACACTGGTCCCACAACCAGTGGGACGTTACACTTGGCCAGGCATGAATAACTCAATCACACACTGAAAATTCTAAAAACTATATAAAATCATGTAATAATGAATGTGTATGAGTCACTGGCTGTAGTCAGGAAATGAAGGTTTTATATATATATATATATATATATATATATATATAGTTATAGTTATAGTTATAGTTATAGTTATATAGTTATATATAGTTTAAATTTTTTAATTGTTTTATCCATCAAAGAATTTTCTAAATAAACATTGTTCTTTATGTTTTCCAGGTCATGAAAAAAAGCATGCTTTTGAATGCAAATGTATTTTTTTTTCTTATTTACTGGAAATAAAATCACAATATTGTATTATATAGGAGCCTACTAATATTAATCATTCACATGATGTTGTCCTCTTTATTCCAAATTCTTCATTTAAAGTTAAGAGATGCTATTTATAAAATATCTATAGACTATACCTTAGTTATAGAGCATTATAACAAGTTTTGAAAAATATATTTTATAATCACTACTGTAGCATTAATACGACATTTCAGATGGACTTTTCCCCTTTCCTTTCTTATTTATTCTAAAATAATATAGGGGCGCCTGGGTGGCTGAGTCAGTTAAGCGTCTCACTCTTGATTTCGGCTCAGGTCATGATCTCAGGGTCGTGAGATCAAGCCCCACGTGGGGCTCCAGGCTCAACGTGGAGTCTGCTTGAGATTCTCTCTCTCTCTCTCCGTCTGCCCCTCCCCCCCCACTCACACACTCTCTCCCTCTAATAAATAAATAAATATTTTTTACAATTAAAAAGATAAATAAAATAATATTTACCTTTTTTGCATAAACATAAAAGTCAGGCCACCATAAACAAAAAAGCAAGAGTCTTCCCTGCTCTAATGTTCTCAACTCCCTATAAATAGTTTGTCATCATACAGATTGGATACATAGGGCTAGGGACAGAGACCATAACAGGTATCTAAGTTGAGATTTCTACAGATATATATATATATATATATATTTAATGATTACAGTTTTACTCAACTAAATACGCACAATCTAGACACACACCAAGATACAGTATGGAGAGAAATTTATCTAATGAAGACTTTAAATAAGAAACCAGTGCTGTAAAATCATATTTAAGAAGCATTAGGACGGATGCCATCAAGTTGAGAGCTATGATTCATTTAAAAGCAGGAAAAATGAAATTTGAGAGTCCATCAAGGCCATCGATGAAGGAGAGGATAAAGGACGTGTCAGGCTAATTTAGGTCTTCAGTATAGTCAATGCAAGGTTATGAAGGAACATTCTTCAATAATCTGGACATAAATAGTGCAACTCAATATTAAAATATAAACACTGTATGATTCCAATCCCGCCTGAAATTCCTCAGGAGCAAACCTGAGCTGTCTTCGACAATGGACTCAGCATTTGCAAAGACCCCAGTCCAGCGTTATGCATTAATGCGCATATTAAATATGGCTTGGGGGATGTCGGAAAATAAGGCCATGCCCTTTAAGAATCTTGCGAGGTAGTGTCTTTTTATTTTTAATTGAAGGATAGTTGATGTAATATCACATTGTCTTCAGACAAGGTACTGTCTTGAAAAAGAACATGTCCATATCTCTAAGCCCCCAGATTTATTGTTTGTAGCTTAAAAAGGCTTGAAAACCAAGTTTTATCAGCACAGCAAAATTAAATACTCTGTAACATCCTAATATTATTTTTTCTCAATGACCAAAATGTAGAAAGGACTTCATATTCAGGGATTAACGGTACGTCTGATGAAAGCATATTTTGACTCAAGGAGCTAAGTAAGTCCTTTTGCAATGGCACAGTATTCTTTAAATACCACTGAAAAAAGGGTATGCTATCGATTCATTAGAAGATTTTTATTACACCTTTTCTAGATGTGAAGTGACACATTTTTTTTAGTCCAAGCACTGTAATCGTGAGCACAGGACACATAAACCAAAGCACAAACTTAAAGACTGGTTTTCTTTTTTTTTTTTAAGATTTTATTTATTTATTTGACAGAGAGAGGCAGTGAGAGAGCGAACACAAGCAGGGGGAGTGGGAGAGGGAGAAGCAGGCTTCCCGCTGAGCAGGGAATGCGGTAGATATAAAATGGAAGAGATTCATAATGAAAGGAAAAGAACTGCCATGAGAACATAGAAATTTATGAAATTTATTTCTAAAAGACAAACCACCAAGTATACATTGTTAATATTTATAGGGACATAACGTCTTATCAGTATGCAAGCAGGGAGAGGATTGTGTTTGAAATTAGAAGATAAGGCATTTACATTTGCAATACCAAGATGATTTTTCTTTGATGAGACTAATTTCAGGTATAGAAGTTGAGATTAATCAGAGGAAATAATGCACGTTTGGTAGTCTCCAATAAAAATCTAAATTTATCCTCACAAAGCAAGAATAATGCATGTGGTTTCCAGTACATCAATGATGTACACGTATTCCAATTTTGGTCTTGATCGGGACAAATGAGATAAATTATGTTACACATATTCATTTTTTTTCTTTGTGTCACACTGCAAACTTGGAATGTATTATTTGTTCCCTGCTTGACTAGTTTACGGAATGTCGACTATATTCAACATCCCCAAATAAACTCCTAATGCCCGCAGGTGCGATGGATTTCATTCGTCTTTGATGCCCTGTATTTTGGGAACCATGGGAAACAGTCAAGCAAGGATTTCTGAGATGGGCTCCACCAAACCTAGCTTCAGAAGGTGTGTTACGGGGAGGAAAAAGAGTGTCGTGCACACATATGCTGGGGAAACACTACACCCCATATTCTATCCTTGAAGGGCCTTGATGTGTACCTGTCAATAAATGCCAAAGCTTCAGAGAAAATAACCATGGCTGATGGGCACAGATTGAACCAGTGTTTCTGAGACCCATTTCATTACAAATTACTGAATTTTTTTTCCTAGTAATGTCTATTAACATCTGCAAACATTTTAAGAAACATTGCTTTAATATATTAAATTTTCTAAACTTGGAGTTTAAGTCAATGACATTCCGATGAGATTAAGTCTGGTGGGTTTTTTTTTTTTTTTTTTTCATTCTTCCCAAAGCAATTTAAACAACATATGTTTGGAGTGTTGCTATCAAATGTCATTAAACTTGAAATTATTTTACAACTTCTCAGCAGGGGGTAAGTGATATGTGAGCCCTGGAAGTGGTAAAATGTTTACATATACCGATTTTTTATTTTTATTATTATTATTTTTTAAGATTTTATTGATTTGACAGAGAGAGAGAGACAGCAGCGAGAGAGGGAACACAAGCAGGGAGAGTGGGAGAGGAAGAAGCAGGCTCCTAGCGGAGCAAGGAGCCAGATGTGGGGCTGGATCCCAGGACCCTGGGATCACGCCCTGAGCCGAAAGGAGACACTTAACGACTGAGCCACCCAGGCGCCCCAACATATACTGATTTTTAGATATGTCACTAACATGATAAAAAGGCATATCTTGTTTATTTTACCATCTACACTGATTTTGCGCATATATGTGAAAATATACACATGCATATCCATATATATACAATTATAGGATATAATTATCAGCAAATTCCTAAGCTGTATTTGTTCTTATAGTCCTGTTTTAAAATACCACCTTAATTCCCTTTTTATGTCTTGTGCTTTCATGACAAGGGACAGGCGTTAAAATAGTAAGTGGAGTCCTTTCTCTGTTGCAAGACTGAAGCTGGAAATTCATAAGATTTTTTCTGTCATTGGTAGCTAGTATGGGCTGAACAGTGTCCCCCCCCCCACAATCCATATGTTGGCACCCTCATCCCCGGGGGGACCTCCGAATGGGACCTTATTTGGAGAACGGGTCTTTAAAGAGGGGATTAGGTAAATTGGGGTCACACGGGTGGGGCTTAATCCAATCTCACTGGTGTCGTTGTAGGAAGGACACACATATGCACAGAGGGTCCACCACGTGAGGATGTGGGGAGGACATGGAGTCTCCAGGCCAAGCAGAGAGGTCTCACCCCACCTGGGTCTCAGCCTTGCAGACTGCAGGACTGAAAGGAATACATGTGTGGTGTTTGAGGCACCCAGTCTGTGCGGGTGGTTACGGCGACCCAGCAAATTCACCCCATGGATTTAACAAACCATCAAGAAACGAGACAAAATTTTAGATGGAGACATCATTATAGTAGGCTTGTGCTGGGTTCCTGGGAAAGTCTCTGAGGAACACAGAATCGGGAAGACAGAAGACAGAGAAGCCAATGCAGGTTCACCAGATGCCCCGTGCAACATTATTAACTCTACATCCAGAACAAAGCCACAGGCTGTGGGTAAGGTACATGATCGCCAACCTCGGTGGTCCTAACGCACCAGCCACTGTGCACGTATGGTGCCATTTTTCCAAGATACTGTGCACTGCTTTTGTTATAGAAGTCTATGGTCATGAGCATCTCTCCGTAACATCATTCACATTCTAAAACTTCACTTGGTCCTAAGGCACCAGCCACCGCGCACGTACGGTGCCATTTTTCCAAGATACTGTGCACTGCTTTTGTTTTAGAAGTCTATGGTCATGAGCATCTCTCCGTAACATCATTCACATTCTAAAACTTCACTTTGTTGATCACAGAGTGTGGGTTCCCTCTGGCAACCCGGAGGGGAGACCGTGTGTCTCCCTTCTCCTTGGAACGCTTGAGAAGGAAGCTCTACCGTCTCTCGCACGCAGGAGAGCACATGGGCGTGGTTGACGGAGTTTCCGTGCTGCAGACAGCAGAGCCTTGATACTCTGCCAGCCAGTGTCTCTGTGTGGAGGGAGAAGACGCCTAGGTACCACTAGACACAAGATCGTGCAGACCATGCCGGCATGGTGCTCCCACTCTCCACACGTCTTCACGTTCCACCTAGAGGGAGAACCTCTCAAGAGCAGACGCGGGGAGCAATCCTGAGATCGTCCTACTGCATTGCTGAAGGGGACACATCCACAAAACGGGAATCTGCACGCCGGACGGAGGAAGTCGCTGTTTTATCGCCGTGGCTCTGATTCACACTACATGTGCCTGTAGCTCGTCTCCCATTCTGACGCAGTCGTGCTTCACTGTCCACATGCCTCACTACAGACGCCTGGTCACCCCTGTCATCCGAGTGAAGACGCCCGTATAACCTTAAGCATTTTTTTTTTTAAGATTTTATTTATTTATTTGACAGAGACAGAGACAGCCAGCGAGAGAGGGAACAGAAGCAGGGGGAGTGGGAGAGGAAGAAGCAGGCTCATAGCGGAGTAGCCTGATGTGGGGCTCGATCCCAGAACGCCGGGATCACGCCCTGAGCCGAAGGCAGACGCCCAACCGCTGTGCCACCCAGGCGCCCCAACCTTAAGCATTTTACAGGTAAACCCTTCCATGTACTAGAGCTACTTGGCATTGCCAAACGATTACAAATTACCCTCAACAAGCTAACCGCCAATTTCATATTCCAGCAATCTGCCTCCTCGTGTTTGAAATAATTTCTGAAATAATTCTGAAATAATTTCTACGAGACGGCTGAGTGGTCCTTCATGTTAGGTCCGTGTGGGTCATGGACTCGTTTTTGAGATATTTGCAAGAAACTGCAGCTACTAGAAGTTCCTGCCAGCACAAGACAGAACCGGTATTAATTATCCTTCCTTAAGATCAACACTTTTTTTTTTAAGATTTTATTTATTTATTTGACAGAAAGAGACAGCCAGTGAGAGAGGGAACACAAGCAGGGGGAATGGGAGAGGAAGAAGCAGGCTCCCAGCGGAGGAGCCTGACGTGGGGCTCGATCCCAGGACCCTGGGATCACTCCCTGAGCCGAAGGCAGACACTTAACGACTGAGCCACCCAGGCGCCCCAAGATCAACACATTTTAGTTTATTAAGGAATATAATCAGATTACAGTAACCGCTGGCAAGCAATTAGTTCCAAACACTGCGTTTTCAGCACGTAGGATGAACTGAAGCTGGGGATATTTTTAGTATTTAATGGAGCGTATTTTCGTGGTTCTTCAGTTTGTAAAGTTCACGCAGACGTTCACACGTGTAAATAGAGCGTTGGGATAGCGTGGAGAAGTAAGTGTGTGTATTAGTGAACATGACTGGCCTGTTCACTAACGTTCTCATGTGGCTGTTTTAATCACGCATCGAGATTGGTGAATTCAACCAACTGATGTAGTCTGTTGAGGGTCTACCGTATGCTGGACGTTAAACATAAGCAAGCTATGGTCATCTGGGCTTAGCACACAAAAATACCAGACAGAAGGACCATTGCCAATTTCACCGTCGGAGTTTCTATTCCCAAACTACCAGGTACACGACTACTGCATTCCATTGTCTATGGGCTGTCTGATAAGCAAAAATCTTCACCCTTTTAAGCATTTCTTCTTTAAGGGATTTTTAGGGGAGCCAGTATTCTAAAGGACAGAGGGCTTCTGGTTTATTCTATAGAAGGGACTGTTTTCACAGTCTTGGTATGAAAAAATAAGCATGCTTTCTTTTCCTTAAGCTCTTGTCTTTGCTACAAGATTATAATACTGCTTTGAATATTAAACATGGTTTTCTGCCCCAAATTAAGAGGATTTGTACCATAAAGTTTAGCGAGCCTATTATTCCGTATTGACGATATTCCAAAGGAGGCCAAACAGAGTTGGAACCGCTACCTACAATTTGCATGGGCTCTAAATTTTAAATGGTAATCCGTTCTTAAAAAGGTGGGTCCTTCAACGTCTTACAGAGTCTCTGCATGTATTATGTACTTACGAGCGTGCTGAGGTTTGGAACACACAGGCCAAAGCACGTTACCGCTATGTCTCTTCTTACAGAGACACTGAGCGTTGAAATCACGAACACACAAACCCCGTGTGAGGGAGTCCTGGGGGTGTCCCGTCCCTTCTCCTGAGATTTATGCATTAAGTATTGCAAACTTTTACTAGTAGATGCTGATAAGGGTGAAGGATGAGGATACACATTTTCCCTTCTTTGCAGGAGAACAGTGCTGGTTAATCGTCTCTGAGACAATGGTCCTTTGTCAACTGGGACTCCCAATGCCTATGACGGGAATAATCCATCCACGCAGTGACTGAATACAATGAGAATTATGAACGGTACACTTGCCCCGAGGTTCGCGTCTATGCCAACTCCCCTCCACCCCACCATGTCCTATGATGCTGACCCACTGCCCTGTGGGAGTGTAATTCTGGTATTCGTTTCCGGGGAGCAGAAGAATCCATTCACAGTTTCCAGTCTCTCTGTCTCTCTCTCTCCATCTCTCTCTCCCCATCTTTTTCTGTCTGTGCATTTAATCTCACATCTAGAGAAAAGAAATGATCTCTACGCTGTTCGTTTCATTTCGAAAGAGTACAGAGGTCAGTTATTTGCTTTTATAACTCCTGCAGCACGGAGGCTGAGATAATCATACATCACATCCTATATGGATTCTGAGATATGAATACAGGACCTTAAATTTTTCCGGCTCCAAACCCACATCAGTTCATCCACAACCAGCTTCATTATTCTTTTGTCGTGCCTCAGAATGTACAAAGTGGGCCAGTTCTAGAACCAACAATTTCAGACACAACACAGACTTTCTAAAAGAACGTTTTCTGAATTATAAAAGAAGGTCTTCCCTCTGAGCCTGCTTATTAATGAACCGACACATGCTTACCCCCCGCCCCCGAAAGACAACAGCAAGAGGTACTGACTTTCCAGATAAGATGATGTGCAATTTAGAAACCTACCAGGCCAACCCCTTTTATCCTAATTAATTTTAAATTAGACAAGCACATCCATTTTTAAACCTTAGCTCATTTCCATGAAGATCTTATGTATATATATGCAGAATATAGTATTATTTCTTTCCACTTCAAATTCTGTTAATTTATAGCAGCATATTTCACTAAGCTAGACTTTTTTTCCTCAAAGAGGGGCATGATTCAATTAAAACTCTGCTCTACTCCTCACTAGAATAAGGTTTTGGAAAGCGCCCTAAAATCATTCCTATTTCCACTAGGAAGCTAATAAAATATGCGTCCAAAACACACAGACGCACACACACACACAAATCTAACAAGAAAGTGCTTTAGGAGAAAAGAAAGTATTTTTATTACTTTTTGATTAGATTTAATTTCTCCCCTTAGAAGTAATAAAGATTATTTTTTTATTCGTTTTCAAATGTGTTTTGCTTTAGAAAAGCACACACTTCCGTATTTTCATGCCAAGGAGAGATCCTGGTCAGTTCAAAGTGCCATGCAAAACAAAATAATTATACTGCATTTGGAGAAAAAATGGTATTTCTATGATAATCTCCTACCCTGTACATTCAGCACAAGATTTCATCCTACTAGCTGGAGGCATCCAATTTTGATTTGGGGGGATAAGCTGTACAAATATTGTCCCTTATTGCAATGAAATTTTTCTACAATCTTATTATTTTTATTTTTTTCCTTACTTCTCTGTGTTTGAACTTTCAACTTAAAACTATATTCTTGTATTCTTGAGGACAATAATACTTTAACAGGGCGCTTTTTGTTTTTTCCCCAGAAATCAAGTTGCTCTGAGCAGAAGGTCGGGTCTAGGAAACCTATTAGAGCACAGGAGATAGAAGAAAACCCACTGTAGTGGGAGCTTAGTTCTGTCCGTTCAATACGAAGATTATCATTTTGCAGACACCACGAAAAGTAGCTCATGATCCAGTAGGGTTTATCTCCAAAACTGTGGATAGTGCATTAATATATTCTATTACCACCTGACCGCATTTCACTCATAACTTGATGTGTAAAAATCATATGCTTGGTACTAGCATCATGGCCAAAGACATTGATTGTGTAGCTGTATTTCTTCAAATACATGCAGAGATAGAAGCTACCTGGTTTCCTCTGGAAGCTTAAAACAAACTCCTTCGATTACATGTGAGGTCAGAGTCTGAGACTTCGTTTCAGTCAATACGCATCCATGTTTAGCGTGGACGCTACGTTTGTAGAAGGAGATTCAATACAACGAATATATGTTTCTGGTCCACATTTTAAGATCTATTTTGTGATGGCGGGGGGCAAGAGAGACATATGTTTTGTGTTGTCTGCTTAACGACGACAACCAAAAAGGGGTGACCCAAGTTACCATGGGTGAGCAAGGATTACCAGTTTTTATTTCAAGAAATTACTAGGGGCGCCTGGGTGGCACAGCGGTTAAGCGTCTGCCTTCGGCTCAGGGCGTGATCCCGGTGTTCTGGGATCGAGCCCCACATCAGGCTCCTCCGCTGGGAGCCTGCTTCTTCCTCTCCCACTCCCCCTGCTTCTGTTCCCTCTCTCGCTGGGTGTCTCTATCTCTGTCAAATAAATAAATAAAATCTTTAAAAAAAAAAAAAAGGAAATTACTAAATCATGAAGGAACATATTGGGAAGGAATTTAAGACTCAAGGATTTCCATATATTGCATATATCATACACAATACATTAAATTTATTTTATTGATAAGTTATAAATATTTGTAATTTATGTTTATACATTGTATCGTATACAATTATATTACATATTACACATGCAGTATGATATAATGCAATATAATGTAATGTATTACATATTGAAATTATAGTATACATGTTATATATAACATGTGTTGTTTGGTATATATTACACATATTATATATAATACATGTGTTATATGATATATGTATGTTACAGATCATAGTACATGTTACATATTATATGTTACATATGTATATTGTGTAATAATACTCTATATTATATGATATGTTATATGATATACAATTACATATTCTATACTATGTATGTTATGTAATATTCCAAATATTCCATATTCTGTATTATGTAATGATATTCTATGTTATGTTGTATGATATATAATTACATATAATTACATAATTATATAGTTATATGTTACAAATACATTATAAATATATGATAAATGATGTAACATAACTATGCACGTCCGTTATACCTCCCTACAAAAATAAAAGTAAATGTTAAGAAGTAGTTGTCTGAGAAATGCTGAAAGCGCACTGACTGATGTCACATGGATTATTCGCAAGCCCTCCCTCCTGCAGAACTCCCAAGTCAGCTTCATTGTTGGTATTCAGTCTCTATGTGAAGTGACTCTCGGGGCGCCTCTGGGGGACTCAGTCCGTGGGGCATCCGACTCTTGGTTTCGGCTCAGGTCATGGTCTCAGGGTTGTGGGATCAAGCCCCGCGTCGGTCTCTGTGCTCAGTGGGGAGTCTGCTTGAGATTCTCTCTCTCCTTCTGCCCCTCTGCCTCCCCCGCCCAATGCATGTGGTCTCTCTCTGTCTCAAATAAATCAATTAAATATTTAGAAAAATTAAAAAGTCACTCCTTGGTGTTATTACTCTGGACCCACTACACGTACTCAGTATCCAATGTGAGTACTTGATGATGTACCATTTTTACTTAATCATATAAGAACAATATGAACACACACAAAACGCCAACTTCCCATAACATCTTTAAAACAGTAAAAGTTACGTTGCTACCTTTTAAGTAACGTAGCTTAGTGCGTCCGTGATGGATTGTATGTGGCTTCCTTCACGTGTTTTCCATTACTCGACCTCGATCTTGCTCTCAGGGTATGACGTGGTGGTGCCCGCACTTAGTTTTAGCAATATCATCCTTTCTGATAACTGCAAACAGACATTTTCTTTCCTTAAATAGCTGAAAATAGCTCATTTATGTTTCCTGGTACCTCACGTTCTGTTTTAAGTCACAGGGTGATGTATGTCATGTGTTTTTTCTTACTAGTGCTACAGGACTTGTGTTTTACCAATCGGTGGGATGATTTTTGCATATACAACCACACACGGGAAACACAAACACACAGACGCACACATGCACACACCTGCCAATTTATAGAATAGTAAACACACCGAAGTAAGACACCCGGGGTTCCAATCACATTTTGGCACGGACTACATTGGATACTTTCACACGAACTCAGTCTACAAGGTTCTTTATCGGGTTACTGGGAATAAATTGAGTGACTATTTCACAAGGTTGTTGCAAAAAGTGAAAGAATGTTTATAAGAACTAAGTGCATTTCATAGCACATCACTAGAACTCAAAAAAGTTAACTATTCCATTATAATGACGATGACGCTAATCTTTAAATCATCTACTTACACCTCTAGCTCTCGACTCACTTATCCTGGTACTTGTAAACATTTTGCTATAAAGATGTGGCCTTAAACACAGTATTTCCCTACCTCTCAGTCATCTCCTTTTCCCATTGGTATTTTTGCATTGTGGGAAACACACCATTTACACACAATGCCTATCTATAATTATTTTAATCCTATTCTTTTTTTTTTTAAGATTTTATTTATTTATTTGACAGAGAGACACAGCTAGCGAGAGAGGGAACACAAGCAGGGGGAGTGGGAGAGGAAGAAGCAGGCTCCCAGCAAAGGAGCCCAATGTGGGGCGCGATCCCAGAACGCCGGGATCACATCCTGAGCCAAACGCAGACGCTTAACAACTAAGCCACACAGGAGCCCCTAATCCTATTCTTAACTGGATGACAATCTCTTGGCTCTCTCACACAACCTCTCCCTCATTACTTATACTTTCTCTCTCCCTGTCTGCCTGTCTGTCTGTCTGCAGCGTTCGAGGTTTCTGGCACATTTTATTTTATAGTGAATGCCACATAATTGGGAACACAGCATTGTCTTAATGGCATACACTGTAGGTCAGACATCTTTTTAGAAGCCAAATAAGGTGAAAATACATGCCGTGAAGATCTACCCCTGGGGTATAGATACCAATTGCACAAGAAAAAGATCAGATGAAAATCTAGAGGAAGATTGAAAAGGAAAAAAGGCTCAGAGGACTCGGTGATGTAGATTTTTCTAGTCATCATCTCTGCCATCTGGCAATTTGTGCAGTGCGTACGAACGTAACCCAAATGAAAACCCACCGTGACATTTGTGCAAGTGCAGATCTGCCGCTAGACAAGGACACTCAGGCTGGTGTCTGCACGGTGACGGCTAAGCTGAGCAATGACGGATACCCTCAACCTACGGGTTTCTTGTTTGGTTGCAGCCTAACAGGTAGAAGAAACTCACTGCTTCCTTCTTTATGGAATTATCACTCAACCATCCAAGTCTAAGACTATGTCAGTATTTCCTCCTCAAAACACCTTGTCCTCTAAACCTGTTCTGTTGCGGCGCCTGGGGGGCTCCATCGTTTAAGCATCTGCCTTTGGCTCAGGTCATGATCCCAGAGTCCTGAGATCGAGCCCCACGTCAGGCTCCCTGCTCAGCGGGGAGTCTGCTTATCCCTCTGCCTCTGCCCTTCTCCTCCTGCTTGTGCACTCTCTCTCTGTCAGATAAATAAAAATAAAACCTTAAAAAAAAAATAAACCTGTTCTGTTGCTTCCCACCCTTTTCCTCCTGGGTGGTTCTACTTCTTCTAAAGGATGTGAATTTTTGCTCCTGTGGTTCCCAGGAAGGTGTTAAAAATGAGATTCATTCCCTTCTACATTGGGATACTGCCTTGTTGTATAAAAAGATCTGCTTGTTGGAACAGAGCTAGAGAAATGGGGTAATTTGCCTTCATAATTTTCCTTAATTGCTGACTTTCCAAATACATACCATTGTCCTATAAATGTCGAATGTCTCTATGTGCCATGGAGGTCCTATATAGCAATGCAGTAGGCATTTTCACGCATTTTGTGGCTCATTAGTGGAAGAACTTGCTGTGTGTGGTCGTTGGTACACCCGTGCTCCTATCTGTGGGTCTCTGGTAGTCCTCAGTGACTTGTATGGGCATCAGCATTGAGCCAATTTCTGTGATTCCACCTCTCTTCTCCCTCCTTCTCTATCTTTACCCACGTCTTTCTGTCTGTCTCTCTCTCTCATATTCTCCAAATAAAAATTCCACTATGGATTATTCCTTCCCTTCTTTATGCCAACATACATTTTCCTCAAAGTTTCCTACTATTTTAAATACTACCTAGCATAATAAGCATGATACCTATCCAAAAGACCAACATGGTTACACTTCTCATGCCACCCTGGCCAAGATCATTGACTCCAGCATTTTCCAAATGGAATCGTGGTTTTGGGCGGGACCAGGCTGAATCACTGCCTAGATACCAACATCTTTTGAGCAGCACAGAAACCTAGTTTTTGGTCCCAATTCCTAAATGTGGCAATCCTTGCACCTACCCACCCTTCCAGTAGAGATGGTTTTCCTCATTGCTCTTTTGCTTCTTGGCTTCTTGGGAGCTGGAAGGCAAATGTCGTTGCTTCATTTCATTTCACGTGCCTTCTCGAGTGTCAGTGCTCAAGACACTTCAACGGAGGCCTGATCATACATGGAGGGGAACACAAACATTGAATGCTTTGTGATCCATCTGTTGGCCCCCATGAGTCTGGTATTGTCCCACAGCGACGGCTGTGGATGGCACACTGTGCCAGACTCACCTCTAGAAGCCCGTGCTACGCATCACTCAGGCTCTGTTTCGAAGGTGCCTCCCAGCTGCTGACTCAGAGGACACATTCCTTGTTTGGAAACATCTCATCACCCCCCAGTGCAGCTGCAGGAGTGACCTCATTTCCCACTAGACGGCCCAAGCGCTTGGCCGTGGCAAGCCTTCTTGGTCTTCCTTGAGCTCTTCCTTCGACCCGCTATCTGCTTAACCCTGAGGGCATTTGAATCGGCCATTCATCAACTCACTTCTGGCTCGGGAGCTCACCTGTGAGTTATTGTGGTCGTTCAGCATCACGGAAAATCATTCGATACGGAGGTTCTGTGGCACAACGTGCTGCCGCAACAAAATGCCCTCAGCTAGACACCGATGTGTCTCCTTCGCAAGTACATCTTTCTCTTAAAAAAATATCTATAGATACAGATCTTCCTCCACCTACCTATTTTCTCACAAACTTCCTTTTGAGCACAACAACGCATTATAGCCCCAGTTCAAGCTATTAAAATTTATTTATGTATTTCCTCTCAAATTATAGCCCAACATCTACCTATTTTGGTTCACCTTTGTGACTGTAACTTAGTGCATGCAAAAATCTGGTACGTGTCTTCCATAATGTGGGTAAACTTCCTTCTAGTTCAAACGCAAACTCACCAAAAAATTTTGCAACCTACATGGGAATTTACCCAGCAAACAATTCTTTTTTTTTTTTAATTTTATATATTTTTCACATTTTAAAAAAAGTTTATGTATTTATTTGAGAAAGAGTGAGCAAAAGAGAGAGCACGAGCAGGGGGAGCAGCAGAGGGAGAGGGAGAGGGAGAAGCAGACTCCCTGGTGAGCATCTGATCCACCCAAGCGCCCACCAGCAAAGAATTCTTACACAAACCATTTAAAGAGAGTTCATGTATTCAAACATACATTCTAGACAAGCAGTGCTCATGGCTCCCACAGTCCTAATTTAGGGAATGGTTCATACAAATATGGGTGTTGTTTGCACCTTCCTCTGCCATCCGTTACCTACTGGCTTTTCGCTGAGCCATCAACTCATGGCTTTACAGTTACTGTGACAAGGACTTCCCTCCCTGAATATTTGGGGCATCATCAGGGATCTTGCCATAGTGGAGAATCTGCAAGCATGCTTTGCCAAGGGACAGTGATCTTGTTTCCAGACGGTCTGGCACTTGAAAGGAGTGAAGTTGAAGGATGTTTGAGGAAGTGTGTTGAGACTGATTCTTGCTAACTGGGTCCAGACAATGACAATGTCTGTGCCCCAGGGGACAGTTCTCAAAAGCAAGGAGGGAGGCTTGTGGAGTCAGATGAATCAGCCATGGCCACTCCGTGGGTGTCTCTGTTGTCTGTCAACAGTCCCCCAGTGCTTGTTCAATGGACTCAGGAAAAACAAAGCCCCCGGTTTCAGGGGTTCTGATCAGGGTAAATCATATGGACTTTCTCTCAACGGGACTGGACGTGGCATCTTCCACTGTACCTGTACTAGTGGCTCATCTCAAGCCTCTCATTCTGGACCAAACATAAGGCAGATGAAAGGTTCATCCAGTGGAAAGTACAATTTATTGAAACTCGTCCTTGAGAAAAGAACAGGGGTTTTCTGGCTCCGAAACAGATGCCTTTTCAGGACTTATATTTGCCTTTCCTCGTATCAGTTCTTAGCATCGCAACCCATTTATGCCTTTTCTCCACCTTGCTGTCCCGTACAAAATAGTTCTGATGAAGGAAAGTGCTTTCTGGTGACCTAAGACAGCATCTTGACGTTTTGATGAGATTCTCAGGTCTTAGCATATCACCCAGCTAGAGCTGGGCTCAAGGAACTATGGGGCAGTGTCCTCAGGACTCCAAGATGAAGCCAGCAGGCACACAACATCTTTGCAGGCTGTGCTGCTTTTCAACAAATGCTACATGAGCTCCAGACGTCGCCGTTCCCACATAGAGCACAGGGGTGTATAAAGAGTGAGCAAGTGGGAGGCCATGTCTACCACTGACATCTTACAGATCACATGCGGACTTTTCCTCCTCTGGGTTCTGCATGTGTACAAACATCACCAAGTGAACTGGAAATGCCTTACCACGGGCTACTGGCGAGCTACAAAAGTGCGTAAGCTCACAGACTGGAATAAAACAATGAAAAACGGACTTGGATGGATGTATCTAAAATCCCTCTACGTTTCATTGCCATAAACAACTACAGATTTAGCTCTTCCTCTCAGCCCTACGATGAACGCTTGCTTTGCACTTGTCTTTGACTGGTGCTATTGCTTTCTTTGTAACAGGTGCGCTTAGTACCTAATGGTCAGTTCTCAGACGACCTTCTGAGACTGCAAATAAATACGACCTTTGTGATGCGACACTTTAAAAGCTACATATAAGATGAATCATGATGATGGGGTGTCTGGGTGGCTCAGTGGCTTAAGCTTCTGACTCTTGATTTCGGCTCAGGTCGTGATCTCAGGGTAGGGAGATCGAGCCCTGTGTCAGGCTCCATGCTCGGTGGAGAGTCTGCTTAAGATTCTGTCTCTCTCTGTCCCTCTTCCCCGCTCTCTCTCTCAATAAATACATAAAATCTTTAAAAAAATGAAAACAATAAAAGGATGAATCACAATGAAATTAAAGTTGAGTGACGTAACAACAGAAATGCGCAGGTATGCATATAAAAAGGTGTACACGTAAACGGTCATAGCAGCGATATGTCTCCAAACCTGGAAAAACTGAAATGTCCATCTACAAGAAAAGACTAACAATGTTTGAGGCATCCGTGCAACCGAAAACAAACCACGAGAATGGATGATAATTATATAAATATTACACACACACACACACACACACACACAGAGGATTCTCAAAGCAATCAACATGCATCTGTGGGGTGAAGATCAAAAGTAAGGTTACTAATGGGTACTTGTGGAAGTGGGAGAAAGGGGGTTTCTCGGAGGGTGCTAACGTTCTGTTTCTTGTCTTGGGATGATTTTGTTTCATAGTTTGGGTGCTTTTCACTTTGTGAAAACTACATTCCTGGGTACACTGAGGATTGGGAAACTCATCTATCCTTGTGCAAGACTTCACTTAGAAAGTCTTAGCAGTTGTATATGAAAGAACAGATGTGTGAATACAAGAACCTGCAAGATCTCGGTAGCATTGCTAAAGTAATGGTCACAGACAGGTGTTTCCTGCAAGGTACTGAGTGTTCTCTGAGATAGCCAGGTGGTATTTCTGACGTAATTCCATGGCCTGTAGACGCCCTGGGTGCAGCATGAGGGGTGGAGTAGGGCTCCTGTCGTGGGGGCTTGTGGATGTTCCTGTCCCATCCTCTGTCCCAAAGGGGGCTCGGCTGGTTGTAGAGGTCGCATCTGGGACTGGGACTGGGACTGTGGCTGTCTCTGAACTTCTGGCAAGCTCCATACACAGCTACCTGAGCCAATGGTAGGCTGTCTGTGTTTGGTCTCTCGCATAGGGCCCCAAACTCAACATCCGTCCCGTGAAGAGCAGTCATGATCCCCGTCATCAGCACGGAAGCAGCAGGATGTCTGGCTTCTGCAAGCTCCACCCCAAATCCTGCTGACGTGAGCTTCCTTCTCAGCACCCCGTCCGCATCGCCATGGTCCTGCCAGCTCAGCGGGGACTATCTCCCTGTTTGCTTAGCGTCTCCATGATGCCTTCGGGTGTCCTACAGTAATGTTGCTTCTTGGTGTTTTGTTTTCAGAAGCAGAAACGAGGATCTAAGAGCGAAATCACGGTGCCCTCTGCGTGGACCTTCACACCAAAGTACCATCTGAGTTTGGTTCTCGACCACGTTTTTTTTCTCCTCCACCTTGGCTGTCCTCATCAACAGCGTACGTCCTCACTTCATAAAAGCCACTGGGCCCCACGGTTGTGGGACCTGATTTAAGCCTGATTTATTTCTTCCTTTTGGAGACGGACAGTGTTGTGTCAAATCATGGCCAAGCGGTAGTTCACGGTGGGGCAGTCAGATTTATTAGTAATTAAATGTAAAAATAGAAACTCAACTCAGCCTATTATAAATGGGGAAAAAAGGGGGCAAAATAAAAAAAGGATCTCTCAGATATGCATTCAGAACACCATTTTCTCCATTTAAATATTTTATGATAGTTATATTCTTTTTTTTTTTAAATAAAGAGTTTGTTTTTTTATTCAACAAATGATGATGTTTAAGATTTACTGATGTGGGCAATTACCTCATTTGTTATTAACTGATGGGTCCATTTGAAGTCCTTTTATCTATTATGTTTTACAAAGTCAGTGCTTTTCATAACAAAACTGCTCCTAACAGAGCTGGGGACCTCAACTTAAAGGATGTTACTACAAAGGACGTCCTCAGTCTGGGTCTGGACAGAAACATCTCCAACTTTGGCGAGAGACAGACCGAGAAGGCAGGTCCTGAGCCAACGAACTGAAATTCGTGTGCCGCAATTTTCGTAGGAGTGCTCACCTGGCTCCGATGTCGTAATTTTGTTTTTTTCATCATGAGTACGTCAGAGCAATAGAGGTGCGCCGAGTAAGATAACCACCAGGTATCAGCATCGAATCATTAGGGAAGCTTTTCTTTCCTTTCTTCAGTGTCTTCCAAAAATAAATAAATAAATAAACAGCTACATTCTGAAGAACCACTGGTTTATAGAGGGGCTATCACGCACGACTTGCACCCTCCACTGTTTCCACGTGCGGCGGGAGCACGGAGACAGTGTCGTGGTTCAAAGCACACAGCAACCCTTACTAGGAGGGGTTTTGCAATGACACCGTTTATTCCTCCTTTGAAAGAGCGCAGTGTGTTTCCTTGGAAACATTAACGCTCATAAGCGAGAGCACGAGGGAGGCAAACCTTGTTTTAATCATTTTAACTCTGTTTTTTTGTGAATGTCTCCTAATTCACTCCTGGGTTGCCGGGATGCCACGCTGGTGGCTTCCCCCATTATCTTTGCGGCCAGCCCGGGGAGAGGAGTTTTACCTGAAGATTCGCAGGTCAGGGTGCTCCAAACAGCTCAGCATGACACCGCCACCGAAATTTAGGTCTTAAAAACTGCACCTGTTCCTGATGTGAATGCACTCAAAATAGACTTCTGGAAAAATATGGAAACCGCACATCTAGAAGTGAATGTAGCTGAAGTTTGTCTCCTGTCCTTCAGAGCATCTACTTTAGGAGAACGTGAGCAAACTCGCTCAGTTATTTGTTGACTGTTCATGCTTCTCAGGGAGTCTCTTGTCTTCCACCTTATTCATGTTTCTCTGTGAATTTTGAGCAAATGAGTAGGAAGTTATCTCTTGTGGTTTTACATAACGGTGGCTATCTTGAGGTTGTGGTGGAGACAGCATGAATCTAAGCTATGTGGTTTTTCATTGACTCGTTTTTCTTTTCCTGAATGGATCATTCACGCAGTGAACAAGTCACAACTTCCTCGTCCGTGCTCAAGGCTGTAGTGGGTGTTAGGGTTCTGTCAGCCAAGCAAACTGTCAAAGACATCCATTGTGTGGACTGTACGTTCACGGGTATGTGGACACAGGAAAAATAAATGAAGTAAGCACGCACAAGGTGACAAAATTATTAACTGCTACCAAAATAATAATAATATTTTGGTCTATCTTTGGATCCCATAACCGTAAATGTTCATATTTTTTTCCCATAATTTCATTTGTAACGTAAGGACGATTTGTGAAGTCTGACATGATATAATCAAAGCTTGCTGACACTTCTTATTTTAAATCTCTGAAATGTTTCCTGATAAATTAGATACGTACCTTGAGAACTACTTAGAACCAATAAATATTACATTAAGCCTTTTTTAAATGGAATCCAATTCAATGTCCATAGTAAATAAGTTAATGATAAATTAGACTGGCAAACGTATTGTTTGTTCATCAGAATTAATACAGAGTTAGAAAGAAGTAGTGGTGTAGACTAAATGCAGCTATTCTAGCAGAATTCATGTTAAATCCTCAGACCAAGCAGGATGGGATTAGGAGCTGGGGGCGTGACTGGGTCCTGAGCGGCACCCCATGCATGGGATGAGTGCCCTTATAAAAGAGACCCTAGGGAGCCTCGTCGCCCGTGTACCACAGGAGGACACAAAGAGAAGTGGGTCGCCCATGAAGAAGAAGAGCCTGCCCCAGCTGCTGAGCGTGCCGATGCTTTGATCTTGCAACTCCCAGCCTCCAGAAGGGTGACCCATAAATGTCTGTGGCTAGAATATTCTGTTACGGCAGCCTGAACGGATGGAGACAAATGATACTGCTAAAATTGTATCTCATACTTAAATTAGTATAGGAAACCAAAACGTACAAGCTGCCTGGAGCTCTAATTCCGTGCACATGTACAGATGTGTGTGTGTATGTATATGTGACCATTCATTTTCTTTAATGTACATGCCATGAGTCTCCAAGAAGATGCTTTCTAGCTTTAGGGAGACAGAATCCCCTCAGATGCTTACTGGAAACAGCATGTTCCCAGGCCATCTTCCAGATGCTCTGTAGGGCTGGGAAACAGCATATACTATCTGGACAGGATAAGAAAGCCAACAATGGATCCTTTCAAATCTCACTCTGTACGTCATTTGCAGATCTCCTCTGGCATCTGTGCCTGCCAAGCACCCACGTTTACAAGCAGAGATTTGATTTTTTCATTGGATGTGCCCCCCACGGAGACCCAGTGTATTTCACAGGGGAATCCCCGCTCTGCAGCTCCCGCCATGGGCCATGACCAAATCCTGTCCATTTTGCACCATCTATGTCTCTAAAGCCTGACGCAGACGTGGGCGTGTGACTGCGGTTGGGTCATCTGCACACGTTCTGGGAGATCTGTGGGAACGTGAGAACATGAACGCTTTCTTCGCACATGATGGTTGAGCTGAGGGATATAAAGCTAGAGGTGGTCATGGCAGCACATGCATAATGGAACCGCTGGCCGAAAAGTGAAGCAAACGTAACAAAGGGCAGAGAGACTGAGATGAATAAGAGATGAGAATGCTCTAAGGAGCATTTTGGGGGCCACTGGATGGAGCCACACCTGAGTTCAGTGGATTTATCCTTCTTGGTTTGGGGAAGATAGCTTCTCTTTCTCTCTCTCTGTGTCTCTCTCTCTCCAGGTTGACTGCCTCTTTCTGTCATTTGCCCACAAAACCATGCCCATCAGCCCCGAGCAGGCAACGTTTCAATACTTGGTAAGAGACTGTCCCTGGCCACAGAATACACGCAGAATGAAGATGTCATATCTGCCTGTCACCTGTCTGAAGATGGAGGTACCAGGCAAATAAATCTCACAGAGTGCGATGAAACGGAGCTCAGAGGAAGAAAAACATGTTATGTTAGCAAAGAGGTAGGAGTGATCCACTCTTCCTCAAGCAATCATAATTAATTACATTTCCCGATTTCCATGACAACATTAAGAAATTTTCTAACCCGATACAGAGCCCTTGAAATAATATTAATTCCTTTGTAGTATTTTGGGAAAGAAGGAAGAATTTTTCGTTGTTTTAAAGGCAAAGCTCACGGAAGAACAGTACCAGTGTATTACAGATATAATACATTCCATATGCACGCATACATGTGCATACATACATATATATATATATTCTGTAATCCACATTTTTGGACCATTCATCTTCTTTCAAGTGATGCATATGAGGTTCGCGAAACATGAGACAGAAGGTCTCCACATAAGGAAACGTCAAATGAGGCTTGTGCAGGATGTAACGTTTTGCACTGCAGGATACATATCCCATCTTTGATTCCCTGAAGGTACAGCCGGTGGGACTAAAATGGTACCGACTGCGAGAACAACAGAGCAACAGCTACTTGAGAGATTCCCCTGCAGGTGTGGGGGCTCGTGAAACAAAGTGATTATGGCGTGCTTGCAGAAAAATTAGCCCTTGCTATGGTCTGAAAACAGAGCCTCGGGTCAATAAGGCATATCTTTCTGCTCGGGGCCACGTCGGAACTCGGAGTAGCTGCCCACCACTGCGCCACCCCCCCCACCGCGCCCCCCAACGGGCTCGCACGAGGCTGATCACCCGAGAGTAGGCGAGGACATCACATCCCTCACACCTCCTTCCACGCCTGCAACAAGATCTCTGCAGACAGAGTTTCTAGAAATCATCGGGATTCTTTGTCCCGACCTGAGTGTTTTTTTAGGTATTGGATAAAACAAAATAACGCGGACTTATTTTGTATAAAAAAAAATCACTTAAAAATGATTGTATCCTTATGACAGACTATATTATATTATTCCATTAATATATGCTATTTATTAATATTATAATGGAATTATTGTTCTATAGAGTGGACCCCTGAACAACATGGGGGTCAGGGGTGCCAAATTCCTGTACAAGAATCTACCGATAACTTCTAATTCCCCCAAAAACTCAACTGCGAAAAGCGTACTCTCACGGGAAGCCTTACCAGTAACAAACCTCGATTAAGACATATCTTGTATGTTACATGTGTAAGATACTATATTCTTACAATCAAGTAAGCTATCAAAAAGAAATTTAAGGAAATCATAAAGAAAATACACTTATAGCACTATATGGTATTTATCGAGATAAATCCATATGGAGGTGTACTGAGCAGTCAAACCCATGTTGTTCAAGGGTCAACTGTACGTGGAATTCTTTTTTCTAAGTTTATTGATATTTAAATGATTGATAACACAAAATAACATGGATTTATTTTGTCTAAAAATAACTTTTAAAATAATGAGCATAGCTTTAAGACAGATTATATTATATTATTGACTTATGTCAATGTATTAACATTATATTAAAATACAGATATTGTGTAGAAAATATAATATTAGTACACAACTATTTTATTATATGCTATTTCTGCATCATTATATTTCCATACAACTTTGTTTTAATCTGTCACAAAGTGAAATGCCCTTTTTTTAGATTGATTTATTTATTGAGAGACAGAGAGAGAGAAAGCACTCAGGGAGAGGGGCAGAGAAGAAGGGGGAGAATCTCAAGCAGACTCCATGCTGAGCGTAGAGCCCAACGCAGGGCTCGATCCCACGACCCTGAGATCACGACCTGAGCTGAAACGAAGACTCAGATGCTTGACTGACTGAGCCACCAAGGCGCCCCAAGTGAGATACCTTTTAAAGACCACCATGAATGCCTCGGGCTCTAAACATAGTCAGCATTGCTATGTAGTTAATGTCTGCGCACATTGAGGAAGCCAACGTTGCTACGTCTCTGGAGGAAAGTCCCTGCAGGGATGGGTTTGTGCAGCAGCCTCTTGTGACCTGAGCAAAGCTAACTAGCAGCAGTAAGAATGCAGGCGGTGGCTGCAAAGTCAAACTGACCAGACACCTCTGAGTGCCTTCTCAGGGAAGCTGCCACCCGCCACATGACCGGCGTGTGGCCGAGCTACGGGCCTGCTCGTCCAAGAAAGAGACAGGCAGAGGCATCGCTTGTCTTGTACCTGGTTATGTAGGAGCGGGTGGGCCGGTTACAGAGGCGGGCCTCGCAATGTAGGGAGACGTAGGACTCAAAATCCCAACTGCTAACTCCAGAGTCTGCCCTGTGACCTTTACTGGGCACTATGAAGAGTATGTGTCTGCATGACTTCCATGCATCAAAGATTGGCGTATTCCATCCTCTTGGCACAGCGAAATATTTATTTCCCCTCCTCCTTCCCCTCCTTCTTCCCTCCCCTCCCAACCTGTGCCTTGCCCTTCCTTCTCCTCGCTCCCCCTTCCTTCTTCTCCCTTCCTTCCTCTTTCTCCCCTTCCTTCCTCCCTCCCTCCTCCTTCCTTATTCCATCTTCCTTCCTTCCTCCTTTCCTTCCTTCCTTCCTCCCTCCCTCCTTCCCTCTCTTCTTCCTTTCTTCCTTCTCCCTCCTTCCCTCCCTCCCTCTCTCCTTCCTTCCTTCCTTCTTTCCTTCCTTCTTCCTCCCCCTTCCTTCCTACCTACCCTCCTTCCTTCCTAGTGTTAGGGTTCTACCTCTTGATAGTTCCTTCCTTCCTTCACTTCTGAGACTGAACTCAGTGAATCGAGATCGGTCTATACCAGCTGAAACCAGAAGATATGACATTCTATCAAACTATGTGGATTGGAGAAATGGAAATGGCAGGTCTGGGAGGGATATACAGAATGAGACAACTATAGAACTATAGAAAATTCCTGGCATAACAATACGCCAAAATATTACACTAAGAACGAAAACCGCTATGTAATCTTTCACCTTGCCATGTCTTTTTGGTCTGCTACGCTTTAATTTCATGTGCTAGTGGATTTTATCTTCTGTTATTAAAACAGATGTAAGATTTGCTTTACCAGCATTTCATGAAAATCAATGTAATGAACATTTGCATGCATTATTCTGGTTGCTTAAAATATGTTGGATCATTTAATTCTTACAGATTTCTGTTACACTGTTATTATCCTTTCACAGAGAGGAGACCCAGTGAGGGGGACTAAGTTATCCAAATTCATACCTTAGTGGCAATGCTTTAATTAAGTCAAAGATGGGATTCCAGAGCCCATGCTCTATATACTGTATATACATTTCCCCATTATTACATTGCAAATATAATCAGCAACATGTAAGGTTTAGTTCAGATACTAAAGACAAATGTGCATATTATAAACCGACATATATGTATATATGCAAACACATAATAGATGTTACATAATCAATGGTTATGAATTTTTAAAATATTTCAACTCATTAAAATTATTGATGACAACCCGAAACCTTTTCTTTATGTTAGGGTTATACAAGTCTTGATAGTTACCATAAATTACAAAAAATATATCTATTTTCCTTTACTCATGTACACATAACAGTAAAAACCCGTTACATTTCAACATTTGTAACATATTGTTGAGAAAAAAACTACATTTTCTAAAATAAGAAAAAGTAGTAACAACAGTGGTATCCTGCTTCACTTTGTAAATCTCCTTAGCGTTTGTCTTAATAGAAGACAGATACTGATGTCTGCTTCTATGTTGCAATATCACATGCCACCTGGTTTCTGGAAAATTCCAGTGACGGAAGGAGATTATAAAAGGCAAATGACATCTTTGTACAATCATGAAAACAGGCACCCTAGAAGTATCTGGGGTGACCCAGGGCTTCCCAGAGCAAACAGTCCACTTTGAGAATTACTGGTTGATTGATCTATCAATCTCCCTCTGTATCATCAACAAACATGTCTGTCTAGCTATCCATCTATTCCTCCTTCCATCCAACCATCCATCTATCCTTCCATACATCCATGCTTCCATCCATCCCCCATCCATCCATCCATCCATCCATCCATCCATCCATCCATCCATCCTTCCATCCATCCATACACCCCTCCTTCCATCCATCCATCCATCCATCCATCCATCCATCCATCCATCCATCTCTCCTTCAATCCATCCGTCCATCCATCCTTCCATCTATCCATCCATCCTTCCGTCCGTCCAGCCAGCCAGCCAGCCAGCCAGCCAGTCAGCCATCTACCTACATACTGATCTCCCTATCTACATCTATGTAGTTACCTATCCAGCTATTCATCTATATCTATCATTACACTGATACTTACAATTCTGTTTACATTGAAATGCGTATTTACCCTAAAATTGAAAGGAACTTTTACAAAATAAAATTCCAAAGGAATAACAGAGAAGATCCATGGTCAACGGGTAGGCATACTCCTTCCATTTATCAATACAGTATATTCTTAGAATTTCTATCCTTCCCTTTATATTTCTCCTCTAATCAGGAAGTTTCTGCAAAAAGTACTGAGGAAATGTTCCTCAATTATCTTGACACTATTTTGGACTTTTCCCTGAACACTGTGCCTACTTAAAATGTCACAGATTGTCTCTTTGGTGCAGACATGTGAAGTAAGCAATTTGGTGTGCATATTAACCAGTGTAATTCTGAGCCCAGGGGAATATGAGCATGGTGAATACATTCAGATCGATTCCTCTCAAAGTATGCAATTTGAATTTCTTCTTTTATTTACATGCTCACTCTTTTGCCTATAATTATTCTGGCTACTGTATTTTTCTTATAAATTCATGGGAAGTTCCTATATATCTAGATATTATTTTCTTGGTTGTGAGATTAGCCAGGGTAAAAATGTTCCATCCAATCATTCATCAACTCTTTTATTTTTGCCCATATTTATCCTATATTTTGATGGTAACACTATTTGTCAATTTTTTCATCCTCTACTCTGCATTTTTAAAAAAGAAATGCCTGCACAACCATAAACTACTTGGATGTTTTCCTATATTTTCTTGTACTAATTTGTAACCTTTTCACACGCAGACCTATCTGTCTAGAATCCAAATGTGTCTGTGGATATAGAGAAAGATGCACTATAATTTCTTACACAGATGGGCAAGTTTTCCCAGTACCACATACTAAATGGCTAGCCTTTCAGACTAGTCCATGATGCCAACTGGACTGCATGTTACCTTTCCATATAGTCATAGTTTTGGAAATTTCTGAGCTGCTCTATGAGTCTATTTCCAATCTTTGGACCATTTAACACTGTGTTTTTAATGTCATATATGCCTTACATAAAATAGTTGTCTGGCAAGACAGCTCTATTTTTTCTTAATTTTTAGTGTTATTCCACCTATTTTATACTTTCTATTATGCATATAAACTTACCATATAAATATGCTAACAGAGTTTCTAAAGAAACAGTGGGAATTTTCATTAGTGTTGCCTTGATAGGACGACTACATTCGGAGAATTTGTATTAACATATTAGTCATGCTTTTCAAAATGCACATGATTATCTCTCTTGATTATTTTCCTTTGTTGACTTTGTATTTTCTTAGATAATTCCTAGATTTTTAATACTTTCAAATTGATGTCTCAATAAATGTTATTTGCATTATACTTAGAACTTCACTACTGTGGAATAGAAAATTACTACTGAATTTTTAAAGTTAATCTCATAAATCAATCTTTTATTTAATAATCTTGCTGGGCTCTCTTATTAAATCGGAGTCATATTATTTGTAAATATATATTTTTTTCTCACATAGGTGATGACACGTTCTATAAGTAATGGCAGTTTTAACCATTCCCTTCCAGTCTTTACTCGCCAAATTTTGTTTTCCTTATAGTACTTCATAATACTATAGATTGACTCAATGGTATGTGGGCAATCATATTTGGGTAGGCCTTGATAATCAATAATAATCAGGAGCCATAAAGAAAATAACTGATTTGCAGAACGATATACAGGTTAATTTAAAAATTTCTGTGAGGCAAAAGACCCCAAATCAAACTCAAAACCAATTATGACACCCTAAAAAGTGCTGGGAGGGTTTCTCTGGAAAGGGCCAGATGGTAAATATTTTAGAATTTGTGAGCCATATGTTTTCCGCAGCAACCAAACTGTGTCATGATAGCTTAAAAACAGCCACAAATAATATGTAAAGAATCAGCAGTGAAACTTTATTTACAAAAAAATGGTTCACCGTTTGCAGACACCTCCCTTAGAATAAAATGTGTGGGACTGACATACAACACAATGGATGGATAACATTCATAGTCTAGGAAACGTTTACAAACTGGTCCAGTACAAAAGTACTGGGTAGGCTATGATTTAAGGGAATGTCCTTTCTTTTAATCTATGAATATTCCATTCTTTCCATACAAGTACAAATCCACAGCACAAGATTTTAGTGTCTCAATATTTGGGTGACTGTTAGAAAACATTGGGCCTAGAACTCTTATGACAAACTCTCTTTTTTTAATTTTTATTTTTTGGTTTTTTGGTTTTTTCCTATCATTTGCTTTTGCTTACTTTTTGTCTTAATCAACCTGATAAGATCTGCCTACGTACCAAAACGTAAAATGCATAGTCTTCAGCGTGGATAAGTTAGCGATGGAATCCGGGAAAACAGCCCCCGTTCATCGAAGTCACTTCATCGTGTATTTGGTGAGCACGTCCAAAGTGTGGGGCACGTGTCCTTCCCTCTCATGTGGAGCTAAGCTGATGGAGGCCTTCCATCAAATCCCGGCTGCACACGACAGGTGCGACGAAGGACCCCGAAAGTCAGCTGGGGTCTTCAGGGGGCAACGTTCACCTGCAACGCCACTGGTCTGTTCACCCGTTGGATCTCTGTAGGTCTTGGATCTCTGTACGTCTGGGGCTTGGGGACACCACTTGTTTTGGTCCATTTGACTTTGTTTGGGTTGACATGCTGAGTGTTCCATTTGGTGACTTGGCACACACGTGAAGTTTCATGTGCCCTGGAATGAATTGTTTCCCGATGTCCTGCGCCCTGGAAAGACATGTTTCCCAATACCCCTCCAAGAACAGGCTTCCCCCATCACTGAGGATGGGGTTGATGAGTCGGATCCTGGGCCTGGGCTGCTTCCGGGGGTGTAGGAAAGGTCGAGTCCTCTTAGGGGCAATTATGAGAAATGAGAAACCAGGACTCTGTGGACAGATAATGTCACCCTGCTTTCCCCTGGGGACCCCATTCTTGTCCTTTAATACAGATTTCATCAGGCTGGCTGGAGTGTAACCACGTGTCTTTGTTCTCAGCGGGAATAAAGTTGGGAATACTAATGAAAAGGAAAAGGGGAAAGAAGGATTAGAATGCCTGTCTTCATTATTATGTGGTCAGGCCCCTGAAAAGGATAGGTGTCATTTACTTTTTAAAGCTACAAGTCCAGTAAGTGTTAGTATTTAATTAAATGGCATGAGAGTTAATTCACATGATGTATAAACTCCATCCACGCATTTCCCATTTATTTACTCTGTTGCTTTTGGTGATGCATTGCTTCATTTTGACACACTGCACTTTGCTTATGATATAAAACCACGTTTACCCTCAAACTGTTCATTTGCATGGAGATACAAATGTTAGTCCATTCCGTAAATTGATTTTAAATGAGAAAAATCTGCACAGACAGGAGGGAGGGAGGAAGGGTGGGACAGAGGAAGGGAGGGATGATGAAGAACGCTGAAGGAAAAATAAGTAAGGTTTTGATTTGTTTTTAGAAGAAAACAAATGGGGGCACCTGGATGGCTCAGTGGGTTGAGCATGTGACTTCGGCTCAGGTCATGATCTCAGGGTCCTGGGATCCAGCCCCGGGTCAGGCTCCCTGCTCAGCCTGATTCTGCCTCTCCCGCTGCCTGCTGCTCCCAGTGTTGTGCTCTCTCTTTCTCTCTCTCCCTCTCTCCAATAAATAAATCTTAAAAAAAAAAAAAGAGAGAGAAGAAAACAAATAGAAAGAAACATCACCCAAAGAGGAGAAAAAGCCTAAGAAAACAGAACGTAAAGAGCAGAACAGAACAGTTCTCCTCCCCTGTGCACCATATTTATTCTCAGGACTTGCGTTCTGCATGATAACCCATGGTTGTGATGTCCACATTTCCCATTTCTTTGTGAGGCAACTGATGGACCCTGGAGGCTGGAATAACACGGGTGCCGACCCCCAGACAGTGTCAAGTCTGCACATAACCTCCGACTCCCCCAAAAAACCTAAGGAGCAAGAGCCCACAGTGAGTGGAAGCCTTACCGACAACATACACGGCCGACGAACACATACTTTGTATCTTAGAGCTAGATACTGTGAGTATCTATCTTACTTAGAGTAAGATACTGTGTTCGTACAGTCAAGGAAGCTGGAGAAAATGTAATGAAGGAAATTGTAAGGAAGAGAAATGACGTTTGTAGGGCCGCACTGCGTTCATCCAAAAGAACCCACGTCTAAGTGTCCCCGTAGTGTTCAAGGGTCAGCTGGAGTTACGTGGCACCGTAAATAGGTAATCTAACCCAGAAAGGAGCACTTGGCAATTCTGGGCACACACGCTTTGTTAAAGAGTATCCTGAGCCCTGACCATCCCAAAGACGGCTGCGGATGGCAGCAGGACCCAGCGGGTGAGACACGGGTGGTGGTCCTTTACAGACGTGACACTGTTACCCTGTGACATGGATACAACACCACGGCACGCAGATTTCTCACCTGTGCCTGGTATTTACATATTTGTTTCCGCTACACCGTTCAGCCATTGTACTGACGATCCAGTTTTATGAAGGTGAATTACATCTAACAATAAAACCATTTACCATGACTTCAATCCATTGTGTATTTTCAAATCCTAACCTTATGCCTTAACTGTGCAGTTTAAGAAACTAAGTCTAGGGACAACTGGGTGGCTCAGTAGGTTAAGAGCATGACTCTTGATTTTGGCTCAGGTTATGGCCTCATGGGTTGTGAGATCGAGTCCTGCATAGGGCTCCGTGCTCAGCGGGGAGCCCACGTAGCATTCTCCCTCTGCCCTTTCCCACTGTCCCACTCTCTGCCCTTCCCTGCTGCCCCACTCACATGCACGTGTTTGAGGGCTCTCTCTCTCTCTCGAAAAATAAAACTGAATAAAAATAAATAAAAATAAAATAAAAAGAACTCTATTGCAATGTTGATGAAAGAATTTAGTATTCTTAAATTTTATGCCTGTATAGATGCCCAGTAAATAATTAGCAGTACTGACGTAGTACCTTGGCCTAAAACTGATTAATGTATTTGGAGGACAAAATTTCCGTATCTACGTCATTACCAAGCTATTTGTCTTCACTAAAATGTGATAAATATTTTCACTCGATGGAATTAAAATGGCGTTTTCATTTTGAAAATGTCTTGGATCTGGGATTCCATGTTCATTAATACCAGAGTTTTGCAAGTTCATATTTAAACTGTTTATTCGATGCGTCCATCAGCAAACTGAGTGTGAAATGCACTCGATGCTGTGCTTTGGTATTTTCATGGCGTGTATATATATATGATTGCATGCAGAAAGTACTGTTTGCCCTCTCCGAGGACTGTGTGTGTGTCAGGAGCAAATGCGTTTTTATGTGCAAAGTACCCGGCAAGCGGTAAGCTCTACGTAAGCTTTGCTGGTCTTACTATTATCCTAACTGGCTGGCCAGATAAAAGACAAGAGTGCCACGCTAAAGAAACACCAGCAACACTACCTACAAAAGACTGACTTATGGGGTCGTCTGGGGGGCTCAGTCCATTAAGCCTCTGCCTTCGGCTCAGATCATGATCCCAGGGTCCTGGGATCGAGTCCCATATCAGACTTCCTGCTCAGCAGGGAGTCTGCTTCTCCCTCTCCTGCTCCCCTTGCTTGTGCTCTCTCACCCTCTCTGTCAAATAAATAAATAAAATCTTTAAAAAAAACCCAAAACCAAAAAAAGATTGACTTGAGATCGCATGACATGACTGAGCTTTCTCTGTACCCTGCTGGGGCTTCCATCATCAGTGATGGGTGTTTAGCTGTCTTGCAGGATAAGAGTAGAAAGGCTAGAAAACAGTCTTCCCGTGTGATGAAGAATTCGATCCCTCCATGTGAACTCACTGTCCTGGAAACTTGATAAAGGCTGAGTGACCGCTGTGCTTATAGGCTGCTTCGCTGATGTAACAGACACCTGATTGGAACAGGGCCTCTGGCTCTGAAGAATGGGAAGCAGCCTGGAGGGAGCCATGGGTCTGGAGCTCCCCTGAGTGTGTGAGTCCAACACTGAGTGGGGTCCCTGCAGGGACGCAGCAGTCCTTGCCTCTGGGATGGCTACAGGGAATATAGGTTTCTGTGGGGTAGGCGGTCCCTTGCAAGCCAGGAGAAGCCGCCATGATGGCGTCCATGGGTGAGCCATGGTTCCTGTCTTGTGCTTGTCTCCGTGAGCTACCGATGACGTGTGTGATGTGTGTAGGGTCTGCAACGACTTTTCTGATGCTTTCACATTTGGGGGACCACTGACCCTGCAGACTGCCCCTTCCAGGGTTAGCCAATGTGCAGAGAGAGCACACAAGTCAGTCCAGACTGCACTATTCAAATGCCAGCCAACCAATGCAGAGTCTATACCCCAGCCACCGTCTTTGTTGGCTTCTTGCTCTTGCCACCTGCCATGATCTCCCCAGAGCCCAATACTGAACCATTCAGGACAGCCTCTGTATCCTAAAGCCCACAGGAATGATTCCAACCAGCCCATCCTAAGCCGGCCTCACCCATTCCTCCCCACGGAAACCACAGTTAAGGCTCCAGCCCACGGAGACTCCTTCTGCCTCCTGACCACCCTGGTGCTTCTATGCGTGGCCTGGTGCGGCGTGTCCCCTCCTTTTGTGAACCATGACTAAATGACCTTTGCAATGGTGGCTGTATCCTCACCTAAAATGTTCTACCAACAAGTTATATTTTAAAATACAGCCCAGGTGGGCTTTGTGAGTCAGAATGCTTTCGGGGACTCCAGGAGACCCCTGGTTGGACCACATGGGGTGACTGGCAAGTTTCAAGAAGACATACAGCCAGAAGATTGCACCTGCCATAACTTCTGATTGAGGGCGGTTTTACAAAAGACAGATGGAGTGCACTATCCAAGAAAGCAAGCTGATTGCCTTGACGCTCAGTCTTGCTAGGCTCCAGCCCTGTTCCTTTGAGGTGACTAAGCACAAACAGAAAAACTTCAGCACGTCTCTTTCTTCTGTGCGGCATGATTACAGTAAAACCCCAGACCCAGGTGTGTCCAGTAACTAGCAACGTGCTTTTAACACTCATCTGTAGGAGGACAGGGCTGAATGATGTCCTTTCAACGTAAAGGGTGAGAACGGTTTCCACGGTCTGGGCTGGGGATGATCAAGAATCCTGGAATACGTTCGGTTCGAAAGGGCAGATTTCTGGGATTCAATCTCTTTCATTTTCTTGCCTTGCAGGATTCTGGTCATAGCTGAGAACAGCTATAAATACCTAGGTGGGTTTTTTTTTTTTTTTTTTGGTTTTTTTTTAATGCAAATGCATGCCTTGGTGTTTAAAGGTCCCTTCTCTGCTCCTAGGATATTTAAGACAGTGCATTTGAGCATCTTGGGAATTTATGACCTCATCCTACTAATCACCCTATTTTGATGTATTTAATAAAACTGTGATGAATAAAATATTGCCTAATATCAGAGAGTTGTAAATAGCTTATTTCAGCAGCAGCAAAGAGACGAGTGAACAGGGAAAAGGGATATTCACACTGAGTTTACCTGTGAGGGCAGGGAAACAAACCCAGGGGGCTGATACTGCCTGGCCTCTTTGGGAGGGGGATCTGAGATGTGGAGGTGGGGTCAGAGGCTCTTTGAGGCAGTTGCTTCAGGAATAGTGATTAGATATTTTGTAGAATGTCCCTGAGCTGGATTTTGCCTGATATTTTTCTCATTAGACTGGAGTTGTGGGTTTGGGGAGGAAGGGCACAGAGGTGATATGCCAACGTAACTGGAGAATCTGCAACTTTTCTGCATGGGAGAATTCTCATTGTTGTTGTTTTAAAGATTTTATTTATTTATTTGGGAGACACAGCCCGAGCAGGGGGAGAGGGAGAAGCAGGCTCCCCGCTGAGTGCGGAGCCCAACGCAGGACTCAATCGCACAATCCAGTCAGGACTCGATCGCACAATCCTGAGATCGCGACCTGAGCTAAAAGCAGACGCTTCACCGACTGAGCCACCCAGGTGCCCCCACCCTCATTGCTTTGTGAATTAACCTCAGATGATACAATACTCTATATGTCCATCCAGAATAACAAAGTAGCATGAGAGTATCCAGTGAATTTCTCTCCCCTTAGTTAAGACAGTCTACATGGGATACTACAAATTAAGCAACATGTTTTATCAAAAGCATGGAGTTACTTTTCGACACCAAAGGCAATGCCAACATACCAACCCTCAGCTACTCATTTTTCCAATGCAACATAAAGGCAGCTCTGAGTTGGGTCAGCAGACAGCTCAGCAGACAGCAAGTTCCCAGGTTTGCATACCCCTCACGCTGCCCATGAGACGCGCTGAAGTAAACGTCCGCGTGAGGCATGGTGGGAACACGCGGTGACATGCTATAGTTATTGGCTAAAACACTATTTTCGTAATAGGAAGAGCTGCACATTTGTTTCTGAAGATGGGGCATATTC
Organism: Ursus arctos; assembly: GCF_023065955.2. Classification (NCBI taxonomy): domain Eukaryota; kingdom Metazoa; phylum Chordata; class Mammalia; order Carnivora; family Ursidae; genus Ursus; species Ursus arctos. The sequence continues at coordinate 27,930,250 of NC_079874.1, read as the reverse complement.
CTGGGTCTATGTTGTCCCCTGCAAGAGGGGACGAGGAAAGGCAGCTGATCAGACATGCTGGGGGTATTTCCAGAGTTGTAGGACAAACAAAATTCACTAATCCGCATCATAATATATAGATCTCCTGACTTCAGGTCTGTGTTCTGAAGCCCCATTAGAGTTATTTTACATCTTAATGCTGTAAATAATGAATGAATATCAGATTCAGAATAGGGAGGTAATGAATTATTTATCAAATAGGAGAACTCTGCTTGGATACAGCCCAAATGCGTGATTAATCTAGAAAAAGGTTTACTTCTAGATTAAAAGATATGACAGACTTTCCATCCTGATTATCTTTCAAACTAGTAAAGGTTTTGCAGGAATGTAAAATTACAAGTTGTACTATTTTTTGTTTATACAATAGGAGATGAGGAACACTAGCAAGACGTTTTTAGATCAAAATTTATCACAACTTGGCTGAAAGAATTTTCTAGTTTGAAGACTACCCGACTAAAAAAAGTGGTTCCTCATCACTATAAAAAAAAAAAAAAACTTTCAGGCAAATTTATTCTTTCTGAAAGGGTTTGATGCAGTGGAAGACAAGGCAAGTAAAATACATTCACGGATAGAAATTGTCTGAAACACTTTACTAGTTTTTGCTTTAATATCGTCCAACTGTGCAGGCCAATAAACCTGGTAAGACTGCAGCTGTTTATGCTAACCATTTATGCTTTACAAAACAGAGATTAACACGAACTATTAAACACATCATAGAACAACAGAAATATGAAGGGACTGTTTTCTGCTTTAGGAACAATAATTGCTGTTTGGAGTAGTTTTTCCCAAAGAAAGCTGTCTACTTGACTGATTACTTCCTAGGTTAAAAAAGGAATAACATTGTTCCTTCTGTTCATTGTACTGTCAGAGGTAGACCCCGAAAATATATATGATGGATACTAGTATGTCCACCAGTTCATGCAGAGATCTTTCATAGAAAGGTTTTGTAAACTGTGGAAAAAGGTGCATGACTTTCAGAGACAGAATATACATGTGTTAATTCTTCCTAATGAGAATTTTTCTAATTTGCTAACACTAAAACTAGTATTAAATAGGAATACCCTGCTGGTTCCCTCCGCAAGGGGAGGCTTTTGCACGCACTAAAAGTACTTAAAATAAACAAGAAAGAAGTAACGGACACACTGTGTTCTCTCCACGGATGCAGGATGGGGTAGATGGGATGACAGAAGATGCCCGATGCTTCCAAAACCCATGGCGGGGACATTCGAGATGTTCTTTGCCCTCAATCCTTCTTTTTCAAATTCAAAGGTTAATGGAGACTAGGTCTTCCAACCTTCTCTTCTGTCCCCTACCTCTTCAGACCCCACTGCTAAATGCTGTTCAAAGCCAAGGAGACCTCTGGTAAAGCAGAGGGCATGGAGAGAACGGAATGTTCAGTTTTCTTTTGCTTGACTGTGTGTGTGTGTGTGTGTGTGTGTGTGTGTGTGTGCATGGGTACTCGGGCACCAGCTCTCGCTATTGGTGGAGAAAACCATGAAACGGCCAAGACAAGATGCAGGTCATAGGGGATGTGCTGAAGGAAGTCTCTGGGCTTTTCGATCTCAATGTACTGCTCCCATCTGACCCAATCCATACACCAGGGTAGGCAAATTCACAGAAATTTGGTAAGGAATTGCCCATTCCCCAAACGGTCTTCAGTGTCCATGGACACACAGTAGGGATGCTAATACATCGCAGCTGATTGCATGTTTTATTTTTTACAACTACCAACTCTCGTTTTTCTAGAACATGACTAACAGCCTACGTTGCTTCAGAAATCACAAGAGCGACAGCGCGAATCTGGTCAATTTGCTCTCTGGTCCTTTCGGAGTCAGGATGTCACAGCCATCATTTTAGTTGCCCTGAACAAAATCCTACAGAAAGTAGCTTTACTGATTAAAGAATAAGTGTCCTTATTTTGTTTAGCAACTTCTATGAGTATTAAGGATACACTGAGCACTTGTGTTGTTGACCCAACTAAAACATTAGATGTAGAGACACTGTTCTTATAAAAATGATTTGTTCATATTGGATTAATTAAGACATTCTAATGCATGGAAAATGGTGCTAGTTTTACATAAGTGAAAGCCAGCCCACACTGAATACAACAGACAGTGGACCACTATATACATTTATGGAGAAAGCTAAGTAATAATCTCAAAAACATAATTTATTTTAAAACTTTATTTCTTAAAGTAGAAACGTATCCAATAATCAATCAGCAAATAGTTTTGCAACATTTAAATCAGAACATGGCAAATAAAATTGATTAAATATGGTTTTGTCACTTACTAATTTAAAGTACATATGCTACAAAAACATTCTATAAAAAGTAAGTTTTAAAAGGAAAACTCGGGAGTTTTAAACATTATTTTTTTAATGCTGTTTCAAGTTACATTTGCTTTTATAATATCTCTCAAATCTTTCTCAGTGGTTGCACAATCCCATTATTATAATTACATATATCGATCTTATCTTGCACAATTAGGATATAAAACCACTGGCCTGTTGGTTCATACGCAAGCATTTCCGTCATAACCCAGCTAAAACTCATTACTCTTTATGTATCAACGTTATTTTCCTCCAGCTATAAAATAAGGGTGGTGAATAAAATGATACCAAAGCATCTTCCGTTTGCAACATTCCTTAAAATAGTAAGGTAAAGACGCACTCACATGCTGTAGGGGATGGGTTTTACCAATACTGACACGGCCTTGGCGTACATACTAAAATGCAACAAAGTGCATTCATTGTGAGAATGTGAGTTCAAAGTATTTGATTCCCCTAAAATAAACAACCTTAAGAACCTGAACAGATACTACAGTTGGAGAGCTCCTTCCATCCAAGAGGAATATCCGTTTCAGTGAAGTACAATGTCCTGTTTGTTCCCTTAGATCTGTTGTTGAATGTCCACCCTTCCACACAGCCTGGCACTACATAAATCCCCTCCCCATCTGTTCAGGGTGGCCCCCGTTAGGTCTTTGCCAAGTAAACAGAAGGTGCTCTGGGTACCGCAAGGAAGAAAGGTTTTCCGGCAGAAAGAGCAGCTCACATCACTCACAAGGGAAGGGAGAATCTCACTCAGAAGCAAAGGCAGCCTTTGCATATGTCCTCGGAAGCTCCTGGGAGCACCTTCTTCCGCACCATCAACACCTCTCACCTGGAACTTTATCTGGAGAAGGCAGTGCCTACTGTTGTGTGTGTGACGAGGATAGAATACAGGGCGAGAAGGACATTGAGGGGACAGTCGAGAACCAGCACCAAGACGCTCAAGCTACTGGACTAATAGGATAGAAAAATCTGTTGATTTCCCAACAATGCACCCTTGGGAGTTTGAATGTTCTATGCAAAGACTGACTACCAAGCTTGGAGACCCATGTCCTGCACACACTGTGAATCTCGCTCCAGGCAACAGAGAAGGGCTTCCGTGTCGTGAAGGGCACTGCAGCAAGTACCAGCAGATAAACTGGGCTGTATGTAAAGGGAAGGGGGACAGGCTCTCAGAGCCGACCAGAAGCCCATGGAGATGGGAATGAAGCAGTCCGTAGACACAGGCCACATAGAGACCATCTGCCCTGCCTGCCCCACAGGACCCCTCCCCAACAATACCATCTGTTTCTATGTTCCCAGCTCTGGAAGCTCTAGCCCACGCCCCTACAAAACTAGGGATTTTTTTTTTTTTTTTTTTTTTAGAATTTTATTTATTTATTTGATAGAGAAAGAGCAGGAAGGTGGAGCAGAGGGACAGGGAGAAGCATGCTCCCTGATAAGCAGGGAGTCTGATGCAGGACTTGATCCCAGGACCCCGGGCTCATGACCTGAGCCAAAGGCAGGCGCTTAACCGACTGAGCCATCCAGGTGTCCACAACTGGAGAACTTTAAATACCTAATAAACACACGATTACCCTAAAAATAATTATTTATTTCAGGGCACCTGGCTGGCTCAGTCAGTTAACAGTCAGTCTGACTCTTGATTTCAGCTCAGGTCATGATCTCAGGGTTGTGAGATCAAGCCCTGTGTGAGATTCTCTCTCTCTCCCTCTCTCTTCCTTTGCCGCTTCCATGCTTGCTCTCTAAAACAAATAAATAAAATTTAAAACAAAATGAAAAATATTTAACAAAATAATAAGTTATTCACTTCAACCATTAATTCTGTATAGAGAAACAAACCTTTCAGAGAACACTTAAACACTGACTTAACATATGTCACCTTTTAAACTTAATTTTCAAAGTTTTAAACATTTGCAAGTCACATTTTTATATTCTACGTGAAATACTGCACTTTTTTTCTGATTGAAAAGTCTTACATATCCATTGTGGAAATGCTGGACAGGTGGCATAATTTAATTAGGAAGGTAACATGTAACCAAAATCTTTATGCGGAAGTAGAATTGGTATCAGCGGTATATTCCAATGTCTGCTCTCTGAATGGTAACAATGTATATGGAGTGTTTCACCTCATTACTGCTCCGTATGTTAACAACAGAGCAAAACTGAAATGGCAATCACGTGCTATCCTGCATAGATTCCCTAATTGACACTGTTACTGTATTTTTAAATCACCGTTTTCCTTTATGGTTCGTAAGTGTTTTATCTTGTTAAAGAATGCCTTTTTTTTTTTTTTAAGATTTTATTTATTTATTTGACAGAGAGAGACAGCCAGAGAAAGACGGAACACAAGCAGGGGGAGTGGGAGAGGAAGAAACAGGCTCCTAGCGGAGGAGCCTGATGTGGGACTCGATCCCAGAACACCGGGATCACGCCCTGAGCCAAAGGCAGACGCTTAACGACTGCGCCACCCAGGCGCCCCTAAAGAATGCCTTTCTTTTCCTACATCCTGTGTCTCTTATTCAGACATTCTTCCACACATCTTAATTTTGCTCATCACGTTTATGTTACTAATGTACCGGCATTTATTGTAACGTATGACATGCTACACGGTTGCCATATGGAAGGCCAACGGAGACAGTGTTACTTCCTATACAGTGTCTAACGTGATGCAGGAGTGGAAATACCGCACAGGTACCTCTTCCAAAATGGCAGCCACATTGGTCTCCTGGGTATGCACACTATAGCTCATGTGAGTAAATACTCTGAATTTTTGAAAACGCGTTTATTTTTAATGACTTTTCATTAGCTTCTGAACGTTTATTCACACAGTCTGCACCCGAATGATCTGACAATGGTCTTCCTCTGCCTGTGTGCTGTGACTCAGACCATGATTAAATGCGTGGTCTGCTTTAAAAACTGGAAATCAGTATAAACCAATGCATCGTCCACATCAGTGATGTTCGTCCTTCCCTGGCAAGTAAAAGCATGTATTTGTTCAACTTGAGGCTCACTCTGATAATTGCCTGACATATTGTAGGGACCTGATGACTGACCCAGGGCCAACGGTTTTACGGAAAGAGAATTCTGGGAAAAGCAGAGAGCCCTGTTTTAGGAAATAAATCCTGTTCCTTCACAACAGAACAGCGACTGTTACTCAGCTCAATTAATTTGCTAAGTTATTTTTTTTCTTTCCTCTGTTGAGTGACTCAAGCTGATTCTTAAATATAGCACTTTCACTTAAAAATGTCTTTTTGGGCAAAAGCGACTTCTTCATTCTTAATGTTTTTAGAGATAAATGCCATTTAAAATGATAATTAGTGTCTGATGCCACATAATACCATCTCTTAAAATATTAGAATTCTCCTCTTTAATTGTGTCTACATGTACTGAAAAAGAGCTATATTAAAATGTTTTTACAAAAACAGCTTTGTGTGTGCAGATATATATGTATGTGAATATAAATATAAATATACATATATGTGTATATATGTGTATATATATATGCAGAAATGTATACTTTTTTCCTGTTCACGAACATTATACTTCTAGCAAATGAATGGAAGTTGCTCACGCCTTTGGTGACAGGGAGTTTTCAACTCAATATATAAACAGGTAAAATGGGAATGCTACTGATCACTTTCAGGCATGGAAAATGTATGTTTCAGAAACGCCCCTCTGATAAACGTTTGATGCATAAAGACGTGTGGAAAAACTAAAAGGGATCCCAAAGCGAAACATTCTAAGACCCCGGGCATAAGCAAGCCAGAAGGCAGGACGGCACGAGAACGCTCTATGTATCACAGAGGGCGATGTGGTTGAATGTCCCGAGGTGTGGACGGTCAGCTGTCACCCAAGGGACCCACAGCGCGGGTCTGTGATACGGTCACACGATTAGAAATGACTGCTCTTTGGAACTGGATCCACAGATCAACTAAGACACGGCAATGAAAAATCACTCTCATTTAATCAAGAAGCAGGATGACAGGTCAAGAAGGAATTCTGCACGGCTCAGGAACAAGTTCGATTGCCTACCCACAGGGCGTGTAGAAATGCCTGTGAGCTATTTTGTCTAAAACTGTGCTATGTGCTTCAACCCCACTGCTAACGGAATAATACTAACATTTCCAAATACGATAGCTAATTTTAACACATTTATTATTACTATTATTTTAGGAAAGCATGCATTCTCATCACGATGAAATCTCTTTGAGCATTCTGGGTGGGAATGCTACGGAATAGAATCAATCACTGGGGGAAAAATAATCCAAGATGTCCTAATATCCACGTCACATAGCGACAGAACCTAGGGTCCAGAAGTAGCTGGGGACGGGGGCAGCGTGAGCTGAGTGGACTCTGCCGGTGAAAGTGGGCGCAAATATGAAAAGGTCACCTGTGGGGCCATAAAACCTGATTGAAACGTCCCTCTGTAAAGCACACCAGCACATTTTGGGAACAGGCCGCTCCTTGCCCACGATGGTAACTGCATCCCGGCGCTGACTTCAACGCCAGGAGCGTGAAGAGGGTGATTTCACAATCTTCACCACCTTCCCAGTACCCAGACCTCATCACTTTCCTTCCACATTGCTCTATTTTTTTATTTTTATTATTTTTACATTTTTTTAGGGGTCACCTACGAATTTTGGGTTACTTTGGGAAAACAGAGTATTATTTATAGCACGGTAAACACATCAGCACTGTGAGCATGCGGGAGTTCTGTAAGGCTCGGGGCGGGGAGTGCTGACCCACGTGCGTCTGCTTTCTTGCGCTCAGGAAAGCGGATCTTCCCTCGGAGCAGGTGACAGACAGACAGCGCTGAGTATGGGACAGTCATCGTCCCCGCGTGTGTGCCCAGCCAGGAAGGAGCGGGGAAGATGCTGTGAGGACTGGCTTGCAGGGGGCTGCGTGATGGGAGCTCAGAGGACTTTTCTTCCACAAGGAACAAAGGGATTGTTTCCTGCCCTTGTGAGAACCTGGGCCTGGGGAAATTGCTCAAGGGCAGAAGGGCTGCTCTCTTCACCGTCTGTCATTGCACAGGCTAAAGGCTTCCCTTGCAAGACAGACAGGGTTTGGTTGGGGCTGCGTGTTTGCTTGCGATCCCACTACCGGACGCCAGTGACCAAACTCCATCTTGACTACTCGAAGCCATTCACATGTCCTGGTGAGTAAAACGGAGACACTGAAGGCGTGCACGGGAAAGCAACCTCAACTGCGCTTACACAGCTATCTGGGGTATGCTCTGTGTGGACGAGGGGGAAACAAACAAGATGGTTCACACGCCAGTTTTTCCCCCCGGAAGGCAAGTGCACGGGAGTCACAGAGCCTCGGTTCCTTGTGCTATCAGCCGAATAGAGATGTTCTGCAACCCCAATTCATCGTCAAGTGAAATACACTTGTGCACACGTTTCAAGTGGTCTGCGTGCATGACACACACTCTTGGTCATTCTCACAGTAAAGCCCCATTTCATTGATTCAGTTCAGGAAGGAGCCCTGCGCGATGTGGTTATAAAGTATTTCTAATACAGCTTTACAGAGGGATGCATTCAATTCGTGTATTTGTCAGACGGCCGGAAAAAGGAATGCCATATCCACGTCCCCGCCAAAAACAAACAAACGAAGCTGCTTAGTTATAAGGCTTTGGGCATGTGGCCTTTTTCATGTAAAAACTATCTCCCATAACCGATCATATGCATTTTATTTTAAACCCAAATGGAGAGACAGCCGTAGCTCAAACATGAAGGGCTCAGTCCCACAGGACCGCCCCCATCTCAGACACCAACCCCAAGTCCCAGATTTCCATGTGTCCTTGTGGACGATGGGCTGTAACTCGAGCTTCCCACCACGCCCTATCTAGGGTTTGACCGTTGGCTGGAATAGCTCATAGATCTCAGAGAAACTTGTATGTACTGGTTTACTGTGTAACCAAAGACGTGATCAAGGACACAGATGAACAGCCAGATGAAGAGGTACAAGGCATGAGTCTGGAAAGATTGCAAACACAGGAGCTCCCCGTGGAGTTGGGGGGCACTGGCTTCCTGGTATACGGAGGTGTTCACCCACCAGGAAACTCCCAACCCCAAACCAGTGGGCTTTGTATGGAGGCCTGCTTTCCCAGGCATGATCAATTATTAACTCCCTTTCCAGCCCCTATCCCCTCCCTGGAGGATGGCAGGGGACGTAGGGGGCTGAAAGTTCCAAGCTTCTAAACATGGCTTGGTCTTTGTGGTGACCTCATTAGAATAACAACAACAACAACAACAAAATGCTCCTATGGCCTAGAAACGTCCAAGGGATTTCGGAGCTCCGTGTTAGGAACCCGGGGCAGAGACCAATACATGTATTTTCTATTATTTCACACCAGGTATCTAGAGTTTTGCCAACATCTTTTATAGTGACCTAAGATTTTTTAACAATTATTTATTTATCTGAGAGAGAGAGAGAGAACACGGGGCTCAATCTCAGGACCCCAAGATCATGACCTGAGCCGAAATGAAGAGTCAGACGCTTAACCAACTGAGCCACCCAGGTGCCCCCATAGTGACTTATGATTTTAAAATCCAGATAGAGGGGCGCCTGGGTGGCTCAGTCGGTTAAGCGTCTGCCTTCGGCTCAGGTAATGATCCCAGAGTCCTGGGATCAAGTCCCGCATCAGGTTCCCTGCTCAACAGGAGAAGTCCACCCCCTCTCCCTCTGCATCCCTCCCGGATCGTTCTGTCTCTGTCTCTCAATCTCTCTCAAATAAATAAATAAAATATTTTTAAAAATAAACAGAGACGCCTTACCAAATAGATACTGGCAATGCAGCAACAGTGAAGTGAGAGGAAACAGCAGTGTAACTCGAGCTTGAACGAAGCTTATCTAACCCACATATGTTCTGTGTACAGCACGTCCCAGCCTCCCTGCACCCCGGATCACGACACAGCACTTTCGCACTATGCCTGGGGGGTGGTTTTGCACAGTGACGTCCGCTCCCCACCACCCCCAAAAAGCAGAGCAGCAGGAACTACGTGGTACCATAGAGACCTCGAAAAAGACACCCGTTGACAGCAGGAGAGCTGTACAAGAAGACATTGCTCAAGGTCAGAGGGCTACAATGTTTCACCGCTCTGTCCAAGAAGGACCGAGAAACTGCAGTATTGCTTTGGGGTCACAAGGAAATGTGAGCAAGTGAGCAAATGCCCAAACCTGGAATCTGCAAAGAAGAAGGACCGATGATATAACGTGGCCTCCAAACCATTTTGCAGCAGAGACAGAAGTCTACAAGTGTATCCCTACGCCTATGTCCAGTCTTATCTCCATATTTTTGTTACAAAATGGTTTGGAGGCCCAAAGATTCAAAAACTGTATACTGAAATTTAACGATTTCTGAACAGGACAAGCTTCCCCTTTGAAACGTCTAGATTTCCGCGTATACCAAAATGACCCATAACTTTCTGCTGAAATCGGGCTGTTTTTGGTACCACTGGATCGGAGAACACACTCTGGTAAAGACGTCCACTGACACAGAGAAGACCACCTGAAGAGCACGCACTGACTTGGGGCCGTCACTTCCCCAGCTCAGCTATGGAAGATGGGAGGCATTGTTTTTCTCCTTCAGGATGCATTCTTACCGTCTAAATAGGGTAAGAATACTACCACTATTAGTAGTAATAATAATACATGCGTGACCTAGAGAGTGACTTTTTTGCACCTTAAGAAAGAGCGGTGTCCTTTTCAACAAATGTTTCCCCTTGTTTTCCTTTAGAGGATAGAGGCATTCACCAGCTGGGCACCGTATCCAGTAGGTTCCAAACAAAACTGAGAGTAGAAATCAGTGGCTTGCTTTTCTGAACGTCTTTGGAAAGACTCAGGCATGCATGTATGTTTGGACTTTCAGATGGTTAGAACCTCTGAACAGAGCTCTTGGAAATATCGGGGTGTTGTGATATGCCGTCACTAATAACACGACAGAAGGGGGTTAATACGCTGCAGACCATTCCCAGTCGCACTGCATTCTGGGAGATGTGTAACGTGCGGCATTAGAGAAATAAGAAATGCAACAAAAGCTGCTTCACCCAAAGAGTGGACCTTCAACGGCAACAACAGGAATTCAGGTTACTCACATCTGCTGGGATATAATGATGCACCAACCTTTCTTGGGAACGGTGCTCTCCTAAGCCACCCTCCTCCAGAAATGCGGCTCATCAATGAAACCAGAGTTCTTCTCTTGAAGAGTAGAAACCCCAAAAGTTAGACCCATGGGCCCCAGGATGCCCTTAACCCAACACCACACATTGGGGACAGTATCATCCATGCACGGTATCAGAGTGAGCACATAGGAGGCACAGACCACAGGAACACATACTGGCCCCCTTGGCAAGGGGACAAGACAAGCAAGTTCATATTAATATGCATATTTTCCCATCCACTCTTCCTTCCTCTCCCTATTCATTATCCTCCATTTTATTTTATTTTATTATTTTTTTGAGAGAGCGCATGAGTGGGAGGAGTGGGGGAAGAAAGAGAGGGAGAGACAGAATCCCAAGCAAGTTCTACGCTCATTTCTCACGACCCTGAGATCATGACCTTGAGCTGAAATCAAGAGTCAGACACTCAACCGACTGAGCCACCCGGGCGCCCCCATTATCCTGCTTTTCATTTATTTTTTTAAAGATTTTATTTATTGGTCAGGTAGAGAGCACAAGCAGGGGGAGCAGCAGGCAGAGGGAGAAGCAGACTCCCCATGAGCAAGGAGCCCGACATGGGACTCGATCCCAGGACCCTGGGATCGTGACCTGAGCCCAAGGCAGATGCTTCACCGACCGAGCCACCCAGATGTCTCAGATCCTGCATTGTAATTACATCTCCAAATCCATTTGACAATAATGCTGTGCCTTAGCCAATACAAACAAAGACTTTACTGGCAACATGGCAACATTAAAATCATATCTCTCAGTAATCAGTCTTAATGTAAATGGTTTAAACCATCCCATAAACGCCACAGGGTTGCAGATTGGATAAAAAGAAATGACCCATCCATTTGCTGTCTACAAGAGACTCATTTCAAGCCCAAAGATGCATTCAGACTGAGAGTAAGGGGATGGAGTACCATCTTTCACGCAAATGGACCTCAAAAGAAAGCTGGGGTAGCAATTCTCATATCAGATAAACTGGATTTTAAACTACAGACTATAGTTAGAGACGCAGAAGGGCACTATATTATTCTTAAGGGAAGTATTCAACAAGTGGATATGACAATTATAAATATATATGCCCCCAACAGGGGAGCAGCAAGATACACAAGCCAACTCTTAACCAGAATAAAGAGACATATAAATAAAAATACATTAATAGTAGGGGACCTCAACACTCCACTATCAGAAATAGACAGAACACCCTGGCAAAGACTAAGCAAAGAATCAAAGGCTTTGGATGCCATACTCGACGAGTTGGACCTCATAGATATATATAGAACACTACACCCCAGAACCAAAGAATACTCATTCTATTCTAATGCCCATGGAACATTCTCAAGAATAGACCATGTTCTGGGACACAAAACAGGTCTCAACCGATACCAAAAGATTGAAATTATCCCCTGCATATTCTCAGACCACAACGCTCTGAAATTGGAACTCAACCACAAGGAAAAATTTGGAAGAAACTCAAACACTTGGAGACTAAGAACCATCCTGCTCAGGAATGACTCGATAAACCAGGAAATCAAAAATCAAATTAAACAATTTATGGAGACCAATGAGAATGAAAATACAACAGTCCAAAACCTATGGGATACTGCAAAGGCAGTCCTAAGGGGGAAATACATAGCCATCCAAGCCTCACTCAAAAGAATAGAAAAATCTAAAATGCAGTTTTTATATTCTCACCTCAAGAAGCTGGAACAGCAACAGAGGGACAGGCCTAATCCACGCACGAGGAAGCAGTTGACCAAAATTAGAGCTGAAATCAATCAAGCAGAAACCAGAAGTACAGTAGAGCAGATCAACAGGACTAGAAGCTGGTTCTTTGAGAGAATCAATAAAATTGACAGACCCCTGGCAAAACTTATCCAAAAGAAAAGAGAAAGGACCCAGATTATTAAAATTATGAATGAAAAAGGAGAGGTCACGACGAGCACCATTGAAATTGGAAAGATTATTAGAAATTTTTATCAACAGCTATATGCCAATAAACTAAGCAATCTGGAAGAGATGGAATCCTTCCTGGAAACCTATAAACTACCAAGATTGAAACCGGAAGAAATTGATTCCTTAAACAGGCCAATTAATTATGAAGAAATTGAGTCAGTGATAAACAACCTTCCAAATAACAAAACTCCAGGCCCGGACAGTTTTCCTGGGGAATTCTACCAAACATTCAAAGAAGAAATAATACCTATTCTCCTAAAGCTATTTCAAAAAATAGAAACAGAAGGAAAGCTACCAAACTCATTTTATGAGGCCAATATTACCTTGATCCCCAAACCAGGCAAAGACCCCCTTAAAAAGGAGAATTACAGACCGATTTCCCTAATGAATATGGACGCCAAAATCCTCAACAAGATACTTGCTAATAGAATCCAACAGTACATTAAAAGGATTATCCATCACGATCAAGTGGGATTCATACCTGGGATGCAAGCGTGGTTCAATATTCGCAAATCAATCAGCGTGATAGATCATATCAACAAGAAAAGACTCAGGAACCATATGATCCTCTCAATCGATGCAGAAAAAGCATTTGACAAAATACAGCATCCTTTCCTGATTAAAACCCTTCAGAGTGTAGGAATAGAAGGTACATTTCTCAATCTCATAAAAGCCATCTATGAAAAGCCTACTGCAAATATTATTCTCAATGGGGAAAAGCTGGAAGCCTTTCCCTTAAGATCAGGAACTCGACAAGGATGCCCACTCTCGCCACTATTATTCAACATAGTACTAGAAGTCCTTGCAACAGCAATCAGACGACAAAAAGGGATCAAAGGTATTCAAATTGGCAAAGAAGAAGTCAAAATGTCTCTCTTTGCAGATGACATGATACTCTATATGGAAAACCCAAAAGAAGCCACTCCCAAACTATTAGAAGTTATAGAGCAATTCAGTAACGTGGCAGGATACAAAATAAATGCTCAGAAATCAGTTGCATTTCTATACACGAATAACGAGACCGAAGAAAGAGAAATTAGGGAATCTATCCCATTTACAATAGCACCAAAAACCATACGTTACCTTGGAATTAACTTAACCAGAGACGTAAAGGACCTATATTCTAGAAACTATAAATCACTCTTGAAAGACATTGAGGAAGACATAAAAAGATGGAAAGATATTCCATGCTCATGGATCGGAAGAATTAACATAGTTAAAATGTCCATGCTACCCAGAGCAATCTACACTTTCAATGCTATCCCGATCAAAATACCGAGGACATTTTTCAAAGAACTGGAACAAACAGTCCTTAAATTTGTATGGAACCAGAAAAGGCCCCGAATCTCCAAGGAACTGTTGAAAAGGAAAAACAAAGCTGGGGGCATCACAATGCCGGATTTCGAGCTGTACTACAAAGCTGTGATCACAAAGACAGCATGGTACTGGCACAAAAACAGACACATAGACCAATGGAACAGAATAGAGAGCCCAGAAATGGACCCTCGGCTCTTTGGGCAACTAATATTTGATAAAGCAGGAAAAAACATCCGGTGGGAAAAAGACAGTCTCTTCAATAAATGGTGCTGGGAAAATTGGACAGCTACATGCAAGAGAATGAAACTTGACCACTCTCTCACACCATACACAAAAATAAACTCCAAATGGATGAAAGACCTCGATGTGAGACAGGAATCCATCAAAATTCTAGAGGAGAATATAGGCAGCAACCTCTACGACATCGGCCAAAGCAACCTTTTTCATGACACATCCCCAAAGGCAAGAGAAACAAAAGATAAAATGAACTTATGGGACTTCATCAAGATTAAAAGTTTCTGCACATCCAAGGAAACAGTCAGAAAAACTAAGAGGCAGCCCACGGAATGGGAGAATATATTTGCAAATGACACTACAGATAAAGGACTGGTATCCAAGATCTACAAAGAACTTCTCAAACTCAATACATGAGAAACAAATAAACAAATCAAAAAATGGGCAGAAAATATGAGCAGACACTTTTCCAATGAAGACATACAAATGGCTAACAGACACATGAAAAAATGTTCAAAATCATTAGCCATCAAGGAAATTCAAATCAAAACCACACTGAGATACCACCTTACGCCAGTTAGAATGGCAAAAATAGACAAGGCAAGAAACAGCAATTGTTGGAGAGGATGTGGAGAAAGGGGATCCCTCCTACATTGTTGGTGGGAATGCAAGTTGGTACAGCCACTCTGGAAAACAGTGCGGAGGTCCCTTAAAAAGTTAAAAATTGAGCTACCCTATGATCCAGCCATTGCACTACTGGGTATTTACCCCAAAGATACAGACGTAGTGAAGAGAAGGGCCATATGCACCCCAATGTTTATAGCAGCAATGTCCACAATAGCTAAATTGTGGAAGGAGCCGAGATGCCCTTCAACAGATGACTGGATTAGAAGTTGTGGTCCATATATACAATGGAATATTACTCAGCTATCAGAAAGAACGAGTTCTCAACATTTGCTACAACATGGACAGCACTGGAGGAGATAATGCTAAGTGAAATAAGTCAAGCAGAGAAAGACAACTATCATATGATTTCTCTCATCTATGGAACATAAGAACTAGGATGATCGGTAGGGGAAGAAAGGGATAAAGAAAGGGGGGGTAATCAGAAGGGGGAATGAAACATGAGAGACTATGGACTATGAGAAACAAACTGAGGACTTCAGAGGGGAGGGGGGTGGGGGAATGGGATAGACCGGTGATGGGTAGTAAGGAGGGCACATATTGCATGGTGCACTGGGTGTTATACACAACTAATGAATCATCGAGCCTTGCATCGGAAACCGGGGATGTACTGTATGGTGACTAACATAATATAATAAAAAATCATTAAAAAAAAATAATAATGCTGTGCCTTACCTTGCCACATAAACTAATTTGGAAATTCCATAACCCATTACCCTATTCATGTTCCTGTTACTGACCAACTTCCAAGCTTTATGTTTTTTCTGAAACTCTACATACTAAATATATTTGGTCACGTATGTGTGGTCAGCAGCTTATTTGGTCATCAAATGCTAGCAGTAAAAAACAGTAACAACATGTCAAAATGGCTTGCCAAAAGGATGAGCTCCTTTTTATATGCTTTGATCTAAGTTGATTCAGTAGCCTCACTCACAGACCTAAGTTTTGAAAACCCGTGAGTAGTTTAAAAAATCCTTCCCCAGATCCTACTATTTTACGAGTGGGCCTGTGCCCTAGTTTTTACTTGAAATGTTCTGTCTGAGGTTCGTATTATTCATGAGATTGGAGTCCTCACTACAGATCATTGTAATAACGAGGCAGGAGGGAACAGAGATTTCCTAGTATGTGCTTTTACAGGACACATTTAAACTCCCTTACCTTTACCTTATTTAAAATAGAGCAGCAAGAGGGATTCTGAAACACAATCCATCTATTGTGACAACGACACCAAGTGACATTTAAATCCGCGGAGGTTCTGCAGAAAACGGAAAGGGTGCAACAATGAGTCATTGTTCGTTTCAGAATGTTCATTAGGGGCTGTCCGGCCAGGAAGCTGAGGGCCGGGCTGATGCGCATGCAGAGAAGGAAACGGGAGCCCGTTAATTACCAGGTTCAGTAATGACACCACAGCACGGTGGCAGGGGACAACTCTCTCTCCTCCTATCTTTGGTCGTAAAGATTTTTGGGGCTTCCTCGTGTCAACTTTGAATGGGGCAAGTCATGGGAAGTTGTAATAACAGGAAAAAAAAATTTTTTTTTTAAAAGAACAATTTTTTTTTACTCGGATGAGTGAAAGTGTCACCTGGTTAAAATGTGAGTGACGCTGCACATGTTACTGGAAATTCCCTGCAGAGGGTCTCATACTTGGCTCTACTGGTATTTTTGACGGGGGTGGGGGTAGGGGTGCTGTTCTGTACCTGTGGGATTTCTAGAAGCATCCCTGGCCTCAACCCACTCGGTGCCACTCCAGGTGTCAGCAATACCCACTCCCCCAATTCTCCAACTTTCTCCAGAATGGCAAAATAACCCCGGTCGAGAACCACTACTGATGATAAGACATAGGATGGAGCTTTCAATCTATAGCATACATAATAATTCATCATTCTACACCATCAACAGGCTCCCGTTCTAGCTACACTGGATATTCTGTGTGTTTCTATGTGGGTCTTTATCTAGTATAATTGTTACACTAATGGACTACTATACATACTGTATACTTGGATAACACTAGACTAGGACAACAGGTATACTAACATACTTACCCAATAACATTTTGATAGATACGTAGATAGTAACATGGTTTCCAACAGGATTAATCTAGAAGCAATTCTGCTTATATCGTTTCCTATTCAAGGGTCTAAAGTAATGTCACTTCTGATGCAATTCTCACTCAAAACCCAATTTCCTTTCTCTAATTTTGTAGAGTATCTTAATAAAACATGTTGAGACGTCATCCTCCCTCCTACAGCTTTACATATATATGTAAATATATAAGTATATACACAAACTTATATACACAAATATTTATATTTATATGAGATATTTATATACATAAAATTTATTTACGTAAAATATATATATATATATTAATTCCACAGGCAATTTTTAAATTTCGATGGAAAACCATGGATATTTTTCCCACAATACCCGATGTGTGAGAAAAGTGTTAGTAACTTCTGAAATGAGAACATATAGGATTTATCCATTTTTATGGACTGAACTGTGTCTCTTCTCCCCAAAATTCACATGTAGAGGCCCTAATATCCTCGGGACCTCAGAATATGACTGTATTTGGAGATGGGGTTTTTAAAGAGGTGATTAAGGTAAAATGGGGTCCTAAGGGTGGGCCCTCAATCTGACCAGTGTCCTTATAAGAAGAGGACATGACGACACAGACACGCACAGAGGGACGTCCACGTGAGGACACAGGGAGAACACGCGGTCTACACGCCAAGGAGAGAGGACTCAGGAGGCACCAGCCTCGGCCCAGCTTCCAGGACGGCGAAAAAAATAAATTTCTGTTCTTTAAGACACTCAATCAGTGTTGTTGTGTTATGGCAGTCCAAGCAGACTAACATACCCATGTTCCAGATTAACAGTGCTTTTTGATAAATTATCTTGGCTTAATTTGAAATAAAACAGAAAAAAGAGAATATAACATTTTTTTAACAGAAACATCTATTTCCTGTCCATCACTGATTCTTACGAAATGGAAAAAACACAGGAATAAGGAATTATTCTTGTTTGTGTTATGTTAAATTTAAATATATCTAAATTAATTCATCCTCTAATAAACATGCCAGACAATCGTATTTCAACATCCTAATAGAAAAAGACTTGGGCTAAACATTGAAATAAAACCTTCATTGACTTCAGCTCTCCTTGTGTTTATGAATTCTGCCTGTAAACAGTTTAGAAAACAATGTCTATACGTGTTATGGATTTCATTTATACACATCATGTGCTTGCCGTGGTTTAAGTCAATAGAGAGTTCTTTTCACCTTGAAACATGGAAATGAGTGTCAGTTTAGACTTTCCTAGATGAGGGCCATTACGGGCTCAGGTAAACAGGGAGAGTTAAAGGATGTTAATGCCATGTTTATTAGAGGATATTTATCAGGCAGGCAAAATTTTAAAAAATCAAACATTTTCCAAAATTTTCGTGTAGCACTAAAAATTAGGATAAACTCCATAAAGTAATGTATTGCCAGAAAGGAGGGACAGAACAGAGAAAAATAATGCCCAAGTCATCATCCTAGAGATTCTCCATTTTGGAACCATAAGCTATGCAAGGAGAGGCTCACTCCCTTATCATTATAGAAATAAAACGCTTTGTGAATGCCTATTGGACTTTCTGGCAAAGAGTGCTTTATATTAATTAAAAAGGAGAAATTATACTCAAGCCAACGGATTTGATGAAGACGTAGAATGTCTTCTATGTCCTAGCACACCAGGCCAAATAACACACCTACTCTATCCAATAAATTGGTAATTAAGATAAATGAGTATGGAAAATAACTTAGTTTACGCATGACACGAATGGTATGACATATGATGATGGAGTTTCTACTTTGTGAAGGGAGATTCCTTCCAGGTTGTAAATATACGTGTTAACATGAGTTTGCCAACGAGTCAATGAATACGAACCATCCTGCCCCCACTATCACAGGAGAAATATTCAAAGGGAACACCACAGTACCGTCTGTCCATCATTTGAATGCATGCCAGAAGACAGTCATTGATGTTTCCTCGAAATCAGTGTTTGGTTTTACTTGAGATCATTAGAAATTTTAGTGAACTCCAAAGTGGTGAGCTGACTGTTACGTTTTAGAGACCGCCCTCAAGTTTGATGATTTGCCAGGACTCAGGGACCAGAAAAGCTGTTATAGGCATGGTTATGATTGATTACAGTGGAAGGATACAGATTAAATGATTAGCATCAGATTCATAATTAAGTAGAATCAGATTAACAGGTTAATGATTAGAATCAGCAGAGTTCGGAGGCCAGGAGAAATCAGGTGCACGTTGCCCCCTTTCAGGAGAGTTGTATGGATAGTGCTCAGTGCTTCCAGCAGCCATGTGTTAACTAGACTACGGTGGACTGCAACTAGGGTGGCTCACCCAAACTCTTGGTGTTGAGGGTTTTGTTGGGAGGCCAGTCATGTAAGCAGGGAGAACCTACCATGAGCTGTCCCACTGGTTCTCTGGCCTCATTTCCTGTGCCCCCTGCCCCCCAGCCTTCCTGAACATCCAGCATTTGCCAGGGGGCATGTCTCGTCTGCACATCTCCTCACGTGTACACCATTCCCTCTGCTAGGATGTTATTAAAGTGGACTCTCCAGCATCCCTTCCACGTTATTCCCTTCTGAGAAAAAGTTCTTTGGTGCTTTCTAGAGAAACCATGGTTCCACGAGCTCCTTGAAGGAACCTCTAATGCAGCTGTTGTCAACTCTTAATTTACTCTCCACCCCATCCCTATCACCAGACGCAAATAATTGGGAGATGAGATTATGCTTGACTGGGGCTTTGCCCCACACGTGTTTGCTGAATCAATCAGTACAATCAGAAACCTTCCCATGTTTTTTGCTTTTCAGTCCTAATCTGTGTTCATATGTAAAACAAATGTCTTTCTGAATATTTTTGTCAAAGAGATCACAGTAGACCGCCATGATGGTTTTTCTCAAGTTTGGGATTCCCCCTCTTCAGAAGACCTCTTCCTCAGCATCGGCACCAAAAGCAGTACTTTTGGGTGAGTCTCTTGAATATACAGCACGGGAAAATTTTCAAACACATGGTATGATGTGATCCCCCCCCTTGACACTCACGGTTTCTCTCATGATCAGAATCGCAATATGAGTACCAAACATGGGGTTGGGTGATTCTTCCACATCGGTGACACCCTGCCACGGAATATCTTTACCCAACACTTTTGATCCTGGAGCATAGTTTTATTAATTATTCTTTCACACACTCTCCCTGTAAACAAGCTTCAGTCTCTGTTCGCTTCAGTCTTTGTGATTAAGGCAATTTGCATTGGCGCCTTCCTTGACCACAGCTGGCGTGTCTCTCCACATCTGCCATCCATGGACCACAGCTGGGCTTCCCAAACTTGAGAGTGCACCAGAGTGGCCGGGGCGGCATGGTAAACCACAGGCTGCAGGACCCACCCCCAAAGTTTCTGAGCGGCAGCTTTGCAGGAGGGCCGCGAATTTACGTGTCACAGGTTGCCAGGTGATGCTGGGGATGCTGACATGGGAGGTCACAAGACTGCTCCATAAACGTGCTTGACCAACGTGGCGAGCGCCCTCCGCCAACTCTCACAGCTACAGCCACTTAATTCACATGCCGTCAGGGAGGCCTGGAAGGGTGTTGCTTGCTGGCTCAGCACGGCGTAACTTGTAACTTTACGGCTGGTGTGACGTGGGTGGGTCGCAGACCTGGGTGTCGGCCGTGCTCCAGCGGCCACGCTCTGTCCCTGCCTGGCCGCCGTTTCCTCTGCAGCTAGGATACTTTTTCCCTTGCTCCGTTTCCTCGGGAAGCTGCATGCACATGGGAAGGTAAATTCGCTTCCCACGTCTGGGAATGTGTCTGCACTTCTCGCTTTGTTTGTGACCTTGTGCTCACCCTGGTGGTGCTGGCTTGCCTGCCTGTGCGGATCTCCTCCCGTGCCTTGTGAACGCTGCGGGGTTTGCCGGCTCTGTGCCCGTGAGTGTGGCGTCCTGGCTCTGGCGTTCCTCGGTGCCCACGGGGGTCTGACTTCAGCAGGTGTCCCTGGCTGCATCCTTCTCTGATTCTCAAACATGGACTCTCTATGCAATTGAATGGCTTTGTTGCCACGCCTGTGCCTGAGGCTCATTCTTTCCCCTCCTTGGTTTCTTAGGTATCTCGAGCCCCCTCCACCCCAGCCCCCATTTCCGTCCTGCCCCGAGACTCGGTGCGGCTTTTTCACATTACCTATAGGATTCCTTTTCTGGTAAGCTCGTACAGCTGGGCTGTAAGGTTCCAGTGCCATCTACGTCTGTAGTTTGGAACAAATAAGTAAACTGTGGTCTCTACTGGAAGCCTGGGTCACTGAGGTCTCTGGGCTTGTGACTCAAAATGTACCCTGAGGAGCCCTGCCGTTCAGCCTGTTAGGGGAGCGTCTTAGAAAAGCAGAGCCTCAGGCCCCCCTCACATTTATTAGAATTGGTTGTAACAGGAGCCCCAGGCAATTTGCAGGAATGCAGGCAAGAACTCACGGAGGGTACAGCTCCTATGGGATGAATTGCCATCACCTCAGAAGCCTCCCGCCTCGGGATCCTAGCATGTCCCTACTTTTTGCAACTTAGAACTGCTGATAATCACTACGACGCTGTGTCAGGTGCATTTCCAACCTAGACCATGAACGATGATTCTGCAGGGAACCAGAGCCTGTGTGTGTGTGTTCTTGAGGTCTGTCGTTTCCTGGAAGAGTTCTCTGGCCAGGCGTTTTCAACTATGTCAACATGCCAAAGAAATCTTTGGTGCGTGCTTTCCACCATGATCTTCTGTGGGCTTGGAGGAGAGACACCCTGAGGGTCCAGGGTAGGTGAACGCCAGGCTCCATACGGTATTCCAGGTGCTTGCTACAATGCTGGCCCACAGTAGGGCTGTTCAAACATCTATCCCCACCGTTCATCACGGGTCAAGTGGACCCAGCTGGGTGAGCTAACTCCACCCGGGGCCTGTGGGGTGCCTGGGGCCAGCAGCAGTGGTGTGGACCATCACAGGTCAATGGCCTTGTTGCCAGAAACCTCTATCTCAGGAAACAGAACACCAACCAGGGGCTCAGTCCAGAAGTCAGGTACAGGCATTGCAGGGAGACTGCCAAGGCTCGGGGTGGGGCTGTAACCCCCAAAGGGAGTAAACTGGAACCCACAAGCTGGCAACTCGGGTGGAAAAGCCCTTCTTCGTAAGCACGGCAACAGAAAGAACCTGGGTTCTAGAATGCACCCTGGGTCTGCATGACTGCCTGCCTCCTGCCAGCTGTGTGACCATGAGTAGCTTAACCTCAGGTGGTCTTCCTAGTCAAACAGGAATGCATGTCACGGGCCTAACAGAGGGCCTCAAAGAGCAGTTGTTCTGCTGCTAGCTGCTGTTGTGCTCGCTAGTATAATTAGAGGGAGTCCTATTCTTATGCATTCATACACAGCTCAGGGCTGTTCAAGGTTCTCTGCAGTCCCAAGCTTAGCGGCAAAGCGCACTGTTACCTGATTGGCTGGGGTGTCAGGCGGCTAGTATGCTTTCTTGCTGGCCAGGGTGTGGGCGGAACAGGGCATGAGTGCTCAACGCACAAGTGTGTGTGGTTAGGTCACGGAAAGGATCATTAATGCCAGCCGGACAGCAGTAAAAATCACCGACATGCTGTGTGGAGCTGCTGGTTGTTGGGAAGGCTGCATTCTACCTGCGGGCTGCTGTTGACGTCTGTGGCTGTTTGACAAGTGTGTATTACTCTGTGTCTCAGGCTCTGCGTCTGTAAGTAGGAACGGTGAATGTGATGCCCCCGCCAAAAACAGCTCAAATTCTTGGTGGTCTTTCTAGTGTAGGAAGGCATTCCGTGGGAGTCCTGTGTGTTGCCAGGTGAAGCCATATACGTTTCAGGATTGTGTGTATTCTTTGTAAGTGTGGCTATTTAGAGACGTATGTCAAAAGTCAGGTACAGCCCAGCCTATGACCTCAGATCTTTAGGCAATCGGCAAGTGGGGCCACGGCCATGTCAGAGACAAATAGGAGCTGAGTCACATCCCTGGTCCGGAACAGGCCCTTCAGATGTCAGGAGCAACCAAGCTGAAAGGGACGGCTGATCCCTTTGCGAACAGATTCTACCGCTGAGGGTTTCAGCCTGAAAGCAGATCAAAGTACTCAGCTTTGTGGGGGTTTTTTTGGTTTTTTTTGGTTTTGTTTTTTTTTTTTTTACCATCAGTTCTTAGATGTGGAACAGCTGTCTTCACAAGCAGGCTCTGCCTGTAAGGAATGTGCTTTGCTAGTGAAGTTCCCTGTGTGAGCAGCAGAACCGTGGGCCAATGACAGGGGACCACATGTTCCTTGAGGACCAGCTGGAGGCCCTTCAGGTCTTCTGGGGCCCAGATGGCTCTTCACCTAGAGACACAGCTGGCTGTGCCCCAGTGAGAGCTCCCGGGTGCTGTGGGATTCAAGGCTAAGGAATATTCCATGGTGAGGCAAATGCTCTCCGTAAGTGTAAGCCATGAGCCCTTGGAGAAGCCACCTCCTGAGGCTCCTAATGCATCACTCTGGGAGATTCCGCACCGCCTCTTGGTCCTCTGTGGTTAGCAGATTCCAAAAGCAAAAACATGGCCCTAGTTCGGGCACAGCTTTGGATGGTTTGTGGGACCTTGGGCTGATGTGTTCATCTCACAGGCCCCGTTTTTCCTGCACATTCTGAGTCTCTGCACATTCCGAGCCTGGCTGTTAGATGCCTCATCCCAAGCAGACACGGAGGAGGTGAGGTACTGGGAGATCAGCTTCCTACCTGTAAACCGTGTACCCCAGGGCCAAGGTATTGTCCAGCACCACTGTCAGGGACAGAAGTTGGGCTAAGGGTCTCCTTGTCTTGGAGAAGCAGAAAGCCTGAAACCTTGTCTAGCACAGGGGGAGGCTGTGGACCACGTGTCCTGTGTCAAGAGGACAGCAGCTGAGGAGACCCAGCCAACTGGGGGCAAGTAAAGAGCCTAGAAGCTCTGCGATGCTCTTTCAGGAGCCAGACCTCTAGGGGGTTCTTCCAACCTCTCCCCACCCCTATTGAGATCAATACTTCCAAGAGTTGTCAGATGTTTTAAATCCTTCTTTAGGTTGGATCTGGCTCCCAAGACCCTATTTTGATGTCTAGACGATGGCAAATTGAGCAAGGAATTAAAAATCCAGCCTACCGGCTAGAGATAACCACTTATCAATACGGATCTGTCTGTTTCAGAGGCTTTCAATTCAATTCCCCAGACTGGGTTTACGTGTGTCTTAAGTAACAAATATTGAACAGATGTTTTAAACAGTTTTTAAACTTAAAATATTAACAGGGTGATTTAAATATAGGAGTATATTCAAAAGAGGACTCGATTCTGTTTCAAGTGTGGTGCAGAAATGGATCTATACATGTATATTACGATTTTGATTCGGGGCAAGACCTAGGAGAACTCTAAGGATGCTTTCTCTGCCCACCCACTGCCTTCTTCCCTTGCCCATGGTTGCTCCATGGCTTGTGCAAGATAGACAAGCATGTGGACACGGGTGTGAGAATACCGTCGTATGGAAATCTCTCCACATTATGAAGCGAAGTCATGGTCAAGCCACGTAATTCTTTATATGATTCTTCATAAATTATTTGCTCAAAATGTGAAGACTTCTCCTTGAGGACTCTACGACCAAAACCCACACATGTGCACGTGAAGTGGTCCTATCACAGATTTTTCTTAAATCAAAGGCTAACTTGTATTGGTTTCAACAACTCTCAATGCCACGCTCGGAATCTTCTTAGGATCTAGATCATACGCTCTGTGGGGGTGACATACCCAGTTTACAAAGTTTAGAAGAAAATAAGAGATCCCATTTTTAAAAAGCTGTATTGAATACTTCAGAGTGGGAGAGGCACGGGGACTTTAAGATCTTCTCAGCCAGGTGGAACCTCCACCTGGGAGGAGCCACCTGGGTCTGTAGGTTCTGACTGTCTTGATGCCACGTGGCCTGGGTTAGGGGATCTACAGGATTGCCTCTCTGATCTTGGAAGGCTTCTGGTGGTCTTGACCTGCCTTGCTATAGAATACTGCATAACTGCATGTGATCGCTAGACTGATTCCAAGGCCTTCTGAGTCCACCAGAAGGCTGTTTATTTCTTTTCCCAGAGTTTACCATCTTTCTTAAGCTGTATCCCTGCATTTTAGGTATTGGGTTCCTTCTTATTCCCAAAGCTCAGACATTAGCTAAGTAGCTGCTAATACTTTCTCCCGGGTCATGGTATCAAGCCCCGTGTTGGGCTCTGCACTTGCCAGGGAGTTTGCTTGAGAGTCCCTCCCTAAGCCCCTCCCCCCACTCATGCTCGCGCATTCGTGCTCTCTCTCTCAAATCTTTAAAAAAAAAAAAAAGGCCTTTCCTAACTAAAATCACATGTTGCTTGTCATTCTATGCGGTTCTATATTCTGATCTTCAAACAAATCTGCATCTGTTCCCTTGTACCTCGTTGGTTACATCCAAGGCATCAGTAGGTGCCTAAAATGTACCTGCTGTTTTTCTGGGGTGGGGGGAGAAGAAAGAGTTTCCTCTATGACCAGACTATGGATTTTTGCTACTTTCATTCACTCATGCTGGTCTCCAGCAATGCTCTTGAACCTTCAGCTCCCTGAGTTGCATGCTGCTCCTGTTTACCCATAGCCCACCTTCCAGTGGACAGAGCCCACTGTGAATGGCCCACCTCACGATCTACGGCTGGAACTCCAGATCTGAGCATGCAGCGTGGCTACCCACCCATTGCCCTCTAGAAATCTCAGTATCTTGCTGGCCATACTCCTCCTCCTGAGGAGTTGTCTGCTTCTAACTTCAGGGAGTGAATCCAATAATTCTGTAAAAGCTGTATTTGACATCTACAGAATTCTTCAGGCTGCCAGAGGCTGGATGGCAGACCTTTGCCTCCTACTTGTGAACTCATGGTGGTCTCTCCCTTCAAGCTATTTTGTGAAGACCAACCCATCCTGGGGACTGGGGTGGAGAGAAGTCTGTATTCTTATGCTCTCAACCATAAATTTCTTCCTCTTAGTACTGGAAAAAGTCTTTAGGAGGGAGATGTAGGACTTATGAAAGTAGGGCTCATACATATTCTCAGCACAAGTGGGCATATAAACTAGTACAATGTTATCTGGAAAGAAATGTGGCAATCACCCTATCTAGTACTTCCTTTTATTTTGGTATTTTTTTTCATAAAATCCATATGAATAAAGTTATCTGTACAAGACTGAGTGTATAAATAGTACACAGTCTAGCAAGAAACAATTTGTTGCTTAAGAGGAAGTAGAGTCCTGACTCTTATCAGTTCTCATGATTTTGCTGTAAAGAAAATACTCTTGGAAGGTCTACACTGAAGCAGCATGCATGAGGCTCAATGGGACGAGCAGAAACCAACTTTAGTCTGTGTGTGTTACAAGGTGTGCTGCGTATGTTCACTTTCCCTACCCTGCTCTGTGTCCACAAAGCAGACTTGTGTGTATGCACACGATCCTTCAGTTTGAGTTCTATGTGCACTCAATGGAGGAGATCTAAGAGGAGTTTAAAGGGTGTAGGAGTTGAAGGGTAGGCATCTGCTTCACTGGCTGGGCTAGCAGTGTCCCTCAACCACCTTCTCAAGGTGACCATTACAACCTAGCCTCTTAATTATGGCTTGTTGGTAGATGACTCATCTTGGGTCACTCATGTGTTTGCATGTCTTCTAAGCAAGGCAGTAGCTCTTGTGTTCATTCTTCTAAAAGGATATTTGTACAGAGAACACTTTTGGAAGGCAGAAGGGTACCTCCCTGTGGAGAAGAGTACAGATCTGTCTGCTGTCCAGGACAGTGAGCATAACCTCTCCTCTAGGGCAGAGATACAGAAGTGTCCCTGGCAGTTATCTTGTAAGAATGGACATTTCCGAAGCTCGGTTCCTGACTTGTAATTCAACCCAACTCTGCAGTATCCACCTGGACCTGTCCCCTCATGGCCACCAAGGGATGTGGGACTTGGGCCATGCAGAGCATAACCAACTGCTGTGATAAAGTCTTTGGTATCTCAAGCCTTCGGTCTTCTGCCATCATCTATGAAACTGGATGGCTGACACGTGAGCTTGCAAGGAGGGTAAAAATGTCACTCCCTTCACATTCCTCCAACATAATTACTGCCTCCCCTCATTGCGTTGAGCCTGAGAATGGTTTCGTCTTGACCGTTCAGAAAACCCAGGATTCCTGGCAGGTCTTGGAGTTTCCATGCAGCTGTGTAAATGAACCCTGTGTGAAATATTCTGACTGTAAGATTTCTCCATTTCTGGATGTACTAGCTGGCAGTACAGCTGTAAGACTGCATGGGCCTTTAGCATCCTGATAGAGAGCATGGTGCAGAAGGAGCAGATATAGGGGTGGTAAGGAGGCAAAAACAAATGAAGAGTAACAAGAGATGAGGTATGAGATCTGTCAGACAGGGTCACAGAGGCTGTGGGACTCTGACCGGGGAAAAAGGTCACACCATTGACTGGGTTCAGAATGTCAGAAAGGCCATGCAGGTTGAGGAGCAATCCAAGTGTAGGTTTGGGGCACAGAATATACGTCATGTGGGCACAACGTGGTGTAACTCCAAAAGCATTCACGTTACACCGCCATGTGCGTGTTTTGTTCAAACTCTGTTCCTCAAAACGTAATTTCAGTGATAAGTGTTTTAATCCTTTTGATGGGCTAGAGACTAAGAGAATCCTTTCTATAATTTTCTAAATACCTTACGTATTATATGGTTTATTTCCTATGTGGTTTATACAATTGAGAGGTCTCTCAAATATGTCAAACCACAACAAAAACTGGCATGATGGTTTCCTGACCTAAGTTTACTTTATTTTTTAAAGCCCCAATGTGGGTCTTAACTCATGACATTGAGATCAAGATTTGGACGCTTAACCAGCTGAGCCACCCAAGTGCCCCCATAAATTTATTTTAAATGAAACCTAAATAGATAAGGACACAAATATCCCTCAAGCTGTCTTTCCACTATAGGAAAGGGGAAGGCAATAACTATATTTTGAATTTGTGTTCATGTGGCGCCGTTTTTAAAAGTCTGGTTGACAACCTTTAGAAATAAGAACAGATACCACCCTGATAACTCTGGACACTTAAAGCAGCATACCAAGTATCTAACTTGCACTATTTTAGTAAAAGTCATTAAAGATGAACCAAATAAATTGAGAGAGTCCATTTTTGGGGAAAAAATAAAATAAAAATTACTTCTTCTAAAAATCGTAAGGATCTTTTAGTAAATGGAACAGAGCAAAAGAAATTTCCACCAGTGGTATCTATTTACAATGGGTTAATTCCAACAAATGATAAACAGCAATAAAGATCCCTCCATTGAGACGACAATCAGATATCACTGCACACATTTCTAGGCCAAAATCTAGAAACCAAGACCAAGTGGA
Source organism: Ursus arctos (assembly GCF_023065955.2). Classification (NCBI taxonomy): domain Eukaryota; kingdom Metazoa; phylum Chordata; class Mammalia; order Carnivora; family Ursidae; genus Ursus; species Ursus arctos. The sequence goes on along the minus strand of NC_079874.1, from coordinate 27,902,074 downwards.
AGTGGAGCAACAGGAATTCTCACCCACTGTTGGTGGAAATGCAAAATGGTGCAGCCACTTTGGAAAACAATTTGGTGGTTTCTTACAAAACTAAACATCCTACCACAAGATCCAGCAATAGCGCTCCCTGGTATTTACCCAAAGGAGTCCAAAATGTATGTCCACACAAAAACCTGCACACAAATGTTCATAGCAGCTGTATTCCTCACTGCCACCACCTGAACCCAACCAAGCTGAGGTGTCCATCAGTAGGGGAATGGATACATAAATGAGGGTCCGTCCAGACAACGGAATATTATTGAGTACTAGAAAGAAGTGAGCTACCAAGCCTTGAGGAGACACGGAGGAAACTTCCATGCACACTACTAAGTGAAAAGCCAATCTGACAATACTACACCCGGTAGGATTCCAACTCTGTCACATTCCGGAAAGGACAAAGTTACAGAGACAGTAGAAAGATGGGTGGTTGCTGAGGGTTAGGGGAAGGTGGGGATGGACAGGTGGAGCACAGACGATTCTTAGGGCAGTGAAACTACAGTGTGATAATTATAATGATGAATACACGTCATTGTACATTTGTCCAAACCCAGAGAATGGAGAACGTGGACAGTGAACCATCACATAAACCACGTATTCCGGCTGATGATATATCCGTGTAGGTTTGTCAGAGCAAATGTGCGACTCCCATGGGATAATGATGGGGGATCATGCATGAGTGAGGGACAAGGCATATGTGGGAAATCTCTATCTTTCAAGTTTGCTGTGAACCTAAAACAGTTGTAAAAGAGTCCTTACAAAAAAAAAAAAGACCTCCACAAATATGCCTCAAAACTTGGAAATCATGAACATCCTATTTAAATACTACTGTCTTTTTTTGTTTGCTTTGTTTTTGATAATAATTTTTTATTAAGTTACGTTAGTCACCATACAGTATATACTTAGTTTTTGATGTAATGTTCCATGATTCATTATTTGCGTATAACACCCAGTGCACCATGGTGTAAATATTGTCTTAAAAGACAAAAGATGATCAAAACAGGTAATGATTTATGGTGTGGTTTTGGGCACCCACCACAGCAAGACGTGGAAACCTTAAATCCCTAAGCATGTTGTGTGTGTTGAAGCCTAAAGAAATGTGGGCAGAGTGAGCTTCCTTACTCAAAAAGCTAAAGATGGAGTCACAATGTAATCCAGAAATTTATCTGAAGGTATGCACCCAAAAGAATGGAAAATAGGGACTGAACAGGTATTTGCACACCCACGTTCATAACAGGATTTACAGCAGCCAAAAAATAAGAGTGTCCACGATGGCTGAATAAAGAAACAAATTGTGGTTCGGGCATACCAATGGGATGTCGTTTGGCCTTAAAAAATAGGGACGTTCTGACACCCGCTACAACGTGCAGGAACGTGGAGGACAGGATGCGTGGAGGACAGGATGCTGAGTGAAATCAGCCAATCACAAAAAGACCTCCGCTGGAAGATTCACCTTAGAGGTACTTGAAGGAGTCAAATTCCCAAAGACAGTAGAGGGTGGGTGCTGGGAGCTGAGGGGAGTAGGCAGCGGGGAGTCCCTGATTAGGGAGGACAGGGTTTTCATTCTGCAGGATGAAATACTTCTGGAGTTGGATGGTGCTGATGGCTGCACACGATATCAGTGCGCTTAACGCTCTTGAACTATACACCTTGAACTGCTTAAAATGACCAATTTGAGGTTCTATGTTACAATTTTTTTTTGAACGTGAGCTGCCCCCAGGGATCCAGAAGTCTGAGACTGTCAGCCCCATACAGTTCCCCTGTCTGGGGACGGGTATATGAGAAATAACTAGCCTTCCAATCAAACACTCACAGAAGGTGTTTCAGACACAGGCAGACTTAAAAATAGGTATGCTGAAAGAGATATATTTTTACATCGGAGGTTGGCTAAAAAAAGACTCGCTATAAAAGCTTCATACCTTGCTCTCCATTAGGCACGAAAAAGGTCAGGCATTTAGAAAGAGAAAATGCCTCATTAGCATTTCACTGGGACTACCCTGATTATAATTGCCTCAGCACCGGTTCTTTTGAGCAGTATATTTTATTTAATGTTATTTAACTTGCTAAAGTTTCACCAAACCTGTGGTCACTGACCTACAAAAAAATTGCTTAATTAGAGAGTTAACCTAAAACAAATGTTAAGGAAACTGCATGAGAAGAACATAAAAACATTTCCTGTTGTATTCTAACCGAAGCAGATGAGCCCATTAGCCAAGTGTTGTAATCTTTCACCCGCGGTATTTGTGCAGAGAATAAGTTGTTGTGTGCACTGCATGCTTGTCCACGTGGAGATTTTGGCGGTGGGACAGGGACTAAATTAAGCCTCTTAAACAGCCAATGTAATCTCCTTCCTTTCAGCGACAATATGGGGTCTTGTCCTCTCCCGCAATGTTAACAGGTCCCCTCCTTAGCATGCAGGCAAGCCTGGGGTCTTCACGCAAAGCGGAGATGACCAACATCGGACGTTTGCAGAAAAAGCTCATTTCAGACCGCCTTCTGGAGGAAGGGTAAACCAACTGCTGTGTGTTCCAAAGGCTGCTAGAACAAGTCACACACGCTGAGTCGCTTTCAACAACACAAATGCTGGTTCTAGATGCCAGGAGTCCAAAATCGAGGTGTTGGCAGGGATCCGCTCCCTCTGAAATGTGGAGGATGGGGCGCTTCCTTGCCGCTTCCTTGCTGCAGTCCTTGCTGTTCCTTGGCTTGGTAGCTATGTGGTTCCAATCTCTGCCTCCACTGTCTTTCACAAAGCTGTCCTCTCCCCTGGGGCAGCAGGCAGTCTTCCCTCTGGGCAAGTCTCGGTCCTCGTGGTACAAGAACACTGGCCCTATTGGAGTAGGGCCCCACCCTGATAAGCTCATTTTGCTTACATCAGCAAAGACCCTATTTCCAAACATCAGAATCCTAAGTATGAGGAGTTCAGACTTCAACATCTTTTTGGAGGACACAACTCCACCTGTAACACCAGGCACTGGCAGCTTGGGAGGGACCTGGTATACTAACTGGGGATCCTGCTGCCCTAGAACCAGTGAGTTGATTCAGTGGGTGTGATGCTATTCCAGGCTCATCCATGAGGAAATTGCGGTACATCCTTCAGAATGTCATCCATACAAGAAAGGGCAGCACTGAAGGGTAAGGTGTGATTAATGGAGAACACTGTCCCTTGATTTCCATGACTCTTATCATTTCCTTACTCTCATCCCATCCCCAGTAAATGCTCGTCTTACCTATAATTTTGATGCTTTGCTCACCATGCATTTCTCTACATTGATTTTTGCTTCTTGCAAACACTGCTTTAAGATACTCATCCTGACAACAGAGTATGGAGAACCCCCTTGAACTTTACATCCCAGAGGATGCCTCCTACCCCTTCACCCTACCCTAGCCCTGCATATGATTGGCAAATGTCTCCCCTGATGTAAAACAGTAGCTCTGCCAATGCAGTAACTGACCCGGCGTGGTACATTCTCTTCTCTTAGAATATATAAGTCCTCTCAAGGCTCAAATCTATTGGCTGTCTTCTACCCACAGCAATTAACAATCTGCTTCCACACATTTTATTATTTCAAATAGATATTTAAATAGGCATTTAAATAATTTAAATCGGCATCTCAATAATTCATTGAGAATCAGATCACTGATAAGGGGCAAAGCAGAAAAATCAGACTTAGATCCACCTCTGTCTGATTTCATTTTTCTTCCCACCTCAGCATGTTGAGCTTCTAATAAAACAAGAGGGTGAGGAGTTGGAGGTCAGCTTATGAGAATGTTTTCCTGAACGCACAGGGGTTGGGAAATTGACATTTCATGTTTAAAATTCGTAGTCTGTCTTCACGGCACAACTGTTACCTCAGTCCTAATTCCTTTACTATCTCTGGAAGAACTCTACCAGTCATGTCTGTATCATGAGAGTTTGGTTGTTCCCCAACACTGACAGAATACAAGAAAGCCTCCTTCAATGCAGGGCCTCCACAAGCTGGAAGATGCTCTATTCTACAAAAACTAATGGGCCTTAGGGAGGACATACTGTTCAACAAATCCCAAAACATGTATTTCCCATGTGAACTAACACAGTAGTTAACAAGGAGCAATGCTCAATAAATAATCGATAGATGAACCATCAGTTTATGAAATACTGGCCCCACAATTAACCAGAACCTCTTCCTGTCCAGCAATGAAGGGTTTTGTTCTGTTGTGGACTGTAAGTATGTGAACAGGAATGGTGATGCATATCAGAGGAGGGGACACGGAGGAAGCATTTTTAGCAGCTTTGAGGATCCATTCCACACCCTTGTTTCTCCAAAGTGCAGCCCACACCAAAAGGGAAAATAAGATTTGGATGGTCTTTGGCTAGCTTCAGGTGTTCTGCGGTTTGAGTTCAGAATTCAACACATTTGTTTCCTACCCATCAGATGCTTTTGAAGGACAATTTGGAAACTTGTGCACTGGGACCTGCTACATGACTCACTTCTGTGACTTTGTAAGGTCACACAGAAGCAAGCAGAATGATTAAATATAATTATGCCTCCATACAGTAGAATGGAAAAAGAGCAATCATTGTAACAAGTTTATGGTTTTCAGAGAGGGTTTTCTATTGTCATATAAAATGCATCTTATTTGTATTGCAATGAGTTGAGATGTTTTTCATAATATAAAGGTAATACAAGGGCATTCTGTAGCCCTCAAAGACGCATCCCAAACTGAATATGATATGTCATTTACCCAAGTGGTGAAAGAAGAAGTGTTTGGGGGTTCATGGCACCATTTTAACTAGAAACAGCCTGAAACCTACAAGAGGAAAAGGAAAACTGGAATGGTATTGTTTGGAAAAGTAAAGACTTAAACAAAAAAAAAACAAAAAAAAAAAACCTATACCATAAAAGAATACTTGCAAAATTTATCTAAACCCATTATTTTTAGGACCATGGAAATCAAAGCTAGCAATAATCCATGGAGCTTCTATTCAAGAAAAATAGATGAATCTTAATAGGAACAGTAAACTTGCAAGGTCTCAAATTGCCTATTCTCATCCCAAGTTCCATGATCACCTTGATGACCAAGATCCCACAATCACAGGGAAAACCAGCAGCCTAACAGCCACTTTAGAGGCCAGAAGCCCCATCTGCAGGTATTACATGATTGTTGGGAAGTTCCCTGGAAAACCGCATTCAAAAAGTTGTCTTTATTTGACCTGACAGAGCTCACCCACCGGGCAGTCCCTTTCCCTGGGAGAATTAGTACAAACACAATCAGAGGCAACTGTTTAATAGTGCAGCTGCCTGATGCAGTGATAAAAGCTGGAGCAAATGATCTACTGAAAACTTCTTAAAAGCTGGAAAATCAGATGTCCTTGGCAAAATGCAACAATGCCAACTAGCCCTGGAAATTCACAAAGGTTTTAAGAATAGAAAAAGGATGTGTTCAATTAAAAAAAAAAAAGAAGAAGAAGAAAAAAAAGGCTGAGAACTCTGCCTGAATATACAGGTATATGCCAACAGGTGCTGGGAGCCCCTTGCCTCCCTGGGAGTTTCCAGTCATTTAATCAAATCTGTCTGTCCAATCACTGGCTGAACACCAAGCTAACAGAGCAGAGACTTCAGTGGAAAAACACAACAGGGAATACAGGCTTTACAGAATTAGTTCAGGAAATTCATTAAACAAATGGCAGCAGAAATGACAAAGAGCAAGCCCCGGGGAGCTGGGAGAATCTGATTTTCACAGTAGCTGTGTCGCACAAATTGCCCAGTTTTCAACTACAAAAAATACTCAGGACCTACGAAGACAAAAATAGGATCATAAATGTCATCCAATCAAAAGTCAGAGATTGGAAGAATGGATTTTAAAAAACCAATAATAGGCTATTAACAAGAGATTATTTTTAGTTCCAAAGATACAAAGGATAGCTATAATCAGAATGACAATACAAGTGTTGGTGAGGATGCAGAAAAACTGGAACTTGGACAACACTGGTGGCAATATAAAACTGTGCAGTCATTTTGCAATAAAGGCTGGCAGTTCCTCAAAAGGTTAAAGATTGAGTTACCAGATGACCTAGCAACTCCATTTTTAGATATAGATGTAAGAAAACTGAAAACATGTCCACAGAAAGTCTGTACATGAATTTTTATAATAGTATTATTCATAATAGGGATTGCTAACAGTCCAGATCTCAATCAAATCAATAAACAAAATATGATGAAATATTATTTTACCCATAAAAAGAATATTAATCTATGCCACAATATGGACGAAACTTCAAAACCTGCTAAGTGAACATATCTAGACACAAAGTCCACACATATGATAAAAGTCGGTTTCTATGCAGGGTCTGGAAAGATAAATCCATAGAGACAGAAGGCAGATCAATGGTTGCCAGAGATTGATGACAAAAGTGGGGAGTGATGGGTATGGGTATCCCTTTTTGCAGTGACAAAATATTGTGGGAATTACACATTGACAATGATTGTAAAATGTGAGTATATGAAAAGCCACGGAACTATATACTTTAAAACTATCTGCATTATACATTAATAAGAATAAATTTTAAAAATTCCATGATGAACAAAATCAGCAAGAGTGTAACAGGACATCTTGAGACAAAAAAAATAATGGTGATCCTGTCATTATTTGAAATGTCCATAATTTGTTCATTGTGGATTTTTTTTCCAATAACTTTGATTTTTTAAAATATTAAAACTAAATGTTTTATTCAAGTATAATTAACATTCAGGTGATTCAACAATTCTATACATTTCTCAGTGCCCATCAAGATTAAGTGTATGCTGGGTACACTTGGGTGGCTCAGTTGGTTAAGTTTCCAACTCGATTTCGGCTCAGGTCAGGAGCCCCACGTCAGGCTCCACATTCAGCGTGGAGTCTGCCTGAGATTCTCTCTCTGCCTCCTTGTGCATGCTCTCTCTCTCTCAAAATAAGTAAATCTTTAAAAGAAAAACATAAGAGTGCCTTCAATCCCCTTTATTTCACCTATCCATCCACCTCCTCTTTGGCAACCACTGGTTCTCTGTATTCAAGAGTCTGTTTTTTTTTTCTTCTCTATTTTCATTGTTCATCTGTTCTGTTTCTTAAATTCCACATATAAGTAAATTCATATGGTATTTCTCAGCTGTGGAAAAGAATAAAATCTTGCCATTTGCAACCACATGAATGGACCTAGAGTGTATAAGGCTAAGTGAAATAAGAGACAAATACTTTACATTATCATTTATATTGAAATACAAAATTGTGTCGTGAATGTCAGGACAGTGCCTCAGTGATCCTAAAGTTACTGTAATGTATAGGTAAATATATGCAATGGCTGTTTTTGGTTCATGATTACACAGAACCCAGGATATTAATAGTAAGAAGGGTATAAAAGTGTAAAGTCAAAAGAAGGACCCCTTCAGTTTCTATCCTGCTTCATTAATTAAGGAAGTGACTATCTGAATGGTTCCCTCCTTTCTCCTTTTTCTCCTCTGTTTTTTTTTTTTTTTTTCTTTGAATAAAGTCCTACTTAGGTGCCAGGTGCTCTCTTGTACAGTAAAACCCAGAGTGCTTCTCACCAGAAGGGGATCGTTGCCATATCTGGCACTCAATGGGGGGAAGAAATCTAAGTTCACCTGCTATTGGCATTAGCAACTAAGAACTGATACAGACACAACTCATTCTACGAATGATATATATGGTTTTCTTTCCCACTGAAGACAAGTATGGCAATAATAAACATGAGACAGTAATGCTCCTGTCCACGTCTATCGGACACAGCTTCTCTGGCTCTCGTGTGGCCCCTGCTGACTCATGGAAGAAGAACACGACAATCTATGGTGGGCCAACCACTGGGTGCGACAAAAGTAATGTTAGTGGCTATAAGTCCACAAGGGATTCTTTCAAACTTTTTTTTTTTTTTAAGATTTTATATATGTATGTACATATTTAGAGCACGAGCCGGGGTGAGAGAGAGAGACAAGCAGACTCCATGCTGAGCCCGGCATGGCACTTGATCCCACGACCCTGAGATCATGGCCTGAGCTGAAACCAACAGTTGGATGTTTAACTGACTGAGCCACCCAGACACCCCCTTTCAAAACTCTTACATCCAAAAACACTGGAAGATTCAGGAGAAATCTTAAGTGTATTCTATTGGGCTCCTAGTCTCAATAGCTATGTAGTTTTGTGCTGGAGAATGAACATCTTCACCAATGTATTAACTCTTCTTTAAATGTTTGGTAGAATTCTCCTGTGAATCCATCTGGTCCTGGACTTTTGTTTGCTGGGACTTTTTTGAAAACCGATACAATTTCCTTACTAAAAATGGGTATGTTCAGGGGCACCTGGGTGGCGCAGTTGGTTAAGTGTCTGACTTTAGTTCAGGTCATGATCTCAGGGTCCTGGGATTGAGCCCTGTATCCAGCTCCCTGCTCAGTGAGGAGTCTGCTTCTTCCTCTCCCTCTGATCCTCCCTCTTGCTCATGCTTACTTGCTCTCTGGCTCTCTCTCTCATAAATAAATAAAATCTTTAAAAAAAGGTATGTTAGGATTTTTTTTCTCTATTCCTGATGCAGTTTTGGAAGACTATATGTTCCTAGGAATGTATCCATTTCTTCTAGGTTTTCCAATTTGTTGCCATATAATTTTTCATAGTAGTCCCTTATAATCCTTTGTATTTCTGTGGTGATTACCTCTCTTTTATATTTGATATCCACTTGGGTCCTCTTTTTCTTTTTAAAAATTTTTATTTAAATTTTAGTTAACACACAGTGCAGTATTGCTTTCTGGAGTAGAATTCGGTAATTCATCACTTACATACAACACCCAGTGCTCTTACGAGTGCCCTCTTTAATACCTGTCCCCCATCTAGCTGACCCCCCACCCACCTCCCTTGATCAACCCTCAGTTTGCTCTCTATCCTTAAGAGTCTCTTGTCACTGCCCAGGTGGCATAGTCGGTTAAGTGCCCGACTCTTGGTTTCAGCTCAGGTTGAGATCTCAGGGTCGTGAGACTGACCCCTGCATGGGGCTCTGTGCTCAGCATGGAGTCTGCTTAAGACTCTCTCCCCCTCCCTCTGCTCCTCCCCTCCAGAATAAATAAATCTTTAAAAAAAAAATAGAGTCTCTAATGGTTTGTTTCCTCCTCTCCTTTCTTTTCCCATTCCCATATGTTCATCTGCTTTGTTTCTTAAATTCCACATATGAGTGAAATCATATGGTATTTGTCTTTCTCCAATGACTTATTTTGTTTAGCATAATACATTCTAGCTCCATCCATATCATTGTAAATGGCAAGATTTCATTCTTTTTGATGGCTGAATGATAATCCATTGACTAAAAACAGAACTACCGTATGATCCAGCAACTGCACTACTAGATATTTACCCAAAGGATACAAAAATACAGATTTGAAGGGGTACATGTTTATAGCAGCATTATCAACAATAGCCAAACTATGGAGAGAAACCAAATGTCCATCAATTAAAGAATGGAAAAAGAAGAGGGGGTCCTCTCTTTTTCTTGAATCTGGCTAAAGGTTTACCAATTTTATCTTTTCAAAGAACCACCTCTTAGTTTCACTTATCTTTTTCACTATTTAATTTCAGCTTCTATTTCATTTATTCTTTCCTTCCAACTTTTTTTTATTTCCAGTATAATTAACGTACAGTGTTATGTTAGTTTCAGGTGTACAATATAGTGATTCAACATTTCCATACATTACTCACTGCTAATTATAAGTGTACTCTTACTCCCCTTCACCTGTTTCACCCATCCACCTACCCATCTCCTCTCTGGTAACCGTGAGTTTCTTTTCTATATTCAAGACTTAGTTTTTTGTCTCTTCTTAAATTTGTTTTGCTTCTTAAATTCCACATCAGTGAAATTATATGTTGCCTTTCTCTGACTTATTTCACTTAGTCTTATTCCCTCTAGATCCATCTATGTTGTTACAAATGGCAAGATTTCATTCTTTTTGATGGCTGAGTGATGTTTAATTATATATATATCCATACATATGTATATGTGTGTACCGTACCTGCATTTTTACATATATCCATATATTATACCACATCTTCACTCATCTATGGATGGACACTTAGGCTGCCTGCATAATCTGGCTATTATAAATAATGTGGCAACAACACAGGTGTGCATGTATCATTTTGAATTACTACATTTGTATTGTTTGGCAAATACCCAGGAGTGGAATTACTGGATCATATGATATTTCTATTTTAAATATTTTGAGGAACCTCCATACTGTTTTCCACAGTGACTGCACCAGTTTGCATTCTCACCAACAGTGCAAGAGGGTTCCTTTTTCTGCACATCCTGGTCAACACTTGTTTCTTTTGTTTTTTATTTTATTCTGACAGATTTGAGGTGATATCTCATTGTAGTTTTTTTTTTAATTCAAATTAGTTAACATATAGTGTGGCATTGGTTTCAGGAGTAATATTTAGTGATTCATCTCATTGTCATTTTGATTTACAATTTCCTGATGATGAGTAATGGCGAGCATATTTTCATGTGTCTGTTGGCCATCTCTGACATCTTTAAGGAAATATCTGTGCATACCTTCTGCCCAATTTAGTTGGATTGTTTTTATAGTGTTGAGTTGTATAAATTCTTTATGTATTTTGCACATTAATCCTTTATTGGGTATACCATTTGCTAGTATTTCCTTCCATTTAATAGCTTATCTTTTCGTTTTGTTGATCAGTCCCATGGCTCCAGAGACATATCTAGAAAAATGTTGCTATAACCGATGTCAGAGAAATTACTTCCTGTGCTCCATTCTGGGATTTTTATGGTTTCAGGTTTCACATTTAGGTTTTTAATCCATTTTGAGTTTATTTTTGTGTATGGTGTAAGAAAGTGTCCAGTTTCCCAACACCGTTTGTTAAAAAGACTGTCTTTTCCCATTGCATATTCCTGTCCCCTTTGTTGAAAATTAAGTGACCATATGATCATGAATTAATATCTGTGTTCTCTATTCTGTTCCATTGATCTGGTGGTGATTTTTGTGCCAGTACTATACTATTTTGATTACTACAGTTTTGTAGTATATTATTAAGTCTGGATTATAATACCTCTAGTTTTGTTCTTTTTCAAGATTTCAGTGGCTATTTGGGGGTTTGTAGATCCATACAAATTTTAGAATTATTTGTTCTACTTGTGTGAAAAATACTGTTGGTATTTTTGAGACATTGCATTAAATCTGTGATTGCTTTGGGTAGTATGGATAATTTAACAATATTGGTTCTCCCAATCCATGAGCATGAACTATCTTTTCCATTATTTTGTGTCATTTTCAATTTCTGTCATCAATACTTTATACTTTTCAGAGTACAGGTCTTTTACCTCCTGAGTTAAGTTTATTCCTAGGTATTTTACTTTTGGTGCAATTGTAAATGGGACTGTTTACTTAATTTCTCTTTCTGCTACTTCATTAATGTATAGAAATGCAACGGATTTCTGTATATTGACTTTGTATCCTGCAACCTTACTGAATTCATTTATTAGTTCTAGTAGTTTTTGATGAAGTCTTTGGCATTTTCTGTATACAGTATAATGTCATCTGCAAAAAAGTGAAAGTTTTACTTCTTCCTTACCAATTTGGATGCCTTTTATTTCTTGTCTGATTGCTGTGGCTAGGACTTATAGTACTATGTGGAATAAAAGTGGGTGAAAGTGACCATCCGTGTCTTGTTCCTGATCTTACAAATGAAAAGCTCTCAGTTTTTCACCATGAAGTATGATGTTAGCTCTGAGTTTTTCATATATGGCCTTTATTATGTTGAAGTATGTCCCCTCTAAATCTACTTTGTTGACGGTTTTTATCATGAATGGATGTTGTACTTTGTTCAGATGTTATTTTTGCATCTACTGAAATGATCGTATAAATTTTATCTTTTCTCTTATTAATATATCACATTGATTGATTTGCAAATATCAAACCACCCTTACGATCCAGAAATAAATCCTACTTGATAGTGAATTATTTTTTTTATGTATTATTGGATTTTGTTAATATTTGGCTGAGAATTTTTCCATCTAGGTTCATCAGAGATACTGGCCTATATATTTTTTTTTCTTTTTCTTCATTTTCTTTTTTTTGGTAGGGTCTTCATCTGGTTTTGCTATCAGGGTAATGCTAGCCTCATAGAATTAATTTGGAAGCTTTCCTTCTCTTCTATTTTTTTAATCATTTGAGAAGAATAGCTATTAATTCTTTAAATGTTTCATAGAATTCAACTGTAAAACCATCCAGTCCTGGACCTTGTTTGTTGGGACTTTTTTGATTACTAATTCAATTTCATTGCTGATAAGCCATCTGTTCAAATTTTCTATTCCTGATGGAGTTTTGGGAAGGTATTTTTCTAGGAATGTATCAATTGCTTCTAGGTTTTTCAATTTGTTAGCATATAATTTTTCATAATATTCTCTTATAACCCTTTGTACTTCTCTGGTATCAGTTATTTCTCCTCTTTCATGTCTGATTTTGAGTCCTTTTTACTTTTTCAAGTCTAGTTAAAGGTTTATGAATTTTGCTGACGTTTTAACAGAACGGGCTCCTGGTTTCATTGATCTCTGCTTACGTTTTCAGTTTTTATTTTATTTCTGCTCAAATCGTTACTATTTCCTTACTTCTGCTAGTTTTGGGTTTTCTTTGTTCGCTTTCTAGCTTCTTTAGGTGCAAAATTAGATTGTTTAAAGTTTTTCTTCTTAAAGTAGGCCTGCACTGCTATACGCTTTCCTCTTAGAATAGTTTCTGCTGCATCCCAAAGATTTGGGACCATTGTGTTTTCATTTGTCACTATGCATTTTTTTTTTAAATTTCCTCTTTGATTTCTTGTTTGACCCATTCATTGTTTACTAGCATGTTATTTAACCTCCACATATCTGTGCTATTTCCAGATTTTTCCTTGTGGTTAATTACTAGTTTCACAGTTGGGATCAGAAAAGATGCATGGTATGACTTCAGTCTTTTTGAATTTGTTGAGATGAGTTTTGTGATCTATTACGTGATCTCTCCTGGAGAATGTTCTATGTGAACTTGAAAAGAACATGCCTTCTGCTGTTTTAGGGTGGAATGGTCTGAATATATCTGTTAAATCCATCTGGTCTAATGTCAACCGAAGCCACTGTTTTCTTGTTGATTTTCTGTCTGATCTATCCATTGAGGTAAGTGGGATGTTAAAGTACCCTACTATTATTGTATTACTATCAACTACTTCCTTTATCTTTGTTATTAGCTGCTTTATGTATTAAAGTGCTCCTATGTTTGGTGCATAAATATTTAAAATTGTTATAACTTGTTAGGTTATTCCCTTTACAATTATATAGTGTCCTTTTCTGTCTCCTATTACCATCTTTGTTTTATAGTCTATTTTGTTCAATATAAGTATTGCTACTCCGCTTTCTTTTCACTTCCATTTGCATGATAAAAGCTTCTCCATCCCTTCATTTTCAATCTGCAATGTATCTTTAGGTCTGAAATGAGTTTTGTAAGCAACAAATAGATGGGTCTTGGTTTTTCATCCATTCCTTCACCCTATGTCTTGTGATTGGAGTGTTCAGGCCATTTATATGCAAAGTAATTATGGACAGATCTATATTTATTGTCATTTTGTTCCTTATTTTATAGTTTTTATAATTCTTCTGTGTCCATTTCTTCTCTTTTGTCTTACGATATGCTGGTTTTCTTTAGTGATGTACTTGGATTCCATATACTAGTCTGTATTTAGTTGATGGCCACTTAAGTTTAACCCATTCTAAAAGCACTTTTTTTTTCACTCCTCCCAATGTTTTAGGTATATGGTGTCATAATTTATATGCTTTTATTTTGTGAATCCCTCAACTGATTTCTACAGATCTACTTAATTTTAGTGCTTCTTACTACTTAATTTTCTTTCTCCTGTTATTGGTCTTTCCCTTTCATGCAAATAATTCTTGTAAAGCTGATTTAGTGATGATGAATTCCTTTAACTTTTGCTTGTCTGGGAAACGTTACCTCTCCTTCTGAATGACAGCCTTGCTGGATAGAGTATTCTTGGCTGCAGGTTTTTTCCTTTCAGCACTTTGAACATATCATGCACTCCCTTCTGGACTGCAAAATTTCTGCTGAAAAATCCACTGATGGCCTTATAGGATTTCCCTTGTATGCAACAGTTTTCTTTTCTCTTACTGCTTTTAAAGTTCTTTATCACTACTTCTTGCCATTTTAATTATTATGTGTCCTGGTGCGGACCTCCTTGGATTGATTTTGGTGGGGACTCTCTGTGCCTCCTGAATCTCATTGCTGTTTCCTTCCCCAGATTTGGGAAGTTTTCAGCGATTGTTTCTTCAAATACATTTTCTGCCCCCTTTTCTCCCTCTTCTCCTTTTGGATCCCTCTAATATGAATGTTACCATGCTTGACGGTGTTGTTGAATTCCCTTAGTCTATTTTCATTTTTTGTTACTTTTCTCTCTGTCCTTTTCAGCTTGATTACTTTCCATTATTCTGTCCTCCAGGTTGCTAATCTTTTCTTTCACTTACTCTAGTCTACTATTTATTCCATGTAGTGTATTTTTAATTTCCGTTATTGAGGTGGTTTTTTTTAAATCTCTACTTGGTTTTTTTCTCTTTGTTGAGGGTCTCACTGAAGCCTTCCACTCTTTTCTCAAGTCCAGTATCTTGATGACCATTGCTTTAAATTCTGTATCAGGCATATTATTTACCTTTGTTTTATTTAGCTCTCTTGCTATGACTTTGTCCTGTTCTTTCACTTGGGACATATTCCTCTATATCCTCATTTTGTCTAAGTCTCTGTGTGCTAGAAACATCAGCCACATCTCCTGCTCTTGAAAGCAGTGGCTTTATGAAGAAGAGTTTCTGTAGTGTCCCCTGTTCATGAGAACCTGGAGCTTCAGAGGTGTCTCATGTGCATTGCGTGTGCCCTACTATTGTGGCTGAGCTGTATTTGCCTCAGTCCTGTTGTCTGCAATGGCTCCCTTTGCCTGTTGTGGGCAGAATTTGGTCCCTGTGCTCCTAGTGGACCAGTCTGGAGCCACCATGGCCTTGAGTTTGGTCAGATCGGGTGTTTACAATAGCACTGACCTACTGGATGCTTTGCCTGTATTGTCCTCTGAGAAGGTTTTGTTGGTGGATGGGGCTTGCAGTCTGACCATATGTCTGCCCCAGCCCATTGCTGGGACCTCAGTTGAACTGGTGTGTGCAATTATCTTCCTCTCTTCCTGGGGCATGAGCCAACTTGGGGTGGTGCTGACCTGTCGGGGCTGTTTGCACACTGCCATGCTGTAGCACCAATTTGGATAAGACTCCTACCGAGGGCATGCTGAAGGGGGCAAAAATGCAGGGACAGGATGGTCAGTGTTTGCAAGGTCTGCAGTAGGAAGGGGTCAGGTTGGAAGGGGCAGGTCCACAGAAGAGTGAAGGAGGAAGACACTGTTAGCAAGGGAGGTGAAGAATGTTGGTGCTGCACTGGTTCTTGGAGACGTCTACGTATTGGGGGGGGGGGGGTCAGGGGAGAAAAGTGGTACCTGCCAGCTCTTTTGTTCTTGAGGAAGTCTTTCAAGGATCCCTGCCACGCCAGCCCATGTTCTGAGAACAGTACACAAATCCCCTCCTGTACACCCCAGGTGTCTCTCAAACTGCTGTTTCTGTGCTATCTCTTTAAGGGTGGGGACTCAGTTTCCCATTGCCCTCAGGTTCTTTCAGAACTGAGCCTGCTGATTTTTAAAGTTCCAGGACTTTAAGTCCCATTGATTTTTAAGAACTTGAGAGTTAAGCCACTCTGGTTTTCAAAGCCAAATGTTACAGGGACTCATCTTCACAGTGCAGGTTCCCCATGCCTGGGGTATGGTTTGCTCCTTTCCCTTCTCTGCACCACTGGCATCCCTCCCTCCCATGAACAGTCCCATGGGGTCCATTTCACTCCCTACCACATCTCCACCCTTCCCTCTCTCTTTGATGTGGCCTCCTCCCCACACGTAGCTGTGGTGAGTCTGTTCTGCCAGTCTTTAGGTCATTTTCTGGAGTACTTACACTCCTGTGGGTGTTATCTAGGTATATCCATGGTGCAAGATGAGCCTAGGGTCTTCTTAACTCTGCCATCTTCCCTGGAAGATTCCCTTTCATTATATTGAAAGAAATGTTGGAACCAGAAACAATTTAAAAAGCAGAAGAATAACACCCAAAGAGACCCTCAAACACACAAGTCCTAAAGTCTTCCTTTTTCTAACTTTGGACTTTGTTTGTTCTTTTCTGCCTCCTTTTTATAAGAACCACTTGAATTACACGGGTCCACCTAGTTAATCCACGACAATACCCCCAACCCCAGGGTCCTTCATTTAATGCCATCTGCCCAATTTCCTTTGTCATGGTTTCAGGGATTATGATGTGGACATCTTTGGGGAATCATTATTCTGCCTACCGATTGTGAATTAGGGTATGAAACTCTTCGCCATTATTGTACCAACCACAGCCACCATGTGAAAATATCAATCAATAAAAATGCTGCCCAGTGAGTCAGATTCAACTGGATAATGTAAAAATTGCTGAATCTTACTTAATTCCAAAGCATTTTTTAGAGAGTCCATTGTTTTATAGTAAATATTTTGTTTTTATTTGTAAGCAGTCAGATTCTACAATAACTGACTTCCTTTCTGATCTATATCATAAAATCTTAAGTAAACATTTCCTTTCAGACATTCTTTTATCATATAAATGATCTTTCGTATGTGGTATGACATTCAACTATTTGATTGCCAGCATCCAATACACATAAGTTATTTTTAAAGGCTTAGTTCTGAATCGTTTTCTTTTTTTCCTAAGGGCCTTCTCTCCATAAAAGAAAATCTTCCGAAGTTCTCCTTTAGCGATTGAATTTCAGGAGAGGGTAGTTTTAAACTGCACTTATTTATACAGCCAGTGAATCATTTTCAGTGAAATAACCAAGTTCTCTGATCTTGATATGTGTAACTCAGAGTCTTGTTCAAGCTCTGCGTCTAAGTAGCCATCTCTTTCTACAGATGTTCTCACCTGTAAAATAACGGCATCGACCGGAATACCGTGTACCACCTTCTCCATCTCTCATTTTCTTATGAAGTCATATTCGGATGATTCAATGACTTTCTGTCATCTTCATCTGTCCTATCATATTTCACAAAAGGGAAACTTTAAGGATGAGAAAACTGAATCATGTAATGCCTATGCCTTTCAAGGTCCCCGGAGAATCTGGATCATAAATGCAAATCAAGACCACCCATGTTTTACTGTTAACTAAAGGATCAGTCAAATGAACTTTCCTTCCAACAGTTTATGACCTTCCAGTGTTTCCCTGACAAATGCCAGTAGTTCCTTAAAGGCATTCTTTAGAATGACTGCCTGAATATAGGCCTCAGTATTTTTCAGTTTGCTCTTTGTGTGACTTACTTATTTATGTGGTTTCCTGTTCAAGTCATTGAGATGAGACATTTGGGATCATGCCTAGGGTTTCAAGTTTACCACACCCGACACGGTGCAAGAGTTCACACAAACTGCTCTGGGTCTCCTGGATATAGGGTGTGGTTTAGAGGTGGGATGGATTTATAGGTCAATGTGCTGAGCCTACTGTTAGTGTTAACAGGGACAAACTCAGGTTCTGCTCCTGTTGTGTGCTATTGCCATTTCAGGACAGATGGCTGATTTATTCTGCCTCGATGATGGCTTTTGGGAAGCAGTTGTGCAATCCTTTTCTTAGGACCTTTTGTCCAAAGTGTCTCACAGAACTGGCAGAAGCACAGGCTTTATTTAATTATTGTGAAATTGGGGAGCAACACAGAGCTTTTTCATATAGAAAAGGAAATGCTTCTGAGCAGACAGGCATCAATTCTGCAAAGGTCAGGGTGGCAGGTAGCAAAAGATCCATTGTATTTTCACCATCCTCTTGGCCATGGAATTTAGAAATCTTAAATAAATCTCCCCATCCTGGGGCAGCCATGTCCATTTCTAATTTAGCTGCATTGAGGGGGCTGACAGCTCTGATAGGATAGCAGAGGGACCTGAGATTCATTATATTGAAAGAAATGTTGGAACCAGAAACAATTTAAAAAGCAGAAGAATAACACCCAAAGAGACCCTCAAACACACAGAGAAATCCACAGATAGTCATGTCATAAAAACACAGTATCAGACTTTTCAGATCAATCTATATTTGTCAGATGAGAAAAAAAGGTGGATACACATGTCTGATACACATATAGGATTAAATAGATACTTCTATACATATATATTAAATAGCCTGATAACTCGGGAGGAGGAGATCAACCCTATTTTTCTTGAGCAGGCAGATGAAAGCACCAGATAATTTTTTATGAGTTACCTAGATAATTCTCACTCACGTTTATTTCTTCCCTCTGTGTGGACACAGCATGACGATGACAGCAGTAGAACCAAGAGTGGAAGAAATAAAAGGATATCGTTTCTGTAACATTGAGTATTCTTGTTTTAAATAACAGGTGAGATCAGCTCTCAGACTATTCCCTATGTGAAATTCACTTGCCTTCAATAATAAATGGTACATGGGATTTCTTTTGTGTTTGTCTGAAAGACGATGAAACATTTCATCTGATGAGTTACGAATCCTAAGTTTTACAGAATAATTCTCATGCTAGCACTACTGCCAATTCTCTGCTTTTCGTCAAGAACTGTATCAGTTCAGTGGGATCATCACAATAATGTCACACCGGCTAGGGTTTTTATCTTCTGTTTTATATACTTTCCATAAATAAAATGGAACACTAGTGTTTTTGTTTTGTATCTCATCACTATGAAACACTGAGCACAATGAATAGAATATAAATAAGTGACCTTGAGGAAATATTTTAGTGCAAGCAACATAGGACATTTTACAGTCAGTCTGAAAATATCATCTATCAACACAAGAGTTTATAGTTGTGTGCATATTCTCAAATAATTATTGCCAGGCAGAATTTATGTATTAGTCCACTGAACCAGTAAGTGTAAAAAAAATTATTTTGAGTCCAACTTAATTTCGCATGTTATATAAAACATGCTTCTGGATAATGGGTAAGTTTTCAAAAAATCCTGAAACAGACACATGGAAGAAATCCTGTTTCAAAATCTGATGCTTTGAGATTCTTTAACATGAAATGGAACTTATTCTATTAAGAACCAGACTTAAATGAACGACAACAACAAATGCTTTTGTTAAAGTATTGATAAAGTATTCATAAAGACTGATAAATATCACAAACGACAATAGGAATGAGTAATAACAACAAGCAACATGATTTAAAGGTTTACCCTGTGTCTAGCAGTTTAAAGCATCATGCAGGAGATTAATCATCACAATTAGCTTATTAGGGAGAAACCTTTTTTTAATTGTACACTTTACATGGTTATTGTGGCATAAATGACATATAACGTTAGCTTCAGGTCTACAATGTAATGATGTGATATTTATGTCTTATGAAACAATCATCACCACAAGTGTAGTTCACGTCCATCACCACAGTTACAGAAAAAAAATTATTTTCTCATGATAAGAAGTTTAAGATATACTCTCTAGCAACTTTCAAATATGCAAAAGAGCATTATTAACTACAGACAGCATGCTGTGACTTAATTATCCCGTGACTTAATTATTGTACAACAGGAAGTTTGTACCTTGTGACCCCTTTCACTCATTTACCCCACCAGCCCACCACCTGCCTCTGGCAACTACCAATCTGTTCTCTGTTTCTTTGAGTTCATTTATTTTTGTTTTGTTTTAAATTCCATATATAAGAAAGATCATATGGTATTTGTTTTTCTGTGTCTAACTTACTTCACTTAGCATAATATCTTTAAGTTCCAACCATGTTGTCAAAAATGGCCAGATTTAATTCTTACAGCTGAACAATACTGTGAATATATACACCACATACTCATTACTCATTTAACCATCAATGGATGGTTGGGTTGTTTCTGTATCTTTGCTGTCATAAATAATGTTGCAATGTACATTGTGTGCACATATCTTTTCAAATTAGTGTTTCTCCTCAAATACACAGAAGTGGAATTGCTGGATCATAGGATAGTTCTATTTTTAATTTTTTGAGGAACCTCTATACTGTTTCCCACAGTGGCTGCAACAATCTACATTCCCACCAACAGTGCAAGAGGGTTCTTTACATCCTCGCCAACGCTTATTTTTTATCTTTTTGATACTAGCTGTTCTACCAGGTGTAATGTGGTATCATTGATTTTGATTTGCATTTCCCTGATGATGAGTGATGTTGAGCATCTTTTCATGTGTCTTTCTATGGAAAAATGTCCATTCAGATCCTCTGCCCATTTTTTAATTGCACTGATTTTTGCTACTCACTTGTATGAGTTCTTTATATAGTTCAGATATTAACCCTTTGTCAGATACATGATTTGCAAATATTTTCTCGCATTCAGTGAGTTCCCTTTCATTTTTTTTTTTTGATGGTTTTCTTTGCAGTGCAAAAGCTTTTTAGTTTGATGTAGTCCCATTCATTTTTGTCTTTTGTACCCTGTGCTCTTCAGTCCGATCCAAAATAATCATAACCAAGACCGATGGCAAAGAGCCTACCACCAATATTTCCTTCTAGGAGTTTTATGGTTTCAAGCATAACATTCAAGTCTTTAATCCATTTTGAGTTAACTTTTGTGTATGGCCTAATATAGTAAAAAAGTTTCATTGTTTTTTGCATGTGGTTATCTAGTTCTCCCAGTACCATTTATTGAAGAAACTGTCCTTTCCCAAGTATATTCTTGCCTTTCTTGTTAATTAATTAACCATGTGAATATGGGTTTATGTTTGGGCTCTGTATTCCATTCCATTGATCTATGTGTCTACTTTTATGCCAATATTCTACTGTTGTGATTACTATAGCTTTAAAGCATAGTTTCAAATCAGAGAGCATACCTCAAGCTTTATTCTTTATTTCTCAAAATTGCATTGGCTATTTGGGATTGTTTGTGGTTCCATAAGAATCTTAAAACTATTTGCTCTAGACCTGTAAAAAATGTGATTGCAATTTTGATTGGGATTGCATTGAACCTATAGATTGCCTGGGGTAGTATGGACATTTAACAATATTAATGAGCACAGAATATATTTTCATTTATTTGTGTCTTCAATTTCTTTCATTGATATCCAAAGTTTTCAGTGTACAGGTCTTTTGCCTCCTTGGTTAAATTTATTACCAACTATTCTGTTTTGGTGTAATTGTGAATGGTATTATTTTCTTAATTCCTTTTTCTGATGGCTCATTGTTAATGTATAGAAACAACAGATTTTTGTGTATTGATTTTTATACTCTAACTTTGGTGCATTCTTTAATAGTTCTAAGTTTTTTGGTTGAGTCTTTAGGATTTCCTGTAATGTCATGTCATCTGCAAATAGTGACAAATTTTACTTCTTCCTTTTCAATATGGGTGCCTTTTATTTCTTTTTCTTGCCTAACTTCTCTGGATAAGGACTCATAATACAATGCCAAATAGAAGTGGTGAGAGTGGATGTCCTTTTCTTGCTCCTGATCTTAAAGGAAAAGCTCTGTTTTTCCCCACTGAGGATGATGTTAGCTATGTTTTCATAGACAGCCTTTACTATGTTGAGGTATGTTCCCTCTAAACCAATTTGAGAGGGTTTTTTGGTTTGTTTGTTTTTCTTTTTATCATAAATGGATGTTGAATCTTGTCAAATGCTTTTTTTGCATCTCCTGAGATAATCATAAGATTTTTATTCATTTTGTTAATGTGACGTATCATGTTGACTGATTTGCAGATGTCAAACTATGCTTGCATCCTTGGAATGAATCCCCCTTGATTGTGATGTATGATTCTTCTCAAGTTTCATTGAATTCAGTTTGGTAATATTTTGTTGAGGATTTCTGCATCGAGCTACATCACAGGTACTGGCCTGTACTTTTTTCGTGGTCATCTTGTCTGGTTTTGGTATTCAGGTAATGCTGGCTTCATAAAGTCAGTCTCAAATTTTTCTCTTCTCTTCTATTTTTTTTTTTTTGGAAGAGTTTGGTCCTGGACTTTTGTTGAGAGGTTTACTATTACTGGTTCAGTCAGGGAGTACCTGATTCTGCTAAATGTAGAGAGGAGGAAATGGAGGAGGTTGTGAACTCACCCCACCTGGGCAGCAAGGGGAGAGCTGGAAATAGATCTCTGTATTCAAGCTTCAGCTCCTCCCCCATCATCCACCACCACACCACCTCTTAACTGGATACTAAATCCATGAACAGCTTTTCCCAGATGGAAGAAATAGAAGAGTGACATCAAAGAGTTGGGTTTTAGCAAATAAAAGTGAGGTTCGACCAAGAAAGTGAGACAACAGACATGGCCAATTCACTCTTCTGCCTAGACCCAACCTATTTCCCATTCAGTGGGTTGCTCCAAAAATGTCTGCATCGGAGATCATGTTTTCCATATACCTTAGACGCTGTTTTCTTATCTTTGGTTTCCATAATTACACTATGTATTTATGTCTCCCTTTTCCACAGTAAGATCAACAACATCTTTAATCACCAATGCAATACTATAAAACCCACAAAAAAAGGGTCTTGCCCATGTTGGTTCGCTATCTTTTTTCAACAACTTTCTATTTTTTGATAAATGATCATCGTTGACATAATTCTTCTACATATTTGACATTTGCAGAGAGCACTGGTTGTTTTTTGTTTCTGGGTTTTTTTTTTTTTTTTTGGATAAATGCTGATGCTGCTTCTAGGTTAGGCAAAAAGCATCCTCCACGAAAAAGAAAATCAGTGTTCATCGCTTATCTTTTCCTTACATTTTTTCATTATGAAAATGTCACTGACCATTTTCTCCCTGAGATAACATTTCATTGTTATTTCATATTATCTCATTAAGATCAATCCCTGAGTTTGGTGTTAAGAATTGGCAATAGTCTACTGAGGCAAACGTATCATGGAATGGAGAAATTTCTTTAATGTAAGTTTCACCTGTGGGCTACATAAAAATACAATATAATAAATCTTGGGTAGGCCCAAGGTTTGTATCATGATATCCTTTGCTGGAAGAAATTTTGATATAATATGAAAAATGCCCACTGTTTCATAGCTGTATAGATTATTTATTCATGCAAATTTTTTTCCTGAGCAGAATATGAGGTACAGCAATGGGGAACTTGAATACTTAAATCACTTGCATGTCCCAAGGAATCAATCAGTTTTTTTGAAACTACACACACATATGCAGTACCAACTGTCTTTGTCAAGGATGTCCACAGCAATTTCTCCCATCTCATAGCGCCTTGTTACACAGTGACCTTAAGATGCCTCCCAGACAGAAAAGATCCCTATAATCCCCACTCTTGAATCCGGGCAAAGTTGTGGAAAGAGAAGTAAGACTCTATGTCCATGCTGAGCTGGATCTGAGAAGGTTATACAATGCCCCCCTGGCTTTCTTGGGTAGGTGGCTCTTGGAACTCAGCCACCATGCAGTGAAGAAGTACAAAGAGCTACATGGAGGTGCCACGTATAACTATTCCATCTGAGAGCCCAGACAGGTCTCAGAGGACTGCTGGCTTTCATCCACAGGCAGAGGAGTGGGCAAACATTCGGCGCATTCTAGCCCTGGCCAGAGAGTGATCCCCAGCCTGTGTAAATTCCCACTGGAATCCCCAACCATTTTGAGAAAAGACAAGCCACACCCAGTGAATCCTTTTAGAATTCCTGACCCACGGAATCCATTAGCATAATAAAATGATTGGGGTTTTCCAAGATTAAATTAAAAGTGACTTGCTACACGCAGCAGATAGGCACCCAGGGCACACACACAGACCAATGCTAAATTCAACTGAAGCCAAGATTAAATAAGGTATCCAATGTATGAGCAATTGTTTGCAAAACTATTTTAATAGCATATTACCAAAAGTACTTTTCCTGTTTCTTAATACACGTATTTTTTTTTTGAAGATTTTATTTGAGAGAGAGAAGGAATGACAGCGTGTGTGTGCAGAGACAGGGGCAGTAGGGGAGGGAGAGGAGGGGGGAAAGAATCTCCAGCAGACTCCGCACTCAGCACAGAGCCTGATGCAGGGCTCATATCTCAGGACCGTGAGATCATGACCTGAGCCGAAACCAAGAGTTGGAAGCGTTACCAACTGAGCCACCCAGGCGCCCCTTAACACATGTGTTTTTATATAGACTCTGTGAATCAACATTCCTAGATACCATTTATGTTTATGGTGTAAACTGAGCAAATTCACGCTTTCTCAAAAGAGAAGATTTTTTAAAACTATGTAAGTGATTATACCTTATGTCATTCAAATTGTGTAGGTGGTAATCCAAGCGGCGTCCTCACAGTTACAAGGCTTTTCCTCCTGTGGTGTGAATACTCCGTATAATACTGAGCAACCGACTTTAGAACAAGTCTGGCTCCTTCAGAAATGACATCCTCCAGCGAGGAACTTTTCAAGCATAAAAGACATTTCTTACTGACAACCATGAGCGGAATTAAAGAGTAGGTACCATGTCATAGCAGCACTCAACTAAGCTAAATGAGACTTTTCAGGGCCTTGCTCCCACATTTTTGCAAATATTTACTACTTCTTCTGTGAATCAAGCTAAGTATCGAGTGGAATATCAACATTTAATTAGAAAATAGAAGTGTGCATCAGTGTCAATTTGCTTTTTGATTCCAATACCCCGTCTGAAAAAAGACAAAAGCAGTAAATTGAGGTGGATGCCCCTTGGTCTTAAACAAAGAAGCCTGATTCCCCCAAATGAGGAAAATCTGAACAATCAATCAGTAAACCCACATATACTCTAATCCTGTAGAAATGAAAAAACAATGAAATGGAACTTCACAGCCAGTAGCTTAACATAAGTTTAAACATCTACGAAATGCATTGTGGGGAAATGGTAGCAAAGGGGAATACTACACTTTTTTTTGAGAAGCAATTTTGCATTTTCTGAAGTGCAAAACCTCTCGTCATGGTACTCAGCGATACTCTTCAGCATTAAAGCAGGACATGGTTAAGTGCTGTGTTTTTTGGACACACTGAATTTGATCTCCACTTTTCTGCTTGCTAGCTGTGGAACCGAGAACTCCACTCCTGGGCCTTCGATTGCAATGTACACATCAGGGAGACTGGAGTTTTGCTGAGGACATCTGAGTGTCCTCAGTATTTACAAAGAGCACAAAGAAACTAAATATTCCAAAGAAATGCTTCCCTAACGGATGACCTGGATGGCTCAGGTCACGGTCCCGGGGTCCGGGGATCGAGCTGGAATTGGACTCCTTGCTCAGCCCAGAGTGTTTCTCTGTCTCCCTCTGCCCCTTCCCCCTGCTCTCCTGTAAGCATTCTCTCATATAAATAAAATCTTTAAAAAAAGAAATGGTTTCATATGTACACAAAAAGGAACTGAGAGTGTGTTCCTTTCCATATCAGTGTAAACAATGAAAACGGGAGAAGGACTTAGATCCATCAGAGGAGTGAATACAATCCAGTGTTTGCACACACGGTGTGCTCCACAGTTTAGAAGAATTGGCTGGATCTACACCTAACAAAAACACAACGAGAGTAATTTGCAAAAACATGCAAACGTTAACATACTTCCAATGTGAATTTTAAACATATTCACTACATACTGTCTAGTGACAATATAAAACTGTATTAAAGACTCCATGAGAAATTATTTTCTCTACCTATCTACATATTTTATTAAAACTGCTCATTCCTGTGGGTATTTATTACAAACCCAAAATGATGTAAACATTGCGCCATTACAAATCATTTGTTTTTGGTATAGTTGACACACAGTGTTACATTCAGGTGTACAACACAGTGATTCAACTGGTCTGATTGTTGTGCTATGGTCACCCCACTTGTAGCTACCATCTGTTACCACACAACCCTACTGTAATACCCTTAACTATATTCCCCATGCGGTGCCTCACGTTCCGGGATTTATTCCATAACTGGAGGCCTCTGCCCATCCCCCATGTTACCCATCTTCTACCTCCCTCCCCTCCAGCAACCATCAGTTCTATTTATGGGTCTGTTTCTGGGGTGTTTTTGTTTTTGTTCTTCTGTGTTTAGGAATCCACTTGTAAGTGAAACCCTACGGCGTTGGTCTTTGTCTGACTTATTTCACTGGGCATAAACACCCTCTAGGTCCATCCATGCTGTTGCAAATGGCAACATCTCATTGTTGTCACGGTTGAGCAATAGCCCATTCTGTGTAGACACATCCACACACATATACACATATACGTACATATAACATCTCTATCCATTCACTGTCCTTGGGCTCTTGGGCTGCTTCCGTATCTTCGTTATTGTAAATAATGCTGCTATAAACATAGGGGTGCTGATATCTTTTCAAATTAGTGTTTTTGTTTTCTTTGGATAAATACCCAGGAGTGGAATTGCAGAATCAGCTGGTAATTCTACTTTTAATTTCCTGAGGAACCGCCATCCTGTTGTCCACAGTGGCTGCCAGCTGGCATTCCCATCAACAGCGCATGAGGGTTCCCCCTTCTCCGCATCCTCGCCAACACTTGTTGTTTCTTGTGTTGTTGATCTGAGCCATTCTGACAGGTGTTAGGTGATGTCTCACTGTGGTTTTGATTTGCATGTCCCTGATGATGAGTGACATTGAGCATGTATTCATGGCTCTGTTGGCCATCGGGATGTCTTCTTTGGAGAAATGTCTACTTCTTCAAGCATCACACAAACATCACCTCTGCAGATGGACAAAGTTGGATGGCACTGAGCAAACTTCACTTTCATCAATAATCTGAGTGAATGAGAAGATCTAAAGCATATTTGATCTTTTAAAAATTCTGAGCAGGGTACATAACTTAAAAAAAAAAACCCACTAACAGTGTATATCTTTTAAACGTTTTCCAAATTAAAATCTGTTCTCTATCCCATCCACCTATTTTCATTCCACCCTGTTTAGCTTCCATGACATTCAGTTGCAAAAGGAAATAGTTTCACTTAAGTTAAATATCAATTAGTGATTTGAAACTAACCTATTACATCTTTTGAAATTGCAAACCTGTAAAATGTGTCTTGTGTCGCTGGTGGTTTAGAAATTTCCAAGACAAGACTGCCTAGATGCGGATACCCTATACAAAATGCTGCACCCATTTTCCAGAATTCTAAAATAGAAATGAGGTTTTGTGGCTTGAAAACTTGAAATACAGACATGACGTGTAAACATGAAAACAGAATTAAGATTGTACCACAAGTAATTTTACTAAACACAGTTACATACAAATGCAAAGATATAATTTACAAATGGTTGCATGCATATATACTTAACATACATATTTATATATGTGCTCTTATGTTTTAAATGTACATTTTAAAATCATAATTACGTTAGAACTTGTTTTCGTATTTCTATTGAGCTTAATAATGTTATAATCTTTGCACTGAAAAAATCATGTGTGGGAATCCAAAAAAGGAAATCTATCCTAGACAGCCACATCTAGCCACAAGTATATTAAGAGTTTATGGGCGCTTTTGGCAATTTCAGCGTCTTTAAGATTTTATTTATTTGGCAGAGAAAGAGTACAAGCAGGGCGAGCAGCAGAGGGAGAGGGAGAAGCAGGCTCCCTGCTGAGCAGGGAGTCCAATATGGGACTTGATCCCAGGACCCTGGGGTTATGACTTGAGCTAAAGGCAGAGGCTTAACCCACTGAGCCACGCAGATGCCCCAATTTCAATGTCTTTTTAAAACATTCCAGCAAGTGTTGGAATTTCGTTCTGCTACAGGCTTCCCAATTGCTGGAATGGGCCACCATTAAATCCCCTTGCAGATGACACAGTTTCCTTTTGAATATGTTGCCCCAACAAAGCTTTCTTGGAAAAAGAGATCTACTGCTTAGAAAAATTCATGCTGTAACACCAAAGAGCTCGCAGAGAAATTTTTGGTTCAACTAGAAATTTCCTTGTAGAACCAGAAACCTTTAGGAAAGAAATAATTGGCAGGTACTGTCAGAAGAAATGTTCTGTCATCCTGCGGGGAACCAGAACATAATTCTTCCATTGACACTTCCATCAGGGCTAAACTCCTAAAGAAAGAAAAAAAAAAATCTGATGCCCCCTACGGGTGGGAATTTTACACATCCATATGTTTTCCTCTTGCCTGTAGCAAGAGAGAAATGCTGCGCTAGGCACGGAGATTTATTATCCCGAATCCTCTCCATGCATCAAGTATTCATGGAACACCATGCTATTTCTATTCAGCCAAAGTGACAAGAGGAGGAAATGCCCAGATTCTGTAGTTGGAGGCCATGAAACATTTATGCCACTGGCAAGAACTCCGGGTGGCTTTCTCAGATCTGTTTAAGGATCCCAATTCTTGGAGAGTGTAACCCATACTGATTAGAAACAGAAGTGCTGTATGGTGACTAACATAATATAATAAAAAATAATTAAAAAAAAAAAAACAGAAGGGGGAATGAGCCACGAGAGACTGTAGACTCTGGGAAACAAACTGAGGGCTTCAGAGGGGAGGGGGTGGGGGATTGGTATAGGCCGGTGATGGGCAGTAAGGAGGGCACATATTGCATGGTGCACTGGGTGTTATACGCAAATGACGAATCATGGAACATTGCATCAAAAACTGGGGATGTACTGTATGGTGACTAATATAACAAAATAAAAATTGTAAAAAAAAAAAAAAAAAAAAAAGAAAAAAAAAGAAACAGAAGTGCTACCTTGCTATGGTCTTGGTGTTTACTCCGGGACTGGCCAATGGGCAGCCTTTGAAGACGGACGGAATGATCCACTCTAGAGCTACCTGAGTCAATCTTCATCTGTAACTACTTAAAATGTGGGCGTAAACGACGTCTACAATTACTACCAAACTTTGTGCAAATGCTCTGTGTCCCCGCGGAGCACGGAGACCCATGTGGGACTCAATCTCAGGACCCTGGGATCATGACCTGAGTCGAAGGCAGATGCTCAACAGACTGAGCCACCCAGGCATTCCCACACTTTACCTTAGCATATCCAGGAGCTAACCTGGATCAAATCCTGCCCATCATCTGTTTTTATAAATAAAGTTTTATGGAAACACAGCCACACCCATTCATTTTTGTATTCTGAGTGGCTGCTTTTGTGGTACAATGACTGACTGCAATAGAATCTTTATAAGTCACAGGGCTGAAAGCATTTACTATTTGACATTTTCCAAGAAGGGGCTGCCAATGCTGTTAGTACTATTAACACGACTGAAACAGAAAGCTTTTTCCATTCTTCTCTCAGCTTCCATTGCCTTTTTTAATTTGCTGTTTAATGTTCTAATTAAAGTACTTTATCATTGACATTTTTATCTATACATTGTGCAACACTACCTTTCAATTCCAGGATCAGATCATTTATATTGTACTGGAATAATCACTGGAATTACGCAATCTGGATTTTCTAGCACATGCCTATGATACATATTTCACTCTTACAAAAACCATGGAAACGCGGTATAAGACTGGCTCAGCTGACTGTGTGTCACTTCTTGATACAGAAATGTTCTACCAACACTCCTCATTCAGCTCACTGGTGAGTAAGGAAAGATGAAGTAAGAAAGAATTGTGGGTTGCTTGGTGTTTGTCTTTCCTTCCACATCATCATCTTTAGCACGAGCAGATGCCGGCCATGAGGAGTCACACAAGTATGGAGATATGACTGTCTTTAATGGTTGTTTGGATTTCTTGCAATCAAATCTGGTTCCAACAGAAAGCACAGCCACTCTGGACTGCTAGAGTACCCCTCAGCCACAGATCTAACACGCTTACCCTGTTTTCACTTTGATTCTCGCCAAAATCCACACATGTAGGGTCCCAGACAACTGTGCTCATTCACAGGGCACCATGACCCATAGATTCTAATGCGAGACCTAGCAAGGATCTTGCTGGAAATGCATGTAGTATATAGCTCCTCTGATCATGGTTCATTTCCCCATTCAACTCCCCTTACAAAACATTAGCTCAAAGTTTGAATTTTCCAGTGTTTTTAAGACAGACACAGCAGAACGTTCGGTCTGAGGAGCTTCTGAGAAAAAGACCTGTATACCCATGCCATGACAAAAGTCCTGACTTAAGAAACGCAACAAGTTACTGAATGCCAACAACTTCTTGTTTTCTTTTGTTGTTTCCTCATTCCAGTTATAGTTACATTATTTTCAGGTGTATAATTCCGTAATTCCATATGTAACTCAGTGCTGATCATAAGTATCCTCTAAATCCCCTTCACCTATTCTACTCATCCCCCCTTCCCCCTCCCCTCTGCATTATAACCATCAGTTCTCTATATTTTAGAGCCTGGTTTTCTCTCTTCTTTGTTCATTTGTTTTGTTTCTTAAACTCCACACCCCAGCGAAATCATATGGTATTTGTCTTTCTCTGACTTATTTCACTTAGCATAATACCCTGTGAAGCCATCCATGTTGTTGCAAATGGCAAGATTTCATTTTTTTATGAGTAATATTCCATAGTGAATTTTTTTAAAAATGTATTGTTGGGATTTGGTTTGCTAATATTCTGCTGGGAATTTTTGCATTCATGTTCAAAAAGATATTTTGCATTCATGTTCATAAAAGATAGTTTTCATTTTCCATACTGTCTTTATCTGGTTTTAGTATCAGGGTAATGCTGGCCTCCCAGAATAAATTTGGAAGCTTTCCTCCTTTTTCTAGTTTTTGCAATAGTTTGAGAAGAATAGGCATTAACTCTCTACATCTTTGGTAGAATTTAACTGTGAAGCCATCTGGTCCTGGACTTTTGTTCATTGAAAGTTTTCAAATACTGGTTCTATTTTATTGCTAATAATGATCTATACAAATTTTCTCTTTCTTCCTGATTTGGTTTTGGGTGTTATATGTTTCTAGAAATATATCCATTTCTTCTAGGTCATCCATTTTGTCTGATTAATTGTTCAGCATCTCTTATAATTCCTTGTATTTCTATGGTTTTGGTTGTTATATTTCTCTCTCATTTCTGATTTTGAGTCCCCTTTTTCTTTTTTTTTTTTTTTTTTGATGAGTCTGGCTAAAGGTTTATCAATTTTGTTGATCTTTTCAAAGAACCAGCTCTGGGTTCATTGACCTGTTCTATTGCTTTTAGTCTCCATTTATTTCTGCTCTAATATTTATTTCTACTGGCTTTGGATTTTGTTCTTTTTCTAGTTTATGTGTGAGATTAGGTTGTTCATTTGAGATGTTTCTTCTTGAAGTAGGCCTGAATTGCTATCATCTTCCCTCTGAGAACAGCTTTTGCTGTACCCCCAAAGATTTTGGACTGTTGTATTTCCATTTTCATTTGTCTCCATAGAGTTTCTGATTTCCTCTTTGACTTGATGGTTGACCCATTCATTGTTTGTTATTGAATCTCCATGTACTTATGTTCTCTCCAGATTTTTTTCTTAGAATTTCTCCTTTCATATTATTGTGACTGGAAGAAGATGCATGAAATGATTTCAGTCTTTTTCCAATTTGCTGAGAATTGTATTGTGGCCCAACATGATCTATTCTGTAGAATATTCTCTGTGCATTGGAAAGGAATATGTATTCACTGCTTTGGGATGGAATTTTCTAAAGATATCTGTTAGGTTCATCTGGTCCAGCATACCATTCAAAGCAACTATTTCCTTGTTCATTTTCTGTCCAGATGATCTCTATCCACTGATTAAGTGGGGTATTAAAGTATTATTGCATTACTACTGGTTTCTTCCTTTATGTCTGTTAATAGTTGCTTTATGTGTTTGGGCGCTCCTATGCCGTGTGCCCAAATCCCTACAATTGTTAATATTCACTTACTGGACTGCACCATTGATAATTATGTACTGTCCATCTTTGTCTCTTTGTTACAGTCTTTTTTAAAAGTCCATTTTCTCTAAGTATTGCTATCCTAGCTTTCTTTTCACTTCTGTTTGCAAAACTGTTTTTCCAGACCTTCACCTTCAATCTGCATGCGTCGTTAGGTCTGAAATGAGTCTCTTGTAGGCAACATATAGATAGGTCTTGCTTTTTTATCCATTCTGTCACCCTGTGTCTATGGATTGGAGTATTTGTTCCATTTACATTAAAAGTGATTATTGATAGGTATGTATGCATTACCTTTTTTTAAATTTATGGTTGTTTTTACAGTTTTCCTCTATTCTCTGGTGGCTTTATGGCTTGCTTTTATGCCATGCTTAGATTCCTTTGTCTTTATTTTTTTCATATCTATTATAGGTTTTTGATTTGTGGTTACCCATTACATTGACATATACTCTGCGTGTAACAGGCTATACTAAGTTGGTGGTTACTAAGCTGAATCTATTCTAAAAGGACAAATTCTTACTATCCCCCACGTTTTGTGTATATGGTATCATACTCTACATCCTTTTATTTTTGCAAATCCCTTGGCTACGAATCCATTTTTATAGATAATTCATTATACTGCTTTTGGGCTTCAACCATTGCACTGGTTTTGTAAGTGATAAAATTACATTTGTTTGTACCTATCTGTGAAATTTTTACTTTTCCTAATTTTCTTACTGCTGATTATGGCCTTTTCTTTTCACTCAGAGACTTTCCTTTAATGTTTCTTGTAAGGCAGGGTGACTAAGAATGAACTCCTTTTTAACTTCTGTCTGGGAAACTCTTTACCTCTCCTATTCTGAATGATAGCCTTACTGGATAATATTCTGAGTTGCAGGTTTTTGGTTTTTTTTTTTCCTTCCAGCACTTTGAATATATCATGCCCTTTCTGTTTGGCCTGCAAAGTTTCTGCTGAAAGATCAGCTGATAGCCTTATGGGGTTTCCCTTATATATAACTGATTTTTTTTTTCTTACTGCTTTTAAATTTTTATCATTATGTTTTGGCATTTTAATTATTTTGTATCTTGATGTGGACATCCTTGGGTTGATTTTGTTGGGGGCTCTCTGTGCCTCCTGGATCTGGATGTCTGTTTCCTTTCCCAGAATTGGGAAGTTTTCAGCTATTATTTCTTCAAATAAACTTTATGCCCCCTTTTCCCTCTTCTCCTGGAATCACTACGATGCCAAAGTTACTAAGCTTGATGGTGTCACCGAGTTCCTTAACCTACTCTGTTTTTATTTTTTCTTTTTGTTATTCAAAGTGGCTGCTTTCCATTACTGTCTTCTAAGTAGCTCTTTCATTACTCTGCTTTCTTTAATCTACTGATGCCCTCTAGTATGCTTTTAATTTCAGTTACTGGGTTTTTTGTCTCTTTTTATATTTTTTCTCATTGTTGAAGGTCTCACTGAGATCATCCATTCTTTTCTCAAGTCCAGTAAGTATCTTTATGACCATTATTTGAATTCTTTATCAGGCACATTGCTTTTGCTGATCTCCATTTCATTCAGCTCTCTTTTGCTATGGTTTTGCCCTTTTCTTTCATTGGGACATAGTTCTCTGCTTATTTTGTCTCTGTGCTTGTTTCTAAGTATTAGGAATCTCAGCTATATTTCTTCTTCTTGGAAACAGTGGCCTTATGAAGAAGAGACTCTGTGTTGCTCTGCAGTGCGGTCTCCCCTGTTCACCAGAACCAGGTGGTCTAGGAGTTTCTCCTATGTTATGTTGTGTGCACCCTATTGTTGTGGTTGAGATGCATTTGTGTTCAATCCACTTGGCTGCAACAGCCCTCTTTGCCTTTTGTGGGCAGGCTTTGGTCCCTGTGCTGTTAAGGGGCCTGAGGCTGCCTTGGGCTTGAGTTGTTCAGACCTGCCCTCTGCCCTTCTGCCAGGACTATAGGGCACCCTCCCTGCATTGTCTTGAGAGGTTCTTCTTGGTGGGTGAGGCCTTCAGTCAGATCACAAGTGTGTCCTCAGTCCATCTGCTAGGGTTGTAGTGACCTGCACTACAGAGCTATCTCCTTGTGCTGCCCTTTGTGAGGTTTCTGTTGTGGGTGGGGCCAGCAGTCAGATCAGGTGTCTGCCAGCAGCCTGCTGCTGGGGCTGTAGTAGAACTGGTGTGTGTGGTTATCTCCCCTTCTACCCAGAACAGTAGTCACTTTTGAGTGGTGCTGGTCCCTATCAGGGCTGCTTGCAGAATGAAATAAGTCAGGCACTGGTTTGTAGAGACCCCACCCTACTGGGGGAGGGTTGGATGGAGCGGATCTGCAGAAGAATGCAGGGGTGGGTTGCATGGTGTTAGCAAAATAGGCACTGGTCCCTGGTCACTACTGGGGCTGCTTGCAGGATGAGACCCGGCCAGAGCCACTTTGGAGGGACTTCTGAGTAGAGCAAGTTGGATGGGTTAGATTCATAGGAGAACATGAAGGCTGGGGTGCTCAGTGCTAGCAAGCTAGGTGGACAGTGGGCTGGTTTATACAGGCGTCTGTGTATTTACCTGGGGGTGTGGAAGTGGGGATGAATAGCACCTACCAGCTCTTTTGTTCTTAGAGAAGTCTCTTAAAGGCTCCCTGCTCCTCAAGCACACATTCTGAGATTAGTAAATCAATCTCCTTCCCATATACCCAGGCAATTTTCAGACTGCTGCTTCTGTGCTGTATC
Source organism: Ursus arctos (assembly GCF_023065955.2). Lineage (NCBI taxonomy): Eukaryota > Metazoa > Chordata > Mammalia > Carnivora > Ursidae > Ursus > Ursus arctos. The sequence continues at coordinate 27,867,525 of NC_079874.1, read as the reverse complement.
TCTGTGGGGTGGGTTGTTGTGCTGTCTCTTTAAGGGCAGGGACTCTTTCCTGTTGCCCTCTTGACTCTCCTTGAAACAAGCCTGCTGATTTTTTTTAGAGTTAAGCCCCACTGATTGTAACAACATGATGTTAAGCCCCACTGGCTCTCAAAGGCAAATGTCTGGGGACTCATTTTCCCAGTGCTGATCCCCCATGACTAGGGTGCCTGGTGTGTGGTCTACTTTTCTCCCTTCTCTGTGGTTTTGGTGTCCCTCCTGATTGTGGTTATTCTTGCCAGAAGTCTGGTTTTGATGGAGTATCTGCCCCTCCTACCATTCTCCGTGTGACCTCTTCTCTACAATTAACAGTGGACAGCCTGCTCTGCCAGGGATTGGGTTGTTTTCTGAGTTACTCACACTGATGTGGCTGTCATCTAGGTGTATCCATGGGATGAGATGAATTTAAGATCTTCCACTGTGCCATCTTTCCAGGCTTGCCCACCGAATTATTTTAACCAAATTATTTTAACCAAATTATTTTCCACAATCAGGGGATACCACTATCGTGAATTGAGAGCTAGGATTTCTAGTATTCTATGGTTAGGAAACATATTCTTAAGTGTTAACTGATTTTGATAATTATAAAAAAGAACCAGATCATGTATGTCCTCTTTTGGTTTTTTAACATTATGTTTTCAGAGACTCACCCAGGATGATTTATACACATGCAGTTTATTATTCTTCTTTGCTGTAGCATTTCTATTAATAGGACACACTGTTCAGCCATTCTGCTTTACTTTTGCATATTTTTTTCTTCATGGAAATGCAGCTGAGCACCCACTGTTACATTAGTTTTAGGTGTACACCATACTGAATCAAGTTTCTATATTCTGTGCTCACCACAAGTGTAGATACCATCTAAATTTGTACCTTTCAACCCCAAGACTTATTCCATAACTGGAAACCTGTGCCTCCCACTCCCCTCCACCCATTGTACCCAACTCCCATTCCCCTCCACTCTGACAACCACCAGTTCTCTGAATTTATGGATCGGTTTTCTCCTTTTTGTTCATTTATTTTTAAGATCCCACAAATAAGTGAAATCCTCTGTACATCTTCTTTGGGAAAATGTCAGACTTATTTCACTTAGCATAATACCTTCTAGGTCCATCCATGTTAGCACAAATGGCAAGATCTCTTCATTTTTATGACCGAGCAATACTACATCATTTACACACACACACACACACACACACACACACACACAAATGGCAAGATCTCATTTTTATGACGAGCAATACTATATCTTTACACACACACACACACATATCACCTGCCATCTTATCCATTCATCTATTTCTGTATGGTGCCTACTGTAAATAATGCTGCAGTAAACACAGGGGTGCAGATATCTTTTCAAATCAGTGTTTTTGTTTTACTTTGGGGAAAACACCCAGTGGTGGAATTACTGGACTGTACGGTATTTCTAATTTTTTGTCAAACTTTTTTTTTTTCTTAACCGTGCCCACCACATTTTACATTCCCACCAATGGTACATAAGGGTGCTTTTTCTTCTCCACACCCTCGCCAACAAATTTCTTTAGATACTAACCATTCTGACAGGTGCGAGGTGGTATCTCATGGTGGTTTTGATTTGCATTTCTCTGATGATTACGATGTTGAGAATCTTTTCAAGTGTCTGTTGGCCATCTGTATGTCATCTTTGGAAAAATGTCTAGCAAGCCCTTTTTTTTAAGGGCTTTTTTTTTAAGTAGCTTTTTTTTTTTTTTAAGTAGCTTGTTTGTTTGCTTTTTGGCATAATGAGTTTTTTTTAATATATCTTGGGTATTAAGCCCTTATCAAATACATCATTTGAAAAATATCTTCTCCCACTACCTGGGTCACTTTTTCATTTTGATGGTTTCCTTTTGCTGTTTAAAAATTTTTATTTTGGTGTAGCCCCAAAAGTTTATTATTGCTTTTGTTTCCCTTGCCTGAGGAAACCTATCTAGAGTAATGTTTCTAACGCTGATGACAAAAAGATTAGTGCCTTTGTTTTGTTCTAGAATTTTTATGGTTTCAGGTCTCACAGTTAGCTCTTTAACCCATTTTGAGTTTATTTTGTGTATGGTGTAAGAAAGTGGTCCAGTTCCCGACAAGGATGCCCACTCTCGTCACTATTATTCAACATAGTACTAGAAGTCCTTGCAACAGCAATCAGATGACAAAAAGGGATCAAAGGTATTCAAATCGGCAAAGAAGAAGTCAAAATGTCTCTATTCGCAGATGACATGATACTCTACATGGAAAACCCAAAAGAAGCCACTCCCAAACTATTAGAAGTTATAGAGCAATTCAGTAACGTGGCGGGATACAAAATCAATGCTCAGAAATCAGTTGCATTGCTATACACGAATAGCGAGACCGAAGAAAGAGAAATTAGGGAATCCACCCCATTTACAATAGCACCAAAAACCATACGTTACCTTGGAATTAACCAGAGACATAAAGGACCTATGTTTTAGAAACTATAAATCACTCTTGAAAGACACTGAGGAAGACACAAAAAGATGGAAAGATATTCCATGCTCATGGATCGGAAGAATTAACATAGTTAAAATGTCCATGCTACCCAGAGCAATCTACACTTTCAATGCTATCCCGATCAAAATACCGAGGACCTTTTTCAAAGAACTGGAACAAATAGTCCTTAAATTTGTATGGAAACAGAAAAGGCCCCGAATCTCCAAGGAACTGTTGAAAAGGAAAAACAAAGCTGGGGGCATCACAATGCCGGATTTCGAGCTGTACTACAAAGCTGTGATCACAAAGACAGCATGGTACTGGCACAAAAACAGACACATAGACCAATGGAACAGAATAGAGAACCCAGAAATGGACCCTCGGCTCTTTGGGCAACTAATATTTGATAAAGCAGGAAAAAACATCCGGTGGGAAAAAGACAGTCTCTTCAATAAATGGTGCTGGGAAAATTGGACAGCTACATGCAAAAGAATGAAACTTGACCACTCTCTCACACCATACACAAAAATAAACTCCAAATGGATGAAAGACCTCGATGTGAGACAGGAATCCATCAAAATTCTAGAGGAGAATATAGGCAGCAACCTCTACGACATCGGCCAAAGCAACCTTTTTCATGATACATCCCCAAAGGCAAGAGAAACAAAAGATAAAATGAATTTATGGGACTTCATCAAGATTAAAAGTTTCTGCACATCCAAGGAAACAGTCAGAAAAACTAAGAGGCAGCCCACGGAATGGGAGAATACATTTGCAAATGACACTACAGATAAAGGACTGGTATCCAAGATCTACAAAGAACTTCTCAAACTCAATACATGAGAAACAAATAAACAAATCAAAAAATGGGCAGAAAATATGAGCAGACACTTTTCCAATGAAGACATACAAATGGCTAACAGACACATGAAAAAATGTTCAAAATCATTAGCCATCAGGGAAATTCAAATCAAAACCACACTGAGATACCACCTTACGCCAGTTAGAATGGCAAAAATTGACAAGGCAAGAAACAACAATTGTTGGAGAGGATGTGGAGAAAGGGGATCCCTCCTACATTGTTGGTGGGAATGCAAGTTGGTACAGCCACTCTGGAAAACAGTGTGGAGGTCCCTTAAAAAGTTAAAAATTGAGCTACCCTATGATCCAGCCATTGCACTACTGGGTGTTTACCCCAAAGATACAGACGTAGTAAAGAGAAGGGCCATATGCACCCCAATGTTCATAGCAGCAATGTCTACAATAGCTAAATTGTGGAAGGAGCCGAGATGCCCTTCAACAGATGACTGGATTAAGAAGTTGTGGTCCATATATGCAATGGAATATTACTCAGCTATCAGAAAGAACGAGTTCTCAACATTTGCTGCAACATGGACGGCACTGGAGGAGATAATGCTAAGTGAAATAAGTCAAGCAGAGAAAGACAACTATCATATGATTTCTCTCATCTATGGAACATAAGAACGAGGATGATCAGTAGGGGAAGAAAGGGATAAAGAAAGGGGGGTAATCAGAAGGGGGAATGAACCATGAGAGACTATGGACTATGAGAAACAAACTGAGGGCCTCAGAGGGGAGGGGGGTGGGGGAATGGGATAGACCAGTGATGGGTGGTAAGGAGGGCACGTATTGCATGGTGCACTGTGTGTTATACGCAACTAATGAATCATCGAGCCTTACATCGGAAACCGGGGATGTACTGTATGGTGACTAACATAATATAATAAAAAATCATTAAAAAAAGAAAAAAAGAAAAAAAAAAAAAGAAAGTGGTCCAGTTCCATTCTTTTGCATGTTGCTGTCCAGTTATCCCAACACCATTTGTTGAAGAGACTGTCTTTTCCCCATTATATATTCGTGCCTCCTTTGTTATAGGTTAATTGACCATAAAGGTGTGGCTTTATTTCTGGGCTCGCTATTCTGTTACACTGATCTCTGTGTCTGTTTTTGTACCAGTCCCACACTGTTTTGATGATTACAGTTTTGAAGTATGTCTTGAAGTCTGGGATAGTGATATCTCCAGTTTGGTTCCTCTTTCTCAAGATTTCTTTGGCTAATATTTTCAGGATTATTTGTTCTAGTGCTCTAATAAATGCTACTGGTATTTTGATAGGGATTGCACTGAATCTGTAAATTGCTTTGTGCAACATTTTAACAATATTCTTCCAATCCACAAGCATGAAATACCTTTCCCCTGGTGTCATCTTCAATTTCTTTCAACTGTGCTTCATAGTTTTCAGAGTATAGACCTTTCACCCCTTTGGGTAAGTTTATTCCTAGATATTTTATTTTTCTTGGTGTAGTTGTAAATGGGGCTATTTTCTTATTTTCTCTTTCCCTACTTCATTATTAGTGTACAGAAATGTAACTGATCCCTGTATATCAATTTTATATCCTGCAACTTTACTGAATTGATTTCTTCTCATAGTTTTTTGGTGGAGTCTTTAGGGTCTTCCCCCTAGAGTGTCATGTCATCTGGAAATAGTGACAGTTTTACTGCTTCCTCACAGTATGGATGCCTTTTATTTCTTGTCTGTTTGCTGTGGCTAGGACTTTCAGTACTATGTTGGATTAAAGTGGCACAAGTTGACATCCTTTTATGTTCTTGATCTTAGAGGAAAACTTTCTACCACTGAATATGTGTTAGCTTTGGGTCTGTCCTACATGGCCTTTAAAATATTTGAGGTATATTCCCTCTGAATCCACTCTGTTGAAATGATCATATGGTTTTCATCCTTCATTTTGTTAATGTGGTATATCATGGTGACTGATTTGCAAATATTGACCATCCTTCCATCCTCATAATAAATCCCACTTGATCCTGGCAAATGATCCTTTTCATGTATTATTGAATATGATTTGCTAATATACTGTTGAGGATTTTTGCATCTATGTTCATCAGAGATATTGGCCTTGCATCTAGTCTTCTTGGAGAGAAGAGCCAGAGATAGTCTTCTTGGAGTGTCTGTCTGGTTTTGGTATTAAGGGTAATACCGGCCTTATAAAATGCATTTGGTAGCTGGTTCTATTTTTTGGAATATTTTAAGGAGACTAGGTATAACTCTTCTTTAAACATTTGGTAGAATTCATCTGTGAAGCCACCTGGTTCTGGAATTTTGTTTGGGAGATTTTTTTATTGTCACTTAAGTTTCATTACTAGTAATTAGTATTGAGATTTTCTATTTCTTCCTGATCCAGTTTTGGAAGACTGTATGTTTATAGGAATGTATCCATTTCTTTTAGGTTGTCCAGTTTGTTGCCATATAATTTTTTGTAGTAGTCTCTTCTAGTACTCTATGGTGGTGGTTACTTCTCCTCTTCCATTTCTGATTTATCTGGATCCTCTCTTTTCCTTGATGAGTCAGTCTAAGGCTTCATCAGTTTTATCTTTGCAAAGAACCAGCTGTTTGAACCTTTCTATTGTTTTTTACTATTTCCTTTATTTCAGCTCTGATCTTTATTATCTTCTTCCTTCTATTAACTTTGGGCTTTGTTCTTTTTGTAGTGCTTCTCAATGGAAGGTTACGTTGTGTTTGAGATTTTTCTTGTTTCTTGAGGTGGGTTTGTATCATTATAAATTTCCCTCTTAGGACTGCTTTTGCTGCATTGTAAAGATTGGAGTCTTTTTCTTTTTTTTTTCATTTTCTTTCGTGTCCATTTATTTCCTCTGATTTATTTCATTGACACACTGGTTGTATAATAGCATATTGTTTATCCACCACATGGTTCCCCCCCCCCCCAACTATTTTTCTTGTAACTGATTTCTACATTCATACTGTTGTGGTTGGAAAACATGCTTTATATGATTTCAATTTTCTTAAATCTACAGAGACTTTTATTGTGGCCTAACGTGATCTATCCCAGAGAATGTTCCATGTGCACCTGGAAAGAATATGTATTCTACTGTTTTCTGGATGTAATGTTCTGTATACATGTGGTTAAGTCCAACTGGTCTAATGGGTCGTCCAAGGACATGGTTTCCTTGTTGATTTTCTGTCTACATGATCTATCCAGTGATGTAAGTAGGGTGTTATAGTCCCTACTAGTATTGTATTATTGTCAATTTCTCCCTTTATGTCTGTTAATATCTGCTTTCTGCACTTAGGTGCTCCCATGTTGGGCACATATATCTTTATAATTGTTATAGCCTCTTGTTGGACTGACCTGTTTATAATTAGGTAATGCCCTTCTTTGTGTCTTGTTAAAGTCTATTTTTTTCTGATGTAATTGTTGCTACCCTCCTATTGTTTTCCATGTACATTTACATGGAATAACTTTTACCATCCCTTTACTGTCAGTCTGTATTTTTAGGTCCGAAGTGAGTCTTTTGTAAGCAGTGTATAGATGGGTTTTATATTTTTTTTTTTTATCCATTCAGTCACCCTATGTCTTTTATCAAAGTATTTATACCATTTAAATTATTACTTGTAGGTGTGTACTTCTTCCCACTTTGCTTTTGCTGGTTGTTTTTGTACTACTTCTCTGTTTCTTCTCTTCCTCTTTCCTTGTTATTTACCTGTAGTTCCTCTTTCCTTGTTTATTGATGACTTTCTTCAGTGTTATACTTGGCTTTCTTTCTATTTTTTGTGTATCTGCTATAGGTTTTCAGTTTGTGGTTACCATTTGGTTCATATATAACATCTTCCATATATATGAAAGCAGTCAATACATATTTTCATACATATATGCATACCAATCTATATTAAGTTGATGGTCACTCAAGTTCAAACACACTGTACATTCTATGTATATGTTGTCCTACATCTTTTTATTTCTAGTCTACTTAACAAATGTTTTAGGTAGAATTGATTTTACTACTTTTGTGTGAAGCTATTATGAAGGTTAAAACACAAGTGATTGCTGTTATACCTTTACTGTATGTTTGGTTTTACACATGACATTTTTCCTTTCATAATTTTCTTCTAGTTATGGCCTTTTCCAGTTAATATCCACCGTTAGCATTTGTTGTAATGCTGTTTAGTGTTGATGAACACCTTTAACTGGGAAACTCTTTCTTTCTCCTTCAATTCTGAATGATAACCTTGCTGGGTAGAGGATCCTTGGTTGCGGACTTGACTGTATCATGCTACTTCCTCTGGCCTGCAAAGTTTCTGCTGAAAAATCAGCTGATAATCTTATAAGGTTTCCCTTGAATATAGCCAATTGCTTCTTTCTTGCTGCTTTTAAAATTCTCTATCTTTAATCTTTGACATTATTATGTGTCTTGCTGTGGTTCTCCTTGGGTTCATATTTTCTAGAACTCTGTGCTTCCTGAACATGGATATCCTTCTCCAGATTTGGGAAGTTTTCAGCCATTATTTCTTCAAATTGAGATCCCTATAATGTGAATGTTTCTTTGCTTATGTTCAAGAGATCCCATAACCTATCTTCATTTTATTTTTTTCTGTTCAGCTGAGGTGCTTTCCATTACTCTCTCTTCCAGATCACTGACCCATTCTTCTCATTCTCTAATCTGTTGATTCCATTTCCATTGCATTTTTCTTTTTAGTTATTGTATTTTCAGCTCTGATTAGTTCATTTTTTATATTTTCTATATTTGTTGAAGTTCTCACCAAGCTCATCCACTCTTCTCTCCAGTCCAGTGAGCATGTTATAATCATTAAACTCTCCATCAGGCATATTGCTGATCTCTGCTTCATTTAGTTCTTTTTCTGAGGTTTTGTCTTGTCTTGTTCTTTCTTTTGGACCATATTTCTCTGTCTCCTCAATTTGCTTGATTTTGTTTCTGTGAATTAGTTGGAATAGCTACTTCTCCTAAGCTGGAAGAAATGTTCTTGTGTATGTTGATTCCCTGTTAGACTATGTGTGCCTGGTGACTTTTCCTGGCTGGAGCTGGCATGGGCTGTGGGTCCTACAGTGCTCTGTGCTAGGGAAACCTTGGTGGGACATATGGAGCTAGAGGAGGTGCAGGGCAGTCCTATGGCTCTCCATGTAGACGCTGCCCTGGCAGGAAATCTGAAGCTGAAGTAAGTACAAGCTGAGGGATCCTGGAGCTCCCCCATGCAGAGGGCATCCTGGCAGGACAGCTGAAACTGAAGTGGGCCTAGGCTGGGGCAACCCTAGGGCTCTCCACACAGAGAATTTCCTGATAGGACAGCCAAGGCTGAAGTGAGTGCAAGCCAGGGCATCCCAGGTCTCTCTGTGCAGAGGGCATCTTGGCAGGACAGCTGAAGAGGGTGCAAGCTGGGAATCCGAGAGGCCCTCTGCAGGAGCTGCCCTGGCAGGGCAGCTGGGGCTAAGGCAGATGTGGGGCAGAGAGGGCTTCTGGGAATACTCTGCACAGGAGGTGCCCTAGTGGGGCAGCTGGAGCCAAAGTTGTGCATGTGTGGAGTGTTCTGTGGTGCTTTGTACCTGTCACCTTGGTGGGACAGCTGGAGCTATAGTGAGCACTGCCCAGGGGTGTCCTGGTGTGCACCATCCTTTGGTTACCTTGGTGGCACAGGTGGAGCTTGCACAGAATAGGGGCCTGGGGCTCACTGAGGTGGCAGGCTGGATAGGGTTGCCTGGAACTTGTCCACACTACAAAGGTGGAGGGGGAACCTAATCTGTGGTGCTTGCAAACCCCGCTGACCTGGAAAGAGTGCCAGCAGCTGTCCCACAGTTTGTAAAAGGGCCAGCCCTAGAACCCTGCCAAATGAGTTGCCCATTTACACCACGGCTTTCTTTCTGGGTCCCAGATGAATCTGCTCATGGTCCCTCCATTCTGCCCCTCCCCACTGCAGTTCACAACACTGGGGTAGGGGTTCCCTTCATCACCATGTCTCTGCCCCCGTTGCCATTCTTTGTGATCTTTGTGCAGAAGTTGTGCAGGCAGCTCTCAGGTCGTCTTTAAGGGGAAATGGATTTGGTGTGTCCCCGAGGAGGTGAGGTCAGGGTCTTACTACATCACCATCCTGCACCAGAACTATCTATCCTATTTTTGTTAGATGTATGTGTGTTCCACAATTTTGCTCTTAGAAAAGCTGCTATAAATTTCCCTACAGGTGCCTCATGGTCTCCATATACCTGAGATAGCTATGCTGTACGCATTCAAGCAGAACTGTTGGTTCATGAGTAATTCTTACACTAGATTTTCTGCAGTAACACCAAACTGTATTCTCAAAGCACAGTGACAATTCATAATCCAAGCAGACGTGGGCAGAGTTTACAGGGACTCAGAGCCTGACCTTCAGTCACTATTTTAAGTACATTGCTTTGACCAACTTTATGGGTAAGATAGGATGTCTCTTTAAATTGTTAATTAAATTTATATTTTACTTAATTTTAAGTTCAAGCATAAAATGTATCTCTGAACTATGCCATTTATAATTTTGCCCATTTATCTACTGGGGTGTACGCATGCATGTGTGTATTATGTTTTTTTATTTGCTGGTTAAATAGATTGAAAATTCTCCAAATTAGATGCTTCATTTAACTACCTTTAGCATTGAACAGACAGAACATTTTAGTTAAATGAAACTTTTTATCATTCATTTTAATTTTTGATGCATTTCAGAATCCTGTCTCAAAAGTTCAAGAGTTTTGATATTTGGCCTTAAGTTCTTAAGGCTGTAACTATTTTTAACAGGTTCGTAAGTTTACAGGTATAATTTGCACACAGTCTGTTCAAGCATAAATGTGAATTTTATTGAGTTGGTGGGTTAATTAGGAGAGAACTGGCATCCTTATTTATAGAGTCTTATACATACTATGACAAGGAAACAGCTATTGGTATTGCTGATATTGACCAGCTATCTGTAGAATCCCATAGGTTTGCTTTGTAGTATCACGTCACTGATCTGACAATTCTCCCTCTATTCAATTCATAAAACTTATTTTTCCTTTTGTAACCAGCAGAATAGAGAGCAGAGATGATGATAGAAGGAATCGGGATTTTTCCCTTCCTAAGTATCCCAGGTATATTAGTAGCTGCAGGTTTTCCCATTGCTCCTTTCCCTTGTTAAGAAAGCTCCTTGGAATTCCAATTTCCTGGGAGAATCTGTTCATGAACATTTGTAGAATTTTGATTTTTTTTTTTTTTTTGCCACTTACTGATAAAAGCATCAATTCAGATGACCATTTATTACTGTGGGAGAATTATATAAAATAGTCTAGCATTTGAGAATATTATGCTTTCCTACAGTGAATCCTGATTGATCATGACACATATTTTATGCAATCAATCTTTGTGTATGTTAATTGGACATCTATGCTGATACGTGAGACTGGTTTGGAATAAGCTATTTGGCCACGCTCTTTCTGAGTGATCCTGAATTTCACAAACGGTATCTCAAACCCGCACTGCAAACTCTCAGAACACACAGCTGGGGCAGGTATTAAATGTAATTGAAATTCTAAGTTGGTGTCAGAATAAACCATTTCTAAGGTTTCCCCTTTAGTTTCTCTGATTCTTGATACATTTTAAAAATCATTCAGGTTTATTATTGTCATCTTGACTGAATTTGTGCATTTTGTAAAATAATCCATTTTGAGACCAAACATTTAACAGTGCAAGTTGGTTCATTTCAATTAGACTTCAAAGAACCCTTTATCATACTTAAGAAATCACTACATAGGGAGATTGTTGATCAATATTCAGCTGACCTTGTAAGATTTTCTATTAAAAAAAAAATTATTGGTGCTTTGATTTACCTTCATTCCAGTGATGACCTTTTGATGACGTAACAGGTGGTGTTCTAATTATTACAGTCAGATCCAGGGATGGGTCAGCCAGTGAAGGTGAAAAACTCATTTATCTTTTAGTGATTAGGGCAGTTTTAGGCACAGAATGTAGAATACAGACTACATAAAATCCTCTTGAACTGAATTCAACAGAAAACCTTTTATGTGTGATTTGATACTGGACTCTGGGTGTTTCCCAATACAGAGGCCCCATGATTGTGGGTTATGAATTATACCCCACATAGTTAATACTGTCTTATTTCCATCAGCCAGAAGAATATACAAAGGTTAATAAACAGCTCTGTGTAACTGCTCTACATGGAGAGAAAAGGAACATTTCAATCTCAAAATATTCCTGTCCGCTGCTCTCTATGTTCTCCCATTTTTTTGTCCTGCATGTGGGTATAGCTCTTCTCCCTCTGAAGGTTCCGGCGACCAACGTAATTCTCATGACTCAGTGCTCACATAGAGTAAACCATGTCATTTAATTAAAGAAATGACTAATACTGATGAGAAATGCACTGAGATGTAGAGAAGAAAACATTAAAATCTAGCTCTAAATTATAGAATTAACGGACTACACCTAGCTCTAAATTATAGAATTAACGGACTACACTTACTTCATCATTCATGTAAACGTGTCAAAGTACTGACAAATGTCACATACTGAAGTTAAATTTCTGGAGAAGTGAGTCAAACTTCATATTAAGCTTTATGTATGAAGCCTCTATACGTACATAAATGTTCAAATCATGCTTACATGTATCTGTAAATAGATTTGCGTCACATAATTTGGTGATTCCGGTTCACTTTGTAGTCACAATAGCAATGTGTTTATGTCAGATGGTTAAGTGGTTTGAAACGTGCTCATGATCTCAACTGCTAAGCAACTTTTCGTGGTAAAAACAAACCTGGAACAGTAGCCTTATGAAATAGCCCAATACGGGGTGTGCCTGGGGGGCTCCATCAGTGAGGCTCTGCCTTGGGCTCAGGTTGTGATCCCAGAGTCCAGGGATCGAGTCCCGTATTGGACTCCCTGCTCAACAGGGATTCTGCTTCTCCCTCACCCTCTGCTCCTCGCACTGCTTGTGCCCTTTCAAATGAACAAATTAAAAAAAAAAAAATTCCGAAAAAAAAATAGCCCAATATGAAACCATGGGATACCATCTCAAGTCCTCAATGTCACCCTTAGATTTTTTAACTTAGTAAAGGTAAACATCACTGGGTCTCAGTTTCCTCAATCTTAATGATTAAGCAGACAAAATTACCAAAGTACAGAGCTGTTTTTAAGATAATGTTCTTTGTAAACAGATATGGATTATGAATTTCACTTCGGATAGATCTAGTTTACTACTTAAGCCACAAGAACTTTGGATGATGAATAAAGACTGAGACAAGTATTCCCAACAGTAGTGAATCTATGCAATTGTTAAAAGTGTGGAACACACTCCAGTCGACCCTTGAACAACGCAGGTCCCCTTATGCATGGATGTTTTTCGACAAATAAAGTACTATCAATGTATTTTCTCAATACCCTTTCCGTAGCTGACTTTAAGAGCACAGTATATAGTACATACAAAATACAAAATGTGTTTATTGAACACTATTGGTAAGGCTTCTAGTCAACAGGAGGCTGTTACAAGTTCTGTGTGTTGTATATATAGAATTTCATGTACATATAAAAGTACAGCTAACAGTTACATTAGTTTCAGGTGTACAACATAGCAATTTCACAAGTCTATGTTATGCCATAGTCACCACACGTGTGGCTGCCACCATGCAACACTAACTATATTCCCTATGCTGTACTTTTTTTTTTTTTTAAGATTTTATTTATTTGGGAGAGCATGGAAAAAGGAGAAGCAGACTGCCTGCTGAGCAGGGAGCCCAACATGGGGCTCGATCCAGGGACTCCAGGATCATGTCCTAAGCAGAAGGCAGACACCTAATCAACTGAGCCACCCAGGCAGGTGCTGCTATGCTTTTACCTCATATTCTGTGACTTACTCATCCCGTACCTGGAAGCCTGGTGCCCCTATGCGTTTACCTTGTATTCTGTGACTTACTCACTCCGTACCTTGAAGCCTGTATCACTTACACCCCACCACCTCCCCTCTGGCAACTATCAGATGTCTGTATTTACAGGTCTATCTCCACCTTTTGCTTATACATATATTTTGGTTTTTAGTTTCAGTGAAATCATAGAGTATTTGTCTTTCTCATTTCACTTAGCATTGTACTGTCTAGGCTCTTGAAGATCATAGCAAAGAGCAAGATCTCATTCTTTTTTATGCTTGAGTAACGTTCCATGATGAGTCTGTGTGTGTACCACATCTTTATCCATTGATCTATGGATGAACACTTGGATTGTTTCCATAATCTGACTATCGTAAATATTGCTATCATCAACACAAAGGTGAATATATTTCCTGAAATTAGTGCTTTTGTCTTCTTATGGTAAATAACCAATAGTACAATTACTAGGTCACATGCTACTTCCATTTTTAACTTTTTGAGTCACCTCCATACTGTTTTCCACAGTGGCTGCACCAGCTTGCATTCCCACCAACAGTGTAAGTGGGTTCCCCCTATCTCCACATCCTCACCAACATCTGTTGTTTCTTGTGTTGTTGATTTTAGCCATTCTGACAGGTGTGACATGATCTCTCTTTGTGGTTTTCATTTGCATTTCCCTGATGATGAGATGCTGAGCATCTTTTCAGGTTGGCCATCTGTATGTTTTCTTTGGAGAAATGTCTATTCAAGTCCTCTGCTCATTTTTAATTAGATATTTTTTGGTGTTGTATGAATGTATGTATTTTGAATATTAACCCCTTATCAAGTAGATCATTTACAAATACCTTCTCCCATTCAGGAGCTTGTCTTTTTGGTTTGTTGATGGTTTCTTTCGTTGTGCAAAAACTTCCTATTTTGGTGTAGTAACAAGAGCTTAGTTTTCCTTTTGTTTGCCTTGCCTAAAGAACATATCTAGAAAATGTAACTACAGCCAATTTCAGAGACCTTACTGCCTGTGCTCTTCAGGATTTTTATGATTTCAGGTCTCACATGTAGGTCCTTAATCCATTTTGAGTTTGTATGGTGTTAGAAAGTGGTCCAGTTTTATTCTTTAGCATGTTGCTGGCCGGTTTTCCCAGCACCCCTTGCTGAGGAAACTTTTCTCCATTGCATATTCTTGCCTCTGTCACAGATTCATGGGCCATATAAAAGCATGGGTTTATATCTGGACTCTATTCTATCCCATTGATCTATAAGTCTATTTTTGTAATAGTACCATACTGTTTTGATTATTAGTTTTCTAGTGTATCTTGAAATCTGGGAGTGGTACACGTGCAGCTTTGTTCTTTCTCAAGATTGCTTGGGTTAATTGGGATCTCTCGTGCTTCCATACAAATTTTATGACAGTTCTACTTGTTGGTTTTGATAGGGAATGCACTGAATCTAGATTGCTTTGGGTAGTGTGGACATTTTAATGCTTCCAATCCATGAACATGGAATGTCTTTTCACTTGTGTCATCTTCAATTTCTTTCATCAATGTCTTATACCTTTCAGAGTACAGGTCTTTTTACCTCCCAGTTTATTTCTAAGCATTTTATTCTTGTGTGATCGTAAACTTCTCTTTCTGTACTTCATTATTACTATACAGAAACACAACCAATTTCTGTATATGTTGTATCCTGCAACTTCACTGAATTCATTCATTCGAATAGTTTTTTGGTGGAGTACCTAGGATTCTCTATGGATAGTACCATGTCGTCTGTAAATAGTGACAGTGTAACTTCTACTTTACCAATCTGGAATTCCTCGTCTGAGGACAAGGCTAGGACTTGCTGTGGCTAGGACTTCGGGTACTATATTAAATAAAAGTGGTGAGAGTGGACATCCTTGTCTTGTTCCTGATCTTAAAGGAAAAGCTCTGATTTTCACTGAGTATGTGATACTACCCTGGATTTGTCACATGGCCTTTATTATGGTGAAGTATGTTTCCTCTAAACCATTTAGCTTTTTATCATGAACAAATGTTGAATTTTGTCCAATGCTTTTTCGGATCTACTGAGAAAATCATAGGATTTTTATCCTTCATTGAACCATCCTGCATCCCCAGAATACATCCCACTAGATTGTGGTGAATGATTCTTTTAATGTATTGAATGTCATTTGCTAGTATTTTGTTGAAGATTTTTGCATCTATGTACATCACGGATAGTGGCCTGTTGTTTTCTTTGTAGTGTCCTTGTCTGGTTTTGGTATCTGGGTAGACTCGTAGATGTAGATTGTGTCCGAAAATTTTCCTTCCTCTTCTTTAAACATTTGGTAAAATTCACCTGTGAAGCCATGGGGTGCTGGACTTTTCTCTGGGAGTTTTCTAATTGATATGTTCAGATTTTCTGTATTTTCCTGATTCAGTTTCAGAAGATTGTATGTTTCTAGGAATGTATCCATTTCTTCTAGGCTGTCCAATTTGTTGGCATATAATTTTTCCTAGTGGTCTCTTACAGTATTCTGAATTTCTATGGTGGTAGTTGTTACTTTTCTTCCTTGATGAGTCATCAAGTTCACCTTCAAAGAGCCAGCTCTTGGTGTCATTCATGTTTTTTAAGTGTCTACCTCTGCTCTGATCTTTCATTTCCTTCCTTCTACTAAACTCGGGTTTTGTTTGTACTCCTTAACTGTGCCCCTAATCCCTGCACTATTCAAAGGTCAACTGTACTTATTTACTACCATACAAGTTAATACGGACAAGACAAACTCCCTTGTATAAGGACAGGATCACTGGACTCTTGAGTCACCTTGCTTTTATGATCTTCTCTGAATTAGTAAGTGAAGACCAGCTGTTATGGGAAGGGAAACTTAAGACTACATGCCTCACATTTGCAGACTTCATTGATATATTAAAATGCTGGCAGTAAATGTCTTTTCCTGTGCAGAATTTATAATTTTTTCAGAGCCCCACTGGGGTACAAAGCCATTTTCAAGAGGAGCTTTCAGAAAGAAAAGGAGTAACTAAGACCTGTTTAGGTAAATAAAATTTAAGAAGTAGAAAAGAATACATCCCATGCTTCAATATAAACAAACAGGTAAGTTTTCTGGACACCACACAAAAAAGCCTATACATTCTAGGAGTGTTCACACAGAAATAAGAATACACAAAACTATTAAACATTAGTTCTATTGAGAATCCATCAAGACAGAGCTTGTGAAAAGACAGTGGAAGTTCAATAGTTAGAATTATATAAGAAGCTAGACTACTCCTGGAAGGTGACAGAAAACACTTAGCTCTACCAACTCCATTATCCCTACTGCTTACATCTCAAGGATATATATGGACAAGAAATTAGGGAAAAGGAAGTGCTCCAAAAGGAGTGAAGAACAAATCTTTTAATGTTAAACTCAATGTGTAAGGATAGAATAAGTGGGAGTTCCATAGAGGTCTGGAGAGGTAAATATGAGAAGGCGTACTCACACGTATACCTTCCAAGTCAAGATTAAGAGAGATGCATGCAAACCAAAATAGAACTGATGAACACAAACGAATAATTAGTCTAAGGCTGGGTATTCTCTATAAGAAGACAGATTTCCACAGTTCACTGAAATTTAAATTAAGCTTCTCTTGAACCTAGGCAACAATGCTGTTCCCTGTGTGGCAATCAGGTTTAAGAGAAAGGCTCTGCGTTTTTCCATCATGGGAGAAATTGGAATAGAAGAGAAACAGCCCAAGCTTCTGGAACACCCTTTCCACCTGTAGTATAGATGGGACTGGCTTTCTGCCTTCTCACTGAGTGCAGGAAGAGGCTATGCTTGCAAACAGAAGACTCTCAGAAGAGTTAAGAGTACCCTAAAACAAAATTAGGAAAAGGCCAATGTGTTGGATGTAAGTACAAAGTTCAATTATACACTGTTGAGAAAAGAAATCCCCAAATAGCTCTTGAGTGAAAACATGATCCAAGAGACTGTGCTTACCTAGCCTGTGTCAGTGCAGTCCTATTTTCTCTCCGTCCCTCTTACGGTTGGGTGGTGGTGGTCTCTGGGTTCCTGGACACAGAGTAAAGTTCACTGCGTCTTCTCAAGGCAGCTGGCAGACTCAGTCACCTGCCCAAGCACCAAGGAGAAGCTTTGCGCTGTGACTTTGGGTTGCTGCCAGGCTCAAAAGGTTTGAAGACAGCAATGACGCAGGCACAGATATCTTTAACTGGATGGTGGGAGTTCAATGGTAAAACGTTACAGAAAGTAATGAAGTGGACCTATAAATACTTCGAATGCATACATCTCTGACTCAGTTTTACGGAACCAAAACCAGAAACAATGTGTGTCTATCCATGCATGCATGTACAGAGAAGTATATAGTTTATCTCTGTTTATGTATCGCACTTTTTCTATTCATCCATCCGCTATCTACACACAAGCATCTGAGATGTACTGCATGTCCGGAGATTAAGGATTGTCAGGTGAAAGGGCAGGGGCAAAGTTTTCCTAGAAGGACCCTCCCAGGACTTCCCACTACACCCTTTTAAACATAACTGCGTGATATGGCTGTAAGTCAGGGAAGACTAAGAGTTTGCAATAGTTTCATTCAGAAAGGAAGTGAAAAGGGCTGGGGACTAGATTTTGGACAGCCTTTCCACAGTGCCTGCCAAACATACTAGTTTAGCTTATGTAATTTTATTTGAATGGTTTCATCCAATATATTCCCAAGAATTTGCAGAAATGCAGCCTTCTGACTTCACTGGAAGTTCTAGAACATAAATTCAGTAGAGGAAGAATAAAGGAAAGTGTTGCCTTTTTCAGCCCAAGTCTAGGCTACATA
The DNA here is from genome assembly GCF_023065955.2 of Ursus arctos. NCBI lineage: Eukaryota > Metazoa > Chordata > Mammalia > Carnivora > Ursidae > Ursus > Ursus arctos. The sequence goes on along the minus strand of NC_079874.1, from coordinate 27,849,496 downwards.
TTATAGGACAATTTTCAGTAATTTTACTCATTTTCTGAAAGACGCATGAGACAAACTACTACATGCCTTGGTTATCCATCCGTTATTTCACAGTATAAAGATTGTTTTCTTTTAAAGATAAAATTATTGTAATTCTGAGACACGATGGAAAAACTCAGATAAAACCTATTTTCATGAGCAAAGAAAATCAAAACATATAGCCTAAATAATTCATTTTTCTAAAGTAGTTTGATATTTTAGATCAATAAAATTACGCCAATATCTTGATACATGAAAGCTGAAAATATACTGTGAATTTAATGCATTGTTTCAAAAACCCCATACTTAAAGAATTGTACCTTGGGCATATTTTTTTTCCCCACACTAAGCGATTGCTTTCACGTACATCCCAGCCAAGTCAATGACTGCCTGTGTATGTTTTCTACACCCATTTTCAAACCTCAGCTACCAAGATTTAAGCACATTGAGAATCATAGGAACTACTACTCCCCTGTATCTGAAGGAGATTTCTCCCCCTCCCTAATTTATTTTTGGAGAATTATTTGAATGGAAGAATTATGTAGGAAAATGAGACAGCTTCGTGGAGTCATTATACTAGGGAGTCACTAACTTTCACATCTTATTTGGAAAAGAGGGTGCCAGAAACTGGTGACCACAACTGTCATTTCAAACATTTTTGTCCTGGTTGTCCACCTATGTATAGTTTGGAGATAGAAGACCATCGTTGAGCAACTGTAGTCTTGACATTTAGATGACTCGGTCCTTAGGATTCCAACAAAGTGCTGGTGGAAAGGGGAAATGAGGATAGAGAAGTGGCCTTAAAGTCTTGGTGCTGTTACTCTAATGGGGTCTAAAAGTTACAAAGTCCTATATATGCTTACCCTACCCAACAAAACTTTAAAATCCTCACCCCTGAATGGCTGACATCAAAATACTGTAAAACTTCTAGCCAACTCTAGAAACAAACAGTGGGGACTTTCACCCGAATTTCCTCGTTATCCTGGAAAGTGATTAAGAAATCTTCCATTATTTTGTGTTCTGGGAAAAGGGTTACTACACAGAAACATCCTTCCTCATAGGACTTAATACAGAGATACCCCCTTTTTCACCTAAAGGCCACATAGTCATTTGAGACAATGGGAATTTGGAGGGTCTCTAACTGAATTGTTTTGTCCCCACTCATCAATGGAAACCAAATGGTTCTTAAACTTTAGTGACGTCTTTGTCCTTCCCACACCCATGAACTCTGGCCCATCATCAGTCTGAGCCAACATACCACCCCTCTTTAACTGCCCAGGCCTAAGAACAGGCTGTTAGTAGTATAAAGCATCCTCTGATCTACTTGTTGGATCAGCCACCACTGCATCTCACAGCTCCCCACACCCAGTTTACTCCTCCATGTAAGAGAAAAATTCTGAGATGCATACAGATGTCGGGGGGACAAATGCTGTTGCAGTACGTAGAACACTAACCCTCTCTCAATAGAGTCCCCTCCCCTTTCAATCATCCCTCATGAACTAGTTCATCTCCTCCACATTGGCTCCCCCATGTCAACTGTTGGCCTCTCTTGTTCATATACCATCTTGGGGATGAAGAATTTATAAGATGCCCAGTAGCACAATATGCTAGTTAAAGCCCTGCACACTATTTTAGCTGTGTTATGATTCTCCCGTGATAATCGACCCATCTGCCCGAAACAGCTAAAGCAAAGAAGCAGACAAAATACACCAAAGCCTGGATATCAAGACCTAACTAGACAATCCACTGAGATAGACAACCTCTCGGCATTGGGTATAATCTGTAAGAAGATAAATCAGAAAACAGTCAACATTAAGTTTAAGGTCAAAATAAAAGAAGGTAAAGAATGGAAGAGAAGCAAAAGGAGACTGAGTCCACAATTAGCTTGTGTGAGGACACACGAAAAAGTAAACAATGGTCAAAGCTCTCAGGAAAGAAAACAAATTTTTCCAAGTACAGATACATTATTTCCCAAGAAAAAATAAAGCTCAACCTATGTTTAATGTTAAGATTATATATTTGGGCATATATGTGATATATATTTTTAAAATTTATAAATATATGTAAAGCTTAAATACAAGTTTAAATATAAAAACTTATATGTATATAAATCACATGTATGACTTATAAACATCTCATAGGCTCCTGGATGGCTCAGTTAAGAGTCTGACTTAGGTTCAGGTTATGCGCTCAGGGTCCTAGGGATTGAGCCCCACGTTGGGCTCCCTGCCCCGCAGAGTCTCCTACTCCCTTTGCTCACATGCTCACTCTTTCAAATAAAAAAAATAAACATCTTAGAGACAGGTGAGCATAGTGGCTACCCTCCCTCTGTAAACCATGTAATCAAAACACACAGACACCAACAGGAAAAGTAACTTGTGAAAAATACCATAGCCAACCAAGTGGTAAAGCAAAATAATTTACAACTGATGAAAATGTCCTCCTTTAAAGAGGCAGTGAGCTCTGAATTCACTGAAATAACAAAATTTAAACAAAGTACACGTAACACACCTTCACATAATTTGGGCGTGTGAGTCGAGAAAGGAGAGGTTTTAAAGGTGCTGATTAGTACTTTTTTTTTTCAACTGGTATAGAACAGTCTAGTGTTGAAAAAAAAAAATAACCATCGTTCAGCATAAAGTCATTATCTGGCAATGTTATTGACATTACTGTGCTTTATAATCACATCTCAAAGATAAGATGTCTCCTGCCTTGGAAAGGGTAGTTTTCAACCACCTCCACTGGTTGAAACACACTTAACCACATGAGCCAAATCCTTACTATGGACATTTCAATTACAAAAGAAAAAAAACTCACATAAACCCCCCACCACCACTCACACACCAAAGGAGTATCAAATAAAGCTGGGTGTGTGCAAAAGAGTCTCAAAGCTGGCAAATGAGGAAAAGATATTCATGTTTAACCCAAGACTGCATCAAAATTTGACACTTCTCGACTTTAAAGTTACAGACTGAACACATGTAAGTCCTGTCAGAGTTGATAATTAAAGGGCAAAGCCTTTGTGAAAATAGAAACAAAATTAGAACAAACTGGCAAGAGCAGGGAAAACGGAATCCAAGAAAAGTATCACTGAATGGAAACTGCAAAGTGCAAAACCATCAGGGCAACAAAAACACCAAAGGACATAGAGCCAACTTCCCTAGGAATCCAAGATGGTTCCCCATTTCATTAATGTGCTGATGGGACCCTGAATCTTAGAACACACAGTCCGTCTCCTCCTTGGGCACAGCAATTTGCTGAGCTCTTTATTTCCTGCCAAGCAGGTACGTTTTACGGATAGGGCTCCCATCTTACTCTCAGGTTGGTGCTCTCCATCAGGACTCCTGAGCCCTGGAGTCCTGAACTTGCAAAGTTCAGGCAGAACTTGCAAAAGTATGCTTGGTGAATGTCACATGGAATTAGAGTTTGGAGGTCAGGGTGTAAGAGATGGGAGCCAACGGCAGAAGGAGGTTTCCGAGCCATGAACGTACTACATGACATAAATACAAGACTACTGTTGGCTCTGCATAGTAGGACGGAGCAAAGACCCCTTTCTCTATGCCTGACATGGATACACAGAATCAGGAGAAACCGGGGTCCTGGGACAATCAGAGTCTGGGAGCCGCGAGGATGGGTGTTGCTACCATCTTGGAAAATAATCCAGATGCCTACATCATAATGAGTGCTGACGGTGGTTTACTTTGGAACACAGCACCACAAGGCTGGAGAGAAGGCATTTTCTTTCTTCACTGATTTCCTGATTACACGTTTTTAAAATGATCACGTGTCTACTAGCATTGAAATAAAGATTTTCATGCTTTGAATAAATGCATATTCTATATCATTGTGTGCCTATCAGCCCATGATTTGCACAGAACCCACAATGAAATTGTTGGAAATATAATTCATGTTGTATAGCCGTTGAGGAATTAGCAGGTTGTAACCTTCTCTCTCAGAAACAGATTTTTTTTTTTTTAATCAAAGCAACAGTGCTTGGAAGTAGTGCCTTCAGAACATGATAAATGTTGTTCAGGAGAGGCCAAGAGTGTGAGCAAATCTAAAGAAAACAGTCAAGCAGGTGCCGGCCCTCACAGAGGTACAAAGGCTAAATTCTGTACATTCTTCAGCGTGAACTCTCGGGAGAGAGGGCACAAACTCTCCATTTTTACTACCTATCATCATGGCATCTGTGGTCTGGGACAGAAATACTGATTAAGAAGATGACTTTGAAAACAGGTCCCAGGAACAGATCATCGACAGCACGGCAACAACAGTAAGTCCTGTATATTTGAAACTTGCTACATCTTAACAGTTTGCACATCAAGAAAAAATGTAACCCTGTATAATAACCAGTGTCAACCAGGCTTAGGATGACCACTTTGCAAGACGCACTAATGCTGAAGTCTGTTATACACCTGGAAACTAATGCTATGTGTCCACTGGACTTCCATGAAACAATAAAACGTGAGTCTGGCTACGCATCAGCATAGTCTTGCAAACTGGAGAACCAGAAGGGCTGAGGGAGAGGGGCAACACCTTTTGTAAGCTGAGCACACAGTCCATCATTACGCACAGGGGTGAATCCAATCGTCACAACTGCAGATGTGAGCTCATGATCTCTTTCACACAAGAACAGGGAGCCGGACAATCTTTTGCTTCTCTGAGGTCTTATAAATGGCAGGATTGAACCTGTGTGGTAGGTGGGATGATTCGCATTCCCCAGCCCCACCCCAAATGTCCACATCCTAATCCCTGGAGTCTGTGAATACCTAAACTTAAGTGACACAAGGGATCTGGCAGATGTGATTACCTTCAGGGTCCTGGGATGAGCAGACTGACTATCTTGGATCATCCAGGTGGACCCAGTGTAATCACTAGGGTCCTTTACGGTAGAAGAGGGAGGCAGAGGAGGTGAACCACAGGCAAGGGCTTGTGGGAAACACCTGAGCGGCCATGGCTGGCTTTGCAAGTTGAAGGGGTTCACGTGCCAAGGGACAGTTTGCATTGACTCCAATGACACCGTGTCAGATTTCTGACCACCAGAGGAGTAAGAAAATAAGTCTGGGTTGTTTTAAGCCCCCAGGTTTGTGGTACAGGCGTACCTCGGGAGATACTGTGCCGTCGGGTCCAGACCAACACAATAAAGTGGGTGCCTGGGTGGCTCAGTCACTTGAGCATCTGCATTTGGTTCACACCACGATCTTAGGGTCCTGGGATCAAGTCCTGCATGGGGCTCTCTGCTCATCAGGGTGTCTGCTTCTCCCTCTCCCCCAGCTCGTCTCGCTCACTCTCCCCCAAATACATTTTTAAAAATTGCAATAAAACCAAATTTCCCAGTACATATAAAAGCTTTGTTTATGGCCTATGTACTGTATTAAGTGTGCAACAGCCTCATGTAAAAAATACCATTATCTGAGTTTTCAGTGAGTCCTAATAACAGATCAACACAAAAATATGAGAAAGTCTGAAGAATTGTGAGCATTACCAAGAGGTGACCCCAAAACAGGAAGTGAGCACGTGCTGTTGGAAAAAATGGCACTAAAACCTCTTGACACGGGGTTGTTACAAATGTTTGTAACAAAAAACAAAAAAAACACAATTATCTGTGAAGTACCATAAAGCAAAACACAGCTAGACAAAGAGATCCAAATCCCATGCAATTCGTCAGAATAGATAGGCTGGTGTCTCCAACAGACTTTGGTCCAAAAGCGGTCAGAGAGTGGAATCTAGCAATGCCTGCGGAGCCCCGTGTCTGTGGGTAGGCAGACAGCTCACAGCCCCTTTGTATGGCAGAAAGAAGAGCCCCTCCCGACAGCCCAGAGAATGGAGCCATCCCCGTGTCAACTACGATCCTGGAATCCACAGAAATCTAGAACGCCCAGAGTAAGACTCCTTCCGCGCTGGGAATGATGATGATGGACTGTGAAATCCTTCTGGGCCAACGGAGAGCAGGAAAACATCAACTGTTGAGAGCTAAGTCACTGTGCAAGAAGTAGTCCCCCTCCTGCACTTATACACTGGTGGATTTTACCATGAACTAGGCGACAAGATGACCATGAAGCCACTGACCTAACCAAAGAAATGGTGGTCATCCATACCACGGGGTACTGTTCAGTGATGAGGGAGTCATCAAGCCACATGAAGACGTGGAGGAACCCTGCATGCATATTACTCAGTGGAAGAACGCAGTCTGAAAACACGATAGACTATGATTCCACCTATAGGACATTCTGGAATCAGCAGGACTACCGATGGGTAACGAGGTCTGGGGTAGGGGAGTTCTGAATAGGTGAAGCACAGGGGATACACTTAGGGTAGTGTATGTATTTTGCATGACCCTGTAAGGGTAGACACAGGACCCTAGAGGTTTGTTAAAAATCACTGAACTTCACAGCACAAAGACGGATCGTAAGGTATGCAATTCAAACAAGAGGGATTTAGGGGATCCTGGGGTAAGATGCACAGAGCAATGTAATAAGCATGTGCAAATGTGTGAAGCCATGTCAGTGAAGGGAGTGGGTGTGTGGGGCAGTGCTGACCTAATGTCACTTCACAGGGCTGTGCATCTGTGAGACTAGAGACAAAGGAATTGTGCATAACCATGTGCTTTGGTTGAGAACACACTTCCCACAGGGTTCTGAACGGATATGCACATATCCTGCGATGGACCGGTTAAGTACACGGAGACCAGGTGGCTGGTCAGGGCCAGTTCTGGTCACTGCTGCAGTGGCAGTCAGCCCAGAAGCAGCGCAGGATGCTGGAATGATCCCAGTGGTAATGAGTTAGAGCTGGAGACGGCAGCACGCGCTCACAGAGAACTACGTACAGAAACATGTACGTGCAGGTGCATAAACGTGAGTTGGTACATGTATACACACACACACACACACACACACACACACACACACACACACACATTTCCGTGCTCCCTCAGCTGAGAGGGCCCTAAAGAAATAACACACTGCCCAGAGCCTGGTGTCCAACACCAGTGTCCAGTAACAGGACAACCAGAGCTCCTGGGAGAAACGGCCGGTTTTAGGACTGGGACAGGAAGTAAGTATACACAAGTAGTCTGCACTGAGGTGGAGGGCCTCGCATTCCAGAACAGTGCACACGCATGTGTGCACACACAAGGACGGTCACCGCACACACAACGGTGGGGATGTCACAGCTGGTACCACCACGCAGGAAAGCAATGTGGAAGTACCCAGTTTCAGGCAGGCACACCCCAGGACCCAGAAATGCCATGTCGTATGTGTAACCAGTACATCAATTCACAGGACTGTACTAGGAAGATGCTTGGGGACAGTCATCCTTGTACTCGATTTATGAGAAAATACTGCAAAAGAAATCAACTTTTTCTATGAAGGACTGGGAGACTGTTGCTATGCGTACCATGGAATGCTTTACAACAGAGAACGTTGACCCAGGTCCAAGAGTATCTTGTCGTTGACTGAAAATGTGAAATGGAAGATGATGCTTAAGAGAATTCTATCACTACAGGGGAATGTGTGCTCAGTCAGTATATAAAAATACACAGGGGCACCAGGGTGGCTCCACTGGTTAAGCATCTGCCTTGGGCTCAGGTCATGATCTCAGGATCATGGGATCGAGTCCTGAGTCGGGCTCCCTGCTCAGCGGGGAGTCAGCTTCTCCCTCTCCCTCTTTCCCTCCCGCTGTTCATGCTCTCTCTTGCTCTCACTCTCTCTCTCAAATACATACATAAAATCTTTGAAAAAAATTTAAAAATAAAAATGCACACATAAACACGCCTGGGTGTCTCAGTCGGGTGAGTGTCCGACTCTTGGTTTCACCTCAGGTCATGATCTCAGGGTCCTGGGATGGAGCCCTGCAGACAGCCTGCTTGAGATTCTCTCCTCCCTCCCCTTCTACCCCTCCCGCCTGGGCTCACTCTCTCAAATTATAAATCTAAAGAAAATGCACACATAACTATTAGCAACTGCTAGTAAATGGTTACCTCTGGGAGGTGTGGAAACATTTACTTGATTTCTATTTTGTTTCTTAAATGCTTTGGAAAATTTATAACAAAGTGTCTCATTACCTAGTTGCCGGTCAGAGAGGCAGCCTTATATTTCAATATTTGATGTGGTTAAGCTATTTTCTACATTTAAACATTTTAATGCATAGAAAAGGAAGTGCGCACAGGGTGAAGAGGGTGATAAACTGGCAGAAACACAGGGTGCATCTCCGTCAGTCAAGATCTCTCAAGAGGGAAGACAAAATAGTTCAGTTTGGGTTTTCTCTGCTTCAGGAGGCAGTGATTTCTAAATGCTCGTGTGATAGAAGGGGAGAGGGAGTGAAAACACACGCACGGACGCTCTGGGGACAGGATCAGTGTGGATGACCCTGATGGCAGGACATTCAAGAGAAGGGCTCCAAACATTCCTACAGATTTCTGGGAGAGACTCAGCCCAGGATCATGAAAAGTTGGTATCTGATGGGGTTGCCTACATTCCCAAAGTCTCGACACATTTGCTCCATGAACACCGGCTAAGTCATCTAACTTTTTTATTAAACAGTGTAATATAGTCTGCTTCTTTTTTAGTTTAAGACTTTCTGTAAGAGTTTATGGGAACATCTAGAAGACATTAGAGGAAAGTTTTATCAGGTTTTTTCAACCTAGTAGTATAGAAGATAGTTTTATATATATATATAAAATTTATATATATATATAAAAATATAAAGAGAGAGAGAAAACCAAATTGTTACTAAGGCCGGAAGGAGGCAAGGTAGTTAGACAGCAAAAAGCCACCTTTTACCATGTTGCACAATTATGTTTTTTCTGCTGTTTTAAAACAGTATTTTAAACTGTCCATGTCCGTCAGAATAATGTCACTTCAAAGTTATCTGGCTGACTGCCTTCCTCTTTTTGTATCTTACAAGACACATACAATAAAGAATATAATTAGCCCAAGACAAAATCTCAGATGAGATTCGCTGTCATGAACTTGACGAAAGTAACATTATCACGTAGACATTTATCAATTAAATGGACGAACTCATTGCCCCCATGTACACTAGCAGAAGTGATTGTTCCAACGGACAACACAATTTCTTTCGCTGCTATTTTTAAATGTTCCTGTTTTGGACCTAAAATTATTTCAAAGCATGAACTTCCCCGAGATAGCGTAGCTCTCTCTCTTTGGATAGACTTGATACACGCACAGCTCGTCTCATGGTGTTTACTGTTTGACAAATTGAAGGTTTATGGTGACGCTGAGTCAAGTGAGTCTACAGGCACCATTTTTCTAACACCAACTGCTTACTGTGGGTCTCTGCATCACGTTTCGGGAATTCTCAGAATATTTCACGCTTTTCCACTATTATATTTGCTGTGGTAATGTGATCACTTGCTAAGAAGCTCACATGACGGTTAGCATTTTTTAGCAAGAAAGCATTTTTAATTAAGGTATGTAAACTGTATTTTTTAGACATAATGCTACTGCACACGTAATGGACTACAGTGCAGGACACGTGTAACCTTGGGAAACCAAAAAATCCATGTGACCGGCCTCATTGCAATATTCGCTGCATCGTGCTGGTCTGGAACCGAGCCCACACTCTCTCCGAGGTACACCTGTATGAATACAGGATGATGGAAATGCACGCTGATTACAATTATTACACCCGGCCTGATCGCCAGAACCACCCTCCTGGAACTGACCTATTAAAGGAAGACTGGAATCTTTTCTTCACAAATGAAAGGGGCTTTACAGAAGCCTTCCTTTTTTTAAACCCTGGTGTTTACTGCTAGTTTCCTTGGGACCCAGGAAATCACTGAAGACGGTATTCACTTTTAAATATAGAAACACCAAAGCCTCAGTTTCTTGGTCTGTGAAATGGGTAACAATGACACCTAGTTCACTGGGTTACTATGAGACACAGACAGGAACACTTAGAGAATGCCCAGAATTCAGTAAGAAGCCATCCATTCATGTTTGACCAGTAATAATTTGCGGCTTAGGGAGGTTTTTTTCTTTTTTTTCTTTTCTTTTTTTTTTTTTAATTTATTTATTTGACAGAGATAGAGACAGCCAGCGAGAGAGGGAACACAAGCAGGGGGAATGGGAGAGGAAGAAGCAGGCTCACAGAGGAGGAGCCTGATGTGGGGCTCGATCCCACAACGCCGGGATCACGCCCTGAGCCGAAGGCAGACGCTTAACCGCTGTGCCACCCAGGTGCCCCAGGAAGGTTTTTTCGATAGCTGTATTTCCTATTTCTCTGTTTGTACAGGTTGAATGTGGAATTTCTGTCACCATCAAGGGTCGGAATCGGTGGCGTGTCTGTTTCTCTGCCTATGGTCAACCCAAGAGCAGGGGACAGTAAGTAAAGCATGCCTGAGCTGGCCACGGTTGGGGAATATCTGTGTCCCCGTCATTCACCACACTTAAGTATATGCTACACGTACCCCGTCTATTAAAAATCACAAATTCTCTTATGGATTAACTGCCATGAAAATGTTTAATAAAACCAACACACGAGAAAGTCCTAACAGTGTCGGGAACATACAATAAAGCTGCCAACACGGAATGAAGTGTGCTGTGCGTTTGGATGGCTGAACGTTGTTAATAAACCAATTTGAAAATTTTCGACTGCCGCAAGAAAATTATTTGGCCTCCCCTTAAGGTGTGAGTCACCTTTAAATGTCCTTATCAATTATTTCAGCAAAATTAAAACTAGGAAGCCGGCTAGATAATATTCTGTCAGAATTGTGTACGGTTATAGTTCTCCGCCTGTCATTCTGTATTTTTGCCCTGACGTGACTACAGTCTCCGGCATATACTTATCTGTGAAACTGGGGCCTTTTCATAATGGAAAACAGTGTCTTCGAGACCCCGTGGGGCAAAACTGGTTACGTTATCTCGGTAACAGTCGGTAATTCATTGTGAGGGCAGGAATCGTCATAAAACTGGGGGATGCAGTGCAAAAGTGGAAAAGTCAAGGAATCAGTTACTGTCTTCTAACAAAACATAAAAAGCAGGTCCATGGGGTTGAGGAAACTTGTTTCTACGTCTACATCCTGTACGGGGTTACTGTATCTCTTTAGCTCGATTATCGTTACTTATTCTGACTCTGGGCAGTCCTTGTCTGTGTTTTGTTAACATCATCGCTATGTACAAAGACATCTGTGTGAGTGTATTCTTTGAGTCCTTTTCTCATATGTCCTGAATTGTGAATACTTGCTTATGCCAACCGATGGCAAAAACAATATTGAACTAGTTCAAGAGAAGTAATCAAACCGTATTTTAACAGACAGCGGTATGAGTTGATCTGGAGACTACACTTCACGGACAACAGAATCAAGGTGGAGAATTACCATCTTGAGAATCCCCAAAACTAGAACATGTGTATGAGGTTTGACTACACACTAATGTAGCAAAATATCAAAGCTTCCCCCATGTGCAGGCTGCATAAATCGAAAGAAAGAGTCTGCACGTGATCTTTCACGTTTCTGCCCGGTGTCTAATGCATGGAAGTGCAGGTAAATGCTGCCAATAAGGACATGAGAATTCAAATATTCTCAGACAGTGAGAACACCGTATGGTCAGGAGAATCTGCACACTGAGCTCTTCAGTGAGAATCTGCTATTTATTCCATTTGCTCTGTTTTAACATCATTTTACTTCTGAGAAACTGGAGACTTTTGCAAATCTAAATTATAAGGTGCATCAATGGTAAATTACAAGTCAATGCAAATTCTCTATCTGTGCACGCACATACATAAATGCCATATATGCATGGACGCATACAGCATCTGACATATCCCCCTTTTGGGTTGATAATGAAAATGGTAATCATACCATGTACAGAATCAGTCTCTCTCTGATTTGCATCACCATAAACTCTTGACCTCAAATTCAAGACCGTTTTCATGGCCATCAAAGTGATTTGTACAAGGATAACAGGAGGGTACAGGTGCTTTCGGGCCAACTGATCAATGTGACTTTGATGAAGTTTAGACTGCTTTCCACTGGTGGCTGCCCACGGCATTTTGGGAAGCCGCCCCCAGCAAAATCAGTCGCACCTGATGCCAACAGGTGGCAATTCACGTCGGTGCAACATTTCTGGGGGAGAATTCTTTTGGTTTTGTGCCACAAAGAGCTGATTCTGTGTTCTGTTGATGAGTGTCTCCAAAGTGTCTGAGATGCCACCCACCTTGGTGTTCGGTTTAATTGAAAAATCAGGGAATCAGCTTATGGGATTCGATATTCCATGCAGAATGGGATTTAATTTTTCTTTCGATGTGTATATACGCATGGCACTCTACACTTTAAATCTTTGCCTGGATAACTGTCCTTTTGTGTTGTATTTATTTACATTTAAAAGTAGGCCGGTGATGGGTAGTAAGGAGGGCACGTATTGCACGGAGCACTGGGTGTTATACGCAAATAATGAATCATGGAACACTACATCAAAAACTAGGGATGTACTGTATGGTGACTAACATAATAAAAAATTATTATAAAAGTAAACTGGACAGTTTCTGACACCTAAGAATAAAACTATGTTGTCATCATTTATTAAAGGTTTGCGGATCTCACAATAAAAAAGCAGAAATTTTATGCGTGCCAAGAAAAAAAATCAGGCAACCCAATGCAAGAAAGCTATCATCTCGTGGGGATAGGCAGAGGTACTAAGGACAAAATCTGAACAATTATTGGGGAAAACCTTCGGGTCCTTGTTAGATATTAAAGCTGTGAGATCCTGCTGCAGTGTTAATTTAACAAATTCAAACTGGGGCTTGTTGCTGACGTCTGACTTTGGTTTATTGTGTTTGCAGACCGTGTTTCACACAATTCTCGCTACCACGTGTGGCCCGAGTCCTCAGCATCCGTGAGTTTTTCAGGCGGTGTGGCAGCCCAGAACCCTAGGCAGGCACTGCCCACCACCTGCACTCCCGTCCCCGAAACGCTCTCTATATAGGACCATTCTTTGGACCCATTTCCCTCTTCTTAATTTTTTATATTCTTTTACTACCCAAATTCTGGGATCTTGTCATCACTGCCTGCTCTCCCTTGAGAATTTCCATTCCTCTGAAGCCTTGGACGGTGCTGGCTGGGGAGCAAGAGGGGAACACACGGTCTCAAAGAATCTGCACTCCGGGGCTAAAACCAGGTTTGCTATTAGGCTTGCTCTAGGGCTCCTCAGGCCATCCCCCTGTCTGGTTTCACAGGCTTCCCAGAGGGAGACATCATTTTCCTTCTTGTGTAAGCGAATTTCATTGTATCATTGTGTTTCCCAGACACCCCCAGTCAGTCCCTCTCATTACTCAACACTGTATCTCCTGCTTTATTGCCATGATCTCTGATTCCGAATGCTCTTGAGCTAATTCTGGATATGCACACACACTCAGCTGATCCTTTCAACACACTGACCCCACGGTTGTCTGAAATCTTACGGCCCCTGATTGTTCTCCCTCCCCACTAATTCCCCACACGTTATTATTTCTAATATGCACCAATCCTGCACCAGCTCAGTAACTCCCTCCCAATACATTACCACCAATCATTCACTTCCCCGGCATCTCCAATCCACCGAACCTACCAAATGTGCCCTGAATCACACCTTTTTTCCTGTTTCCCCACTTACATCCCATGGCAAAATGTCATGCTCACTCCCATGCTTACTTCCTGAAGTGCTGGCCTCTCTTGTTTTGTTGTATGATCTTGGAAAATACACAACTCTGACTACATACACCTCAACCTGCACCCCCCCCCCCGCCCCCGCAGCCTCCAAGAACGTACATAAACACATGAACCACTCAGACTTCCCATTTTTTGCTGGTGAATTTCAATGGCGGCCTCCAAGCACTCCTAGGATGCTTCTCCAAACCTACCATGCATCCTTCAACTGGATAGAGATTTCTGCAGTTTCTGCCCCTGGAATCGCAGCACTCTGCCCCGGTCAGCTGACCGGTTTGCATGCAAGCAAGGAGACCAAGGCACCCACGGGATTCCCCCTGCATGTCCACCGCCCTGCTCACTTCTGCACGCTCATACTCTGCCTCATGGTTCATGCTGATGGATGACAGATACGGCCCTCTTCCCTCCACACTGTGCAAGGGTTCCCTCGCTTCCTGCGCTCTCAAGGATACAAGCACTGGATTGATCCCCAAGTGGAGCTTTCCCATCCACCAAAATATTGGCCATTTTCCCACCTTCAAAAGAAATCTGCTCTAGACCCACACTCTCAAAAGGTTCATGGCCCTTAGTTGCAACTCCCATGTGCAGCTAAATTGCCCTGAAAGATGTCCCTCCTCACCACGCCCCTACTCTCCCACCAGCTCGATCTTGCCGGAAGATACTCCAGGCAGGGCCCTGCTGCTCTCACTTCCCGGAGCTTAATTACCTAAAGGTCACTGATAGCTTCACGGAGCCAAATCCAACGTTCCTTTCTCAGGGTCTGTCCCCAGACAGTTCACCTCCTTTGTAACTGGGCCTTGAGGACAACGGCTCCTTTGTTTGGTCATGGGGGCTGCTGGTGACGCGTGTGCCTGGAGTCCCAAGACGGTGGCTGTTTCTCACACCCCTGTATCACTTCCATCTCTTTTTCCCTGACCCCTTAGTACCCTCAGGTTCCAGAACCCCGTCTTGGGGCATCCGTGCCCTTTGCTGGCCGTCATTCCTGGGCGATCACAGTCACTCCCACGCCATGCGATGCCACAGATCCCATCTCTGATTCCCCTGCTGCAAACCTTCCTTCCAAAGCTCAGCCTCAGTGAACTCAGCAACGGTATTCAGAACCATTACATTCAGCGCTGTTTTCCCCACCTCCGAAAAAATGTGCTCTGCTGCATTTTCACTGTTTTCCAGGTGAAATATTTCCTAGCTTCCGTGTTGCTCTATTCTTTGATCAATGAGTCTATGCCAGTTTTATTTCTCAATTCCAAGTATGTAAGATTTCCTAGTTGTCTGTGTGTGCATCCAGAGAAATAAACTCTGTGATTTTATTCCTTTGAAAGGGATTGGAACGTGCTTTATAGCCCAGCGTATGGTCTACTCTGGTGAATATTTCATGTGATCTTCTCGAGGATGTGTGTTCTAAAGTGCAGACGTAAGGCTTTCTAAGGGACAATTAAGCTTATTTGGCTAATAGTGTTTTATGATCTTACCTATTTACAGTCTTCTGATTTTGCCTCTGCCTACCAGTAATCTAGAGAGGTTTGTTAAAATCCCCAGCTGTGGTCAGGGACCTCTCTCCTCCTCCTGTGAGCTTCTGCCGCTTAATTCCCAAAGTGCTCTCGTCAATTCAGAACTGGGGTAACCTTTGCTGAACTACACAAGGCTGCCGATTCTGATCCTTTCAAAGAAGGGCAGTGGGGTACAAAAAGGGGAACAGGCGGAGAAGAAACCAAGTCCCTAAAGAGACTGCTCCTTTGTGGGGGGATGGCCCGTCCCCAAGCAACCTGGCACATGGAGGTGGTATCGATTCAGGGGATGTGTGTGAAATTGCTGGCATTGAGCATGACACAGGGCACACACTCTTGAGCTAGCTGCATTATGTTTATAACGAGACCACACTACCTCTGAGTCGTTCCGGTAAGTGACATATCCTTGCAGGAATTTCCCTGCAAAGATTCAGAAGCTGACAAGCTGTACCTTGAAATTCTTTCCACAGCTGGCTGTGATAGATGTATGCTAACGTGTTCTTTCTCCTACATTTCAATGCAACCCATTTCTCCAACCCTTTACTTCTATTTCCCCAGCTAAGATGCCGTTTTAGCAGACACTCCTCTCTCTCAGAATTCCCACCCATAGGGGCAACTGGTCTACTTATATGGTTTAGACTAGGTATTCTTTAAAAAACCAGTCTTCTTTATGGTCATTTTTGTATATTTCTTTTCAAGCAGCCCATCCATATGTGCGCTTGTCAAATAATTGTGTATTTTTACTTTAATCACCTATAATACTCACATTATCATTCTTTTTCTCACACTTTCTGGAACTTTAATAACATTTAAACTCCGTAGGACAGAAACCATATTTCTTCTAGTCAGGAACCCTAGCGTAGCATGATGGCCAGTGAAGGGTGCTTTTACTGGACACGGTTTGGACAACCCCGTGCATAAGGAACATTCTTCTTTACAGACAGCCTCAGGAACGATGCATTTTTCCATTTTGTGGATGTTTACTGAGCTCCCACTACACATCTGCTACCTCCCCAAGTTTCTCTGGCACTGACACCGCCCTAAGAAACATAAAGCACGTCAGAGATGGAGGGGGGGTGGGCATAAGGACTGTCAGTACTGTTCAAACACAGGTCAGAGGTTGTCACTGGAACAGTGTGTTACTTGAGCTGATTGGCACTTTTGAGGGTCAGTTTTTAAATTTAAATTCAATTATCACTTCCTCTTACTTACATCTGCAAACCATATCCATAAATACATATGCAAACTTATCCATCACACCGATTATGAATTAACCACTAGGACAGCTACTGGAGAAACAAGGTAATTCTAGAAATGACGCTGCAGGGGTTCAGAGCAAGGAAAACGTAAGCGAAGAGATGAGAATGCCGTTGTATGGAAGGAGGAAATGAGTCCCCGTGTAGAAACAGCTCACCATGGGCGGGGGCCTCCAATCATCTCCCCACCCCTGGGATTGCATCTCCAACAAAGCTGACTGACCTGAGCCAGGGAAGCTGGGTCTTCACCACTGCTGAACATCTGTAATGACTTATGTCTACGTCAGGCTCATTTAAGTGGAGACAATGTAGGATATTAAACATCAGCATCTACAGGTATTTTCATAAATAACCGTGAGATGGGAAATTATGCGCTGTGTGTGTGGGGGGGGGCGATGCATGCTCTTGTGTGGACGGGAACGACAATATTGATTTACCTAAATCCCTAGTCTTACACTTCATCTTCTTTAAGCACTTGGAAACAGATTTGCATTGACAACTCTGTCTACCTCTCAATTATTCAGGAGGCTGTACCAGGACACAGGAGCAGGGAAGATTCTGCATCCAGCTGGAATCCAATATTTCCCGAAGACTAATGACTCTGTGCGTTACTTAGGATACTGTGTAGCAAGCCTTCTGGACAGAGAAGTTTTATGATTTTAAATAATGAAATGTAACCACCTTTCAGGAGGTCTGGGAGCCTGAGGGCTGCCATTTCCCCAGCTGTGTGTTACAAGGCCTATTAGGGTAGGAGCCCTGGCAAGCAAGAAAACTCCCGGTGTTCTGTAATAAAAGGCAAACAAAATTCACCAAAATTCTGACCTTGTTTGCACCTAAGGAAATAGAAATGTAAGCACACAGTGCCGAAAGGAAAAAAATGGGCAAATCCAAAATCAGTGTTAGACTAAAATGTAGATCTGAAATGGTTTGGCAAACAAAAGTATTTAGAAAACAGAGGTGCATACAAACTGTGATATTCAAATGATTACACAGATGGAATTTTATAGAACATTGCATACCAGGAACAACTGCATTTCACACCAACCAGAAAACCCTAACACTACTAACAAAATTATACAAATATGTAATCTGACAACACTGAAGTAAAATTAGAAACTAAGAACAAAAAGTTAGTGAAAAACATGTCATATACTTGGATCGCAAAATACACTTTGAAGCAATGCAGGTGTTCAAAAGAAAAATATCATGGGAATTAGAAAATACGCAGAATTCAAAGACAAACATCATCACACAGCAAGTCAGGTGACTAAAGCAGAATTTTAAGGGAGAAATATGAAAGACAAAGATAAGAAAGAGTCAGAAAACCCATACTAAATGCAAAGACAGTATGAAGAAGGAAGGAAGAGGTAAATATAGCAAAGAAAATAAGTGGGTGGTTTGCAACGGAATGGCAGAGAAAATCAATAGAGCAAATAAAATCTAGACCACTGGCTAATGAGAAAAGTCCTATCATGGAAAACACACCGCAAAGGCTGATGAAGGACACAGCATGACTAGTCAGCAGTATACTAAAACAGGACACAGTATCCCAGAGCAGAGACAATCGTAACAGGATAAAAGGAGTAACTGTATCTCACCAGAATAGGTTTTCAGCTAATAACCTAACATATGCAAGAGGACAGTTTAGCTACTGTAGTCTATTCGTTAATGATCTTCAATAATCAGCTAAAATAGATAACGCTACCTGAGTGAGGACAGTCGAGGAAGGCAGAGCCGAGACACCAGCCCTAAGCTGGTGAGAACTGAAGTTGGATGTGAGTACCCCAGTACACTGGGGTTCATTATACTACTCTCTCCCCTTTTGTAAATGCTTAAAAATTCCCATTTTCCAGGGGCACCTGGGAGGCTCAGAGTGCAGCATCCAACCCTTGGTTTTGGCTCAGGTCTTGATCTCAGGGTTGTGGGATCAAGTCCTGCATCAGGCTGCACAGTCAGCAGGGAGTCTGCTTGAGATTCTCTCTCTCCCCCTCTCCTTCTGCCCCTCCCCCTGCTCATGTGTGCTCTCTAAAATAAATTTTAAAAAACTCCCATTTTGTAAAAAAAAAAAAAAAAAAAAAGAAGAAGGAAAGAAAGAAAAAAAATAAATAACTGTGTCCCCAAATGACACCAGTCCATCACCAGTTTATATAGGAACATTTTATGAAACATTATAAGGGGGCTCCTTTTACTTGCAAATTCAGTAAAGTGGCAGATATAAAATTAATACACAGAAATCTGTTACATTCCTAGACGCTATGGAAAGAGCTAGAAGTAAATCTAACCAAGGAGGTAAGAGACCTACACCCTGAAACTCTAAGACACTGGTGAAATTGAAGATGACACAAATAAATGGAAAGGTAGTCCATGCTCATGGACTGGAAGAATTAACACTGTTAAAATTCCATACTACCCAAAGCAATCTACAGATTCAATACAAAATCCCTATCAAAATACCAGTCGCAGTTTTCACAGAACTAGAACAAATAATCATAAAAATTTTATGGAACCACGAAAGACCCTGAAGAGCCCAAGGAATCTTGAAAAAGAAAAACAAAGCTGGAGGTATCATGATCCCAGACTTGGAAGATACACGACAAAGCTTTCCTTCATAAAGCAACAGAAGTCAATAATGCAGACTTTTTTTCTACTAGTAAATGCCAGAAAATTACCAAGTGAGCTGTTCAAGCAATGAATGCATTAGACTCTGGGAAACAAAAGGGCAATTCTTTTACAAGTTTGTTACTGTTGTCCATGTTCTAGACCCTGAGACATTTTCCCTTCTGCGTGGAATGACCTGTTGCTTTGTTTCCTCTCATTGGTACCTGTGCTTTTGTGTTTTAAACAATGTAGTTGATAACCAAGATCTGATAGTACTATCCTCCAGAAATGCCATGCAGCTCCCAACATCTTACTTAAAATAGAGTTTGTTCTGATTGCTACATGCTTTTTTCTCTCTACATACTCCCATACTCGGGCATTGTCTTTACTATCACTCTGTTACATTTTAGGCTCCTTGTGTTTTTGTCATTGTAACTGCATTATGCTTCCTATACTGTAAACTCTCCTTGAGCACTGTATCAAGTAATTAGTGCTGACAGCTGAAAGGAGAGAGAAAGAACCAGAGATGGGAGCCCTGGAAAATCAGTGCTTTTTACTGTAATAATTTATCAATTTTTATTTGAGAGAGAGCATGAGTGGGAGGCTCAGAGGTAGAGGGACAGAGACTCTCCAGCAGACTACACTGACTGTGGAGCCCAACGAGGGGCTCGATCCCACGACCCTGAGATCATGACCTGAGCTGAAACCCAGAGTTGACGCTTAGCTAGCCAACTGAGCCAGCCAGGCGCCCCAATAATTTATCAATTTTAACTGAATTCCATTTTAGCCCAGCTCACCACGTTACAGGGATGTGAATACACCAAACCCACCTTGTTCACTGTTACTTCTACAAATACACACAGACAAGCCCATGAAAGCAGAAGTTTTATATCCACCCCTGACTTTACAGAATTATTTAATAAAACATAACTCACTATGGTTACATACTCATCACTTTAGACACTTACGCAAGAAAAATCCTAGAGCATACAACGAAAAGAGGCCGAAAATCACATTAGTGTCTGCCCTACAGGAACTGAGTAATGAGCCCGTACCGATAATTAGACACAACAGTACTGAATTTCACTAGTGAAAGTACTGAAAAGCATAACTGTGAACATAAAGGACTCTCGCAAAGGTAAAATGAGATCATCGAGGTGTCGGCAGTGTGAAATGAATGAGATCAGTCTTGCTACCAGCAGCCCATCGCTCTAAGATACAAGTGTTGGAAACAGCCCTGGAGGACACTGCTAACATCAGTCTCTGAGATGAAGCCTTTGGAGGAAAAAAGGCTGCCTCAGTCAGAATGTTCTATTGTGGTGTTTCACCACCATTATTCATGTCACTAAGTTCCCAAACGCTGGATCTCCCGTCCCATTAGGGACTTCGGGGCATGCCTTTCTTTTACTACTAGCGAAGGTTGAGGTGCTCTAGTCTGGTCTTTGTAGGGACGGGGAGGGGGGCTTGGGCACGTACTGACTTCTGAGTGGGGCAAAGTTCACAGAGTACGATTTTCCTTCCGAATAGCAAAGTGGCCAACCGTACAAAGGACACGTAGGCACGGCATAGATGATCTTGCCGTTTCGCTTCGCCTTATGCCCGTCCCAGAGAAATGCCACCTACAGCCGGGAGAACCGAGGCATACGAGGACATCTGCACTCCCAAAGAACGCACGGGAGGAACCCCTGCATCACAATGATGCTGGCCTTTTTTTTTATAGACATTTTTGTTTTTTAACGAAAACGAAAAAGTGATCCCCTCTGTAGTAAGGCACAACGCCGTTCCATCAAGGGAACAAAAGAAACCCTGCTAAAATGCCTAGAGATGATCTCAACAATATACAGAGTTTCAGAGATCCAAAGGAAAATTAATTCTCCAAGGTCAGGGGTTGCTCACAAGCTAGGAATTCAAGTGCACGTCAGGACAGGATGACCTCAGAGGATCAGACACAATTACGGGACACTTGGGGTGTCCTTCATACCATGATGCAAACCATGTCACTTACCTAAAATTTATTCCAGGGAAAGGAAAAACAGTGCATTCAGTTAACTCAGGACGTGGCAACTCAGCTTAGTAGAGGAACGTCTAATTTTAAACTGCACGGAACATTGTTTTGCCACCAACTTAACCAATTGTTATTTCCCCTGACTGACCGGGTCATCAAGCTATGTAAGCCAGCATGTCATACTGATAGCAGGAAACATTTTTTAAAAAGGAAAATGCTTACAATAGGACCATGAACCTGTGAATGGAACAGAGCGCACCCCAGTGCACATAGGACCTGGCTTTGCACGTCGGCCTCATGCACCAGCATCCTTCGTTGTTGTCCAACGAATCTTACAAACCACCACCTTCCCTCCCCCGCTTGCTCGCCCGGAAAAACCATCAGCACGAATGGGAAGCGGCACATAAGTCCTGTTTCCGGTTACTCTGTCTCCCTATGACTTTCATGGAGACCACCGGGCTCTACAACGAGCTGCCAGTGTTCTAGGCCTATCGATGCTGGAATGGAGGACACCTTCCCTACCTCAACTCCTTGACTCCGGGACCTCTGTCCTTGTGGGGCACACGCAGACCCCTGGTTACTGCTTCTGAGAAACCGCCTTGTTTTCAGGAGTGGAGCACGCATGGTCAACAAAAGAGAGCCTGTATTTTTCAGTGATTTCTAAATATTTTGTATGTTCTATTCCTTCCACCTGCTCTGTTTTGGTTTCTCTCTTTGACTTTTGGATGATGTTTTTCTTTTCCTGTTTTCCCGCTCAAAGATTATTCTGTAGCTTCTTAAAAAAATTTTTTTTCCAGAACATGATTTAAATGAAGTCTGAATGTACACAATATTTTTTTCCTTCTCCTGAAGATCCCAAGGGCCTTCGCTCATAAATCCTGACATTTCCTTTCCAATTTATAAGCAGGTACTGTCATATATACTTAGCTACATCTTATTTTACTTTCATTTCCATAAGACAGTGTTGCTTTCATTTAATAAAGTCAATGTTTGTTCAGATTTACGTATGCATTTTACCACCTGCAATATTCCTTTTTCCTTGTGTCTCAGACCTTTAATTGGAGATTGTGTTCCTTCCTCTGGAGACTTTGCCACTGTTATTAAAATAACGTTAAAAACCTGAGACCTGGCTGCCGTTATGAAGATAAATTCTCAGGCTATCCAGTTTGACTCACAGCATCTTAATTTGGTGCTTGGTCTTGAAGGATATTTCCACCGGATTTACAGTGGTAGGACTGTGATACTGCTGAGAAATCTGATGTCAGACGAGCCCTTCTTGCCTTGTTTTCTTTTCTTGTATCTTTTCTGACTTTCTGCACATCTTTTCTTTGTGTTGGTACTCTGAACTAATCATCAGTGGGTTCTCCATCGGAGTCTTTTTGGACTCATCGCACTTGTCTTTTTAGGCTGAGATTTGTAGCTCACGTCAGTCCAACAGAATCCTGAGGCGATAGGATTTGAAGGACAGCTCCATCCCCCTCCCTGTTTTTCTCACTTGTCGTCCTAGGCAGCAGGTACGTACAGGGTAGATGCTTTCCACTGTGTTCTTTGTATCCCCTAAGCTCACTCTGTGACAAGTTCCCACCGCTCGGTCTACCGAAGCTGGGTAACATTCCAAGATGGCTTCCACGTCATCGTTCTTCAGGTATACAGAGCACAATTATATTAGGTTTCCCATAGGATCCATATGCAAAATTCCATATTTGGAATATCTGCTGCTTTGATCATTTATCTTCTTTTATTGGCTTTTCAAACAAGTCTGTGCTGTCTTTATGGATTTGACCATGAACTCAGATTCGATGTTGATTTATCTAAGTTCATCGAAAACGTGTGTTAAAGGTGGATGGGGATAGGCTGGTAGGTATTTAGGAGGGCACGTATTGCATGGTGCACTGGGTGTTATGAGCAACTAATGAATCATCGAACTTTATATCAGAAACCAGGGATGTACCGTACGGTGACTAACATAATAAAACATTTTTATTAAAAAAAAAAAGAAAGGTGGATTACTGACACCAGCTAGCATGCCAGGAATCGGAAGATAATTACAGCTATTTTAACCTAAATTTGAGCACATATTCAAACAAGGCAAATAGAATTTGGGCTGCAACCGTCCTGTGCATTGACTTGTGGTCAGGATTACTCCAGACGTAACCTTCCATTTACTCAGCCCCCTACCCCAAGCAGAACTGCTCCTTTCCCATGCACTTTTGGAAGTTGCTGGGTGGGCCGGGGGACAAGGGAGCTCCTGTTAACCTTCCTTTGCATGACATAAAATCATTACACCCCGAAGCTTAATACTACTGGCTTTCCATCTCACAGACTATAAAATCCAAGTCCTTCTATTTGCATGCCATGCCAGATGCGGTAAGCCTGCTCTCTGACTTAAACTGTTCATTTTCTCTACCCGCACGCGGTACTTTGGGCACTCTGGTTTCTCTTCTGTTACTGGAACACGCTGAGACCACTTAGCTGTGCACAGCTGACTGATGGATTGCCTTCCCCCCTCCACAAGGTGGCCCCTTGGTGTCCAACCTCAATGTCTCCTCTTCAGTAGCACCTTCACACCTGGCATGTTCAATCTCATTCTCCTATTTCTCTCGATGGCACCTGCTAGCAGCTGACTTTTTCAGGTTGCAGCTCTGCTCCTTTTGAATCATCTGTTGCCAGAAATGAAGCCATCAGAATAGACCCATGTGGAGGAAATCCCTATGTCCGTGTAGCTTTGATGAATCCATGGCCAGGACACAGCGGCCACTCCGCAAATATTTCTGCAGTGCATAAATAGCGGGTTTACAGCGTGGGGGGTCAAACCTGAAATCACGGACTTGTACCTCTGTTCTCTGTACATCACAGAGACCAGTAAGTTCTGGACATTCAGTCCAGCTCTTAAAGAAAAGGGTGTATAATTTGCTTCAACTATGAAGAGAGTCCCTCCTGAAATGAGCTGGAATTTGTATTCTGCTCATGCTGCCTCTGTTTCTATTGACTCTAGGTGAAAGTAAATAAAGACAGATATGTTGGCAGAAAGGAGAAGGATGCATTTGCAGAAAAGAGGAACTCCAGAGGGTCAATTCTTTCGCATTAGGCAGTCAATTACTGTGAGCAGCCTGCATTCGCCCAGGGTCTAACAGAGTGTGCTGTGTGCAGAGAATCTGGGGCGAGGGGCCAGACTGCCATCACAGTAGTTTTTGGTCTGTTTTGATCCACTTAAGAAAAGCATTCAAAAAAAAAAAACAAAAAACAGATACACATCCACATCAATAATTTAGTACCATTTTAGGTGAGTTCCAGCACACTGGGTTTTAAAAGTGGAAACTGCAAAATGCACCCATTTGAAATGGCTGAATAAAATTCTTGCAAGATGTGTGGATTCATATGTGGTGTGAATGTCTACAGCATATTTAAAAAATTAAATGGTGCTCCATTTTCAGGGGTAAATGTGCCATCTTGCAAGTATGTTTAATGCAAAGGCATACAGATAAAAATACAAGGAAGATGAAAATTTAAAAGCAGCAAATGTTTTTATGCACAGTGTCTTTCTGCATATGAAATTATATAGACATATATATAACACGTAATTTACATACTGCCAGAGAAAGACACACGTACGCGCGCACACACGAGGAAGAGAAAACACCATCCAGAGACAATAGAGTTCTTCGTACTCCTCAGAAAGAAGCAAACACATTAGATACAGTATTTGTTTGTTTGTTTTTTAACCAAAAAAGATAACAAATTCCCCAAGGAAAATGAAGTTATTGGGAGGAAATTAGGTTCATGTCAGAACAAAGGATCAAATTAGTAGATACAGGATATGTGAATCTTGACTGTTTTTGCTCCAATAAAATTAGACGTTAGAACTACATAAAAATCACTTCCTTCCTGCGTCCAGTAGGACTTTTATATATTGCATATAAATATATATTACTTGGTTAATAATAGCCATTATCTGGGGCTCCTGGGTGGCTCAGTTGGTTAAGTGTCTGCCTTCAGCTCAGGTCATGATCTCAGGGTCCTGGGATCGAGCCCCGTGCTGGGCTGCCTGCTCAGCGGAGTCTGCTTCTCCCTCTCCCTTTGCCCCTCCCCCCACTCATTCTCTCTCTCAAATAAATAAAATCTTTAAAAATATAAAAAATAATAATAGCCATGATTTCTGTAGGTGAAATAATTCAGCACAGTGTCTCCGTATTCTAAAATGGATTGTGGATGTCTGGCACCTATATAACATTATTTTGAGTAAATGTCTTTCAATAGTGCACTGTCTATCTTCTTTGCCATACAATGAAGCTTATTGACTGTACAGTTTTCTAGATGTTCTGAGAAAGTCTCTTCAGTCTCAGCGATCTGTATTCACGGCTAATGCCATAAGCACACAGCAGGGTCGGTGTGCACGTAACTGAATAGGGGCATATGGATTCTCTTTTGCTCTGTACCTCAAACACTGGTTTCTCCCTTCGCTACCATCCTGATTGTCCTGCAGACAGACCACCCAGTCTCTTCTACGGGAGCTCAAGGAAGCCTTCCCAATTTAAAGAGCATTGCCGTTCCTGAGCTTCCTACAGCATGTTCCACCCTCCAACCAGCTTGTGCTTCCTCAAACACCGTGATGCCTTAGTAGCCATAATATTCACCTCCGGTCAGGTCTCCTACTGCTATTCTTTCAGATTTGGAATCATTTACTCTCCCTTTCTTCCTCTTAACAGCACATGCTGGAATTCAGCCTCTCCTTGTTTTATGTTTTGTTACCAGCTCTATGTTCCCCCAGAAAAAATTCACTCCTAGAGCTTCATGGGCATTTCTGTGCTCAAAGTCAGCCAAACCTGGGTCTCTAATAAATTTTTCTTCTTTAAACTTGGATCCATGTACCCACGGTCTAGCAGACTTCCTTTGGCTACCTGGATAACTCAAAGCCAGTTCCACATCCATCTGTGTACCCACACTTCACTTTTCTTCTTCCACAGGTCATGGGTGAGCTTATACTGAGTCTGCAACTCAGTGACAATGAGTAAAACATGATATTGCATCCTCGGGAAGCCAGTGCATGCACCAATCTTTCAGAATCTCCTGGCAGCTTTCCTATGAGTCCCTCTCAAGTCCTCCATCAGCATGCGCCTCTTAGTTCAGACCACCACCGTCATTCCTGAAGACCCCTGGCCTTACTGGTCTCCCCACCTTCAGACTCTGTCATGGAAGCTCACCACAAAGACGTGAACATGATCAACTGTTCAAGAATCTTCTGTGCTGTCTAGTGCCCCCAAGAAGAAAACCCTATTATTTAACCTGGGCTTTGTGTGACTCTACCCTTCTCCACCTGCCATATTCTAGATATGGGCGTTCATCTCCTTTTTGCTACCATGACAAATTACCACAAACTTAGTGCCATAGGACAACACACATTTATTATCTCCTAGGGACACAGTTCAGAAATCCAGCGCCGGTCTCACTGGGCTAGCAACAAGGAGTCAGCAGAACCTGATCCCTTCACAGGGACATGAAAAGTGAATCCGTTTTCTTGCCTACTGAGGTGCTTAGAAGGCATCCCCATTCCTCAGCTCATGTCCCTATCCTCTACCTTCAAAGGCAGCCATGGCTGACCATGTTTTTCTCACATGGCATCACAAGGACTCCTCTCCTTCCATCTTCCTTTGTTAAGGATGCTTGAGATTACAGGGTACCCCTGGCCCCAATAATCCAGGGTAATCTTTCCATCCCAAAGTCAGTTGGCTGGCAATCCTAATTCCAACCGCAACAGTTTTCCTTTGTTCTCTAACATAACACATCCCTGCTTATAGAGATTAAGAGAGGAGCCATGTTTGTCTGCCACACCTGAGGGTCTTCATGCCATAAAAAATGACCTAACAGTTGACCACTACCCTCTACCTCAGGAAGGCTCACATCTGTTTTCTTTTACCATGGCATATTCACACACCTTGAAATTATCTTTAATAATTCTGGTTCATTCTGGAGATCCCATTCAAGAGATCAACTCTTGAATTTCCCCCCTCTGATTGATCAGTTCTCTCTGGCCATACTTAAGAGCTCTCCTGTGATCCCCATTGGGGAAATCCTTAGGAAAATTTTTGATAATGGTCCCAAGGCTCCTGACAGCATCTAAGTCATTTTCCTTCTTTAGGGGGCTGATAAGATCAACATATGATCTGTCATTCTCAAGATAATATGGTAGCATATGTGCAGAACAGAGAACATGTAATGTGTCCGAAGCTCATATGGAAAGCATGTTTGATTTTGCTACATAGTGGGTGGAAATCTGCCCTTCAATATCCCAAAGAAAGTAAGACAATTATAAATGGGTATAAGCATGGACCCATTAGGACTTCCCAGACAAAAGTGGTATGATGCCTTAGAACACCTCATTCCTAGTATATTAAATTAGTTGACATAAAGGGATGCCCTTCTTTTGTCTACCATCATAGCATACCAAACACCTGAGGTCTAGGTTCCAGAATGACTTGAAAATTTAAGTTGCCTTTCTTTAAATAAAATGCCTAGGAACAAAGCTAACCAAGGAAGTGAAGGACCCATACTCTGAAAACTACAATGTGTTGATGAAACACACTGAAGGCAATGCAAACAAATGGAAAGGTAGCCCATATTCATGGATTGGAAGAATACTGTTAAAATGTCCATACTCACCAAAGCACTCTACACAATGTATTCCCTTACCAAAATACTAGTAGCATTTTTCACAGAACCAGAACAAATAATCCTAAAATTTATATGGAACCAAAAAAGACCCCAAATAGCCAACACAATCTTGAAAAAGAACAAAGCTGAAGGTATCACAATCCCAAATTCAAGATACACTACACAAAGCTGTAGTTATCAAAACAACAAGGTCCTGGCACAAAATACACACATAGATCAATCGAACAGAATGGAGAACCCAGAAATTAACCCATGCTTATCTGGTCAATTAATCTTTGACAAAGGAGACAAGAATTTCATCTCTTCAATAAATGGTGCTGGAAAAACTGGACAGGCACATGCAGAAGAATTAAACTGGACTTTCTAACACCATACATAAAAATAAACTCAAAATGGATGAAAGACCTAATATGAGACCTGAAATCATAAAAATCCTAAAAGAGAGCACAGGAAGTAATTTCTCTGACATCAGTCATAGCAACATTTTTCTTGATAGGTCTCCTAAGGCAAGGGAAACAAAAGCAAAAATAAACTATTGGGACTACATTAAAAAAAAAAAAAAAAGCTTCTGACAGCAAAAGAAACCATGAACAATATAGAAAGGCAACCTTCTGAATAGGAGAAGATAGTTGCAAATGATATATTCCACAAGGGATTAAGATCCAAAATATATAGAGAATTCAGACAAGTGAACACCAAAAAAGCACCCAAATAATCCTATTAAAAATGAGCATGGGGCCTGAATAGACATTGTTCCAAAGAAGACATCCAGATGGCCAACAGACACTTGAGAAGATGCTCAACATCAACCAGTCATAAGGAAAATTCAAATCAAAACCAGAATGAGGTATAACTATACACCAGTCAGAATAGCTAGGATCAAAAAGACAAGAAATAACAAATGTTGGTGAGGATGTGGAGAAAAAGGAACCCTCATGCGCTGTTGAAGGAAATGCAAAATGGTGCAACCCCTATAGAAAACAGGATGGCGGTTCCTCAAAAAACTGAAATAGAAATACCATATGAGCCGATAATTCCAGTACAAAGTATTTGCCCAAAGAAAACAAAAGCACTAATTTGAAAAGACATATGCAATCCTATGTTTATGGCAGCATTAGTTACAATAACGAAGATATGGAAGCATCCCAGGTGTCCACCTATGTATACACAATAGAATATTACTCGGCCATTAAAAGAATAATTTCTTGCCATTTGCGACAATATGGATGCAACTAGAGAGTATTATGTTAGGTGAAACAGGTCAGAGAGAGAAGGACAAATACCGTACGATTTCACTTATATGTGGAATCAAAAAAGAAAAACAAAAAACAAAAAGCAGAAACAGAGACATATATATAGAGAACTGATGGGTGCTGGAGGAGAGGGGGATGGGGGATGGGGAAAATGGCTGAAAGGGAGTGGGACATGTGGGCTTCCAGTGATGGCATGAATAAGTCACGGTGATGGAAGGCACAACATAGGGAATGTCGTCAATGGTACTGTAATAGTGTTGTACGGGGACAGATGGCACCTATAGGCATGGTCAGCATAGCATAGGACACACAGAAATTCACTATGTTGTACACCTGAAACTAATGTAACATTATGTGTAAACTATACTTCAAGAGACTAAGTAGTTTAACTACTTTAGCCATAAGTGGGAAAGTGCATTGGTGCTGCCAGATATTGGAGATGTACTTCATAGGCTAACTGATGTGCTGTTTCAAACTTGACACCATTAAATAAAAATTTAAAAGGGGGGAAGTCCCTATTTTGGCAGATGCTAAAGCAAACATTTATTTGACTAGATTCGTATTAATGTTAATATTTTCAGAATTGTCTCTTGAACACTTAAGAGTTTTGGTCAGTGTTTGGTGACCTGTTATATCCCCCAAAATTGCAGTTTTCACTTTGCAGTAGGCACAGAAATATTTGCTGAAAGAAGGAAGGAAGACTGAAAAGAAATAGATACATCCGACTTAATGAGAAAAGAAAGAATCTGACCCAGTCCTATTAGGGTGAGACCAGGAAAATGGATTTTGAAAATGCATTCTTTTAAAACACAAGAGCGACTGGATTAACACGGTGGTTCTCTATTGGGGGCCATGCTGCTCCTTTGTCCAGGTCATTTGGCAATGTCCCGGGATCATTTTTCATTGTCACATCTGGGGGACAAGGGAGGGCGACTGGCATCTGAGGAGTAGAGACCAGCGGCTGCTCAATGCCCAACAGTGTGTGCAGGATGGTTTCCATCACAGTGAATTATCTGGTTCCAAGTGTCAATAGGGTCAAGACCGGGAAAGCCTGGATTAATGACAAATTTTTCGTAAACACTGAAAGGTTTTCTCTGGTGATTTATGACTTAAAATATATGTTTGAGGTATCGTTTGGCTTTATCCAAACACTGTGAGGTGCTTTGTTACAGTGTAGCTGTTTTCATTTTGGGCAAGTATCAGAGTATTTAATGACTAGGAATAAATGTATCACGCTGCTCCCTATGAGTGGATTTTTTTTTATTGTTGTAGTTTATAAAACATCAATTAGACATAATACTGAGTTTCTATGGATAAATGAGTAGTTTCTAGTAATAAATGTACTAAATGTTTCACGTACCGGTAATAAGTGTACTGAAAGTCTTATGTAGACCATAAATGTAAAAATCTTGAGGCTGTGTTTTATAAGGTTCATTTTTAAGTATTTTTATTAGTCTCTCCTTCCTACTGATAAAAATCATTCCGAAAAAGAACCAGATTGTATTAGACACCTGTCAGTGTCACAGGCAATCCCCATCTTGGCTAAACAGACCTTTGTTCATTTCAAAATCAGCAAATGAGGGAGAACCTTTGGGACCCCACGTGAATACAAATGAAGCCCACGGCACCGTGAATTAGGCAGTTGCTTCTCTCTCTCTCCTACACTCACCTGTGCTACTTTCTTTGCTGTGTCAATGTCACCACACCATTTTCTGCCCTTAGCCTTGCGATGTCCTCCTTTTTCCCACTCCCAGACAGAACGAAAGCTCCCAACATGACTGGAGATGGCAGAGGGTTTCAGTGCTGCCTGCTTGTTTTCATTTCCTTTGGTTTTGTGTGCAGAGCTGCCCCCAGGCAGCTGTGAATGGCAACAGTCTCTGCCCCCAATCCTCACCTCATCAGACAGACGTGACTGTCCGGCTTCTCTCTTTTCCTTGGGGCAACACCAAGGAGGAATTCACCCCGGATATTTGACAAGCAACTGATGCAACAGGGAGAATTTTTTTTTTCCTTGACAAAATAATGTTTCTATATCTCAATATGCCTAACTTGAGACTATTGAGACAATAACTATTATTGGTCCTTTTTTTTTTTTTAATTTCCTACTATTCCCTTTTTTTTTTAAGTGAAAAAAACTCAAGGGGCACCTGGGTGGCTCAGTCCATTAAGTGTCTGCCTTCGGCTCAGGTCATGATCCCGGGGTCCAGGGATCGAGGCCCATGTCAGGCTCCCTTCTCAGTGGGGAGTCTGCTTCTCCCTCTGCCTCTGCCCCTCCCCTCTGCTCCTGCTTTCTCTCTGGCTCTCTCTGGCGTTTCGGGTTGACATGGAGTTATTCGAACAAGCTATTGATTCAAGGAAGGCTGCCACTGATTTTCCTTGTTTGGATGTATTTGAAATTTAGGCCAATTTTGTCTTTCATTCTTTGTATTGTTTTGTTGTTTTACTTCTAAGGAATATACCAAAAAGAAATGGATCCAAATAATTTCATCGATGACTAAAAACAGACTCTTGGAAGCAGTACATGTATACATTTCTCAAACTTTGCTCAAACTAGAGCCAAACAGAATTCACATTAATGATGACTTGGGGAGTGTGCTAGTAACCTATAGTTAAGTTTTTACACTAAAACTGAGCGCACACTGAAAAGGAGACAGGCCTTCTGATTTTCTTTAATCTCATTATATGCCACTCCCTACCTACGGGAATATTAAAGAAAATGCGGAAATCATTTCCTAAGCAATGTTAACACCGTGAACACACACGTCAAAAAGTAAAATAATTAGGCAAGCTTTCTACCAGCACTTGGGTTAAAGGAAGACATGAAAAAAAAAATGAGTAAGACAAGAGTTCTGACTCACAAGATCATCAAGTCTTGAGGAGGGCACCTATGCTCCCCAAAACTGACCAACACGTGATCACCGTTTCCAAAAGTGCACTTAGCTTTGTGCTTTAGAAGAACAAGTAAGTTGACCAAGGAGCTTGGGAAGTCTTCATTAAGGAAGAGAAATTATAGGCTAGATCGCAGGGGGCAACGTCAAAATTAACTTTATAGTCAAGAGGAGGAAAGAACACTTCCGGAAAAGGACGTTTGTGTAAAGGGTTATGTTGTTGTGAAGTCAGATTGTATCGTCAGGGAATGATAAGAAGTACATTTTGTAATGAAAATACAAATCTACATTGGCAAGTGTACATTCACTCATATGTTAAAAGATTTTGCAAACACCGGTGCTTAAAGTTTTCTCTCACGTAGACAAACTCTAAAGTGCGATCTGAGTATCAATTTAAGGTAATTGGAACAAAACAGATTACAGGGAGCTTAGTGCTGCTTTACAAATTTATGTCCTCGGGCATTACTGAATTTTGTGCAGTGTAGTCAGGTTATTTACTAAGAGAGTAAACAAAATGATTAGATGCTAGAAAATCCTCGAATAAAAATTATGACACATATGCCTGATAAATATTAAGAAAAACAACTTATTTGTTTGGGATCTCTCTTTCTTTATGTCATGTTATAAATTAGTTATAAAATTGGTGCTTTTGCTTTTAAAGTTTATGAATAGCATAAGGAAAAAAACACAAGAGATTATCTTTGCAACACCACGGTGACAAATCAAATCAAAGAGTGATGTTTATCAATAAGTGTGACGTGTAAGCCAGCAGGCTCTGCAAACGGGAAACAGGAATACGGAAAAAATAAAGTGAACACACTGCTCCATCAACAATGTGGTGAATGGATCTACGAAGTCAGAACCACTTCGGGTCTGAGCATTACTAATCCAAGGACTGGTATAAGAAGGACTTCCATAATGACACGACACCACACACATGTGCATCAATTATACATAAATGCCCTTTATTAGGGTAAAATATTAGAGGGGCAAACAAACAAAAAACAAAAAGACAAGGACCATTCCTTAAAAGATCTTTGAACACAGGACTGTATCTAAAAATATTAATTTCGGGTGCCTGGGTGGCTCATTTGGTTAAGCATCTGCCTTTGGCTCAGGTCATGATCCCAGGGTCCTAGGATCGAGCCCCATGTTGGGCTCCCCGCTCAGTGGGGAGTCTGCTTCTCCCTCTGCCTCTTCCCCTGCTCTTGCTCGCTTATTCTAATAAATAAATTCTTTAAAATAAATAAATAAAAATAATACTAATTTCATGGGAAGTGTCATTGTTCTATCTGGTACCATATTCTTGTAATTCATAACCCACTAACAGACCTACCTGACTGCGTGAACAGCACCTTTGGTTTTTTTTTCATGGAACTTACAGATAAAGGTATTTAATTCTGTACCTTACACATAGCTCTGGTATGAATCATAAAGGAATTGGCTTGCTCACTGATAGAATTGTAGATTTCATTTCAAATCCAAAAGGGTGCCAGACATTAATTGCTGAAGACAGCATAGATATTAAACAGAACGTGAACAAAAACTAGGCATTAATGAAATGTTTGGCTACATAATATCCCAAATTATGGATTAAAATTTTCAAAATATTCAAAGGCAGTATATCGTCTATGTATCTAGATACGTAGTGTGTCTATATCTAGTATCTACATATATATCTAGATATAGATATAATATGTATTTTTCAGGTCAACCTCTTAAAAAATCACTGGATTATACGTGAGGAAAAAAATATTACAAACTTGAGTAAAGAGTTTGGTGTGTGAATTCCCAGCAGTTTAAGCAGTCCATAGTTATTTTTAATATTACTGATAGCACGTATCAGCGCACATCGGAATATCAGGAAAACTGTGCCATCAGAGCCAGGGTGAGCCATATGAATAAGACATGATAAATCTCGAAAAGAACCAAGTTCTTCCTTACACTGCTTTGTGACTCAGCCTTGAGATAATCTCAACATAGCCGTTATGTCTCTTAAGGAGATGACTTTCAAAGCAACTCTGTACATAGGCCACCTCAGATGAGCATTTTCAGCCAATTCCATTTTTTACTTTTTCATTTTCAGGCTTTGAGATGGAAATTCTCACCCGGATAACTAATAGAAATTACTAAGTCCCATTCGATTGATTGGCTGCCATTGCAGAGAGACATTTCTCTCTGGCATAGATCTGGGACGCTCTGGGGGTGAGCCGTTCCAAGAGAATTTTATGGCACTCCCACTGCTATCCTGATTGGACCTGTAATTAATACAGAACACGGAATGATAAATATTCAAAACGAGGCACAAAGAACTTCATTCTTGCATGCTCACCCTGTTCTGAGTCTTTGAAAGTCATATTTTTGCTTTCCCTCAGTGTCTGATGGTAAAGTCAGCAGTAATGAGGCCATGGGACGTGGCTCTTCATTGAAGAGTTCTTGATTTATTTCCCTACAGACTTGGATCCAAAGCTCCCAGGTAGTAGGCACTCACTTTGACTTTGTTGGTTATCTCTAACATCATAACCCGTTTACGGAAAATACAAATGTCAAAGAGAAACGGCCCCTGCCCCCCATGACATTTTGTCTCACTTTGCGCTAACATTCCAATTTTACATCATCCTGAAGGACTGGGAGCCGTGTGCTCAACTTCCCCACTGGGTTTGGGACTTTTTTTTTTACTTGGTTTTGTCTTGGGGTCTACTGGTGTTATTGTGGCTGATGTTTGGGTGAACACTGACAAGTCACTCTGCAAACCTGTATTGTTGTGGCTGATGTTTGGGTGAACACTGACAAGTCACTCTGCAAACCTGTACTGGAGTTACACATGGCAGGGAACAAACAAAACTTGTAAGGATCAAGGTGAGAATCGTCCCGTATTTAAGTGTCACTCACCGGGGGTATGAATACATTGGACGCTGATTGGAAGCTACAGGCTGGCGAAGAATCCAGACATTCCACACTCCTCCTGGGCATGATTCTATGCCACTTTATCATAATCGTAGCCTGCCCAAACAGTCATTCATGGTATCTGGGTATCGGGACCCCCGAGCACACTGATCACAATAGATACGTCAAGTCATACTGTTTTTATGGAATGCAACCAGCGCTCATTCATTTATGGCACTCATATAGGGAATCACTCACCTGTCTTGGAAATTCACTGTCATGTCCTGTGAACACATCCTCATAATCTGAGCAGGGAAGCTTTCACTTCCT
Organism: Ursus arctos; assembly: GCF_023065955.2. Lineage (NCBI taxonomy): Eukaryota > Metazoa > Chordata > Mammalia > Carnivora > Ursidae > Ursus > Ursus arctos. The sequence goes on along the minus strand of NC_079874.1, from coordinate 27,814,425 downwards.
CAATCCTTGTCCCCCCCCCCACCACCTCATTCTCCCTGCTAGCTGGACATGTTCTTCCATTCTGCCTGCCTCCTTAATCCTAAATTCACTTTTATCACAAGACCCGTTTTTTAACAACTCATTGTCAGAATTAAGGATTATATATGTTCAGCACCGAGAATGGCGGCTAGAATATCGTACATACGTGATAAATACTGGCAATTATTTTACGATGCAATTTTGTCGAAGTTCTAATTAATATTCATTAATTCCTGACATTACTCATATAATCTGTTCTCATATAATCATGACTCAGTAGAAGCCATTTGCATATAAACTATTTCAGAAGGTGCTTAGGAATTTAGGGAATTAAACATTTTTTTTAAATGCGTTCTTCATATCCAGCCTCACTCACCGCCTCGCCCGTCCCACGCCATTGTTTACTGACGACTCGCTGAATGGGTGAGTAAATGGTGGATCTGTGTCCTAATGCTGAGGCAGACCCTTACGGAGAGATTTCTCACCCCATGAAGCTGTTCTGAGTACTTCATGACACATACTACCTTCCATATCCTTCTCTACCGTGTATATCTTTTTAACATTGCAGGGAGGAGAGAAATTTAATCTTCTTAAGGTTAAAAAAAAAAAAAAAAATCCAGTTTGGAAGAGAAGAAAGCCCCTGGGTTCTCACCCATGAGAACGTGAATGAACAGGTGGGGAAAAACTGTCACAACCCACTGCCCTGTGGTTGGGAGGACAAGACTGAACACAGAGGTTCTCAGACTGCTAGCCTTAGGTTGCTTTTGGCCGCCATCGGAGAGCTTGGAGTCCAGCTCCATTCCCGACAGTCCCTAACTGATGAGGGTGCTTTCCAGTGCCTAAGCCCTTTGTCCACGCCATGTGGGCTGTGTTCCACCCCAACTTTCCTTCCGGGCATCTGGTATTTGGTATGTGCTAGACAGCGGGTGCTATGTGAACCCCAATAAAATCTTTGGGCGCCGACGTTTAACCAGCCTCCCTTGATGGACAACATTGTGCAGGCACTGCCAAAATCTGAAACTGGAGGAAGTCAGCACGTCCACTGAGAAGACCCTGGGAAGCTCGTGCCTGCTTCTGCAACCGAACTGACAAGAGTTCCCTCCTTGGTGAGTTCCAGGTAGTGACCGCACCAGGGGGAGTGCTCACGATGTGGGAAACAAAGGCGAAAGAAAGATTAAGAAACTTCCTGACTACCTACAGCTCACTGACAAGTCCCTGAAACAGGCAGAGTAACCTTCCTCTAGGAACTCAGCTGCCTCGATGTTAATACTTCACTGAGGGCAAAAGGAATCTTAGCCTGACCCCCAGGATCCTGTAAGTCCACTTTAACATATAGAAATTCCTTTGGAAACTTCCTTTATCTCTATCCCACCCACCCAAGACACATGTTGGCAATCACCCCCCAAGCATATGACCCACTGACACACATCTGAAGGGTCTCATGACTCAGGTTTCATTAGACGGTAATAAATGACATCTTCCCAACTGCTAGGCCCCTCAAGGTCCCAGAAACTTGCTTCCGAAACTCCTTATACACTTACACTATCCCTAACCCCCTCCCAACTTGAGAGTAGGTAATGGGCCACTCCTCCTGACCCCAGTGCAGCTCTTTCTGCACTTTCCACAGGTCCTGTCCCCGTGCTCTAATAACACAGCCTTATTAGGGGCACCTGAGTGGCTCAGTCGGTTAATGTCTCCCTTCAGCTCAGGTCATGATCCCAGGGTCCTGGGATTTAGCCCCTCATCAGGCTCCCTGCTCAGTGCGGAGTCTGCTTCTCCCTCTGCCCCTCCCCATGCTTGTGCGCTCTAATAAATAAATAAATAACTTTAAATCAATCAATGAATCAATCCACCTTTTTACACCAAAGACATCTCAAGAATTCTTTCTTGGCGGTCGGCTTCAAACCCTAGCGTCCTTCCCTACGTCACTCACACAAAGAAGACTATTTGCAGCCAATAAGGAGATCACAGGGAGTAACTTCCAAAGCTGTGACTCCCTGACCGGGGTGGGTGGCTTTCTCTTACTTAGGGTGAGGATGAGTGTGTGCAGAAAGGGGAGCATTGCCCTCGTGTGTAAAGGCAGGCGTAAGCCCGGGCACCTTAGAACACCTGCCTGTAAGTGCATCCTATGTCATGTGAATGAAGCTTGAGCTCCTCTCTGGGCAGAGGGCTGAACGTAACAATGAAGCAGAGGTCACTGAGGACAAGGGCCGGGCGTTGGGCCTGCTCCGAGGGCCAGTGTAAGCTGCATGGGGTCTTTCAAGGGCTCACTTCTCTTGGGTAAGGAATGCGGGGCCTTGCTTATTTTCCAAACAGCACTGGGAGTTTCACCACTGATTTATCTCTGTTTCCTGGCCTGGCAGGACTGTGGGGTTTTGCCTTCCCTTTGCTCCCTTGAAACACTTTAACACTGAGGTTTTTGCATTTCTTTGTAACTCTGACACCTCCTAGGAAGTTCTGCAAGAAGTGTGCTGGAGCGAGCAGAGCCCGCAGAGCGGAGCTCAGGGAAAAGAGGTGGGGGCCTAAAATGACTTCTCTTTCCGGAGACCCCAAACTCCTTCTGCTTATAATCTCCTCTGGACTTCACCCCGAGCCCCTTTCCCTTTGCTCATTTTGCTTGGTATCCTTTTGCTGTGATAATTCAGAGCTCTGAGTTGGATAACATGCCGTTTCTCCTAGTGAAATCAGCCAACCTGGGACTGGTCTGGGGGATCCCTGACGCAACCCCCGTGTGACATAGGAACACATATTTTCGGGTAGGGAAATCTCTTCCTAATAAGGTCCTGTATATTCAGTGACTTTTTAACTTCCAAAGCCCGACCCTTAAGTTCCAAGTAAACTTTACCCAGAAAGTCCCAAAGCTGAACTATTTATTTTCTGTATAGTCCAATATCTGTTTGGGTTTTTTTCTTTAGTCCAATATCTGTTTTATATGTGCATGAACTGATGCCTCTTTCCTTACTGGTGAGCATACTTTCTACATATACCCCACAAATCAAAGGAATTATTTTTTTCAAAGCCTTAATGTCTTTACTGGTTTTCTTTCCATTATTGATCTTCAATGACAAAAAGAGGTTAGCTAAAATCTAAAAATGGTACTTTGGATTTGCTCACATCTACTTAATTTATTTTGCCAATTGCTGTTTCCTCTACGTGAAAGTCCATTACCATGAGATGGTCTAATTCAGAGACTAACGGAGAGAGAATTTCGTAGGAAGAGACACACTCACATCCATGCTTCCTTGACATCTGGACTTGCCACTGGGCTGCCACGTTCCAGGGCCACTTGCTTCTACAAAGCTCGCAGGGGGGAGTAAGATTCCAGGAAAGCGCTGAGTTCTTATGCTTGCAAAGCACCCCTAATCATTCCCATGTGGTCCCGTGCAAAGCTAGCCTAGCCACCTTTCCTATAATCCGTTGGTTAGAATCAGGACAGTGGTTTCAGCACGTGCCCAAGGAGAGCAGATTCCATAGGCATGAATTTCAGGAGGTGAGAATCCTAGGTGCAGGGCAGGGGTGGGGGCAATGAGGATTCTGAATGCAGGACTCGCATAACAAATGTGGCTTTTATCATTATTACTTAGTTGGCTGGGTGTATAAATCACGAAATCATGACTGGGATTTTACAGAAGGAACGACAGTTACCACAGTCATGCAGACAAAAAAAATGCAAGAAACAGGTACTAAAAAAATGCATGTTGGACAACAGTTAAAATTTAACTTCACTGACCTCACCATGGTATCAGGAGACAGGACCTAAGAAGTCTTCAACTTCTGTCTTGCATAAAAAATACAGGCACAGCTCTCTCCCGGGATGATCTTGGCTTTTTTTTCCCCCTCCACCAAAATTAACAGGATTTCTTTTACTTATTTCCTATTCGCATCCGAGAAATCATCAGCCCACTCGAAGGAAAATTCTACACCCTGAAATATTCTCCAGACTCTCAATGTTTATAACATGCATCTTGGTGTTATTTATGCTTTGAGAATTAGAACAGAAACAGCACTGTTCCAATCTATGTCACAAAAAAAAACAAAATTGTAAAGTATTGATTAACAGGATAATAGATCGAATCTAAAATAGGTTTTAATGAGTCAAAAAATTCAAACAACCCATTTGAAAGCCAATTACAGTGCCTAAAGCCTCCTTCAGGCCCCTTTCATTAAATCCATGTTTTGCTTTATGATGGAAAAATAAAGGGCCCTTGAGGCTTTCTTTGTAAAGTAATTATTTCTAAAGGGAAAAACTTCAACAACATTTCAGTGACATGATTTGAATATCACACGCATGCTTTCAGCCTGTTTTTCTTTTCCTTTGACATTTTTATAATATAATATGAAAGAAAAATGGATTTATCAGAGTAATGGAAATAATTAGACTCCGATTATCAAAAAAGAAATCTGTTGACAACAGTTCTTTTGGAACTGTCAGAAGTGGTAATAAACCCCTCTTTCCAGTGATCATCACGGTATGCGTATAAAAAGTTGCTGTCTCTCTGTTGGGCGATGCATGAAGTCAGCCTGACCAAGAACTTGATACTTATGTAGACCCTGAAATTCTTTATGGGTGAGAGAGAAAGAGAAGGAAGGTATTTTATGGTTTGCAGAATTTGGAATCTGACCAGCAATCTTTCCCAAATATGTTATAATCCCATATAAGCAAGAGTTCTGTGGGTAATAGGAAACAGACCAGAGAAGTCCACGTAGCCAGTTACCTTTTGTCTTTCAATGGGCAACACTTGTAGGATATAAGAGGTGTCAGCAACGATCAACATTTCGTGTGACGATCTCTAAATTCGGTCTTCTATTTCCATGTCCACCTATATAGGACACGTTCTGTCCAAAGATTTCAGTCACAAATTATGCCCTCTATCACCAAGGCACTCCTGAACCAAACCATCCTAAGTAGCCAGATTTGGGTGCTCAGAATCTCTGTTCCCCATATAATTGGGAATCCAGGTATGAGTGATCTACTTCTTGGGTCAGTATGGGCAAGAATGCGGAGATCTCCCAAGGACAGAGCTGTATGGGAATGGTCAAACAGGTGCATGGCATATTCCTGCTCTTCATGCATTGAGGTTCAGACACTAGGTATAAATAAATAGGCTCAGACATCAAACGTCCTCAGGATACTCTGTTAAGCAGGAAGGTACATTGCAGGGTAGTAAACACAGAGGGAAGACATCAGAGTGGGATTATAGAGAGGAGACTGAAGGAGGACTTGTATTTTTCTTTTTTTTTAAGATTTTATTTATTCATTCGACAGAGACAGAGACAGCCAGCGAGAGAGGGAACACAAGCAGGGGGAGTGGGAGAGGAAGAAGCAGGCTCCCAGCAGAGGAGCCTGATGTGGGGCTCGATCCCGTAACGCCGGGATCACGCCCTGAGCCGAAGGCAGACGCTTAACTGCTGTGCCACCCAGGCGCCCCAGGACTTGTATTTTTCTTGCTTAAATTTGCTATAAGCAGACTGAAGGAGGGGCTTTATTTCTCTGGCGTGAATAAGCTATAAGCAGGATACTGTTTGGTATTGTTTGTAAATATAGAAGCCTGCTGGGAAGCTGGACTACAGTGTGGAATGATATCCAGTGTTACTGAGTAGCAAACGGATAACACACAAAGATGCCCAGAGTCACAGAACACAAAAGTAAGCCAGGATCTACATGCTTCTTCTACTCAGCATGATTACCACCTACATAGGATCCAGAGTCTCCAGATACTCAAAATGTCCCTGATGCAATTAAAAAAACACTTGCCCTAGCAATACCCTGGAATATCACAGCTTGAATGAGGAAAGATAATCATGAGACATCAACACAGAGATGGGATCATCTGAGGAAGTTTCAAAGGAACACACACAAAAATTCTTCAGCACGCAATGACACTCTTCCGACAAACTAAAGGAAAAAAAAAAAAAGCCTGAGCCAAAAAGTCAGAAGATATATATATATAAAAAAGTAAATTACAGAAACGTAAAATACAACGCCTGAAATAAATGAAGGTAAGATGCTTTGTGAAGACTTTGCCAGACTTGCAAAAGTCAAAACATTCATCATCATCACACTTGCCAAGTTAAGAAAAGATAAAGGGCATCGTTGGAACAGATGATATCTAAGGAATTCTCATCTACACAAAGGCATAAAGAGCAGTGAAACTCACAACTGAGTGGATCTCAAGACGTTTTTCCTACCATTTAAATGTCCTTCACTGATAACAGACACGTCTAAAAGCACTGGTAAGAATGTATTGTGGGGCTTGTCACATGTAGAAGTAAAATTCACACCAGCCATCAAAGCAGGAGAGAAATGGCAGGATACCATTGTAATCTCTTCTAGTATACAAAAGTGGTACAGTACCATGTCAAGAAAGCAGGTTTATTTCCTTTTTTTTTTTTTTTTTTTTTTTTTAAAGATTTACTTGAGAAAGAGGGAGAGAGTGAGAGAGAGCATGAGAAGGGTGCGGGGCAGAGGGAGAAGCAGACTCCCTGCTGAGCAGACAGCTCAATGCGGAACTTGATCCCAGGATCATGACCTGAGCCAAAGGCAGACACTTAATCCACCCAGCCACCCATGCGCCCCTAGGAAGTAGGTTTATATTCAACCATGTGAATAATCACATTAAATGTAAGTGACCTAAGTACCCCCAATGAAAACGCAGAGATCGGATAAAAAAAAGGCAAGACCAAATTACGTGCTTCCTAACCAAACCACGTGAAATATAAAAGCTCGTCATCAGAGAAGAGTTAACCCACAGTAGCAGAATCCACAGTTCATTCCGTTGAACTCTAGGACATCTGCCAAACCAGACCATGTCCTGGGCCATAAATATTCAAGTTGTAAATAGGATTTCTCTGACCATATAGAAGAATTCTGAAATCCAAAAGCATGTGAGAACGATATCCTAAACAGCCTATGGGTCAAAGAAACAAAAGCAAAAGACAAGTAGTATTTATTTGGAACTGAGTGCCAGTAGGTGCACAACTTACACAAATGTGTGAGATTTATCCATAGCAATTATTAGTGAAATGTGCATGGCACCAAATCCCTATCTCAGAAAACCAAAAAGTCTCAAATCAATGACCTCAGCTTCCAACTTAAAAATAAGAAACAGAGGAGAAGCAACTGATGTTGGCAAGGATGTGGAGAAAGGGGAACCCTCTTACACTGCTGGTGGGAATGCAAACTGATGCAGCCACTGTGGAAAACAGTATGGGGCTTCCTCGAAAAGTTAAAAATACATCTACCCTATGGTCCAGTAATCATATTTACCTAAAGATTACAAAACACTACTTTGGAAGGATATATGTACCCCTATGTCTATAGCAGCATTACCGACAATAGCCAAATTATGGGAGCAGCCTAAGTGTTGACAGATGAATGAACAAAGAAGGTATGTGCGTGTGTGTGTGTATATGTGCGTGTATACACACACATCACAGAATATTATTCATCCGTAAGAAAGAATGAGATCTTGCCATTTGCAACAATATGGCTGGAGCTAGAGAATATAATGCCAAGTCAAATACGTCAGAGAAAGACAAATGCATGATTTCACCCATATGCAGAATTTAAGAGACAAAATAACAAGAGAGAGAGGCAGACCAAGAAACAGACTTTTTTTTTTTTTTTTTTAACTAGAAAGCTTCATGACTAGCATGGAGCCCAAAGGTGGGGTTGAACTCACTACCTTGAGATCAACAGCTTACCTGAGATCAAGTGTTGGATGCTGAACCAACTGAGATACCCAGGTGCTCCCGGAGTCTTAATTCTAGAAAGCCAACTAAGGGTAACCAGAGGGGAGGTGGAGAGATGGGGGTGAAGGAGGGCACTTGTCGTGATGAACACCGGGTGATGTATGGAAGTGGTGAATCACTATATTGTGTGCCTGAAACTAATATGACAGTGTTATGTTAATTATACTGCAATTAAAATATTGAAAACTTAATAAAAAGTACACAAATGTGTGAGATTTAATAAAAGTACACAAATGTGTGAAAACTTAATAAAAAGTAAGAAATAAAGGCATAAAGTAAGCCAAGGAAAGAAATAATAAGGACCAGGGCAGAATTTGATAAAATAAAAACACAGAAGCACAACAGAGAACACAAACTCCTCACTGGTTCTCAGAGGATAATCAATAAAATGGATAAACGTCTAACAACAGTAACTGAAGACATGAAGACAAAAGATATTACACAAAGTGATGAGATCACTAAAAATACTACAGATACCTAAAGAATAATAAAGGAATACTAAAAAAAGTTTTGAACAACTTTGTGGCCTTATCTGAGAAAATTCAGTCTTTCACTATGAAATAGGATGTTAAGTACAGATCGTTAGATACGCTTTATCATGTTGAAATAGCACACGTACACACACATATCGTGGACATGTATACGGTATTCGATTCATTTGGATAATATTTTTAAATAATTCTGCACTGTCTACTCCAATTGACTATGTTGGTCTGTTGTTGGTATCGGGGTATGTTTAACTACATTAAATAGATTGCAAACGTTCCCTCTTGTCTCAGTTCCCGGAACAATGTGTGTAGAATTCATATTTTTTAATCTTTTAAATGGTTAGAACAGTTCCCCAGTGAAGCCACCTGAACCTGGTGATTTCTTGGTGGAAAGGCTTTTAAAAACAAAATCAATTTAGTCAATAAGTCCGTGGCTATTACTGCCTGAGTGAACTCTGTGACTTTCGGGAAATGCCTACATTTAATCTAAACTACAGAATCATTTCTCTTATACTTGTTTTTAATCTCCCTTACCATCCTTTTAATGCCTCCAGATCTAGACCGATAACACGTCCTTCATTTCTGATATTGGTAAAGTGATTGGAGTTGGGCTAACGGTTTGGTTAAAGGTTTAAGAACTGCACTGTTGTCCTCCAAGAACCATCTTTGGTTTCACCGATATCATATGTTCTATGGTTTAATCTGCTTTATGGATCACAAACTATTCTCCTTCTCTTACTTATGCTTGGTTGATTTTCTAGATTCTTCAAGTGGAAGTTTAAGTCACTGATATAAGCTAGTATTTCCTTGGTAATAAGTGTTCGTAGTATAAATACCCCTACAAATACTTCTTTGAGGTGCAACCTACATATTTTTCCCATAGTGAAAGTGAAAAAATTTTTTTCCAGCTTAACTGACATATAATCAGTACATAAAAACTACACATGATGAATGTATGCAATGTGAAGAATTTGGACATTTGTATACATTCACGTAACCACCAGCACAATCCAGGTAACAAACGTATCCATCACTTCCTGATACATGTTTATATACTTTCATTCAGTGAACAACACTCGAATTGCTCTCTAATTTCCTTATTGACACATATATTATTTAGAAGAAGCCCACTGCTTATTTCTTAACTATTTAGAATATTCAGATACTGTTATCAATGGTTCATTTAATTCCATTGTCACCAGGGAACGTGTCTGATTTAAACCATTTTAAATCTACTGACACTTAATTTATGACCCTTATATCTATCTGAATAAACGTCCAGTGTGCACATAAAAAGAATACACAGTCTGATGTTGAGTGTTCTATAAATGTCAATTGTGTTCTTCAGATCTTTATTCTTATTGATTTTCTGTGTCCTTGTTCTATTAAAAATGAAGACATATTTTCAAAACAGACCACAATTATGAATTTGTTGATTCTCGCTTTCACATTATTTTTTGCTTTGTGTATTTCAAAGCTCTGCTATGAAGTCCAGAGCCATTAGGATGGTTATGTTCTCTCTGAGTTAGCAACACGCCATTATTAACCAATGGTCTTTATCTCTTTCATTGATCCTTGCTCCAGATCCGGCTCAGTCTGCTAACAATAAAGGAACTCCAGCTTTCGCTAAGTCAGTATTTCCAGTACATCCTTTCTCCTGTGCATTATTTTAACCTCTCTGTATTTTTAGTGTTTGTGTAGGCAGCTTAGAGTTGGACCTTGCTTTTTTTTAATGCCATCTCTCTGCCTTTATACTGAGGTATTTAGGGGACGTCTGGGTGGCTCCGTGTTGGTTAAGTGTCTGTCTTCAGCTCAGGTCATGATCTTAGGGTCCCGGGATCGAGTCCCGCATTGGGCTCCCTCCTCAACGGGGAGTCTGCTTCTCCCTCTGCCTGCAGCTCTCCTTGCTCCTGAGCTCTCTGTCTCTGACAAATAAATAAAATCTTTATAAAATAAATAAATAAACTGAGGAGTTTAGATCATTCATATTTAATTACTGATGTGCAGGTTTTAAACATAACCGCCTACACATCTTCCTATTTGTTTTCTGTCTCAACTGTTCTTTTTAAGCTTTTTTTTTTTTTGCCTTCTTTTAGATTTTCTTCCTCTCTCCTCATTATCCGTAACGTTTTCTTCCTTCAGAATTTTCCAAAGTGTTTGCGTTACACACATTTTACTTATCGCAGTCCACTGGCAGGTGTTCTTACACCCGGGCACATGGAAGAATCTTATGTCCTATTTTCAACCTTTGCGCACATTCTTTCACACATACCATCACATGCATCATTTCCAGCAGGCTTCATTCCTGTGTGCCGATCTAGATTCCCATCACGTAGAATCATCCTGCTTGCTGGTAAGAATCCTTCTACGTGTTGGTCTGCTGACGATGACTTTTTCAGCCAGGGTGTTGCAACGAGTCTGCATTTCAACTTTATTTTCAAAGGTATTTTCACACTGTTGAGAATTCTAGGATGAAGGGGACTTTCAGTTCTTGAAAGATGGCACTCCGCTATGTCCTAGCTTGCACTGGTTCTCATGAGACACACGTGGCCAGCCTTATGCTTGCTCCTCCGTAGGTAAGGTCGGTTTCCATGGCTCCCTTTGAAAGGGTCTCTATTACTACTTTATGGTCATTGGATTATAATATATCTTGTTTTCATTTCTCTCAATTTTCTTCCATGCCATACTCATTGGACAATTTTTTTTTTTGGAACAGATGTACGATCTTCATTAAATTTTGGGGGGAAATGGCATGATGTAAATATTTCCCCCTGGAAATCCAGTCAGAAGCATATTATTCTGCTTGCTGTTGTCTCAAAGTTTGCCGGATCCCTGCCTTCTTTTTCACCAGCCCCTGTGATCTTGATATTTCATTTCGCATACTTTTTTAAATTTCGGTTTTCTTTTGCAATATCCATCTGCTGTTCATTGCTTCCAATATCATCTTTATCCCAGAGATTATCTTTTGACTCTAGATGATTAATTTTGCTTTTACATGTTCCTTGACCCTCTTTCTGAGGCCGACACTGTAAACTGATGACATATGTTTACAGAGGACTGTTTAAAGCCCCCATCCAGTAATTCCATTATCTACGTTAGTTCTCGGTCCACTGCTGTTTACTGAACTTTTGTTTTCTCCAACGTGGTCATAGTTTTCTGTTCTTTTGCAGGTTATTCATGTTTCATTAGATACCAGTCTTTGTAAATGTTCCCTTTTCGGGGGCAGATTGTGTGTGTGCATACACTTGAGCTTTGCTCTGGAATACTCCGATGGAACTTGGGAACAGTTGGATCATCTCAAGTCTTGCTCTGAAACATCGTTGGCAGCAAGCGGGGACTTTAGTCTGAGACCGGACTACTAAAGTAATACTCTTTTGAACATGCTCTACTTTTCTCTCTGATTTTTTATGTATTTTACCACATACAGCATAACGTGTACTATGCTCCCAACTGTTAAGTGTATGGTTGCGTGGTATTTACTACATACTACGCCTCTCCCTCCTAATGTTGCTCTCTTTACTCAGACTTTCTAATATATTATTTAATTTGGGTATTATTTCTACCATCCATTGCCTGCATCATGCCGCAGAAAGTTAAAATCTGCGATGGTGGGAAATCTGAGTTAGATTCAAGCCAGCATGTGTTTATCTAGAGTCTGGGGGTATTTCATAACCGTGTTGTGAATCACTCCTTTCCTTCAATACTTAAAAACCACAACAATAAACATTTCGCTTGTTTCTTCTTTTAAAAACCACTGTTTAATGGTAAGACCTTCCTAAGAGGTGAGGATGTTTCCAACCACACGTGGGTAACTTTTATATGACCATCTCCCCCCCATCAGTGAAGGGACTGAAATTTTGTGTAAAAGATAGTTATCTTTCATTTTTTCCCCACGTATCTTTAAAGTGACATGCATATATATCTTTTATATTATTTGAGAATTCTATGGTAATTGAATAAATTAGCAAGAATGACTTCACACAGCATAAAGGAAAAATGTAATAATTGCTTTACAATGACAAAGCTGTAAATGTCACCACTTCAATAGGAGATGAAATGGGATCAAAGAAAAAATACACATATACATGAATATAGATAACAGTTCATTTTCTCCAAACAAAAAGAATACACGCTGTGTTTCTTTCCTGATTATTAAGATGATGTTGTTACCATGAAAAACTGGGAATAAACAGGGCAAATATCCATGTAATTTAAAAACAGTAATGTATTTCAATCAGAGAAATAGTTTAACAAATATATGTTTCCTGAACAGAATGAAAATCTCTACTTGGAGGAACAATATTGACCTGCATCAATATTTTTGTTAAATAGTAGTCTGGAAATTTTGGTTTTTTTTTTTTTTTTAAGTAGGCTCCATATGGAACCCGAAATGGGGCTTGAATTTACGATCCTGAGATCACAACTTGAGCCGAAACCAAGAGTTGGAGGCTGAATTGACTGAGCCCCTGAGTCACACCTGGTAAACGAAACAGTAGTTTTGACTGAAATAATTTCATACCTTATATGAAACCACAGTTTCAGATTTAACAGTACAATAGATATTTTGCAATTATTTTGTGTTTTTTATCATTGAAAACAACACTTTAATTTATACTCCAATCAAGGTCAATAAAACACATCAACCAAATAAAATAAAACTCATTCTAAAAGTTAAGCAAAATGGATATATTTTTGCAGAGATGGTAGTTTGATTACATTTCTAATAAAAAATAGAAACATGTATCAGAACCATTCAGAGTTCTAAAAACTTGGTTTGCTTAATGCTAGCTTATGTCTTTTTTTCCCAACAGAAAAATATGTAGGCAAGCCTTGTCCTTGAGAGCCCCTGACATTTCATCTGTATTCTATTCACTAAAACTTCAAGATCTGCTTCCAAAATTTAAAGCCTGTCAACAAGGTTATGATTGTAGAAAATGGAACATAAATATTTTCAAAAATGTTCCAGCACATGTTACAATGCACAAGTGGGTTTAGGTGACGTATAATTTAATCAAAATATGCAATGAAGATGATCATCTTTTCAGTGCATGTTTCAGCATGGATATAATAAATAGATTTTAAGAATCAAAAAATAATAAATAAATGAATAAATCGGTTTAAACTATGGTTAAAAAAAATACATTTGCCTAAGACCAAAATGAAAAGAAAGCTGTAAACTAATTTTCGCTTTACTTGAAAAGAACTGCGGGCCGTAAACAGTACTCACTTCCACCCACCTGTTATCCTTAAGCGCAGATGAAATGCTGCATGGACTTAAAACTTTAGCGATTTGAGCAAACTTTAAGCCAACTGTTCTAGGAGATGCCCTTCAACTCTGGCAACGAACTCTGGTAGTCCTGCGGCGGCAGGGGGGGGGGGGGGGCTCGATCCCAGGCATGTGTCATGGAAAGTCACAAATAAAGCAGCATGCAAGACGGAGCCTGGTGAATGTTTATAGTATATATTTTATCCACCTTTCTGCATTTCACAATCGAGAGTATTCGGGCAAAGAGAATTATACACTTTTCAGGGCAATTTGAGTAACATTCATTTCTATCAACTAGGTGTCCAGGTTCTTCCAAATTGTACTAAAATAATGTGAACCAAACTATCATTTCACTATCACACAACATCCTTTCAAGGAGAACCCAAGGACTTTGAAGAACTTGGTGTGATTCTGAAAAAGGCATCGCATGTTCTGGGCAGACACTGGGCATGGCGTGGAGATTAGCAAGCAAGGTAAAGGGAAAGTTCAGCCAGGCACTCCTTTGAAAACAACGTCCTCTTCAACAGGTAAGCAACCCTGCCCTCAAGCTACTGTTCACAAGATCTAGGGCCCATAGGAATTTTCCAGAACAATGGGACCAAGGAGGGTCACAGGACTTCAGGGCAAAGCCTGGGACAAGGCTCATAGCTCCAACGAATGAAGGACAGAGCAAAGTCCCTGGACCCTGCCATCATAATGGTGCCCAGGCTCAAGGTGCATCGTCCAGGATGAAGCAGAGAAAACACAAAAAACGGTACCAGCTAGACACATAAATTCAGAAGAGTAGCAAGTACAGAGTTCCCAGACGGACAAAGGGTGATGCCACAGACCAGACGGGCTCAACATGGCACCCAAAGAACCACCTTCCCCCTATATCCATGAGTCCACTGGTGTCCATCCTCCCCATCTTAGGGAGAGAAGCAGAGGAAGAAGGCTGAGAGTCAAGCTTTTTTTTTTTTTTTTTTTGAGATTTATTTATTTATTTGAGAGAGACAGAGAGCAGGGCGGAGGGGCAGACAGAGTGGAAGAGTGAGAGAAGTAGACTCCTGGCTGAGCGTGAAGTCCAACAGGGGGGCTCAACCTCATGACCCCGAGATTATGACCCGAGAGGAATTCAAGAGTTGGATGCTCAACTGAGTGAGCCATCCAGGTGCCCCAAGAAGCAAGATTTCTAAGCAATTCTGTCCAATAATGGATTTAAACTATGTAATTAGACTAAGATTTTTAAACCATGTCAAAGAGGTAACTGATTTTATTCCCCTTACCAATGCACAGGTTGGGACTTGAAAGACGGGCAGATTTGTTCCAAACTAAATAAATTCCATTTTCTCTACCCACCCAAGTGATAGTGTAAATGAAATCTGAGCTTCTGCTGTAGTATGGTATATGTATCAAAGCATTCACACACGGGTGTAGTCCTACATGTATAAGAGATGTCTAACCTTGGCCCATCTTCCTTATGTTTTGATGTGGGAATTCTCCTGAGAACAAGGGAGCTGTGAATGCTTAATTGTAGAACGGCTTTGTCACCATGGGGAAGAAAAGACCACCAGAAGGTTGGGATGGCGGGATAATTCAAATGTCATGGCTTTATTCAGAAGAGGTGACCTTCTTCATTAACTGGGGCTGGTCACGACTGCATAAAGATCCAGTCCCGACTCCCTCCGTGCTATCCCAGCACTGCTTCTCTTGATGTATGAGAAGTTTATGTAACAACTAACTTGATTTCACGGAACCTTCAGCCCCAGAGGGGATTCATTTGTTAAAGGATCTGTATCGGACAGAGCAGACTAATTAGATTGTTCTTGCTGGCATTGATTAAGCACACAGTATGGGCATTGAGGAAGCTTACTGCTAGAAATAAGAGCATCTAAATAAGACCTAGGGAGCCTGTATGCTTCCACTGTGAAGTCACGGTCAACCAAGAAGAATCAAATCCAGCCACGAACAGATCAAAGGCATGAAGACTTCCGGATCTTTCCCTCTCTAGGAATCCCGAACCCCGTGTTTAGGGAGACACGTGTAAATCCATACTTTGAGAATCTGCAGATTACAGAAATGTGTGAAAAGTAACTTAAAGACCGGTAAAAACCTATCACAACTTCAAGAATCATTTTACTCCAAGACAGGTAGTTGTAAATGTCATGAAACAGTTATCACTAAAATTAACGGATACGGGTTTTATTGCCAGAAAGAGAAGATGTCAAAGATCTTTATGTTGGAGAAGAGCCCCTTTGTGTTATGGCTACTGGTTTTCCTTCCAATTTTTTCTTATGCCCACTGTGCCTATACTTGCGTGTG
Source organism: Ursus arctos (assembly GCF_023065955.2). NCBI lineage: Eukaryota > Metazoa > Chordata > Mammalia > Carnivora > Ursidae > Ursus > Ursus arctos. Next base: position 27,798,600 of record NC_079874.1, on the reverse strand, counting down.
AGAGTGTGTGTGGTTCCTCTTAATTTATTGAGATAAAAAGTACCAACAGTGAAATGCAGACTGTAAGTGTGTCCTTTAAAATTTGATAATCCCATGAGTCTACAACTTCAGACAAGAGGCCGAAATATCCATCACTGGGGGAAAAAAAATCCTCTTATGCTCCTTCTAAGATGGAAAACCATCATTCTGTTTTGTATGCTTTTTACTTCCTGCTGAGCTCCCTAAAAAGGTAAGTTCAACCCATAAGTATGTACTTCTTCTGTGCTGGTTACCTTTGTTCAGCCTCGCGTCTGTAAGAAAGACCCATCCTGTTCATACACAGGTACCTGATTGTTCTTTTTCTGGTACGTACAATCCCATCTGTGAATATACCATCATGTGCTTACCCATTTTCCTGATGAGTTTCCTTGAGCTTATTCAATATGCTTTCTTGCATCTACTAAGTTGATTATATAGCTTTCTGTCTCTATTCTGGTAACAGAATTAGAGATAAACACTAATTGATTTTCCATATGAAACCCACCATATGTTTCTGGACAAAACACACCTGATAATGAGGTCTTATCCTTTTTGTATATTGCTGGATTTGATTTGTAAAGTGGGCCCTTGACTCAAGGAAATTCTCCATAGGAGCCTCCTTTTCCATTTGATAATTTAAAGAGAAGGACCCTTTTAATTATAAACAATAGAGTGCAGGTTAAAGATAATTTTTAAATGACCTGACAAGAAAGAAAAAGCATATTAGACACTTATTAAACACATAGCACATAATTAAGTTATTAACCTGTTCTTCCTCCCTATGAAAGTTAATCTAATTCTCTCTGGCTCAAGCACTTTATATTTTCCAGGTAAAACTCTTTCACAGCTAACAGAGGAGACAAAGAGCAGGAGTCTTCTCTTGAATCTTGGATCCACGACACTTTCTAGAATGTGTACCTCTACGCCTTCAATCCCACTCCCTGACAAATCCGTTACATCTTGGAGGCCAATGTGCCAATATAGGTTACCCCTTCCACGGTGATTTGTAACTATAAGCTGACAATACGTTAGGCGTCTACCAATAGTGTAAGCACCCAGAGGTGGGCTTACCAGGTTTATGCTTTACTTTTCCACTTGAAAATTTTGTCTGAATATATTTACTTGGTTCCCTGCCATCTCAAACTATACTGGAATTACTTATCAACCAATCTCCATTTTTAGAAATACCTTTTTATGAAAGCTCTCTGCAGGCTTCACATCTAAGAGTACAACACATACCTGGGTAGAATCTCTTAACTCTGCCATTCTCTATATTTATGGAGAGTACTGCCCAGAATCCTTGACACACATACAACGACTCGTAAGTGCTGATATGAAGAACCGTCAGGTTCTGTTGAACATGAAAAGGTACATCTTTGCCATATTAGGGCAAGAAATTCAATGCATCATTAACATGTGGTCTACGTCCCTCTCTTCCTCTCTCTCACACACATAATGACCCCCAAGGCAACTAAAGTACAATAACTCTGCTCAGCAGATCTGAAAAGAGACCTTCAAGAATGTGGAGTCAAGGTCCTAGCTAATTATCTCATACACTGTGCGTATAGAATGAAAGACACTTCCAAAATCAAGAGAGAAGAGAAAGGTGAACTTGGATGGGGGTGCACCAGTTTTTTTCCCCCTTCTTCTCTGTTGGGTGCACTGTTTTATTTTGTTGGACTTACATGTTCTAAAGAGCAGATGTGGGAGACACAGAGGGGCAATAAGGAAGCTCAGGGTGGTGGCCCTCTTCAGTACCTCCGGCATGCCAATCAAAACAACAGCTGCAGTTCCTTAAACCCTACAGCCTTGGGGCGCCTGGAGGGCTCAGCCAGCAGACCGTCAGAGTCTTGGTTGCAGCTCAGGTCAGGATCTCAGGGTTGTGAGATTGAACCCTGTGTCGGGCTCCTCGCTCAGTGCAGAGTCTGTTTGACATTCTCTCTCCCTCTCCCTGTGGCCCTCCTGCTCATGCTCTGTCTCTCTCTAAAATAAATTCATAAATCTTAATCTAATAAAATCCAATTAATTAATTAAACCATACAGGCTTGAATATTACTACCTATCACTGAAAGCTGCGAAGCTCATGTTTAGAACATGGGTTTATGCCGTTCAAACTCCAATACGAATGCATTTATTTTTTAATTTATTTATTAGAGAGCATGCACAGAGGCCGTGGGAGAAGCAGACTCCCCGCTGAGCAGGGAGCCCAACACCGGGCTCAACCCGAGGACCTCAAGATCATGACCTGAGCCAAAGGCAGACGCTTAACGGACTGAGGCACCCAGGCACCCCAATACATAGGTACTTTAAACAGTTACACTCTTCCTAAGGTCACCGTGGTCCAACCGTACTAAATACCTCCTAGCGTCACCAGTAATGATAAACAATATTTAAGGACTAATTCACTGAGCTCTAGTTCTCGCTCATCTTTCAAGATAGCCATTGTCTTCCCTCTTTTTCTTTAGGAAAAAAAATTACATGCAAATACTTTAATTGGCTCCAAGAGAATAAGCAAATGTGTATGGAGGAGAAACACGTTGCAGTGAACTTATTTTATCTTGTACAGATGGCAGTCCACTTCCCACAGTGCCCATCTTGCACAGCAGATGTGAATAGTTCAACACCTGACGTGACAGGTCTCGACCTAGCAAGCCATTCTGCATTAAATGGTAAGGATAATAGGAATAACAGGAGGAAGCAGAAGGAGACGCAGAAGCAAGACGAGGAGAAGGAAGGGAGGAAGAAGAGCTGCAGGAGGAGGAAAAGAAGGAAGAAGGGAGTTAGGGTTCTAGCTTCATATCTGGAAGTACAATAAGAGTGGGAATCGATTCTGCCGGCTCTCAGGTATAAGGAGATAATTTTATCATCAAGGAGGAGAGAGGCAAGTACGTTGGAATCAAACGGCTGCAGTAATACCCTTCAGCACTTAAAGTTCATGTGTGTAATTACATCCACGGCAGTGAGAACCACCTCTTGGAGGAAAGGTCACACATCACTGCACAGGGCTCCAATCTCAAGCAGGGAGAAGGAACCAGAATGCATCGCCACCCCATCCCGCGTCTCTCCCCTTTCTGAACGCCCCCTCGCCCAGCTAGGGACTCAGATATAAAGCTATCTTTACTTCTTCCTTCCCTGCTTTAGAACTGACAGGTGTTTACATATCTAAGGATTCTCTTATCATACTGGTGTCTGGGAGGAAATGCTTCTCACACTGGCGATAAAGAAGTCAGAGGAAAGAGAACATACTCTCGAAATCTAAAAACACAACAAAGAAACCGGTAAATTACATTAAATGAAGCAGTATGTAGTAACAATTAAGTCAAAACACTAGGCAGAAAACCCTTCACTTTCAAACGCCGGTCTTCTTGTCAGTTTACAGTTATAATTCAAGACGTCCACTATATATCAGAAAATATTTTCTAGTTATATACTTTTCTTAACACATCATTTAAGAAAGATGTAGAAAGACAATTTTCATGTTGAGACAAAGTTCCAGTGCAAATTATGGAAAATGCTACAACCGTGCAATTTGTCAAGGTCATGTAAAGAAACGAGACTGGTCAGCACCGAGATAGTAATATAATAATACAAAAGTGTTTTAAAAATGTGTATATAAGTATGCACTTTAAACAAATACATCCAGTCCCCTGTTGGGGGGGGGTCCCTGCCTAGCAGGGAGTCTGCTTCTCTCTGTGCCTCCGCCCCTTCCCCCTGCTTGTGCTTGCTCTCCCCCTCTCAGATAAATAAATAAAATATTAAACAAAGTATCTCCAAGAATGAGTCACCCAAGTCGTGAATTAAACACAGAAATCATACCCATGATTGGGAAAGATGAAAATAAAACAAAAGCTTCTTCCTCAGGAATGTAAATTCTCAGCCAAATGTTCCACAAACAAAACAGAACGATCCATTGTTGCATTTCTTTTCAAGTTTTGTTGTTGTTGTTTTAATGTATTTGACAGAGCACAAGCACAAACAGGGGACGCAGCAGAGGCAGAGAGAGAAGCAGGCTCCTCACTGAGCAGGGAGCCCCATGCAGGACTCGATCCCAGGACCCTGGAATCAGGACCTCAGCCTAAGGCAGACGCTTCACCGCTTAACCCACAGAGCCACCGAGGCTCTTTTTTTTTTTTTTTTTTTAGCATGAAATGCAAATATAAATAAGTGGTTTTCAAAACTGGGTACTTAGAATGCAGCTGCTATATGCTATAGACAAGTATTTGCCTTTACAGAACCAGTATCCATGAAATGGAGCTGCTTACATTTTCAGCTTCCACCGTAACCAAAGGTTCACTGTTTTCCACCACACACTCGTTAGCAAGGTCTTACTTTCTTTTTGTGCACTGAAGTTAGTGAAATGATGTTTCAGGCGTTAATGAAAGTAATCCCTGGCATAAAATCTGCTCCTGGAAATTACTGAGCGAAGTAGGGGTGAAAGTTACCGTAGTTCTTTTTATGCCATTGTATTCAATCCCGCGTGGCCCCGCTAAAGATTTATTTGGAACGCAAATGCCTGTTTACGGGAAAGCAAAACCTCTCACTGCCTTCCAAGTTCAAGCCCTGTGGTTTTGCGCAGAGCCCTCAGACTTGACATCAGCCACTGTGAACCCTTCAATCATCCTCCCTTTTCCACTTAACCACAACCACAACCCAAGGGCTGATGCCCTGGAGACACAGCAACGAGTCATTTCATCTTGTATGCGCCGCCCACGCACCAGGGGAAAATATCTTTTAGGATCCTGTAGCCACTCTCTCTGCCTCCGAAATCTCAGCAGCTTTCCTGGGACTTTACTGTTGGACGCATATTTTTATTAGCCTAGCAACACGGTTTTTATTTCGTTAGAAAAGCTGAATCTGAACAGACTAAACATCTCTATGCCAGCTACAGATTTAAAATGCATAATTTTAAAAAGAAACGGTGTATGTTAATTTTCCAAAAGTTATCATTTGCATCAGCATCAAATACGTGGCTGACTATATATGATACAGACGTAGGAATCTATGTCATATATGTGTGTGTGTATACTTGGATAAACACGTTATGTGTATATGTGAATGCATGCATATGTGAGCGTATAAAATACAGCTGACAAAGGACATAAAATAATTTAAGAGAAGATACCGTATTGCACAATATTAAAACTACATGCATGCCAGGAGCGCCCACAGGGCTCAGTCAGCACAGCATGGGACTCTTGATCTCAGGTTTCCGAGTTTGAGCCCCACATTGAAGGCAGAGATTACTTAAACATAGAAAACTTTAACGGGCGACTGGGTGGCTCAGTCGGTGAAGCGTCTGCCTTTGGCTCAGGTCATGATCTCAGGGTCCTGGGATCGAGTCCCATGTCAGGCTCCCTGCTCAGCGGGGAGTCTGTTTCTCCCTCTCCCTTTGCCTCTGTGCCTCCCCCTGCTCATGTTCTCTCTCAAATAAATAAAATCTTTAAATATATGTCATCAGCAATATGCACATGTAAGAAGGCTCTTCATCATTAGTAGCTTTATAAATTCCACATAGATGCAATCAAATGCCTCACTGGTTTCTTTGCAAATCGAGACAACAAAGGTCTCGAGACGATGAAGACAGGCTCTTTGTCCCTTGCAGGGTTCCAAAACCTGACATTAAGGGAGGGCACCTGGACTCCAGATCCACCACTCAGCTCTAAAGGACACAGGAACGTTTCCCTGTGGCGGTTCAGTATTTTGGCCAAAAACCTCCTATACACGATTCCTAAACCAGCTGGTGGAGGGGCTCTGGGTGGTGAGCGGACCATGAATGATGTGCGTCTATATTCAGAATTACTCTAATGTGTATACTTTACATGGTTGATTCTCCATGAGGCACATTCCTATATGCCCTAGAGTCACTTTGGCATATATTACAAAGACCCAGGGCATCCTGAGAGCTTCCTCCATCCCCAGTGAGAACTCCTTGTCTACATCAAAGCCCTGTCAGTGTATCAACTTCCCAGAGACAGTATACTTCTCTATACATAACGAGTAACGTTAGTATCGAACACCTGTAACACCCAAACGTCTACAACTCTCTCTCTGTAGATTTATGACTCCATTGCACCAAAGAAAAACTACGGTCACTTAAAAGCATTCCAGTAAAAGTTCACTGTCACTTAGGTGTTAATGATTTCTTGACGCACGTGTGTTGACATTTTAAGAATTGTAAATTTTAGTTAAGTGAATCCTTAATATTAGGGCTGTTGTACTGCCAAAAACGGAGCTGAAAAATACCTTTACAATTTCTAGTTAATTTGTCATTTGAAAAATGTATTAAATTCACATTATGTCTTAAGAATTAAAGTTTGATTAGATAATGTAACTCAAGTTCCCAGCAAAGAGGAATTAATTTCCTTAAGGAATTACCCCAATATATAAAACAGAGTAGAGTTTCAGGATGCCACCTTTTATCTACGTTAAGATTTCTACTTGTTTGTTAGTGAAAAGAATAATCAGATCTATCCCTTTCAGGCTTCATAAATATTCAAGCGATGCTCTGAACTCTCACCTTCTCATTTTATTTGTTTCCTCTTTACAGAGGTCAGCAATGCTGAGTTTACATTGTGGGAATTCACCCACTGGCTAGTCCATACATCTTTTCTAATGACTAGACACGAGTAAAACCCTAGGCCATCAAAAGGAGGTTGCGCTCATTTTTATAGATGAATTCAATGCACATTCTCCTAACATGCATATTTTGAGTATTGGCGGAGATCTAGCTTTCCAAAGCTGACCAAATAGTTTTTGGTTCTAGAGCTCCAGAATGGAAAGGAAGAGTGTCATGAAAAACAAATTGCAATGTAAAGTTACATGGTGATTTTTCATTTGCAGGTCTCTGTCACGTGTCTTACATTGTACATATGAATAGCAATGGGGTCCTTTGCAATATGTGTATTTGAGTATTTTAGGCTCCTCAGGAGCCTGCAAAATGCTGGCAAGCACATTAAATCCTAGCCATCTTTACGGAGCAGAAGAACTTGGCATCTAACCTTGCTCCCTCCAAACTTACAGACAGGAGCCTGACACGTACGGAGCACGCAATAAAGAAATCTGGAAAATCATGCATTCTGTGGGAAGAACCCAGAAAATAGATTCAGAAGAAACTGATCAGTTTGGAAATAAGCAAATTTAACAGGCTTTGGTGGGTTTGGCTGAAATTCCTTCCTGACCCTCACCACTGCCCAGAAATTCAAGGTAAGTAAGGAAATTATATCACGAAAATCTTAAGAGTTATGTGGTGTGTATCAGTCAAAAGTGCTGTGCAGACGATGTACCAGAATTTAAGAGAGAGGGAGAAGCTTATCCTTGGGATCTAGTTGGCCTATATTGGTTCCAAGGAAATTTACTTTTTCTGATGACGTAGCCTAAGACATGGGTCCGCTCCCACGTTCTGAAACACTGGCTTTTGTTAGGTAACAACTTTTGGTTTTCTCTGAGATTTCTAGATATTTCTTCTTGGACTCCAACATCACATAGCCTTCCTGTGCCCCACTCTCAAAGCTCCCTGTTCTTCACAGACACTAATAGGTTCATAGTCTGGTCTTAGCCAGACCCAGCCTCACCGGAAAACTGGGTTCCATCATTTCAAGTGTCATCTAAAAACTGGTGGCTTTACTTTCTATGACCCCCCCAAGCCACACACCGCTTAAGTCTCGCCTTCAATCTGCGTCTCGCATATGTAACGGGTTTGCACCTTGTAGAGACAGCGAGAAGTTGGTCTCACAACTTCTCTTTTAACAAGCGTTTCTACTGCATTAGTGTTTATTTTTGTGACAGGTTAGATTGGTTTTGCCTCACTTTTGTTCCTCTAAAGGGTTTGTCTGTTTTATTTAAATATGTTTTTCTTTTGAATCGTGTTCCCTAACCTGTTTTTCCTCTTCTGGTCCCTCCTCTTTTAGATCATCTTTACGTTGATACTCTCATGCTCCTTAGCTATCTCTTTTTCTTTTTTCTTCCTTTAATTTCATTTGCTTTGCTAACACAACAGGCCCAGTGTCTCTGAGCTCCCTTAGAAGTCCACAGACTTAAAAAATGCACCTCCCAATTCACTGAAGTGAAAAATGAAATACCCCGGCTTATAAAGAATGAAAAAATTAAATTTTCATTATTAGAAACTCTCATTTTAAATATTTTTCACATAATTTTGCTTATTTTTTTTTTTGTACATGACGACATTTCTCTTTGGAGAGAAAACAAATCCCCTACTATAAAGACGTGGCCTATCAAGATTTAGTTTTTGTGAACTTTTATCATTTTACAATCTTCATGTTTACTGACTGTGATATTAGTGTATTATTGGAATAAAAAAACAGAGTGAAGTTAAGGTCAGTGTATTATCAGGATGAAGCAATAAAGGCAAGTCAGCAATTCAAATTATTTAGGTCCTCATGAAAAAAAAAAACGAAGGGAAGATTTGCATAAATGAGAATGCTACATAAATATTTGACATTATGAACTCATGAAGACCAACAACCATTTATAAAACAGAATTATTAAATATCTAATTTTTACAAGAAGCATCTGAGTTAAAGGTATTACATCAAATTTATTTTCTCTGTAATATGTGCCAAGTATTTTAAAATGTAAAGGAGGAAAATACTTATGTCCAATTTTTAGTTGATTCTTATAAACTATTAACCAAGTATAGTAAGTAAACTCCTACTTAAACTGCTTTTTTTTGTGACTTACAGATTCACTCAAAACAACAAACACCATACACACACATATATAATATATACAAGGAAGCAAAAAATTTAAATTATAAGAAACAACAGGTCTTTTCTAGTGATCAGAATTTTTCTTGTTCAACTATGTAAATAAACCCTTATTCATGTCTATAAGCCAAAGTACCTGATTAAATTTTAAGAAAACCTACCTAATTCATTAACTATTTTCAAAATTATTCTAAATATAGCATTCTCCCCAAAATATTTTAGAGTACCCCTTTTGCCAAATTCCAACAAAAGCTAGGGAAACTCACTTGGATAAAGCAGCAGGGGTATGTTAAAAACAGACGCACTGGAGGGGCACCCAGTGGCTCAGGTGGTTCCAGAAACGACTCGATTTTGGCTCAGGTCACGATCTCAGGGTCGTGGGATTGAGCCCCACGTGGGGTTCTGCACTCAACAGGGAGCCTGCTTGGGATTCTCTCTCCCCCTGCCTCTGCCCCTTTCCCCGCTCACACACTCTCTAAAATAATCAAATAAATCTTAAAAAAAAAAAAAAATAGATGCATTGGTATCTCTGAGAAATGCTGATCAATTAAAGGAACTAATATGCACAATCTGTCCCCCCCACCCCGAAGTCACTTTATGGGTACTTTCTGAAGCTGCCTGGCCACTGTCTTCTGTCCATGAGCATTGTAACGCAGGCATGGGTTTTTGGGAGTTTTTATAAAGGGCTTAATTGACTTGCCTGTGGGGAGTTTGTAAATGCCGGTTTAAGGAGCTGCGAGCACCCCTATTTTAAGAAGTGCTCATTGAGGGGCGCCTGGGTGATGCAGTCGTTAAGCGTCTGCCTTCGGCTCAGGGCGTGATCCCGGCGTTCTGGGATCGAGCCCCACATCAGGCTCCTCCACTATGGGCCTGCTTCTTCCTCTCCCACTCCCCTGCTGTGTTCCCTCTCTCGCTGGCTGTCTCTATCTCTGTCAAATAAGTAAATAAATAAAATCTTTAAAAAAAAAAAGTGCTCATTGAATTTCTAAAGACACTGTCTTCCTTCATATCTATGGCATGATTTCGGGATTTCTGGCATGACCTTTATTGACAGATATTTGATTGTTTGATGACTCACTATATTTATCAAAGAGCATTCGCTGAGTTAGAGGGTTGGTTTTCTTTCTGGGGAAGGCTCCCCACTCGTGCCATAGCTTGGAGAACTGAAAGCATCTCCTGGACTGACTGCATATGGAGACCATCCTTGGTCCAGGAATCTCACCCCGCAGACGTTCATTACGGGGACCACAGGGAATAAACACGAAAACTGAGGTTTCACGAAGGAACGGGCTCCGAAGGTCGGGAGTAGAGGAACGCACGCTCGAACCTCAGCAGGCCTGCCCGCACGCACAAACACAGGGTTGCGGGGTCACCAAGACAAACACGGGTCACGACGTCTCATACTCCCACACAGCCGGAAATACCAAAATGCTCACGGCAAACAGAAACGCAAATGCAGGCAAAAGTCCCCATTCTCTGCTACCTCGAGTAGCCACTTAATCCTCCAGGTGAAACACAGCAAACAAACCAAAGCCATTCTCTACTACTACCACCAGTACAGACGCCACTTGGAATCGCATCCAGAAACACACCGGGCCAAGAATCAGATTCACAACCCGGAGCCAATGCACTCCGTCATCTGAACATGGCCTTTGACGAGGAGCCTGCAGCAAGTGGCCAGACATTCAAGGGGTACAAATATGGGTAAAGAAAAATGAACACTTACCTGTGTCGGCAGGTGGCCTCCAACGCAGCCGCTATCAATCCGTATACACACTCCCTTCTTCTCGCTTTCTCTGCCCATCTCTCCCCCCGCATTTTCAACATTTACCACTCTCCCAAATCATGGTCATTAGCCTACAAACATGCTTTCGTATCAAAAAGCTATCTGAAAACGCTCGCTAGCCTCGAAGCCCGCACACAGCTGCTGACTCAGTTCCATGATACCCCGTGGGCATCTGCCTGAAACAGGATTGAGGTTTCATCTGCATACAGTGTGTGTCACTATGGTGCTTGGCACACTTACCCCAGGTGACGTGTCACGGCTCTGTGTATTCAGATGTCATAATACTCCAGTGACTCTCCCACTGATGACATCAGCCTGGACCACACACCAGGATTGCAGGGTCAAACTGGCCCATTTCCCACCTGCATGGGAAGTGAGAGAGAGAGCTGGATGAAGTAAAAATCACACACCTGGTAAAAATCATTGGTTGGTGGGACAGGTGAGGAATTCAGAGCATGGAAAGGAGAAGGGGAAGATCTGGTGGGGGAGGGGGGCATCAGAATAAACGGGCTACTTAGGAGTTGTTTTTGGGAGTCTGGAAGAAAGGAATGTTACTTGGGAAAGATGGTAGCCGTGGACCTTGGGAGAAGGAGTGACATTCAAGCTATATTTGGATGGCCAACTTAATAGCAATGAGTGGAGGAGTGCGTAAGGAATGTAGTGTCCTGTTTTGTTTTGTTTTAATTTGACAGAGAGAGCACAGCAGAGGGAGGTGGTAGGCAGAGGGAGAAGTAGACGCCCTGCTGAGCAGGGAGCCCGACGTGAGGCTGGATCCCAGGACCCTGAGATGATGACCTGAGCCAAAGGCAGATGCTTAACCAACCGAGCCACCCAGGTGCCCCAAGGAATGTAAAGTCTTGTTTTGAGTCAGGTTACGTGGCCCATAACGAGGCCACTGCATGGGATGCAGGAGCCTAGAAGACACACGCGTGGGGCTGGATACATTGTGTTCCACAGCTCTATTTGAGGACCAACTTCCGTGGAATCCTTTAAAGCCTAACTTTGAGAAATGACGGTTTAAAAAATTAAAATAAAAAGGAATTAAGGGATGGAGAGTAAAGTAGGAAAGAGAGGTAATGACTGAATCGCATGTTTTACGGATCTTGCTGCTTCTCCCATATCCCGTTCCACCCTCAAGGCAGAATCTTGGGCGTTTTAGGAAAAGTACTGTTTCGGTAAGGATTTTCTCAACTACCACAGGGAGTGATGTCAGTCCCTTAGAAAATGGGAGAGTTGAGGGGCGCCTGGGTGGCTCCGTGGTTAAGGGTCTACCTTCGGCTCAGGTCATGATCCCGGGGTCTTGGGATCCAGCTCCGTATCAGGCTCCTTGCTCAGCGGGGAGTCTGCTTCTCCCTCTACTCCTACACACCGCTTGTGCTGTCTCTCAAATAAATCAATCTTAAAAAAAGAAAGAAAAAAAATGGGAGAGTTGTGTCGTTCCTCGTTTGACTTCGGGGCTCAGGTCTGTCTCGGATTCCACCTGTGATGGGAGTTTCCCTGTGTCCTGATTTTTATTCTTACGGGTTTCAGAAATGACGGTAAGTAAGGTAAATGGGAGTTTGCGCGTCCAGCTAAGTCTCAGTCTTTCAAACACTTAACTGTCCCAGCCTTAAAGAGAAATTTATAGCCTTTTTGGAGCGTGAATTATTTTCCATTCATGTTTCCTTAACTCCGCAGATAAGAATAAAGAAGCACATTTCAAGTCGAATTCTAAAGTTCACCTGTTACCCGACGTAATAGCATGAAATTAAAACGTTCCCTTCCTCTTCTATTTGGAAATCTCGAGGCTTAATGAATTATTCTCTACATCAAGTATTTTAGGATCCCATTTACTGCCTCTCCTACCGGCCATCCTCGCTCCAAGCAAAAATCATGTTTTGCTCCCAGCCTTCGCAGGGAACATTCTCCCATTTGTAACATCCATGGTTTTACTGTGAAACATGACCAAATCACACTTTACTGCTCGGTGATTAAAATGACCTTAAGGATAATAACCGCATAAAGCTTCCGACTCCACTGCCGACTCCAACTTGACCAACCTTGCAATTTCACACCGGCACCCGAAATCATTCTTGGGGAATCTTTTTTTTTTTTTTTTTTTGCAAAAAAAAAAATAAAAATAAAAAAAGAACACGCGGTCCTTTTTACCTTAGAGGATGAGGACGCGCAGACGCATCATCCCAGTCCTACGTGCAGGACATTTGTCAAGAAGTAGCACAAGAACAGTATTCGGAAGGCGGCCCTGGAGGTCTTCCCGGAGGAAACGTGCGGCTTGGGGACTAGAACTCCTAAAGCGAAGGACGCGCAGCAGGACTGAACCCCCCGGGAAGCGGGGGGGGGGGGGGGGGGGGGACTGTAATTCGCGGAGATGCTAGCAGATGCAGGTGGCCCAGCCGAGCAGGAGAGGCATGGTGGGGTGCAAGGTTCACAGGTGCCCTGAGGCCGGGACAGCTGGGCAGCCACGTGTTTGGAGGCTGTTCCCACGGGGGAAGGTTCCAGAAGCAGGCGCTAAGGCGTCCTGGGGGCGCCTGGGGACACCTGGCCGCTGCAGGTCGGCGGGCGGCGGGCGGGGGCCTCGCACAGGTGCTCTGGGCCTGGATACGTGGGGGTCCGCCAGCCCCGGCGTGGCGGCCCCAGCGTGCTCACACCTGGGCTGGCCCCGCAGGGGTGGCCTGCACCGCCTCGGGGCACGGCGTGTCCCCGGCTTGACCCCTGGCCGGGCTGTGTGTGTCCGCGGGGTCGCGGGAGTCCGCCAAGAAGCCGACTGGCTTCGCAGGTACTGGTGAACCCAGCTCCTGCCTCCAGCACAGCGCGGGGACCGCGAGCTAGCGAGCGAGGGAGCGAGCGCAGCACCTGGACACCAGGTGTTCTTAACCTTTCCTCCGAGGCATCTCTGCGGCTTCTGGCATCTCCCGAGGTATCTCGAGACCCTGCGAGAACACACGTGAGCCTGTGAGATCACACGAGAGCCCGCGAGATCACACGAGAGCCCGCAGCATCGGACCACAGCCTGAGAAATCTCGCGAGACCGAGGTCCTCCCCAGAAAGTGGTCCAGCTCCAGTTTCACCTGGTTGAGCCCTGGTGAAGCTCCTTGCCTGGTTCTCGGAAAATTAACGTGTTAAACACCTTCCTTAAAGGGGCAGCTGCACGATTTTTTATCCTGCATCTTCTTTTTTTCTTTTTTTCAAGATTTCATTTAAATTTAGTTTTGTTAACGTATAGTGTAGTAGTAGCTTCAGAGGTGGATTTTTTTTTTTAATTTAAATTCAATTAGCCAACAAACAGTACGTCATTAGTTGCAGATGTAGTGTTGATTCATTAGTTGCATAAAACACCCAGTGCTCATTACATCATGTGCCCTTCTTAATGCCCATCACCGGGTTACCCCATCCACCCACCCAGCTCCCCTCCTGCAACCCTCAGTTTGTTTCCCGGAGTCCAGAGTCTCTCATGGTTTGTCTCCCTCTCTGATTTCTTCCCATTCAGTTTTCCCTCCCTTCCCCTACAATCGTCTTTGTTAGTCCTTATATTCCACGTATGAGTGAAACCATATGATAATTGTCTTTTTCAGAGGTAGAGTTTAGTTACCTGTAATTTGCATACAACACCCAGTGCTCATTACATCACGTGCCCTCCTTAATGGCCATCATCCGCTTATCCCATCCCCACCACCTGCCTCCCCTCCAGCAACCCTGTTTGTTTCATAGTTTCATCTCTCATGATTTGTCTCCCACTCTGATTTCATCGTATTTTGTTTTTTTCCTTCCCTTCCCCCATGTTCATCTGTTTTGTTTCTTAAATTCCACGTATGAGTAAAATCATACAATATCTGTCCTTCTCGGACTTATTTCACTTAGCATAACACCCTCTAGTCCCACCCACATTGCTGCAAACGGCAAGATTTCATTTTTTATGGCTGAGTAATAGTCCATTGTATATATGTACCACATCTTTATCCATTCATCTGCCAATGGACATTTTTGGCTGCTTTCATATTTTGGCTATTGTAAATAGTATTGTGATAAACATTGGGGTGCATGTATCCCTTTGAATTGGTATTTTTGTATTCTTTGCATAAATACCCAGTAGTGCAATTGCTGGGTCATAGGGTAGCTCTATTTTTTAACTTTTTTTTTTTTTTAAGATTTTATTTATTTATTTGACAGAGATAGAGAGAGCCAGCGAGAGAGGGAACACAAGCAGGGGGAGTGGGAGAGGAAGAAGCAGGCTCACAGCAGAGGAGCCTGATGTGGGACTCGATCCCATAACACCAGGATCATGCCCTGAGCCGAAGGCAGATGCTTAACTGCTGTGCCACCCAGGCGTCCCTATTTTTTAACTTTTTCAGGAAGCTCCATACTGTTTTCCACAGTGGCCACACCAGTTTGCATTCCCACCAACAGTGTAAGAGGGTTCCCCTTTCTCCACATCCTTGCCACCATCTGTGCCCCGCATTCTCTAACACACTAAAAAGTGTCTTATCCATGAAATGATAACTTGCAGGGGACTCCAATTTTGCAAAGACAGCAAAGTGCAATGCTGAAGAGGATAAGCAGCATCTGCAATAGAGATCGGTGTCGGACAGTGGGCACAAAGTGGCTTGTTGCTTCTAAATAGGATTGGTCAGAACTCTTGCATTTATTATTGATTATGATTATTATTATATCAATTCTTGCCCGTGTTGTTTTTAAATCCCCTACACAGAAATAATAGAACTATTTTTTGAAATCTTTGATTGCTCTAAGTGAAACTTATTACCAACAGTAATGAAGCTGAAGGTCATCATAGATGGAAATAGCAAGCTGTGTGTGGTGCTCACAGATGTCATGTAGCTCATTAGCCGTCGTTCTGTATCTTGGACATTCAGGGCTGAGCATCTCAAGATGGAAATGAGCAACCCCATGACCTCGTGGAGCGGGTGTGGTGCAATCTATTAAGAGAGAGAACGAGTACGTAAGCAGTTAGAATGTGTTAATTAGCATAAGAAAGAGAAATAGGCATGTTGTCATAGGAACAGAAACGAAGCAAGGTAGCATTTGCTTGGGCTTATGTAAGAATGTTTACCAGAAGAGGTGATGGAGAACAGCCTCATTCTAAATGATGGGGACAACTCCATCAGCGGGAAAATGCACAAAGAACTTTCCAGGCACTGACAACATCTGTTACAAATTCACAGCTATGCTAGGTGGCAACAGGCAGACATCAGGAGGCATTAATTTTTTCAGGTGAATCTGCAATGTGCTGATGAGGAAGCACTTTATGTGCTAATAATTACAAATGTGTTCCTTGGTAAACAGAGAAAAGTGGTCCATTTTCAACAAGGCTGTGAGCATGTGTGTGGCAGGCTATATCAGATCTGAACACATTGTTTCACAGAGGTAGAGACATGTATTGGCTCACTGTAATTTTTAGTCTAGGCAAGGGAGGACAAAGTTTGGACAAGGGTATGTTTGAAGATAAGGAGAGAACAGGTGGGATGAAAGAGACACAAATGAGGGAGGCTTGGCAGATTTCTCATATTACTGAGTAAAAGATATTATCCAAAACAAGACTTAACAATGACTCCAGTGGTTTTCCATTGGGTGGAGAAGAAATGAGTTAAAGCACAGAAGCTAGTTTCGGGGGAAGCTGATTGCTGAAAATTTGTATATGTTGATTGTGACATGCCAGTCCATGAGCCAAGCTGATAGGTCCAGAAGAGTAATATGATATTGGCATAAAGTTGATATTCGTGGAGCTCCTCTGTGTTCAGACACCACCACTATAAGATAGCATGGGATGCCATGGTCTTGAAGGTCAGCGCCAGGAGAAATAGAAAGGTTTGAGAAGATTGTCAACTGTGTAGGAGTACATAAAGAATGAGGAGAAGGGACGCCTGGGTGGCTCAGTTGTTAAGCGTCTGCCTTTGGCTCAGGGCGTGATCCCAAGGTCCTGGGATCGAGCCCCACATCAGGCTCCTCTGCTGGGAGCCTGCTTCTTCCTCTCCCACTCCCCCTGCTTGTGTTCTCTTTCTCGCTGGCTGTCGCTCTCTGTCAAATAAATAAATAAAATCTTTAAGAAAAAAAAAAAAAAGAATGAGGAGCATTGAGGACCCGTGAACAGTAAAAATCAGAGTGGAATTAAGAGAACCCAAAGATAAAGTTTCAACATGAAAGGCAAAATAGCCAATACTTGGAGTGAATGCACATTCTCAAATAGAAATAATGTTGCCCACCCTCGCCCCTCTAAAAAGTTGGGTTTGGAAGGGAAAGGATTTTTGTTTTCTTATCGCACACTGCAGTATTTTACATTAATTTAACACTCTTTAAAGGTGTTCAATTAACATCTGTTGAATGAATGTGAAGTCAAATGAGACGTTTGGCAGACAAATGTGAGAATAGCGTACAATCATTTTTTGAACACCGACTAATTTATAGACGCCGTATGCCAAAGTCACTAAGGCCCTACTTTTTCAGAGCTTGTCTGAACAATATTGGACGATACTACACTTACACGTGGAAATTTGCGGTAGAAAATGTGCTTTTCGGGGCGCCTGGTTGGCTCCCTCAGTAGAGCATGTGACTCTTGATCTCAAGTTGTAAGTTTGAGCCCCACGTTGGGTGCAGACATTATTTAAAAATAAAATATTTTAAAAAAGAAAGAAAATGTGCTTTTCAATCTTCCATAGCCACCTTGAAGTTCATCAACTCCCTCTACTTACTTTTTTAAAGATGATAATCCTCAATGCTACCCTGCTTTAATGCTCCACACTCGAAAGATTTCTAGGGTCTCCCAAATAGCTCATCTTCGGAACCACATGAAAGCTGGAAGTATGACTTCCACCGGAGGTTTCGCGTTTATTTTTCCATTTTCAGGAATCCCTGAGGACATGGTTGCCTAGTCTCACTTTATGACCTGGACGGGTTCTCATATCTGAGAATAAAGCTATTTAAACTGGAAAGATCCTTAGCAAGTTGCAACTGTTTTGTGCTCCGTAACTTTAAAGTTTATCAAAGGAGGATTTGTGTAAAAGGCTTTTGTTAACTTGTATCAACTATAGAGACTTGAAAGCTGATGACTCTTTATTTTATTTCCTGAACTCAATGTCTTGGTCTCCAGGGCATCTTTTAGGTCAATGATGAGCGTTGGCTTAACTTCAAACATTTTCCTTCCTTCACTTTTTTCTCGGAGATGCAAATGTTTAATTCACACTTAATGGTCCTCTCACCTTCTGATGATTTCTTAATTCTTTTGGATTTTGATCTCTTATATTGTCCACACCTCCATCATCCAGCATGTCCTTTCTTGTTGGAAAACAGAATGGACCCTGCTCAAAATATTAAAAATAGAAGTACCATATGACCCAGCAGCTCTAATTCTGGGAATTTTACATTGAACATTTAAAAACAAACAGAAAGGAAATCTAAAATGCAGCCTAGGTACCCTCAGTTTAGGAAAGAACTTGGAAATGTTTAGTTATATTATCTGTGTGATAATAATAAAGCTATAGAAACACACCAAGATAAGCCGCAACTTCACTGTTGGGAAAATTTTTCTTTTGGTTTTATTGATACAATCGACACCGAGTGCTAAGTTCAAGGTATATAACATAGTGACTTGACTTAATTTGTTGCGAGATGATTATCACAATAAGCTAGCATCCATCATCCCGTAGAGATAGAAGAAGAAAAATGTTTTTCGTCCTTGTGATGAGAATCCGTTACTTGTTGGTTAAAAACAAGAACACGAAAGTGGGGAAAAGAGCATCCAAGAGCTTCTCTGCAAATATAAGATCGTCTAACCTGCGGCTTCAAATTCTCACCTAGCAGGAGCAAACATCCCAACATTTCAAGCTGTAGAAATTTCATGGCATGAGATCAAAAATCAAAAATTGAAGGTTGGTTGAACAGTAATAAACATGATCGTTATGTACGTATTGCATAGCCTAATGCCAACCATTAAACTATGTTTTTGCCTTTTGCAAGGTTTTAAAAAGAGAATAAAAGCATTCACGAAACTATTCTAAGTAATATATTGAAGAAGTATATTGAAGGAATATATTGAACAAATTCTAAGCCATTAAGATGTCAGAGGCAGAGATTAACACATCTCTTCTAGCCTTCTACCATGATTATATTTTGTAATGTGGACACGAAAGTGTTTGATTTTCTATCAACCTAGAGGGGGAAGTCAATAGACTTTCCTGTTTTGTACATTTTTTGGTTACTTTCATCATCAGTTATTCCTCAAATATTTTGTTCTTACGAGATTATTAATAGTGGCACTATTTTGTTCCCTGTGACGAACGTTTTCCTAAATGGATTCACCCACTTGTAAACATGACTTTTCTGTGCATTCTGCAAAGCTATAAATGCATTTGTGTGTGTTGAATAAAGAAACAAAAAGTTGTTAGAAATCCATGGGGATGTTTATGGCCCAGAAGATCAGTGCAAAATCTCCTTCTTTTGATTGAATCCAGTTATCTGTGGGGTTCGAAATGTGTCATTTAATTACTGAGTTTTCCAGTGGAGAAGTAACTTTAACATACTTACATTTATTTATGTCCAAATGAAAATGAATTCAAGATACCCTTGAGTCCAACAAATTGATAACTGCTGATCAATATGGTGGACTGAGATGATCAGAGAGTTGATTTGCTCTCATTTCAAACAGAAACAGAGACTGAAAAAAATAAAATACGTACGTCATCAACTCAATATTAAGGAGGGAAAATCTGTAGTTGTTAGATATTCAGAGAACTCTAAGTCAAAGCAATAAGAGTGAGCTGAAGCAAACAGACTCATGTCAGTAAAACACGCCATTTGTTAACAGGTGGAAGCTGAGACCTCACCACCACATAGAGAGGGAGTTCAGGCCACACATCCAAGAGGATGGAGATTTTTGAAAATTATTCTTTATTATCATAGTTATTAGTTTGCATTGCCTTGAGTTATAAGGAGCTTTTCTGTTGACCAGCCATGGAAGAAGGGAGAAATGTTAAAAGACTTCCATTTGAAAGTATCTGAGAAATACCAAGATGGTGAGGATTATAGAGGCCAAGAGAGGTTCGCTCATGATCTGGCACAAACTCAACCCTCGAAGCATTAACGATTCGCCAGTGGCAGTTGAAACAAGCCTTGGTTAAGAGTCTGAGGACCCGAGCAAAGCTATTGGCATTTACCTTGTAGCTGGAGGACAAAAGCAACATGAGAGCTGCCTTGGAGCAGGTGTCTGGTAAAAATCCCAAGCTTCGTTTTGGAGCCCCCATGGGCTGCATCCTAGGAGTAAGGGTGAACCAGGGTAGGTGAAGAGATGAATCTTGGCAATGGGTGAAAACCAGCTTTAAATCTGTCTATATGATGCCATTAGGTCAAGGGAGAAAAAAAAAACCTTCTCTGAAGGAAGCTAACACCATCATTTTATTTTTCCATTTTATGTCTCAAAAGACCATTTTATTTCTCAAAATTATGTTAATACTGCCAGCATTTTATCAAAGAGTACCAGAGGTAAGAGGAAACAATAACGCACGGCTGAAAGCCAAGATAAACAGAGAAAGACAGAGGAAACAAAATTGTAACAAAATCCAGCAATCATACGTATCAGAATAGGATTGTAAATGTCTGTGATTGGTAGATTCAAAAACTTGGTTGCTAAAAAATATCAACAGAGCAATGGAGAGCATGACATATTAGGCAGAAATTCTAGGATTGAAAACAAAACGAATGAATTGATAGGTGATTAGTTATAGTAGAACACAGAATTATTACTGGAAAGAGACATCCAGAGATAAATGGAAGGAAAGCAGAGAAGGGGGGGAAAGGATGATTTTATATTTTGTATAATATAAAATATACATTTTATATATATTTCTAAAATATATATATATGTCATATAATATATATATATGGGACATAAGGAAGGGGGGCGAGGGGAGAATCCACGTGGAAAAGATAATCTCTAAGACTTTGTCAACACTTAACTGAAATCAAACACACATCTGAGAAGCCATATGAACCCCGGGGAAGTTCAATATATATACACAAAAACACATAATAAAACACAGGTTAACAAAAAAGACAAGATGTAAAGATTCCCTAGGTGGGAAAGGATGTTATCTTTAAAGGAAAATAATAAGACATGAATTTCTCAGTAAGATAGTGAATTTGTTGACTCGAAGATAGGCAGGAAAAAAACAGAAAAATATATGTGGGTAACGAACATATGACAAAGATGAGAGCAGGGATCATCAGGAAAGCAAGCTGATTTAGTAAATCAGAGGAATATTGGGTACTCCTACAGAAAAACACAAAGAAACAAATAAATAAAACAGCTACCTCAAACCACAGGCAGAAAAAATCTACTTTTTAGATGTACACATGAAAGCTAACACCATATTATTGTAGAAGATATTGCAGAATGTTGTTTTCTTCTAAAACGATTAGATAAAGATTTATCAAAGGAACACACACAAAAAGGTTTTGCAGACTTGCTGTTCATACAAGTATGGGGTTCCTGTCGGTCCAGACGAACACATTCGAGAGGTCCACTATACAACATTGCTCACAGTTAAAAATACTGCCCTCGATACCTAAAATTTTGTGAATCAGGTAGGTCTCACGTTACGCTTTTTTTTGGGGGGGGACCACAATTTATAAAAAGCTTCACAGAAAAGGAAGCGTGATGAATTGAACTATTACTTGCAACGTTTGAAGTGTTTGGTTTTCAATCCCCACTGTAAAATAATGAAAACCCAAGGTACTAAAATCGAGATTATATTTACAAGAATATCTAATGTCAGATATTGTCAGCAAAGGGCTCATAGCCAGTATTTAGGAGAATGTATTATTTTATACCAATTATAAAAAGACTACATAAAAAAATGAAAATAAGTAGGCACTTCACTAGGGAGGATATCATCCTGCCATCTGCACTTACATGCTCCTTCCTATATATCAGAATTTTAATTTATGGTTTACATATAAATATGTACCCAAACACATATATATACAAACTTATTGAGAAGATTGAAAATATAAAGATTTATTTATTCATTTTAGAGCGTGCAAGCAGGGGGAGGGGCAAGGGAGAGGGAGAGAGAGAATCTCAAGCAGACTCCACACTGAGCATGGAGCCCGAGGTGGGGCTTGATCTCACAACGCTGAGATCATGACCTGAGCTGAAATCAAGAGTCGGATCTTCACCAACTGAGCCACCTACATGTCCCGAAAATATGTATTTTTATAAAGACATGTATTTCAATAAAAATTACCTCCAGCTTCGACACTCAAAAAATTGCAAAATCCAAAGAAATACTGTCTTACAGAAAAATTATCTGACTCCTGTGTCATTTAATTAGCATTGACCAATAGCACAATAATGGGAAAAACTAAGAAATTCAAACACATTTTCTCCTAATAGAAATGAGTGGGGAAAATAAACAACTACGATTTAACTTCGAGTGTACAATATATTCAAATTTAGAAGCAGTGATTAGAAGGAAAACACAGAAATCTAAGAACAGCGACAAAGAAAGAGTAATAGTAATTTAAAACAAGTGGAGATGAGTATGTCCATTTCATAAATTGCAACTTTTAATAAAGTTATCCCAAACTCATTTAGTTGTAATTGGAAATATGTTGTCTCAGTTTGTAAAGGACACCTACATGAGACAATAAACAACATCTTTCAAAACTTATATTTAATGATTAGAAAATTAAGGCTGCAAGTCTTCCTTGAAATGGACAGCATTAGACATTCATTAAACAGTCAGAGAAGTGTGTAAATACATTAAGTTATGGCCACATTATATTTGCAAAGATAATAACTATCATGTTTTAACGGTCATTTCTAGATTATGCATATGGCCATCTGCCCCCAAAAGAGGTGAACTGCTCAGTTATCAGCTTGGCACTAATTGTACTCAAGGTAAAACAAAATGCCCTCTTTCTATTCATCAACATTTTGCTATTAGGTTTAAGGGATATTGAGTTTTGTATATAATGTTCACCTTAGCAAGTGGCAATTATGTAAATGTCTATTTTCTATGTCTCTTTTCTATGTCCATCACTCTTGTTCTAAACAGAGACCACCAGTAAAAGAAAAGCAGGCATTTAAACCATTTTATTTACTCCAAGGCGACTCTTCCGTGGCCAGTCAAGAAGAGTATGAAAGGAGGTGACGTGAACTATGTATTTGAGAGATCATTTTAATAAAAGCTCTCTATGAAGAAAATAAGTTTGCAACATGAACTTGTAGGTGAACCATCTGTCACCTCTCTGCCACGCTAATTCTGCCTTCTTTTCCTAGTCACTGTCCTCCCCTCCAACTCAGGACACCATGCATTTAGAAGCAAAACCCATGCAACATGATGGGGTGAGGGCTAGTTCAATAATGTATGCAGAGTTACTGGTCTGACCCTCACAGGTCCAAGGCCAAAGCCACTGGGGTTCGAGCAGCTGCATGCAGGAGACCTGGCCTGGGCTCATGGTGTTCCCTGCAGCTGGACCTCCAAATTGCCCGTGAGCTAGTCCTCCAAGTTGGGAGACACAGGGTGGCCCCAAAGACTTGCAACTGCAGGGTCCTGTGGGAAAGACACATTTTCAGGAATGGTTGGCTGTAGGTGTATAACCTGATGGTAACTTCCTATCACCAGGACACCAGCGCTGTGCCTCTGAATCTTACTGAGGATGAATGTAACTCCCTCCTGCCTCCCACCGCTATGGGAAGATGAATTAATTATGAAAAGATTAACACAATCCTTCTTTTTATGAGTGAACACTGGGGACGTACCGTTGAAATTCCTTGTATTTGTAATTTACGGTTACTTTGCAAGCTCAGTTTCTCCTGAGAAGGACATTTCTTGGTCTGAAATAGGATATGCCAAATGAAGTTTCGGTTAAGAAGGAAAACCAATATCCAGTTTAAAAAAAAAAAAAAAGGAAATCAATGTATAGCTGTTCATTCGTGAGAATTGTATCAGAAAGATGATACAAGTAAACATGCATCATGCCGGGGATACAACTTAAGAAAAGAACAGGTGAAACTTTAAAGTAGCCAAGTGTGTCCAGATACACAATGCAGGTTTAAAACAGCTGCAAGGCAATCCCAAAAGCTTCTCTCCATCTGCAGGCTAACGCGGATGCCTTCAAGGTCCACACTTATCTTCCAAGGGTGGAAACAATAGAGTTAATTGTACATGTGAAAAAACCATAAGGGTAGTTCTAAGGACCTTCAAGATTATTCCTTATGATTAACACAATTATAAGATATTAATCAAGTTACCATTTCATAGTGGTGTAGAAGAGAAATCCAGTCTGTGATAGGCAACCTATGAGAAACCTCGTTTCTATCATGATATCCAATATCCAGTCTTTCCTGTAAATTTAGAATGGATTTGGCTAAAGCTTGATCAGACCTGATAATTTTATGTCAGGCATTTCCTCAACATTTATGGGCTTCCTGTCGTGCCTGAAAATGGTGTGTGCAGTGATGCTTTCTCCCATCACAGTGGCGGGATGGAGCACATCGGTCTCCTCCCAATGTGGGAAGTATCTGGGGGATCCTAAAAGTTCTCGTGTGAATGTATAGCACTCATCACAAATGGGTCTATGAATGGCATTTCCAACTTATGTGGCTTCTGGTGTGATTTGAGGATTATCCCCACCCCATCAAGGGGGAGATCAAGTCATGGTAACAAAAAGAACAGGTCTCTCCACGGCCATCACATGACTTGAAGCTTGAGGCTGGTTGTTGTTTGTGCCAAGAATAGATGTTTCGTTCTATTAATGGTAGTTTGCAAAATAGTTTGATTCAAGAAGTTCAGATAGCATGCTACTATTGTGTATGCAAAACAAATTATACTTAAATAAAAATAATGAGAGAAACTGAATGGACACATTAGAAACTCTATGGAGATTTGGGGAAAATATTTGTGGGGGGAAAAAAGAGATTGTGGTTGCTTGGGTGTGCAAAACTTTGGGAAGTGATGCATTTGGGAAAGAAGTTTAGAACGTTCCGTGGAGGGACACCTGGGTGTCTCAGCCGGCGAAGCATCTGCCTTCGACTCAGGTCATGATACCAGGGTCCTGGCATCGAGTTCTGCATCAGCTTCCTTGCTCAGTGGGGAGCCTGCTTCTCCCTCTGTCTGCTGCTCCCCGTGCTTGTACTCTCTGTCTCAAATCAATCAATCAATCAATCAATCAATCAATCAAAAAGCAAGCCCTGTGGAGGGACATGCTGGGGAATCCCATATGCATCTCCCTTGGAAGTCTTAAATATGAACCCATATGGTTTGCCAATGTTTGGGAGTCCAGTGTCCATTTCGTCCTGGACACAATTATTGCTCTGATTGACTATCAGACTGATGGGCATTTTTACTCAGGTTATAAGTCAGAGAGTATTCTCCAAGACCAAATTAGCAAGGACACCAACCCTGCCACCTGGTGATGGCAAGGTGAGTGCATCTTGGCTCCCTCACAGGGCTGCAATGAAGGCTGATTTGGAATCAGATAACCCAGTGTTCTTGTCTATGCAGGGAAACGTAGCTGCAACTTCTCCATTCAAATTGCCAAACTCCGGGATGCAGCCTGAGTGCAGAGGTGGGAAGAGAGGTTGTCCTGTCCTACACAGTGAATGCATAAATCTCCTTAGAACTCGTGCTTACAGAACCCGAGTGATCATCTGTGTAAAGCAACATAGATTAGTCTATAGAATCCCAAATTTTCCATGTTTTCCTCCACCAGGATGGGCGTCTTGAGTCTACCATGGGACGAGTGAGAGACAATCTAACTTAGAAACACATCGGAGCCATGCCATCAAACAGAATTATGAGCAGATAGATTTGGTAAATATGAGTAGAAGGATCGATTTGACTCGCAGAAGAAGGTGATATGTGTCATGTCCCACATAGTAATTGGCCTCTCCTGTACGGTTAGTGGGCTCGGCCATCAGGGAGGAGAGCAGAAAGCATCTCTCAGATGGTTTCTGAGAGCAATCACCCAAGGAAATGAGGGAAATCATCAGAATCAGAACTCACTGCACAAAGGAAAGAAAAAGTCCATTTGAGGGACTTTTTTCTTAAAGATTTTATTTATGTATTTGACAGAGAGAGAGAGCACATAAGCAGGGGGGGTGGGAGAGGGAGAAGCAGGGTCGCTGCTGAGCAGGGAAACTGATGCGGGATTTGATCCCAGGACCCTGAGATCATGACCTGAGCTGAAGGCAGATGCTTAACCAACTGAGCCACCCAGTGGCTTCTTAAGGGAGGCAGGGATGGAAAGAACAGGTGACCTGAAAAAGAAGTCAGGCTCCCTTTAATCCATAACCAGAGGTATCTGGGCTCAGTGAGTTGCCAGTGATGGGAGCTCTTATCTGCCCGACATTTTGCAAGAGTCTTTGGGAGACATGTGCCCAAGGTCCTAAGGTGCAGGGCTTTTTGAGAGAGAAGCATGCCGTTCAGATATTTTTAAAAAATTCTTTAATTATCGTTCTCAAATGATTTTAGGGTCGTGTGTGTTGGGGGACTGCTATAACAGAATCGCAGAGCCTGGACGGCTTCCAAACCACACTTTTTGCATTTGTAGAGGCTGGAGGTTCGAGAGCAAGGTGCTTGCCGATCTGGTGTGTGGGGGGACGGCGTTCATCCTGGTTTGTAAATGGCCATCTCTACACACACATAGGGTGCATAATAGGTAACCACATTCGGAGTCCTGATAGTGATGATCTGGGGTCCTTAGCGTTGGGTCCTTTACCCACCTCACAAACAAAGTACACGTTGATCTGTGAGGGACATGTGTCTTCCAATGAATGTAGCTTAAAAGAAGTGGTACCATAAAATTATACTTCTATGAAAAAGGGCCAATAAGACCAAAGTCTTATTATTTTGGTTGTGATTTTGGCACGTTCCCCCTATCACATATAGGCACATTTTTGCAAAAACACACGTCCGTATTAAAATCAAGTGAGCGAATTTAACTGTTTTAGATGGTAAAATGGTAAAATGTAAGTGTGTGGTAATGTAAGCCTCTATCGCGGGGGTTTGCAAACTTTTTTTTTTTTTTTGGTAAAGGGTCAGGTGGTAAATATTTCCATCTTTTCATTTATTGGACTCCAGCTTTATGTATAGTACAAAAGTAGGCATGGGACAGTTATACATTATTGGAAGGGGTATGTTTCATGGCAGTGTCTGGGTTCCAATAAAACTTGACAGAAACAGGCCGTGGGCCCGATTTTAAGTACGGACTGGAGTCGACTGCTGCCCGCTCTGCAATAAAGCACAATCAGGGAGAGAAACCGAACTGTGAAGACGTCCCCTCAAAAAATGACGCTTAGGAATGTCGGTGTTTCCAATCCATCCACCCATCCCAGGAGGTACATATGAATAAAGGCTCACTTTAATAACATAGATTTTGGTGACGGAACCTGATAATGTTTTGGATTTTTGGGATTTCACGCAGTTTCTGATTTATCTACCAGAGTTCTAAATATCTCAAAAAGGAATGAAAAAAAAAAAAAAAGAATGAAAGCAGGTTTGGGCGGACGGGGGAACTACTTGTATAATGTACTTCTTGTATCGTTCATTATCTATGGATTATAATTCTCTGTCCTTTCTTCTGGTTATTCACAGAATAAGCTCAACTCTATCCCTGCTTTTCACTGCATCTTGCCCAAATCAGAAGTTAAAATCATACCTCTGTTGAGGGGCGCCTGGGTGGCTCAGTCGTTAAGCGTCTGCCTTCGGCTCAGGGCGTGATCTCGGCGTTCTGGGATCCAGCCCCACATCGGGCTCCTCTGCTGGGAGCCTGCTTCTTCCTCTCCCACTCCCCGTGCTGTGTTCCCTCTCTCGCTGGCTGTCTCTCTGTCACATAAATAGATAAAATCTTTTTAAAAAAATAAAAATAAACATAAAATCATACCTCTGTTGAAAAAAGCCCTGGGTCACTACTGAGCCTTCCCGTATCCCTTAGGTAGGAATATGCATTATAAACATTATATGCACCTGCTTTTCTCCAGCAAATCCAATCACTCACCAAAGCCGGCAACGTATTGGAAATAACGGTAGCATTCAATGGATTTTATGCCCTCACCGAATTACAACATGGATTCAAGTTGAGTGTCTTGTGAAATGCGTGCATTTTCAGTGACATTAATTCTTTATCATACCAAGGGTCTTCTCTAAGGCATGAGGTGTCCAAAAGAAAACGTTCTCTACACCCTGATGTCAAAGAAAGTAAACTGTTGGGACCTTAAATACTAATAGATCTTAACGTAGTCCCGTACACCTTGCTCTCTTTGAAACTTTGTATATTCTCATTTCTAAAGCTGTCAAGGAACGTGACTCTTGGGATGGTGCAGAAGTAACTTTGCTCAGGATGAGTAACTTAATTGCTATCTTGGGGAGTTAAACGTCTCTCATCTAGTTTGCAAACGCGTGTGCCATCCTTACTAGAATTCTCTCGCAGAGGCTGATCAAAACTTGGTGTGGTTTAAAGTCCAGAGCAGACACTAAGAGTTATTGGGTAGTATTATTATTGTACTTTCGTCAGCGTGTTCCCACTCTCTCAAAATCAGTAAAATCAGCAAACTGTGATTATTGTTTCACACCTTACTCAATTTTAATCCAGAGAAATAAGTGTTTTCCTTCACTCAATATTCTAAGTCAGCCAAAGAGAGAGCGAATGATTAAACGTGCAGGCTCATTTTAATCATTTCTTGACTTTCCCACGTGTTTTCTTACCAGGACCTGGGTTGCTTTTACTTCTGGTCTAATATTATAAAGATATACAGTTGTAGAAATACACATGCATTAAATGTATCCTGCACATGTCTGCAACTGTATGAGGATACTATTTGTCTAAATCGTGATTTTACGCCACACCTTCAGTAAAGGAAGGGTATGGTCACATCTCTGATGGCTGAGTTTCACAGACAGGGACTAAATGCAATTTTGCAAACAATTGCAGCCTTCTGAAGGAGAAAATTGACTTACTTTCCGCTGTCATAATCTTGCCCTTCCTTCGCTCTCTCTCCACTTCCCCGTGCCTCCGTCAGGGATATTTAGCCTGACCTTGGAGCTTCTCTACAATGTTTTCACACACACGCCGAGGTAGAGAAATCAATCCCTGGGGATTGCAGGTTTCCATGATTTCATGTCCTAGTAGATGATGATGGACTCATTTGGGGCAAGTAGCATCTTAGATCTATCTCGATTTTCCACCGTGTTAGCTCAGTATCTGACACCTCTGAGATACCCAATAGATGGTTAGTAAGTAAAATAATCAATTTCATCAAATAAACCACAGGAAAAAAAGATAGAAAAGGAGATAGAAGATAATTTATATGTAAATGTGACTATTGATCCTTTTGGTTGCATTTAATATTTTTTATATGCAAACATCATTATGATTGCTACAGGAAATTATTCAATATGTTTTATTGCTTTCTTGTAGTTTCTTTCCGTGATGCACTATGGATTCTCAGGCTAGTAAGAAAGTGTAATTGTTAAGATTTTAGGTGACAACCATTGTTAGCATAATTGTCAAATGCATGACTTACCTTTTGTGACATGAGCAATTGTGTCTTCCTTGTTGTTTTTCTTAAAACGTGTTAAATAATCTATCCAATAAATGACTTCTCAAGGAGAGAGAACATTAAAACAGAACTATGCCTATCCTTCTAGAATCTATGTTTAAAGTAAAGGTACTACATATAGATTTGAGAAAGCCAGAAATATAAGATTTATGGGAAATAACTTTAGGGCCTGGCGATACACAAACGTCCCAAATATTTATTTGAATACATTTTCAGCTTTTGAAATTCACTCTAGATAAGTGTGAGTAGTCTACCTATAGAGTGAACCAAGTTTTGTGTTTTTAGTGAAACCACATCCCCGAATGAGCTGTTTGCTAGCATTTGGGGACATGTATTATTAACTGGGTAGACAAATGTTTACAGGACACATCTTCTGGAGTCTTCTTCCCAGAAGGGTATCCTGAAAATTGTTTTTGATAGACGGCATTTAGCGTGCATCATTTGACATATCATGTGTTCGTGTTAACATTCATATCAAATTGTTAATTGCTATTTGCACGCACATACATCCCGTGAGAGAATCAAAATGAGATATTGTTTGGATGTCATTTATTGTTGTGTTTCTCATGTAACAGACAGAGTTGGACATGTGAAAACAGATGTGTTTTTCCTTACACGTGACATCGTTTAAGGCGTGTTAACAGGCTATACATGGTTACGTGAGGATTGCGCTGTGGATAGTTTCAACGCGTTCAATGTTGGCTTGAATGATGAAACTCACGCCAATATATGTTTGACTTGGCACAGCAACGTAAGAGCCTGTTTGGTAGAAACACAGAGTGAAAAATGTTTGTTCTCTTCCGAGAGTCTCTCTTTTTTTTTTTTTTTAAACAATCAATCAACATTTGTTTAAGATTTTATTTATTTATTCGACAGAGATAGAGACAGCCAGCGAGAGAGGGAACACAAGCAGGAGGAGTGGGAGAGGAAGAAGCAGGCTCATAGCAGAGGAGCCTGATGTGGGGCTCGATCCCATAACGCCAGGATCACGCCCTGAGCCGAAGGCAGATGCTTAACCGCTGTGCCACCCAGGCGCCCCCCCGAGAGTCTCTCTTAATCCTTTGAGAGTCAAATCTTTCTATTTGCACGTCCCATTAGATCACATCATTATTTTCTATTATTAATTGGTCATTGAATTCCCAGGTTTCTTGTTGCTTGGTGATTTTGCATGGGATTCAAAGAATTATCTAGGATCGCTTTGAAAGTCTTAATAAAATCCTGGTTTTTTGGCAAGACTTGAAATGGATTTGTAATATGATGTCAATGTTTAGATACCTATTAGTCCTACAGGAGCCAATTGATAGAAACCGTTGAATGGATGGTCTGGGAGACTTGATGCTATCCAGAAATAAGCTTAATTAGAGTAGCTAAAAATTCTATAAGCAGCCAGTGCACTAGGGAATTCTCACACGAAATGGGAACTCCCCCATAACATGCAAAAGTGCACTTTTCACTCAGACTTCCAAAAACATTAGACACATATAATCACAATTCCAAACCCAAGTCCATATGACAAATATACCTAAAAAAGCTAGGATTGCTGGACTTATCTGTTCACATTTCAAGTAAATTCAGAATACTTATTTCATATTTCTATCCAAATTTCAAAATCTGAATAACCCAATTAGCAAGCACCAATATATTTATTCACTCAAACTCTAAATAACACCAGGGTACCTCCTGGATAAAATTACAGTGTGAACTAAATATTTCAAATAATACTGGTGTATTTATTATTTCAAATTCTACTTCAAATTTCAGAATGCAAATAACACTGAGAATAAATACCAGTACTCATATTATTTGAATTCCAAATAACACTGCTATACTTATTACTTTATTTTCTGATTCTAATTTCCATTCTATATTAATATACCCATAACAAACACTAATGTATTTATTAGCCTAAATTGCAGATTGTACCTGTGGTCTTATTCATTTAAGTAGCAATTCAAATTCTGAAATATAAATTGCATTTGTACCAAGAGCTGGACCTATTATTAATTCTAATTTCAAGTAACACTGGTGTAATTATTGGTTAATATTTCAAATAAAATTCTAATATCTAATAGCCATGATGACACGCACTGTCACACTTGTTAGCTCAAATTCAAAATAACACTGATGTACAGTTATGTTCAAATTCCAATTCTAGGGGTGCCTGGGTGGCTCAGTCAGTAGGCATCTGCCTTCAACTCAGGTCACGATCTCAGGGTCCTGGGATCAAATCCCACATTGGGCTCCTTGCTCAGCAGGGAGCCTGCTTCTCCCTTTCCCTCTGCCCCTCCCCACTGCTTGTTCATTCTCTCTCTAATAGTTCACATTTAAATTCCAATTGTGATGCCTAAGTATCTCCATTATAAGTACTGGTAGAGTTATTCATCTGAATTTCCAATAATACATACATACACAGACCAATTTCCATCCCAAATGACAAGTATGACAAGTTGACTTATCAGGTCCAATTCCAAGTCGAGCTGACTTACTCATTAATCCCTACCTCAATCCAATTCCAAAACGCAAATAAAACTGATAACAAGCTTTAGAGCACTTACAACTTCAAAGTTCAAACACCACTGATGTACATATTAGCTCATGTGCGGACATGTAGGTAACTTCGAAAACAAGCTCAGGTGAACTTATATCTAAAACGCCATTTCAATTTCAAAGTGTAAATAAATCTGATTATAAGCTTCGGGACACATACGAGGTTCAAATTTCCCTTAACCCTGCTGTGGTTCTTTGTTCATATTCCAATTGGAATATCTAAATATCTTGGATTCCAAGCAGTGGCATAATTATTGATTCAAATGATAAATAATACTGGTGCTCTTTTGAATTCAAGTTTCAGTGTACTAGTCCAAAATCCAAATCCTAGTAATAATGAGCATTGGTAAATGTATCTGTTCTAATTGCAAGAACATGAGTATAATTAAGTTCCAATTAAAATTCAAAAAAATGAAAAAATTAAAAGTAAAAGGATGACAAGTACTGGTGAACTTAATAACTAATATTTAAAATAACACTGATGTAGTGTGTAGTATATACTCTAATTTCTAGGTCAATATTCAGTTACAATTCTAAATTCTAGAAATTTGCTGATACACTTTGTCGTGTAAATTCTTCTTAATGCTGGTCTCAACACAAATTCGATGTTAAATCCTCAACTGAGGAATCCAAAAAATAAAAACGCAAAAAATAAATCCCCAAATCCAAATAACACCCATAAACAAGGACAGGTACATTTTCCTCCCAATACCAAATAACACTGCACTACTTATCGGTCCAAATTTCATTTAAAATTCCAGTATACGAACTTCTCCAGTAACAAGAAATTATTTCATGTATTCAAATTCCAATAATGCACGCACACACATATATATACATACATTTATGTGATATGTATATATTCAAATTTCAGATAATATTACTTGTTAGATCAAATTCAAAATCACAGTGGCTTACTAATTTTGATAAAATGTACCAGTACACTGATTAGCTAAAATGCAAAATGACTGCTCTGTTTACTCAAATTCCAATTCAGATTTCCCAAATGGAAAAACAAAAACACTAGTGCACAATATTAGCTGAAATTCCAAATGACCTCATTTTCTTCCTAGTTCTCATTGCAATAACAATTTTAAAATTCAAATAAATTTCACATCCAGCAGGGCCAGGAGCAAGTATTCCTTTAAATTCCAACTAACAATAGTATCCATGTACTCGGAATTTAAACGCATATTCCAACGCCGAATAACTTGAAATGTGCTGTTATTCACATTAATTACAAATGACACCGGTCTATTTAGTGACTGAATTATAATGTAAATTTTAAACTCCAGATAACAGACTGGAATTTCCCATGGAAATGTCCAGTTGAAGTTTCAAAATGCAGATAACACCCATAACAACTACTCAGACACTTATTAGCTCTAAGTGCAAATCACAGTGATTAATTATTAGCTCAGATTTCAACTCAGATTCTATAATGCAAATAAATCCGAGAACACATACTTGCGTCCTTGCTGGCTCAAATTAAAATAACATTGGTATACTTACTGATCCAAATTCAATTTGAATAAAAAGCAAATATTTCTTTCTAAATAACACTAGTACATTCATTAGCTGAATTCCAAATTAAAATTCAAAAATATAAATAAGACCGTAAGTAGGATCGTTACGTATATTAATTCCAATTCCAGATAACACTGGTTTACTTATTAGCTCTTATGTCAAATCAAATTCCAATACTCAAACATCTCTGGTAAAAAGCACTGTTGCAATTATTAATTCAAATCTTAAATAACCCTGAGGTGCTTATTCAAATTTTTAAGTAACAATCATTTACCCAAAAATTCTAATCCCAAATAACGCTGCCTTACTCATGAATTCAAATTATAATTCAATTTCTAAAATCCCAATAACGATGATCACAAATACCAGTACGCTTATGACAACATTCTACATGAAATCGTTATTTTTATTTGTTCAAAACTTGAAAACTAAATACCTCCTAAAACAAGTACTGATAACACAAATCGTTCAAATTCCAAATTACAACAGTATACTTAGCGATGCAAATGAAAGTACACATTCAAATTTCTAAGTAACACCATGTTCTTCTCTGATTAATCCTCCCGCTAAAAAAAAACCCCACAAATGAATTTAGTTACAATTTCAACTCAAACAGAAAGTTGCTCCTAAGACAAACTCTGGTGGCTTTAGCTCAAACGGCAAATAACACTAGCATACTTATTTGTTCGAATTCGAAAATCAAAATATCTCCTTGCAAGCATCGGTACACTTAATGGTCTCCGTGGCATACGTACTTGTTAATATGTCCATTTACGTTTGAAAACATATATAACCCCATTAAGAGAGACAGGTGTGTTTGCATGTGCATACACAAACAACAGAGCTGTTTTTATTTCGATATCCTCTCAAATTTCATTGTCCAAACAACTCTGAAAATGAACACGAGTGTACTTACTAGTTTAAATGTCAAATCTACTGAATGTAAAAAAAAAAAATCTCAAAAATTTCACTTATTGATATATTGCGATATTATTGTATTAATGGTTGTATTAATAGTTGTACTTACCAATTTGTATTCAGTTAAATTCCAAACTCCTGGTAACTCCGATAGTAAAATTTGAAGAGAAATCTGCATCCAAATTTCACACAGAACTTTTGTGGTATTATCTTTTCTTCCTTTTTTTTCTTAAAATGTGTTTGAAGTGCCTGATTTAAGGGTATCGTGGTGTCATAGCAATAGAAGGAAAAGAAGGGAAAAACAACTTAGAATATGAGCGATATGCTGCATTAAGATTTTCCTGTTTGTTTTTAAGGAAAAAAAGCTCTCTGTGTCAACTACGCTAAAGAAAAAACCTTTTTTTTTTACCTTATAGAAATCAAACATATTGCATGTGTGCATGTATTCATTATTGCACAAGAATAAGTACCAAATATTTTTATTACAATATTAAGAAAGCTTTAGCATTCATAACCAAATTAATACCATCATTAATCTCAGGAAAAGGCTTATAGAGTAGCCATTCAGGAAAGGAATTCTATAATACGTTTGCTAAGTTTGCTACAAAATTGGTGAGTGTAGCATAAGGCGATAACAAAAGTAACTTTAGATATGTCTTTTGTACTTAGCAGAGTTAATATGCATCTGTGGTAGAAGAGAATTACGTGTAGCCTCTCAATTTTCTATGTGATAATTTTTGATACATTGAGCTTGCTCTCAGATTCACAGAAGACAGTAACACAAACCCGATCATAGCCTGCAGGTGGGTACACAGGGCTCAGGTGGATTCTTTAGTCATTGTGAAATGACTTTCAAAGGGTACACTGTGCTCTTTTTCCCCTAATTTCAATTTTCTTAACATGGATGTCTTGTTAATCTCCTTCACACAATATCTCATTTTGACATCATCGGAATGAAAACCACTGGGGGAAAAGTACCACAGTCATGTTCTATGAAAAACGATCTCTTAAAAATTAAATGACTGTTTATAACATGGTCCTCATGACTTCTGATATTTTTCTTCATAATGAACACATATTGCATATTCTTAAATGAAAGAAAAATGGTGACCTTGGGAAACACAGGTTGGATGATTCCAGGGAGGGGGGTGATGTAAGAATATTCTTTCTTCTATGGGACGTCTGGGTGGCTCAGTGGGTGAAGGATCTGCCTTCAGCTCAGGTTATGATCCTGGGGTCCTGGAATCAAGCCCCACATCGGGCTCCCGGCTCAGGGTGAAGTCTGCTTCTCCCTCTCCTTCTGCCTCTCCCTCTACTTGTGCTCTCTTGCTTTCTCAAATAAATAGATAAAATCTTAAAAAGAAAAAGAATATTCTTTCTTCTAAATGTAATTCTCTCCTCCCCTCTGCTGCTACAAAGTTGGGTGAGCTCAGGCAGGGAGGCAAAGTCTGTCTGAGCTCCTGATTCCTGAACTGGGATTTGGAATAACAGTAACACCCCATCTCCTAAACTTGTGATGATTAAATGAATATACACACAAGAACTCAGCAAATGACAGCACAAGAAATAAAACCTACCACATTGTTAACAAAAACACTGTACAGAGATTACCATACTTACCTGTCTTTTCTTTCCTATGACAATAAGGTGCTTTATTAAAAAATGTCGTTTTGCAATCACTAAATTCTATGCCTGAAACGCATATTGGACTGTATGTTAACTAGGAATTTATATAAAAACTTGGGGGAAAAAATGTTCTTCTGAATTGTTTTATTACTCTAAATAATGATACCTCTTCGATGGAAATGACATAGAGGTATTATGCATAATTCTTTAATAATTAAAAGTGATTTAATTATTAAATAATGGCAGGAAAATGATCAAAAAATGATCAATACAACACAATGCATATTTATGTTTTAAAGTATTGTTAAACTAGTAAATTTTGGGAAACATATTTCTTAGGGATAAAATCATGTTTTGAGCGCTTAATGCAAAGCAACAAAAAACAATGAGTTTGGCAGCAAGAATTTTATTTCTGCTAAAAGCACGTATAAAGCACCAAAAATGTATGTGAAAAGATGAGGATTAAGTGTAAGTAGAGTATTTTATGACATAACAAATCATAGTTGGCGTTCGTATTTCCGCCACGTACAGCACTGGAAGATAACTTCTCCCCTTTCACTTTGTTGAATTCATTATCATATTTTGCAAAACACCCTGGAGTTGCTGTCACCCCACAGAACATGTTTTAACTTGTTCAACCACTTCATTCATCCCTGACAACCCACATCACACCCTTCGCCCCTAATTAAAGGCAAAAGGGCTCTTCAGTGACCGTTAATCTTGACATCATTTTTCCATGACATTCGGTAAACTGTGTTCCCTTCCTTGCATCAATTAGGTGACATTCATTCGTTTCAATGGGCAGAAGGCAGAAACATTATTGCAAGGAGGAAATATAGGCTGGTGTGTTATTAAACCCACAATACAACACTGTTCAGTATAGGCTCTAGGCCACCCAGTCGGCTTCTGGGACCTGATCCCACATTAATTGTTCTTATCGCAAAATACCACCAAAGGTAGATCGCATGTTAATTGAGCTTATCACACAATTGTTCTTATCACAAAATCATATCACATAATGATAAATTGGGCAGGAGAAAACTTCTGCAAGTGCTGGGAATAGTCATGGCATAAATTGTGGGGATACACTTACCGCCCAACCCGTCAATTTTGTACACATCATGTAGGACTTTTTGGATGTCGCTCGTGGCTCAATATAGTGGTTTCAAAAATACCAAAGGACTGGGATGCCTGGCGGGTTCAGTCAGTTAAGCACCTGTCTTCGGCTCAGGTCATGGTCTCGGGGTTCTGGGATCGAGTTCTGTGTCAGGCTCCCTGCTCAGTGGGCCGTCTGCTTCTCCCTCTCCCTCTGCTCTCTCTCTGTGTCAAATAAATAAATAAAATATTTTTAAAAATACTAAAATGTAGAACAGATGTGTTTTAAACAAACAAAAGCCTGTTAATAATTTCTAATATTTTGCCTTAAATCCTTAATTCTCCAAGCTTTCTTGTATGTACCTAAAAAAGGATAATGGTAAAAATACATGGTATACATACAGAAAAAGATCTCCAGAAAAATATGAAAAAGTAACATTTTTAGTACTATTTGGGTAACGTACATATTACCCATGCATGCACACGCAAATTATGTACAGGCTTTATTTGTATTTCGTATGTTCTACCAAGAAAACTTTACTCAAATATAATTGTGAGATTAAAATATCTCTGTACAGAACTTAAAACTCAATTTGATTTGAAATATGAATGATATT
This sequence comes from Ursus arctos, assembly GCF_023065955.2. Lineage (NCBI taxonomy): Eukaryota > Metazoa > Chordata > Mammalia > Carnivora > Ursidae > Ursus > Ursus arctos. Next base: position 27,761,175 of record NC_079874.1, on the reverse strand, counting down.
TCTTCCAAGTCAACTCATGAGTTAGAGTCTTTCGAGTGGTTGCTTTGGGCTAACCTTTAAAAGCCAATTTAAAAAATAACCCAAATCTAATGTTTGGAAATTCTCTGATAAATAAGAAAAAAATTAAGATAATCATTAATAAAATTGTGTATCATTTTAGAGAAATTTTGGCATCTAACTTCAAATGCAATCTCTGATACTTGAAAAAAACAAGAATCTAGAGGATAGTTTCATTTACATATATTTGTAACGTGTTCAAAAGGTTCGCAAGTGCTTCCTTTTAATTCTGTAATAATGCAGGCTCATACTTTATGTAATTACTTAGAGTTAATTCACTTATATTTATAAGCAAATCAAGCTAATATAAAATTAAAGTACAACAAATATATCGTTCAGCTCACTTAATAAAAATAGTTGACCTATGGGGCGCCTGCGTGGCACAGCGGTTAAGCGTCTGCCTTCGGCTCAGGGCGTGATCCCGGCATTGTGGGATCGAGCCCCACATCAGGCTCCTCTGCTGGGAGCCTGCTTCTTCCTCTCCCACTCCCCCTGCTTGTGTTCCCTCTCTCGCTGGCTGTCTCTCTCTGTCAAATAAATGAATACAATCTTTAAAAAAAAAATAGTTGACCTGAAGATTTAATGAAACGATCTATCGGGAGGATTTGTGAGTGAGCACCTGTACAAACCCTATTTTCCTAAGATGTGGGACAGTGATTCCGAGAAGATCCATAATGAGAATGATTTCTTTATAGGATGCCTGTGCACCTTACCCCGCCTTTTATGTTTTGGGTGCTGTCGCTCACTGGATTATCAGAGTCGAGAGAGGTCATCAATCACACTATGATGTTTGGCTTTTTCCCTAGCAACTGGGCAATGCCTGGAACTCAATAGAACCTCTCTAAATGTTCTCTTCAAACGTCTGTGCTGCTTTCTTACACATCATTCTGACAATATAAAAACTTTATTAAACCACCCGGTAAGCAGTCAGGTTTGGGCACTACTCTTATAAATAAATAAATAAATAAATAAATAAATAAATAAATAAATAAATAAATAAAAGAGAGAGAGAGAGAAACAGAGTTTCATAGATATATTCAAAGCCAAATTGTAATGGTTATGTATATTTTATTGCTTGATAAAAATCAATGCTATGTATTTAAATATAAAAGGCCTCTTTCTCTTCAGTCGGTCTTTGGATTATTGGTGTTGTGCATCCCAGGATTCAGAGATCACAGATCTTTACTACGGTAGGGCTCCCTTGCGGGAGAATTCACTTGAGTGGTATGTAGATTAATATTCAGGTTATTTGTAGCCAAATATCCATTTCTCCATCTGTATCATTATCTTTGGCTTTCTTACCTTAAGAGCTATTAAAAAAAACCAATTCTATTATTGGAGACATTCATTTTATCGATGTATCTATCATCTATCCATGTCTAGTCTCTATGTATCTATCTGTCATCGATCTATCTGCCTATCATTTATCTATCAACATTCGCTGGATACTCTTGCTGGAGAAAAATGTGTATGTCCCAAATCACCCACCCACTGGAGCAAGCGGTTTAGAAGTCAAGTGTGGTCATTCTTACTGTGAAATCATCCCAATGGCACTATTGTTTTGGACTTGACGGTCAGGTTCCTGGTATTCTTGATCAAACTCTATTTCTCTGCTTCAACTTCTGGGCTCAGTATGACAGTTGGGTGTTTATTTTTCACCTGCTTTGTGCAATCTCACATGGACTTGCTAGACAGATAGCAGCCCACATCCCAACTACGTATCTGCCTCCTCCCTTACCCGCCAATTTCTCCTACTATTCGAGCCCCTCAATAGCCACCTTGGCTTTGTGAATGTTCCCTTTTAACAGAAAAATGGATGCTTCAATTATATCTCCATCACTGTATATCATTCTATGTACTAAGTCCCTGCTTCTGAATGGTGCTGCTGCCGGAGCAAATGCTAATGAAAATTAAAGTTTGAGTGTCTTTGGGCTGCTTCTTCTACTTCCTTCATAATCCCTTCTTTGTCTAACTCAACACTCAGAGTCTAACTGTCCACAATGTTAGAACGGTTTCACAGTTCTAACAATTAAATGGACATTGACTTCACCGTAAGACTTCTCCAACCAATTAAAACGGGCATTGACTTCGCTGTAAGACTTCACTTTCCTTTACATAGCACAGAGCTGCTTTAGAGGAAAAACAGAGCAAGGTCTAATAACAAGTCTATGTGAGTTAGGGAAAAATAATCCGAGTTTTTCATATCATATTAATTAAGCACACCTAAAAACACCAGCTTGCTCTCTTAAGAATATGTAACCGGAAGCAAGGAAGGATCTTGCAGGGACAAGTTGCATATCTTCATACAGAGTCAGGTAAACTTTGATGCATTGTAAATTCATCCCAGTAGGGAGGTGCCAGGGTGGCTCAGTTGGTTAAGCATCTGACTCTTGCTTTTGGCTCAGGTCATAATCTCAGGGTCATGGAATGGAGCCCTGCATTGGGCTCTATGCTCAGTAGGGAGTCTGCTTGAGGGAGTCTCTTCTCCCTCTCTCTGTCCCTCCTCCAGCTCATGTGCTCCCTCTCTACAATAAATAAATACATTTGAAAAATCAATCAATCCATCCCAATCAGTACAAACCCTCTTGAAACTAACAACATTGGAAGCTACCAGGTTACCACTCAAAGCCCAGGAAGTAAAGTCGGTATAGAGAGTACCATTTGGAGGTCTGAGGGTGGGTAACATTTTTGCTGGACGGTTCACAATTCAGGTCAGAAGGAGGCCATTTATATAAAACCTGTAAGGATGGCATAGCAGAGAGTGCAGGGACAGCAGCGTGGGGATGCGTGCTTGTCCTTGTCCATTTCCAATGCCCAATTTCTTTCCTGAAAAGAAGAATAAAACATGTCACAGAACTCCGCTAATTGGTATGATTGCTTTCAGCACTCTGATTCATGTCTGACTTTAAAAAGTACGTAGTGAAATAAGGAGAATTGGATTTGGTATTAAATTGTCAAGAATTGCTCACAAAAGCTTTCCAAACTCTTGCTGTTGTGAATGCGGCATGCTTTATGAAACCTTCCTTAAGACAAATAATTTCACACATAGCCTCATAGTTCGACTCAATGTCCCTGCAACAACAAAAAAAGAGGTAAAAATAAAAACACTCTCCTGTCTTTAAAATACTTGAAATGTACTGTCTTGGTTTGTGAAGGAAACAAAATGATGAATTCCTTGTACCGAAAAATCTATGGCACAGCAAACACAACTGAGATCCATTTGTTTGGAGGGGTAATAACTAGCTTCTGTTCAAAATATAGAGCTCCTACCAGCACAGTCAAATAATGAAGGGCATCTTCATAAAACAGCTATGTATTTATTCAGCACATGGATGATGAGGAAGGGTTTTGGTGGGAGAAACAAAATACATGTGTGCATGCACACATGCACACACATGCACACACACACGTTGTTTTATGTCCAACAGAACGATGGACTAGAGCTTGCATGAGAGACTGACTCAGAAAGGCTAAGACATTTTTAAGTGGGTCCCAGCAAAGTAAAGGCGTTCGATTTTAACTCTACGTATTTGGAACAAAGGAGTTAATCCTTTGGGTTTTTTGTACAGAATGAACCCTCAATCTATTGTACACACCAGCACATCTGTGGGAGAGAAAGAGGATGTATCACTTCTTATACGAAAACAACAGCTATAAGGCACAGAAGTCCCAGGCATACGGGACATATGGTTAGCCAAGCTCTGTGTCTCAATTCTCAATTGCAAGAAAGACATCTTTTTTTTTTTTTTTTTTAAGATTTTCTTCATTTATTGGAGAGAGAGTGCACACGAGTGCCTTGGGGCAGAGAGAGAAGGAGAGAGGGAATCTCAAGCAGAGTCCCCATTGAGTATGGAGCCCAATGTGGGGTTCGATCCCATGACCCTGAGACCATGACCCTGAGATCGTCACCCCGAGATCGTGACCTGAGCTGAAACCAAGAGTTGGATGCTCAACAAATGAGCCATCTGTAAGAAAGACATCTTGAGGACAGAGGGTGCAGCATTTGGTCTATATACAAGAGTGATGGTTGAATGAATGAATGAATGAATGAATGAAAGAAAAACAAAGAGTGAAAACCAGTGCGTCTCCATTATACGGTTTCAGGAGACAGAGTTCAACCCGGTTTCATGCAGAACACCAAACACAGCAGATATGACCTCTATTCAGTTTGCAAATATATTTTCCTTGTTCTGTGCTCCATGGTTCTATACCCTGTATCTTTTCTCTGCATACACATAGCCCACTGCTGAGGAAGATCAGTATAAACGTGCACTTATTTAGTCCATGCTTTGGAAATATATGCATTGGGGATTACGGAGCTCTGTAGCAACAGTCTCTCTTATGCCTTGGATTTTGTGGCTCCTTTGTGTGACCAATGAGAATCTGGCTACAAGTCTACTTGCTACTTCTCTTTAAGGGATCTGCCTTTCTCCTTGGCTGGAGGTGAGCTTAATTCAGCTCAACGAACAACACTCACGTGTGCTTCTGGAGTTCCATTCTGTTCCTACACTGCATGAAGCAACATTCCCCCTCTCACGTCCCATCACTTTGGAGTCCTACTGGGACCCAAGTGACCATAAGGAGCAATCCATGCAGATGGTTTGGGCATGTTACACAGTATCCTATGTCTGCAACACCCAAGCCATGTCTTTATTTTGTCAACTGGTCATAGGCTTTTGTCCATAAGGCCATGACCTCAGCATGTGAACAATTTCCTCCAGGTCCTGCTGAATTCGGAACTTGTTGATGTATTAATCTTGGCTCCTTTGCTCACTGGGCACACATCTTGTTTCTGAACATAGTTTGAGATACTTGATCGCTGGACTGGAATGATGAGGGAAATGCTTGCTGCTACCAGGACTTTGTAGAAACAAAACACAAACAAAAAAACCAAGTAGTTCTAATTCAAAATGAAAAATTGCAAAGATGGCGTGATGTTTCTCTACATAACCCTAGGATTTCGCTGTCATTATCTATAGAGAGCATTCTATAACCTTGTCAGCACCATGACCTTTTATATATACTCCAAGCAACAATACACATGTTGGTTAACAAAGCTTATAGGATAGTGGGGTTTGCAGATGAACCCGATGGAGAGCCCTTGCTCCTATGGTTACCACTCAAAGCCAGTCAGCACATGGAGAATGCATGTGTACTTTGGCTCATTTTTATTTCTGGCAAAATGAAGAGTATGGTGTCTGGTCATGGATAACCAGACATTCCATAGAGGATTCAGACCCCTTTGTTTCATGGAGTTTCCTTCACAGATCAGATCCTAAGAAGGTAGAGAAAGCTTGATCTCTGTGGGGGCCACCCTACAGAAGTAGGGTCTGCAAGGCTGGACCTGTGGCTTATCAAAAGTTGGTTGGACAGTTTGGGTTTAGCAATAGTTTGGGGCAAAGTTATTGCAAAAGTTCCAGAGGAGCAGATTTGGTGTTTCAGGGGCTCACTGAGCATTTTCCAGAAGGTCTAACAGATAAAGAGGAAAATATACTTAAAAGTCAAAAACATTTCCTCACATTGCAAATTAATCATTAGACCATATAAAAGGCATTTTCTCACACAAGTTTTACATAAATAATGTTCAAAATGGTGTAAGTTGAAGTTCTGCTTTTCGAGAGATTTCTTCTGCACACACAAAGAAAAATCTAAATAGTGCCTTCACCGTGAAAAAAAAATTTTTTTAAGCGTGCAGGCCCAGGTCGTAAAATAAATCAGAGCAATGTCTTACATGAAGTAATGTAAACGTGATGAAAGGAAGTATCTTCATTTTCTTTTGCTTCCATGATTGTTAATGATTATATCTAATGATCTTTTTCAAGATTTTATTTTTCTGTCAAGTCTGCACCCAACATGGGGCTGGAACTCACAACCCCGAGATCAAGAGTTGCACACTCCACCGACTGAGCCAGCCAGGTGCCCCTCTATGTAAAGATTTTTATACTAAATTAACTCATTGGGAAGGTATAGAGTCAATGCACATCCAATATGTCTAGGAATATACAAAGAGGAATATAGTTTGCATGATCTAAGATGATGTTCTATAATTTTGGGATATGTGGGTGTGTGTGATAAAAACCTTCCTGCCCCTAGTAGAAATCTCACAGATTGTTGGCATATTGGAAACAGATTGCAAGACCAGTTTTTAACTCTTTGTCATTCACCACTTTATCCACACCTAATTTTCACAGTAATGCAGGAGAAATCATGTCCACAGACAGGTTTTCTTTCCCTTCCATTTTTGATGCTGGTATCCATCTGTACTCTATCCCTGACCAAAGGGTCCATGACAACGACGTGAAAATTGGACACTATCAGGTGAGTTTCTGCTCATGAAGTTGATGGAAGAATAAAACTATCAGTAATTATGTGGGCAGCATATACTTTTAGCATGAATTGAAACCGAAAATTGCAGCTTACCATCCAATTAATGAAAATCTAAATTAAAAACAGATGTTGAGAGTGATGCCTTCTAAATTTCGATCATTATCCAGTTGCTATTATACACCTTCATTAGTCATGGCCTTTGACATGTGAGCAGAAAACCTTCTTTCATGAAATTTTAAATGGAAATCTCCAGTGAAACGGATCCTGTAAGTCGCATGTTACCGTCAAACGAAAGTGACCTTCTTTTTCTCGTGGTTCATGCAAGTCTGTTTGTCACGGGGTTGTCCTGGCTGCTACAGTTGATGTTAGTGGTATCTTTTTCACACAGAGTAAACTCTCATTATGTAGTTATTTTGGGTCATATTTAATTAAAAATCAGACTTAATTCAAATCATGTAAGGTGTTTAAACCTTTACCATTAAGACAGCAGGTGAGGCATGTATCAACGAGTTAATACATGTTTTTAGAAATGATTAGTTTCTTCTTTGTTGGTTGGCTAAGTTGGCTTTTTGATTACTCTTATTTTTAAGATAGAGTAAGGCATTAAATAAAACGTGTACATGAGGCAAATACTTGGTCCTTAGATAATTCCAAATTTGTCTCATGAAGAGCAAAGGGTAGCTGTGTAGACGGCCCAAGGAATTGGAAGTTGCCTTGCTCTGAAAGACTTCCAACAACCAGCTTTGGATGTATTAATGAAAAAAAAAAGTGACTTTCTGAAATAAATAGCAGTGGTTTCACCCCAGGGTGAGTCTGTTGCCTACAGAGGACATGTGGCAAAGTCTGGGGACATGTTCAGATGTTACATCTGGAGAGGAGGGTTTGCCATTGACAGTGAATGGGTCAAGGCCAGGGATGCTGGTGAACTGCCTATCCTGAACCAAACAATGATCCAACCCCAATGTCAGCATAACCAAGATTGGAAGACTTACCTTAGCATGAAAGACCCTGCTTGTCAGTGTGTCTGTCTATACCAGTGGTTCTCAACTGGTGGTTAAGAAACCCTCAAACAGAGACAGGACACTCCATGCAGACTGCTAGGGAAAGTGTAGTTTTATTTTCATTTATTTACTTATTTAAAATCAATTCATTAACATATAGTATATTATTAGTGTCAGAGGTAGAGTTCAGTGATTCATCAGCTGCATATAACACCCAGTGCTCATTACATCACGTGCCCTCCTTCCTGCCCGTCACCTAGTTACCCCATCCCCTTCCCCCACTCCTCTCCAGCAACACTCAGTTTGTTTCCTATGATTAAGAGTCTCTTATGGTTTGTCTCCCTCCCTGATTTCATCTTATTATATTTTTACTTCCCTTCCCCTACGTCCATTAATTTTTATTTCTTAAATTGCACATACGAGTGAGATCATACGACAATTGTCTTTCTCTGACTTATTTCACTTAGCATAATACCCTCAAGTTCCATCCACATCATTGCAAATGGCAAGATTTCATTCTTTTTGATGGTTGAGTAATATTCCATTATCTATATAGACCACATCTTTATCCACTCATCTGTCAATGGACATGTGGGCTCTTTTAGAAACACAATATTGATGCCTAGTTCCTTTGTAAGACTGACCATTTTCCAAAGTTACTGTATGTATTTCCTAGGGCTGCCACAAACAGCCCCATGACAGTTCAAGCTTTCACAAAGCACCACAAGCTACGTGGCTTCAACAAGAGAAATGGATTCTCTCCCAGTTGTAAAGGCCGGAAGTCCAAGATCAAGGTGTAGGCAGGGCCATGTGTGCTCCGTGAAGGTACTAGGGAAGGGTCTGCTCCAGGCTTCTCTCCTGGCTTCTTTAGTGCCCTGGCTGATCTTCCCATGGTATACATGAGTGTCTCTCTGTCTAAATTTTCCATGTGTATCAGGACACCAGGCAAATTGGATTAGTCCTCCCTTGTCCAGTATGACCTCACTGATCTTAACTAATGATATCTACAGTGACCCTATACCCAAATGGGGCCACATGTCTGGCTGCACTGTTCCATAATGCATGGACAACCATTCCATCAATTCACCACCACTACTTCATGAATTGACTTCAGAGTCACTGACTTCAGAGTAACCATAATATTTCTAGGAGGAGCACAGTGATATTCTCAAATTTTACAACAAAAATGAGACACTATGGCAGAGAGAAGCCAATCCCTCTACATAAACAGAATATCTATAAACTTTCTATTCTCACCTGTGGTTTTAATACTATCAACATAAATAATCAAATATCTTCATTCCTACTCAATTATATTTTATTCCCAGTAAAGTATATGCCCCATACTTTTCTTTTTTTTGCTAAACTTTATAAAATATTTTCAAAAATCTCACAGTCTTCCCAAGAAACAAGTTTGAAAGGTTGACTAACTGAGGAAAAAAGAATAATTTTGTACCTGCATATCAAGGAAAAAATGCACGATGCTTCAGTTCCTCCCCGTGAGCTTAAGGGTAAGGGTTTGCGTTGACCTGATATATAATCTTCTCCAGAGACCTAAAAGGAAATTAAATTAACCTCTGAGTGTTGTATTTCAGAAAGAGCAAGAGGTAAACTACCCCCAAAGAGCAGATCTCCTTGTTGGAGATTTGCAGCAGAATAAAACACAGCCACATGCTACAAGGAAAATCCCAAAGGACTGATGAAATTTGGAAAATTTGAAGGAAGAAAAACGTTGAGAAGTGCACTTTTATAGAATAAATTTCAATTTGCAAACTCAAAGCAATTTGAAAAATAAAGTTCAAATGTATTTGACACGGCTCCTTTCTGCAAATGTATGTCCATTTTCCTTTTAATAGACTTCTCCAACTGGATGTCACATTGCCACTTAAAAGGGAACTCTTTTCCTGCTAAATAGTAAGGGAGGATATGGATGGAAGAATGGATGATATTTAATCTGAAGAAAATAACATCTTTTTCTCCATTTGTGAATTGTAATATCTTATTTCAGTAAGAGCCAGGAACCAGGTCAAGCTGTTGCCGGAAAATATTCAAAGTCAAGGAAGGACTTAAATGAATCTTCTTTAACCAACCCTAACAGAAAATAAATATTTTTCTGAGATTTCCATGCACTCTAAATTTTTCAAGTGGTCTTCCCATTTTTTTTTAAATTAAACTTCTCATTTTGAAATAATTATTGATCCAAACGCAGTTGTAAAAACGAATGCAGAGAGATCCTATGTAGCATTTGCCTAAGTACCCGCCACCCCCGCCCCCCGCCATGGTAACATCTTGCAATTTCCCAACCAGGATATTGACGTTTGCACTCAAGACACAGAACAGTTCCACCACCACATGGATTGCTCATGGTTTTCTTTTATAATCAACCTACTTCCCTCCCACCTTTCATCCCTGCCTCTTAACCCCAGGCGGCCACTAATTTGTTCTTTATAGTTGTCTATAATTCTATCAATTCAATGGACTCACACAAAATGTAACGGTGGGAGACTTTTTCACTCAGCCTAATCCCCTGGAGCTCGTATGGTGTGGATGAACCGCAGTTAGTTCTGCCACTAAAATAACTTCTAAAATATGCTTAAGAGTTTCTAATATAGCATAGAATTTTCATCTTTTTACTTTTTATATGGCATTTTAAATACTATAGCGTTTTATTTATTTATATCAAAATTGTGGCCTATTTCTGCCTATAATAGTTCTTTGTATATGTAAGTATATTAGGTGCATGAGTGTGTATACAATATAGTAATTTCTGTATATATTATAGTAATTTACAAAAGTTACCTCTTTGATACTAGAAGCTAAAGAATGGGACCCCTTACATTTTTCATGGTATAGGAAGCCTAAAAAGTACCTGATACAAAGGATAACACGTTGGATATTTAAAATGATTTCTTGTGTTCAATGGTAATATAAGTTGTCATGTAGATACTATAAATCCTATTATGAAGGTCTTGCTTAAATTATTTCTCTTTAAATATATTTGAGGAGTCAATCTATAACTTAGTTTTTGTTGTAAATAATACCAGGTACTTTATATTATTAAAGAAGGGAGTGATGATAACCTAGGAAGGAATAAAACCTCTTAAGGAATAAGAGCTAAGAGTTCTCCGGGGCACCCGGGTGGCTCAGTTGGTTAGATGTCTGCCTTCTGCTCAGGTCATGATCCTGGAGTCCCAGGATCAAGCCCTGCATTGGGCTCCCTGCTCAGTGGGGTGTCTATTTCTCTCTCTGCTACTCACCCTGCTCTCATGCTCTCTCTCTTTCTCAAAAAAAAAAAAAAAAAAAAAAAAAAAAGCTAAGAGTTCTCAGTGTCTGTAGACATTTTGACATCACAGGATTTTTTTAAAAAAAAATAGCTTTATAAATATTATGTGAACGAATTCTCATCACAGCGTGGACATCCATGTTACAGATGGGAGAAGTGAGGCAAAGAGAAAGTGAGTAACTTACTCAAATCCATAGAAAGCAGTAGTCCAGATTTCTGCACATTTAGGCTTGAGATTTGCAGCTCTGCCTCCTGCCACCAAACCAAATAAATGAGAATCTTTGGGGGAAAGGGGTTTGCTGGTTGGACCTCTCAAAAGTATCATCAGATCTCCTGCGTTTGGTATAAATAGCTATATTCTTGTGCTAGACAAGGTGCAGACCTCGGACCATTTTGTCTGAAATTCAGGATTAACCCAGACCTACTGAATGTGAACCTACATTCTAACGGGACCCCAGGTGATTCTGTGCCCATCAGAACTCTCCAGAAACACTACTCTGTGTTACTGTTCTTAAAGATCCATCACATTAGCTGACTTGCCTGTTTTTCTCCAACAGAAGTGGTTTTTCCCCACCCTATTTGGAGTACCGAAATTGAATTGCCAGAAACATTGCCTCTCAATGTAATCCCAGCATAAATCCTGAGAAGGTGCTGGGATTGGCTGTGGGGAGCTCAGGGGCTTCAGAGAGGAACAAGGAAACATTGATGGGTGGTGAGGTGGATGGATTTAAGAGCACAAGCTTCCCAACGGAGTGGTGGTAGAAACTGCAGTGGGTCTCCCCACTAAAAGTTATATGCTGAGGCCTTTACCCCTGGGACCTCGGAATGAGGTTGTATCTGGAGATGGAGTCTCTAAAGATGGGACCAAGGTATGAGCTCATGAGTGTGGGCCCTGATCCCGTAGGACTGGTCTCCTTATAAGAAAAGATGAGGACACAGACATGCAGAGGAATGACCACGTGGAGACACAGGGAGAAGGTGGTGTCTACACGCTCAGGAGCGAGGCCTCAGAGGACAGCAATCCTGCCCACGTCTGGATCTCAGACTTCCAGACGCCAGGACTGTGAGAGATAAATGTCTATTGTTTAAGCCTCCCAGTCTGCACTGTAACTCTAGCTGACTAATACAAGTCAAAACAAATCAAAACAAACGAAATTGATTTTTAAAAAAAATTTGTTTCCTCTCACATTTTCTGTTTTTTTTGTAGCAGTAATGAAGTGTCAGGTGACTTTAGAGTTACCGAGATTCTAAACAAATATATTTACATGGGATAAATGATGTATCAGGATAGAAATGCCACATATCAGGAGAAGAATGTGATGAGCTTATCAGATACACTTTTGCCTGCTTCCAGGAGGGCAAAGAAAGAGCCTTTTGACAGTCATACAGATGACGGAAAGTGAATCATTTTAAGTTCCACCAAGAGACAGATTCTATTTTCTTCACACAGACCACGTTGTTAGGGATACCTGCCACCTAAAACGACCCTCATTAATCGTGCATGAGGTAACCACTAACACCTATTTCTAATTTATTTCCACGGAACACTAGATGCACATAAAATTCGAGGTTATAGGCCGTGTTTGAGAAAATGATCTAATATACCATTTTAACATTTTAATGCTTTCAGGCCATAAGCAAGCTGTTTCGTTGTTTGCAAACATTACAATTGATTGCACATTCTTGTTTGAATAAATGGCAGAACATTTGGTATTAAAAAACACAAGAGGAAACTATTATTTGCAATCTTATTAGGTAAACCATATAGAGAAGGGGTAGGGATTTGGGTGGTGAGTGTAAGTTTTATGCTGTGAAACTCTCACCTTGAGATATTTAGAAAGAAATTTATTGGTATATATTAATTAAAATGTTGTCATTTGGTGAGCTATAGAATGGTAACGAGACCATAAAGCCTACCCCCCTCCAAATTTTTCAGTCACAGTGAAGTTTTTAGAATATTTATTTGGTCTCTATGGGTATTTGTAACCCCCCAAAGTCATCTAGGAAAAAAATATGTATATATAATCCAAAGAAATCAGCTAGACAGGGGAAATGATTTTATTTGGCTGTTCAGTCTCAAAACAATTTTCATGGAGACTCTAAATATTGATGAGTACCAAGCATCCTCATGCCATCTGTCTGCCGCTGGGTGTTGCAAGCAAATTCTGTGTCTGCTTGACAATCTCTTTGCTTATGTGATCAGTGACTATGTTGGGACCACTTGTGACATTTCACCTGAGAAACCCTTGTTCCCAAACTATGAAGGTAATGAGGTCGAACTTTGCTCCTAAACTGAAACAAGGAGTTCTTCCTCTAACCCCAGTTAGTGGGATAAGTAAGATTAAAAACAAACTAGGTTTCATCTTTCCATGCCATGTCTTGAGAAATTAAAGGTCCTTTGTGGAGTGATTTCCTGCCTGGAAGTGGATTCTGACCTGCCTTGTTCCCCTTTTAGGTCAAAGCAAATCTTCGCAAAGGCACATGTGGGATTAAGAGTTGACAATGAGAAGTGCAGATGGGATGAAGTACGAGATGACTCCTATGGAAGCTGAGTCATGGCAGAGAAAGGCGTGATATGCGAGGGGCAAAGGCATGTATCCTATGTTTCATGGGACCCTATAAACCTTCTAAGCTCACGGTTGCAGCTCCAGCAAATATTTCTCTTCTGGATCTTTCCGTCACTATCATTGACAGCTCGTCTTTGAGGTAAGGGGTCAGAGATCCCTTGGGGAGGTCTGGGAGGATGGAAAATGAGTGGTAAGTACTACCGATGTAGCACAATGCTACTGGAAAGCACGTTATAATCCGGTCATTCCATGCATCTTTCCGGTAAAAACAAAAAGTTACTCAACTTGCAGAAAGTTTGTAACATGCAACTTCATGAAGCCCAGACTCTCTCATGTACTCTCGAATTCAGTACTGAAAATACCAATATTGAATTTATATATGCAAATGTGAACACAGAGAAGAGAGAGAGGAGATACGTCCCAGTATTCCATGTCCATCAACAATATCATCTGATTCTTAGCTATTATGCAAGCAAGTCGTGATTGCTTGTGGGAGCGATATTTGGAAACATACGTAATTACTGACATATTATTGTTTCTTATAGATAGTATGCTTTTTAAAAGATACTTCTGTGTTTCCTTTCCACATATACTAAAGTGTCCCATCTAATGGAAAATTGAGAAAGACTTGAATTATAAGAGTTGGTCATAGGCATGCAATTTTAATTTATGTGATTGTCAGAAATAATCAGTTCCCTATGGTCATGTTTCTTCTCTCTCCTCTCATCCACACATAATTTGGTTTGTCTTAATTTACTTATTTAAATTTAATCTAAGAAGCACACTTGAATATCTACTCTGTGTCCTCACGATAGCCACAAAATGCAATGAAATATCTACATGTGTTTATAGCATTAAATTAATAATGATCATACCAGTTCAAGCTGCTTAGAATATTTAACCTAAAACATATTTGGGGTGTGTGTTTGCATATCCAATAGCCAATATGAATACTATTAAACACATCTTGCCCAGCTTTACAAGAAAGGTAAAGATCAAAGGATCCAATGCATTTTATCAAGGCATAAATTTTGACAAGTTTAGAGTTTTAGTGTTTTGTGTGTGCAAAAAAAAAAAAAAATCAAATTGCATATTAGTGGTTTTGCCTTCTACTAATTAGATTGACTCTTTACCTACAGTGTACCATGATTTCCCGTCATCCAGATGCATGTCAGGTGTTAAATTTTAGATAATCAAAAATTGTATGGATTAAAAATAAATGTGATATATTCTGTCATCATTTTTGTCCTTCAGATTCACCAACTTTATCAAAACGATTTTTACATAGGCATAGATTTGGAAAGGGCTTGGCAGAACCATCATATTACTAACATCCTATTAGCAGACAGATAACGTTGGCCTTGTTGGCGATTATGCAAATATCAACCATTTCCCAGCAAAATAAAATTAAGCTGTGCTTGCTCTTTCCACAAATGAATTCCAAATTCTCTTCTATTTTTCACAAATGCAGTACTCCAAAGCTAAGACGAGATGGATTAAAAATCAAGTTAGATTGAACACCTATCATTCACCTCGTTTAGATAAGGATGTTAGGGATATTCTTTAAATACTGGAGACAGAATAATACACATAGTATTCAATGAAAAACTTTGAGCTCTTACAGCACACATTGCAAGATCTTCAGTTTCTTACGAAACTGGAAAGCTTGACAAAACAGAGTAGGTATGCTTGTTTCAAGTAAACAAGTCACACTCTCCCACGGGCCCTTGAGGAAAGTGCCATTCAAGACTGAAATTCTTTGCATTCTTTCAACAATTGAGGAAGGCTCTGTTCTCCTTCCTTGACCTCTCCCAAAAACAATCTTGCAATACACTTGGTTTCTTCTCTTCAGGCACCACTGACCAAACCTTGAAAAGCTAGCTTTTCTGCTAAAACTGTGAGCTTGATTTTAATTCTGGAATGTATGGAAACATTTTTTTCCTGCATTCTTAGCCAAACAGCTTAACTACTCACCACTTTTTCTCAGCCCATTCGTGAATACTGATGAACATTTTAAAAATGATCACTGATTAAGAAAAAACAAAAAATCCAACTATTAAACAGGTGTCTTACTAAGCAAATGTCGAATGTTTGACAGGCAGTCATTCTCTGAATGTCAACAGACAACACCTTTTGGAAATCTTACACTTACCGGATTACAGTAACAGCAGTGGGAAGCACATGAACGTGTATGTTAGTGTTACAAAGTGAGTCCAAGAATAAAGGATTTCTCACAAGTGGGGGGTCTTGAGGAAGGCCGTGGTAGGAAAGAGCTTTATGGTAGAAATGGGCAGCCTCAGCTGGATTTTGGTAGATCATATCAATTTCAGAAGCAAGAGGTAAGGTGAAGTTAATTTAGGTAAGGCAACCCCATGGGCTGACTTCATCATTTTTGTAGAATGTAAAGGATACAGATCTATAACACTGGATTATAAGGGAAATGGAAGGCTTTGTTCTTTGGGAGCCATGAAGGAGATTTTTAACCAACTTATGAATCAGAGAAAGAAGAACATTTAGTGTATCTTAGGCAATTATAACAAATTGCATTAGGTTTTACGGTGATAATAACTAAAAATCATTAAATTCTCATGGTGAAACCCTGGTATGTTTCGTGTGTATCATCTCAGTATGGATTTCATCAAAAAACAAAAGTTTGCATGAGGAAGTACTCTTATTTCGATCTACCGCAATTTTTAGTTTACCAGCACAGAGCATGCTGCTTTTCAAACCTGAGCTCTGTTCTTCACAAGAGGGGAGAATGGGTTCAGCCACAAGAAACAGAACCTCTTGGGATAATCTACAGATAAATGAGAATAGGACCTGGGAGTGGTATTGGAACAGAGGAGGTGGATATAAACATGTCCACTAGGACAGAAAAGAATTGGACGCTGGTTAGACGTAGACATAAACATCTCAAAGAGACAACAGAATATTTCTTCCACCTTACACTCCCATCTCACAAAAATAGAAATCATACTAAATATTTGAACGTCACAGGATTTCTAAGTTTCTTCACGATTATCCTTGACTCAGGAAGATTAGGTGTGAAAAGAAAATCAATAGGAAGAGACAGTGATAGCTTTTCTCCAAACATGTCAGAGAAAGCTGAACACTGATAATTAAAAATGTTTACATTGAATAGCTAAGACAGAGGACAGGAGATAGCATTCATTTGTGCTCTGATTTTTACTTTTTATGCGTGTGGGGTTTTTTTCTTTGTTTGTTTCGTTCTCACTTGCTGCTCCCTTGGGAGACACGCCAAATGAACATTAAGTATGGCTTATGGAATTTACATGTGGGAGGCATATAAATTTACAAGGTTGTCTCTGGAGAGAAAGGGATCCTTCCCAAGGTGGATCGGTAACTTACAAAAGATCAAAAGTTAAAACTGTCAATTTCCAACAACATCCATATCAGTTCTACGCAAATAGTTATTCTGAAAGGAAGCCGTCAACAAAATGAAAAAGCAACCTACTGAATGTAAGAAGATGTTTGCAAATAATATAACCTATAAAGTGTTAATTTCCAAAATATATAAAGAATGTATACAACTCAATACCTAAAAACCAAACAATCCGATTAAAAATGGGCAGAGGATGTGAATAGACATTTTTTCTAAAGACGACATCCAGATGGTCAGCAGACACATGAAAAGATGCTCAACATCACTCATCATCAGGAAAATGCAAATCAACACTGCAATGAGATATCAGCTCACACCTGTCAGAATGGCTAAACTCAGTAACACAAGAAACAACAAGTGTTGGCAAGGATGTGGAGAAAAACGAACCTTCCTGCACTGTTGGTGGGAACGCAAACTGGTGCAGCCATTATGGAAGACAGGATGGAGGTTCCTCAAAAAATTAAAAATAGATTTAGCATATGATCCAGTAATTGCCCTACTGGGTATTTACCCAAAGAACATGAAAACACTAATTCAAAAGGGTATATGCACCCCTATGTTTATTGCAGCATTATTTACAATAACCAAACTATGGAACAGTCCAAGTGTTGTTCATTGATAGATGGATGGAGAAAGATGTGGTGTGTATGTATGCATGTGTGTGTATATAATGGACTATTACTCAGCCATAAAGACGAATGCAATCTAGCCATTTGTAACGACATGGGTGGATCTCAAGGGTATTATGCTAAGTGAAATAAGTCAGACGGAGAAAGACAAATACCATATGACTTCACTTATGTGTGGAATCTAAAAAACAAACAAGCAAAAAAGCAGAAATAGACTCCAAAACACAGAAAATAAAAAATGGTTGACAGCGGGGAGGAAGATTGGGGAATGGACAAAATGGGGAAGGGGAGTAGGCAATCCAGACTTCCAGTTATGGTATGAGTAAGTTATGGGGTTGAAAGGTACAGCACAGGGACTATGGTCAGTGCTATTGTAAGAGCTCTGTATCATGACAGATGGTAGCTACAGGCATGGGGAGCATAGCATAATGTATACAGACGTGTCGAATCACTATGTTGTGCACCTCAAACTAATGTAACCGTGTATGTCCACTCTACTTCGATAAAAATTTTTTTAAAAAAGAAAGGAAACTAACACATGATGTATTTTCCAACTGTCAGAGACTTATTTATCATTCTTCCCTGTGTCCTCACATGGTTGTCCTTCTGGGTGTGTCTGTGAACTCATCCCTTCTTCTTTATTTTTTAAAAAAGATTTTATTTATTTATTTATTTGAGAGCAGGGAAGGGACAAAGGGAGAGAGAGGGCGATAAAGAATCTCAAACACACTCTGTGCTGAGCATGGAGCCCAACATGGGGCTCGAACTCACATCCCTCAGATCATGATTTGAGCTGAAATCAAGAGTCTGACACTTAACCCACTGAGCCCCCCAGGCATCCCCTCTCCCCTCTTCTTATAAGGACCCCAGTCCTACCAGAGTGATTTCATTTCACCTTAACCACCTCTTTAAAGACCCAAACTCCATATATGGCCACATTCTGTGGCTTCATTGTACAAATTTGGGGGGGGACACAATTCAGCTCATGATAGCTACCTTGATCTATTTTACAAATCAGAAATGAATTTGTGAGACGGAAAAGGATTTTCAAGAATTACACAAGAGAAAACCTAACACAGGATTATTAAATGCAGATCTGTGTATAATCCAAAGTCCTCGTTATTTTGATATCTTATGTGCTTAGTCATTTAGACACTCAACTACGTCACAAGGCTATGTAATATCATAAGTATCATCAATGGTTTGAAGGCAGAACAAAAGAAGGGGTGCTGTCTTTAAATGAGATGAAATAGCACTGGCCAAATATGATTGCTAAACAATACAGTTTTAAAGCCGTCTATGCAGCTTTATCCACACAGGGTTTATCAAGACTCCCCCGAAATGGATCTTTTGATAAATACTGATGCTTTAAAAGTGACCACATATTTTCACGTGCAGGGACATGCAATTTCTCCTGTGAACTCCTTTACTGATTTCTAGACAATAAGTAGAGAGATGTCTCTGTAGATGGTGCTTTCAGAAAACCTGGATACTCTGCAAATACATACAAGTTCTATAGAAACAGAGACACCAGATGGAATTGGGCCCTTTAGCACAACAGTAACCGCATAAATAGAACAGTGTCTATCATGAAACAAGTCTTTCAAAAAAACAGTTGTTGATGATATGTGAATGTTGAGAAATAATTTTGAAATATGAAAATACAGCTTTTGTGATATCTATTTTTAACTCGACATGACTAGAATGTGATCATACATATTATTCAATACCCTATGTTTTTATGGAAAAAGATACCTTTGAGATCCTCCGCGTCAACGGATATAAATCTATCCCATTCTTTTGAATTTCAATGATATCTCCCTGTTCTAATATACATACACTCATGTAATTGAGCTTAGATGGATGGACAATAGTTTCCAGTTTTCAGTGCAAATGACTGTTTTGTACTTGAAACAATATTATAATATCCTTTTTGCTCCTGCAGTCATCTGTATATTCAATCGCGGCATTACAACTGCCGGGTGAAGGGTACGTGAAACTAACTGACCATGTTTTTCTAAATTTTCTTTAAGAAATTTTATCAACTGTAGTTCCTTCCAAATCTACATGAAGATATCTGAACGCCAGTCATCTCCAAATTCTTGCAGACTTGAGCATTACGGTTAAGCTTGTAAAAGTATACCAAAATAAATGATACAAATTTGTATTTGTTTCAATTACCATTTAATTAAGAGGAAAGTTGGTCAGCTTTGCATATGTAATTAAATCTTGTTATGGCTTTCCTTAGTAAAACCATTGGTTCTTATCCAATATCCCCATATTGGTGTGCCCAAACCAAATAAATGAAATAATGGCGTACATAAATATTTAAAGATTGTGTTGAGAAAACTTCCCAGAAATAAGATTTACCTCTTCAGACCGATAAATTGTATTATTCCCAGAAAAACATAAACCTGAAATATTTCCTGAAAATTCCATGCATTCCAAAGGCAGAAAGAATCCTTAGAATAGCCTGTCATATATCAACTCACCTATGTGAAAATAGGATACAACAGACAGATTTTAGTTTTCAACTCAGAAATGCTCAACGTTGGAAGACAGTGTAATAATGCATGGAAAGAACTGAAGGAACACACGTAGTCTAATCCGTTTACAGATGGCCATTCAAATATAGGTCTACATGGGAGGAAACGCAGACATATTTATGATTTAGGCATTGTAGTTAGTTTCTGTGAATTCTGCTGGAAAAAATATTTATACAGGATTATATTATTTTCTATGGCTGCCATCACAAATGACTAAAATTTTATCAGCTATAAACATACTCATCTATTATCTTGCAGTTCCTGTGGGTCAGATATGAATGTCATGTGTCTTAGCTGGTTTTTAGAGTCTCATAAGAACAAAATCAAGGTTTGGGTAGGGTTGCATTCCCCTCCAGAGGATCCAGGGAAGATTTCATTTCCAGGTTCCTTCATCTTATTGGCAGAATTCAGACTGAATTCTGCTCACTCACTGGTGATTAGCTTGGGATGAGTCTCAGCTTCCAGAGGCTGTGTTTCTTTGCTTAAGCCCCCTTTCCTCAATTTATGAAACTACCAGCAAGGCATCATACTCTCTCCCACTTTGAATTTCTTCCGTCTCTCTTAGTGACTGCTTTGGTTTTAGTTTCCCATTCAAGTACCCTCATGATTTTACATTGGTTCTGTCCAGAAACACAGATAATTTCCCTATCGTAAGACCAGCTGATCAATATCCCAATTAGAACATCAAGGTATCCTCACAGTGGTTCCTAGATTAGTGTTTGGTTGAATAACAAGGGGGTACAAATCTTGTGGGTACATCTTTACAATTTTGTCTATTATAGTTTATCATCGAGCCCCAAAGATTCGTGCCCCTCTCAAAAGCAAACTATATCCCCCCTTCTGAAGATCCTTAGAAATCTTATCCTCTTTCACCAACTCCGAAGTCCACAATGTCTTTAATAGCCCATCAGCTCAGAACCCCAAATCTTACCTAATTCAGGTATAGAGGAAATTCCTACATATAAAGCATCCTGGTCCATATTCCACAAGTCCATGGTCCCATGAAATGAAAAAACAAAACAAAACAAACAAATAAAAAACAACCACAATTTATTTGCTCCCAACATACAATGATTGGGTGTGCATAGAGTATCAATTATAGACATTCTGGTTCAATCACTGGGGGCCAGGGGAATGGAAAGTATCCTGGAGTCGCTGGTCCAATAGAGTTTAGAGAACCAACGAAGCAAAGTCCATTAGGTCGCAAGGCCTGAGCATAACATTCTGATTCTCAGCTCTACCCTCTGGCCCACCATCCTTCCATGTTTAGTCACCGTCCCTACTAGTCCAAACTGGCATTTCTACTGATACCAAATTCTCGAAAACTTCGTGGGTCCTCAGTGTGTATGGTAAGGACTGACTCCATTAACCGTGAGCCTCATGCCGCATTTTTCCCAGGATGATTTCTTGTCTATTTTTGGTTTCTACTGAGAGTCTGATGAGATAATGCTCTTAAGTTTTCTAGGTATTCTTTGGTTTGAATTGGGGGATCTAAGAGCCCCACCCTCAATCTCCTCAAAGGGTCTTTTGTGTAAGAACTTAGCCTTTTGTGACCTCTGGCCTTCCAGGCAGGCAGAGAATTGCCCACATCATAGTGATGTGGTTCCCTTTTGTTTAATAGTTTAATAGTTTCTCTACATTTTACTACCAGTAGCAGAAAGAAAAGAGGTGGAACCTTCCACCTTTTGCTTGAAAACGTCCTCAGCTAACTATACAAAAGTGTAAATAAATATACAAGTAACATGATTTCCTCTTTTTTTTAAAACAGCTGGGGTTCACGATTATTTATAAATGATCAGCATATATTAGACACGCTTGGCTGTGTTAGGGTTCAAATGTGTGACTCACATTCAATTAGGAAAATGATACAATCAAGGGAAATCAGATGGGCCAGGCACGTGAAAAGGCAGAGGGAGTAGAAATTTTTTTTATCATTTTTCATGGCAATGATTCAAGAGCATGATGAAAATAGAGGATTAAGAAAAATATAAACATACGGTTATACACATTAGGGAACTAGAAGCCTTCAATGCAGAATATATTCAGTGTATCACAAAAAACGTTGTTATCCAAAAGAAAAAGCAGAAACCCGAAGGGACTCAAATAATGAAAACAAAAGAATGGGCAAAATCCAACAAGAACAATCGGGAAAGAAGGAAGGAAGGAAGGAAGGAAGATGTGGGGGGAAGGAAGGTAGGAGCTTCTGTTGTGAACCTTGAGAAAAGGTTAATTTAGTGAAAAAATATAACACACACTAGTAAACAAGACAAAGAATGGTACTTCCCAATGACCAAAGATGATTCCACAATAAAGTTTTAATTGTGAGTATCTGGGCACCAAATACCACAGCATTAGCATATATAAAACAAACACTATAAAAGATAAAAGAGGGAAATAGTCTCTGATAATTGATCTCTGTGATCAACTGATATCACAGATCTCTGTGATAACCGAATATCCCTTGAAATATGTAAATCACAGGCAGAGATTCAAGCTTGTCTTTGTTCCATGAAAAGTTTAAAAAATGATACATGAATAAAGTGGGCTCCTTTTTTGTATTGTGTTCAGTCTATGACATATAAAGTAGATCGAAATTGTTTTTAAACATTTTAAGGAGTTTTTATTCATTTGAGAGAGAGAACACAAGCAGGAGGAGGGGCAGAGGAAGAGCAGACCCCCCACTGGGCAGGGAGCCCAATGTGGGGCTCGATCTCAGCACCCCAGATCACGACCTGAGCCAAAGGTAGATGATTAAGTGACTGAGCCACCCAGGCACTCCTTTTAAAAAATTTTAATAGACAACAGGGTGTCTGGGGGGCTCAGTTGGTTAAGCAGCGGACTGTTGATTTCAGCTCAGGTCATGATCTCAGGGTCCAGGGATCGAGAGCCCCACATCAGGCTCTATGCTCAGCAGGGAGTCTGTTTCTCTCTCTCTCAAAACAAAAAAATTAATAAATCTTTAAAAACATGTTTAATTGACAATGATTTATAAAGCCTAAAGAACCATTGGGCAAATCCATATTTTCAAGTAAATCAGTAAAGAGATCCAAGTTCCTCTCTATTCCATGAAATGTTTAAAAATTACAGGTGACTAAAACGTGTTACTTTTAAAATATTTTAACTTTATACAAATGTGCTTTTGCTGTATTTACTGATCAACTTTTTCACATGCCTATATTTTCCAGAATATCTTTTGTACCGCTAGGCGTCTTTTATGCCTTTAGTATACAGTTGGCCCTTCAACAGTGTGGGGGTTAGGGCGTTGATTCCCCCCCGTAGCTGGAAATCTGCACATAGCTTTTTATTTCCCCCAAAACCTCACTAATAATAGCCTACTGCTTACTGGAAGCCTTATAACTTAATAAAGTTGATTAGTACACACTTTGTCTTACGCGTTACATATTGTATTCTTAGAATAAAGCAAACTGGAGAAAAGAAAGGATGATTAAGAAAACCATAAGGAAGGGGGTACCTGGGTGACTCAATCAGTTAAACATGTGACTCTTGGTTTCAGCTCAAGTCATGATCTCAGGGGCATGAGATTGAACGCCGAGTTGGGCTCCAAGCTCAGAGTGGAATCAGCTTAAGATTCTCTCTCCCTCTGCCCCCCTCCTACTTGTACTCTCTCTCTCTCAAATAAATAAATAGACCTTTAAAAAAAGAAAAGAAAACCACAAGGAAGAGAAAATACATTTATACGACTGTCTCCTATTTATCTGCATGTAAGTGGACCCACACAGTTCAAATACATGTTTTCCAAGGATCAACGGTATTTATCTTTTGAGATATCTTTCCAGGCAGCTCATATTTTTGTCCTGTATTTGTCTTCCCATTCCTTTTATTGACTTCCTGCTCCCAGGGGACTTAGGGTAATTATTTTGATCCAGTATTTAAATATGGTGTTTCTTTCTGTAATACTTCCCCCCCTCCCAGGTGTTTTCTTTATCTGATTTTTTATATTCCTTCTCTTCCTGTTCTCTTTGGGGAGAGGGATTGCCTGGATTTTTTGACAGAGCAACAAAGTGTGGGATTGTTGTGCGCCTTACGGTTAGCAAGGATGCAACAAAGTCCTGGCTCACCCGGTCTCTTCAACCTTGGCACATGGAAGTCTAATTTTTGCATCTCCTTTTGTTTAGTTGGTTTCATTGCGTTCCACATTACTGTTTTTAGAGACAATAATTATAAATGAAATCCCATCATTTCATCATAGATTTCTACGTCCCTGCTGCACGTGTAGGCTTTTATGCCCCCCCCCCCAGTATTTCTACTACGTATGCTATCATCTCATTAGTCAGGTTGGGATCTTGCATGGATCATGATTATAGTCTGTCTCTAGCCCTTTTTGTGGAAGGTTCCCCGGAGCTCTCATGTCAACTAATAAAGCTCAGGCTGCCAGATCATCTGGTGGCACTATGAGAGGACATTAACTTCACATTTCAAAGTACATGCTCCTTACAATGTCAGGAAAGCAGGCTAGTCTATGGGTGGGCATTGAATCATCTGTGTCTTTATACTAAAGCTCCTGAGAAAAATAAGGACATTGTTCTATGCATTAAACTATACTGAGGAGGATATCTGCCTCCAGGAAGATGGAGAGGATGAAGTGTTCCCTTCTCCATCACTAATGCTATGAAAACCACTGGACATTATATAAAATATACAAAGACTCTGAAATGCACAGAGAAGGCAGATGATCTAGGGGACCTGGAACCTAAGGACTAATAATGTGGTGAGTCTATGTCTTCTTCCTTCCTTCCTTCCTTCCTTCCTTCCTTCCTTCCTTCCTTCTATCCATCCATCCATCCACCCATCCATCTTTCCCTCCATTTTTCTTCCTTCCATCCATTCATCTTCCCTTCCATCTTTCCTTCCTTCCATCCATCCATCTTTCCTTCCATCTTTTCTTCCATCTTTCCTTCTCCTTCCTTCCATCCTTCCTCTCCTTCTGTCATATGTTCCACACTGAGAGCTGAAGCAGATAGCAATCCAGAAAAGGAAATAATACCTGACTAAAAAAAACAAAAAAAGTCCCCCACAGCCTTCTCTCTAGTCAGAGGTCCAGGGAAGGCGGAACAGAGCAAGACAATACTTTCAGAAAATTATCACTCTATTCCAATCAAGCACCCCATGAAAAAGGGTGGCTTCACCCCCAACCCACGCCAGTGAAGCCTGATTGAGGAACCAGCCATGCTCGGCAATGACAAAGCATTGACACCCAAATGTACTGTTTTTATATAATATTTTTGAAATGCCAAAATTATAAGACTAGAGAACAGATTCGTGGTTTTCAGGGATTCAGAAGGTAGTTGGGCAGAAGGGGAGTGGGTGTTACTGTCACTGGGGAACAGGAGGGATCCTGGCGTGCTGGACTGCACTGATATTAATTTTCTGGGTGGGATGCTGCAGTCAAATTTTGCAAGATGTTACTATTGGAAGACTGGATAAAGGGCATGTGGGATCTCTATCATTTCTTGCAAGTGTGCCTGAACCTATATTTACTTCAAAATCAACTGTGCATTTAAAACGTTCTCTGAAAGCTACATGCACCCCATGTTTATTGTGCGTTATCTACAACAGCCAAATTATGGAAGCAGCCCAAGTGTCCATTGATTGATGAATCAATAAAGAAGATGTGTGTGTACACACACACTGGAATATTATTCAGCCATGAAAAGAATAAAATCTTGCCATTTGCAACAACATGGATGGATGCATGGAGAGAGTATTTGCTAAGGGAAATCAGTCACTCAGAGAAAGAGAAAATACCGTATGATTTCACTCATATGTCAAATTTAAGAAACCAAACCAATGAGCAAGGGAAAAAAAGGACAAACAAAAAAAATCACATTCTTACCTCTAGAGAACAGAGTCAGGGCCACCAAAGGGGAGGTGGGTGGGGGGATGGGCTAAACAGGTGATGAGGATTAAGGAGTGCACCTGTCATGATGGGCACCCAGTGATGTATGGAAGTGTTGAATCACTATATCGTACACCTGAAACTAATATAACACTGTTAACTGGAATTAAAATGAAAAATAAGTAAATAAAAAAGTCCCCTGGAAATTGTTTTGAATGATACTATAGTCCATTTTTCTTTATTTCCCCATGCACAGAGAAAGGAATATAGGAGAATAAGCCAAGAATAAGATAACAATTATCATTGTCTACTTTTATGTTCAATTTAGGCTGGAGGTTTAGAGAGGTGTTTTTTCACCCGGTGATATCACTCTCAGCCTATTCCAAATTTTCTACAATGAAAACACCTTTGTCTCAAAAAGAAGAGGCACAGATACATAAAGTAGGATTTTAGCAAACATTCAACATTGTCTCCTATTTATTTTGAATCTTTTTCTATGCCTGCTATCTTTTGTGATATGCAAATATTTGAGGCATTTCCTCCCCCCGTCCCCAAACACTGTCATTTTTTCATTAAGGCTGAGGGATAGAGGGGGAAAAATGTTTTTGATTTTAACCTCTATTTCTTAAATGTGATCACAAGAGCTTCCTATTTCATTAATATAATAATCTTGAAAATTTGGTACGATGTTTTTTCTACAGATGTGGGCAAGGAGGTGGAAAGATACTAGCTGGGTGCCCACCGCACAGTGTTGGACCTTGAACACATATTCCCATACGTGACCAGGCACCCACTCTCCGTTCTCTGATCCATCCACAATTGACAAAATTTATTTGACTTTCTCTTGTCCTGCAAGGTGTGGAAATCGTTCCAAATATCCTCAAAATACTCCCCAATGACTTGCAGGAACACTGCCATCATAAAAGAACATAACATCCTAACTATTTCTATAGGCTACGGAGCATAAAGCCTGCACAGCGATCCCAAGGACTAGGTATGGAAGTGTGGAAGGCTTGATAGCATTCTTAATTGTTTAGGCAAAGGATACCTTTTTCTTCTTCTGCACTCACTTTTTTAATTGATGAATTTATTGTTGGATGTTTTAAGAGCGTAAATGTAGCGGCCTGGACTGATTACAGCTTGGTTCGTGAGTGACGGTAAATTGAAAGGTTTACAGCAACACCTATCAGCAGGATCTAATAGTTACTCTGTTTTGACACCAAGTGGTTAGAGGAAATTAGTAAAAATCAAAATAATTGTGGTAGCATTCCCAAACTAAAAGGCTATATTTCAGACCCATACAAGGCATTTACATCCGTGAAACTTGGTGCTGGAAGGGACTGTGGGAGTCCCAGATACTCCCTTTACTTTAGGAAAGGGAACGTCACAGATTGTGAGACACCCCCCCCCCCCCCCCCCGTCCTGGCTCACTATGTAGGTTATTCACAGAGGTGGAAACAGAAAGACGGGTTAGATATAGAGAATTTTCCTGAAGAGATGTTGGACCCACATGGTGATATAAAAATTGTGTTCACCTCCACGAAGAATCTCTCCTCAATAAAAATCTGTGAATTCTTAAGATGACTGCTAAGGACAAGGCTGCGTGTTTATGGAGCCGGCCAGGCAGGAGCAGGATTCTAGTGGTTTTCCAGGCACTGAGCACCTTCATTCTTAGAAGTTGTCTTGAAATACGTCTGAGCTCAGGTCCAGACCGATGTGAGCGTCCGAGTGCTTTGTTTGCCTTTCTCATGCATATTCTTACATCTTAAGATATTTGCGTAGAGCCAGGCTAAAGACCGCATGGGAAAGGAGAACAGATCTCAGCCATGCTATCCTCTTCCTTCTCCAATAGCTCCCTGCACCGTGCATATCCAGTAGGCTGTCCCTGCTGGAAACTGAAGTCCTCTGGGTAACGGCACTAGGTCGCAACTTGTAGCCACATGCCATTTGCACTTGACCAACTCTCCAACCAGCCCAAGTAGATCATGGAAGCCCAACCTCCTTCTACATGCGGTGCTTTCCCAGTGAGGTAACCAGATAAACTTCATTTTTTCCAAAGGCTTATTTCCAACAGTGATGCTAAATCCATCCCTACGCACTGTCAACACGTAACCATGAACTCTCTTTCCACGGACCTGCTATTCCCATGTTACCCAGGATCCTGGGGCAGTGGGTTTGAATCCAGGTATGGACACTCATGGGCGTGTTTACTGAAAACACAACAAAAAACAATAACGCCAATAATCAGCAATGGCAGGACAAGAATACTCACGCTGGTGTGCAAAATATGCCAGTGTATTTGGATCTATTTGACCTTTTTTTTTTTTATTAATTCCCTTAGGGTTGATGGAGAAACCAGTCCTCAGATATATTGCTAACAAGGAAAGAGCGCAAAATCTCTAAGAAAGGAGCTGGGATGCGCGTGAACCCTACCCGGATCCACTCACACCTCTTTCGCCATTACACCATCCATCTTCCTCAGGCACTGACCTACCTGCAGCTCGAAAAGGCAGGATGAAATCACATACGGCCTCTAAGGTCGGCTTAAACATACCAACCTAATTGCCCAGGGACAAACGGAGTAATAAATTGGACAAACTTGGCGATCCCATGATTACTCAATTTTGGGGAAAGATTTTTGAAAGGAAAATGAGATTTGGGAAAACTGATCACAACCACCCATGTGAAAAATTTCAAAACTCTCTCAAGGAGAATTTAAGTACCTGAAACATTTAAAATATTATTGATAACGATGAGGAGAGGAAAAATGGCTTTTCAGTTCTATCTTATAGTAATATATTGCTTTAAAAAAAATCTCAGAATCACTTTTAATTGGCCTCACAGTGGTCCTTAATGATTTTTCTTTCACTAAAACCTAAAATCTGTCCCATTTTTGGCTTGATTTATCTGCAATGATGTTCAAAGGTGACTTCTCTCCTCCTTGAATTCCCTCTTTCTGTGGTTTCTGTGATATTTGCCCCTTTATCTTCCTATCATTGTTTTTAAATAAATTTTATTATCATTGGAGAATAGTTTTAGATTTACCAAAAAAAGAGGAAAATCATACAGATGGGCTTATGTACCCTAAAGCAGTGCCTGCTATTACATTAATATAAAACATTGGTTATAATAAACAAAATAATTTTGATACAGTCTTACCTGAAGTCCTTATATAGTCCTTAGTTCTTACAGGTTTTACATAATGCCCTTTTCTGTGGGAGTTCTAGGACCCCACATTACATTCAGTTCTCATGTGTCCTTGATTGCTCTAGACAATTTCTCAGACTTCATGGGTTTGTGATGACCTTGACAGGTTTGAGGAGTCCCAGTCAGGTGTTGTCCTTCTTTAAGGATTTGTCTGGTGTGCTTCTCATGATTAAAATAGGGTTATAGGTTTCAGGGGGGACCACAGAGGTAAAATTCCATTTCTAATGGCATCATGTCAAGGGTACATACCCTGAACTTGACTAACTGATAATGTTGGCTTTGGTCAGCTGGCTGCGGTCATGTCACTACAAAGTGACTGCTTTCCCCCACTTTCTATATGGTGTGCTTTGGAAGGAAGTTCCCACACAGCTCATACGTAAGTGGAGAAGAATAATCCACCTCCTTCATGCCGTAGTACCCACATAAATTATTTGGAATTATTCTGTAAAGGAGATGTGTCTATTCTCTCTCACTCATTTATTTTTTTTTTCAATCTGTATTTGTATCAGTGTGGACTAATGGATATTTAATTATCCTTTGGCTTCTAATGCAATAGTACGTTCATTGCACAGACTGCTTCAACATGCGCCATTGGGAATAAGTCCTTATTTTCTGGCCCTACAAGAAGTTTGGGCTCTTCTTACATGTTTCCTGTTCCAGATCTAGAATCAAGTATTTCCCCAAGGAAATGATGGCTGTCTTGCTACCATTTTCATTGAGCGTTCTTGGGCTTCTCCCAGAGCTCAGCAGCCTCTCTTGGTCAACAAATGCTGGAGGGATGATCCAAAGACTTTTGGACTTGTGTCTTATCAGTTTTCTTGTCTATACCTACTCTGAGGACATCAGTGTGAGACCATTCATGAGAAAACCAAGCCCTCTAGTTGTCCACCTCACCCCTTGAATGTCCATATTCTGCAAGGCCAACATGATGCCCTTTCTAAAATCCAATTCTGATTATAGTACTCTTATTTACTCTTATTTAAAAGGTATTTAATGTATAAAGGTAGGTTTGTATGTTGTGATACGTGTCCCCAAATTTTACTGGTGGCCCTGAAAGCTGGGAGACCACCAACATGCAGAGTGAATTAGCCTGCGATACCTTATAGTTCGTCCTTCGGGTCTCTCAGCCCCGTTAACATAATTTGTTGGTAACCCCATCAATGCTTCCTCTCGACTTCAAGACGCTGAAAAATAGTTGCATGTCCTCAAATGTACATGTGCTCACCTTCACACAATCTTCCTTTTTGTTGTCTTTGTCCAATTTCTGCAACACAGTTACACAGTCATATTGATGTTTTTAGTGGGTGTTCTCTCTTCTTCAGGATCTTGAAACAACTGAAATTATTGGAACACTTAATATCTCGTTGCACTTGTCATTAACATCACCTATCTATTTGTGTATATATATATATCTATACACACTGACATTTTCTATTTTCCATTCACCATTTTTTGGCCGAGTTTCATCAGTATTTTCCAGACTTTTACATAGGATTCTTTGGGGTGCCTGTCTGGCTCAGTTGGAGGATTATGTGCCCTTTGATTTCCAGAGTTGTGAGCTCAAGCCCTACTTTGGGTGTAGAGATTATAAAAAAAAAAAATAAACTTAAAAAAAAACCCAAAGAATTCTTTGTCATCACATTCTTGTTAATTCTCTAAATTGCATACTTGAATCCTAGGCCACTGACATATGATTTCTACTTTGTCTGCTTACCATTTCAGTGGATACCTAGCCATTGATTTTAACTTATTTTTAGTACAATTATTTTAGACTGTGTGTTTCCTGCTAATGATTAGTGCAACTGGTCATTTTATATACATTCACACTGATTCAAAACATTTTATTGTACGGAAAAATGCAAAATATGAATGTTTACATAAGTCTCCTATCTCTATATCTAGGAAAATTATTAAAATGGAATGTGTAGGTTTAATAAAACACTAAAGCTCTTTAGCTCTTGCTAAAGCAGCAGGTGGAAATGGACACTATTATAACATACAGGAAGGGCAAATTATGACAGCGCATCTAGACTTGTTTCACCAGAAATTTTGTTGTTACAAAGGTGATTGGTTAAGGAAAACCTTGGCATAGTCTTAACTTGCTTTTTGGGCATGTGATTGAACATGTTTTTACCCTTTAAGGGGCATATGCATCTCCTTATTAACTCTGTTTCAATTATGAACCAGTTTTGATGTGTTCATCCTTGAGGACGTGTGGTGCACATTAGATGTTTGGACGTAGTATTATAGAAGCAAAGAGAAGTCCTAGACTGCTGGTGCTTCCAACCCAAGGCCTTTGGAAGAATTATAGACAACCATTCCTGGGGTGGCCCAGTCAGTTAAGCATTCGATTCTTGGTTTCGGCTCAGGTCATGATCTCAGGGCCGCGAGATCGAGCCCTGTGTGGGGCTCTGAGCTCAGTCCAGAGTCTGCTTCTCTCTGCCTGTCTGACCCTTCCCCATACTTTCTCACTCTCTAAAATAAATCTTAAAAAAAAATAAAAACAAAGACAACCACTCTTACAAATGTCTCAACCTGTGAAGGGTTCATTGTGATCACACCCTCATCTTGGCATCCT
Source organism: Ursus arctos (assembly GCF_023065955.2). Taxonomy (NCBI): domain Eukaryota; kingdom Metazoa; phylum Chordata; class Mammalia; order Carnivora; family Ursidae; genus Ursus; species Ursus arctos. Next base: position 27,729,720 of record NC_079874.1, on the reverse strand, counting down.
AAAAAAGGGTTAGAGTCCTTCTCAAGCACACACACACGCACAGACATAGGATTCATCTTCTAGTATTTTCTAGACTCAATATTAGGATATATCTATATCTGCATCTATATCTGTCTATCTATCTATATAATGATGAAGGAATCTTAACCATGCTAAAGGCAAGAAATTGGTCCTAAAACAGATCTACAGATGACTCATCTTTGGGTATTATCACAAGGAGCTTAAGACAATTATTACAAATAAAAGTGCAACAGGAAAAGAGAAGTATGAGTGATAAGTAGGGAAATTCAGGAGAGATTAGGGCATCGTAGAAAAGAAAATATTCAGGGGTGAAAAAATATGTGAAGTCAATTTACTGACTAGAAATCACAGCAGACGATATACAACAGAAGGATCGATGAACTTGAAAAGTCATTCAAATTGAAGCATAAAGAAAAAATAATAAAACTGAAAAGAGCTAGATACAGAACTCTATATCCAAATTACTTTCACATGTAAGGTGAAATAAAGGCATCTTCTGATAAATGTGGAATTTGCAGACCCAGCTGGAAGAAGCCAACTAGCTGGAGGTCAATTATAGAAGATAAAGTGTAGACCTGCAGAATGGAATGAGAATTTCCAGAAATGTCGGTATGTGGGTAAAAAGCACACACTACTTCAATAAACACACAGCCTTGCTTTAAAACCATGACCAAACAACATAAAATATATTGTAGGGTCTATGACATTTGCACAAGTGTATTCCACAAGTGCACCAAGGGAAGTAAACAGAATTATGCTCTTACAGGTTTCTTATCTTGCATGATCAATCACATAGTATGTTTTTTCGAGGTGAATCATCTAAGATGGATATTGTAATCACTGGACTGACTCCTGAAAAGTTTAGAAATAGCTTAAAATAATAAATGGTGAAAACGGAATAACAAAATTATGGTCCAACTCACAAGAATGTAGAAAAGAAGTAACAGAGGGACAAAGAACAGAGAGGACAAACAGACAATGAATGTCAAGCTGGTCCACTAAATACAACCGTATCAGATGTTGCATTGTGTGAAATGGAAAAAAAACAGTCCAATGAAAAGACAGATTGTCAGAATGATAAAGGAGACCCTGCTGTATGCTCTTTATTTTTTAAAATGTATTTAAATAACAAGACACACACACACATATTACAAGACACAGATTGAAAGGTATTAAGGTGGAAAAAATGGCTCACCAACACAATGTAAGGAATTGGAGTGGCCCTTGGAATCTCCTAACAAGTGGGTATAAAGATAAGGACTCTTGTCAGAGATAAAGGCTGTGTCTTATTAGACAAAAAAGAGTGAAATGAATGATCAGGAAGGCATAATGATTTTTACACATATATGGACCTATTTGCAGAACTTCAATGCATGTGAAGCAGGTCTGGTTGCACTCAAGGGAGGGAGGGAAGGGGAAAGGGAGAGAAAGAGGTTCAAGCTCGAGTGGGGGATTTTAAGACTGCATTGTCAGGAATTGATGAAACAAGTCTACTTTCACAGGTGTGATGATGGTAAGTGTTCGTGGCATGTGCGTATGCTATGTGTTCAGGCAATTCTATCATTTATACTCCATAAAATTTCCGAGTTCTTTCCAAGTTCTACTACCACCCAAAAAGCACTGGAATAATGGTTTCTGTAAATGTTTGGTAGACTTTCTCCTGTAAAATCATCTGGGTAAACTGCATCTTTTGAATTGGTGGAGGTTCTTTTAATCATTCCTTATATTGTCCAAACAAAAGGAGATCGTATGTGCTTTTGGATCAATTTAAACCCGTATTATTATCCCAGCATAGTTATTTCTTTTAAACATGTTGTTTGCTTGCCCTGGAACATGTCACTGAATTTCTTATATTTCTATTTCCCCCTTGTCATTTCTTAACTATCACTGTGGTTTTTTCCCTTTTTTCTTTTTAACGTATATAGTGAGAATATCTAGGTTTTCTTCAAAAATTACACTTGAGATTTACTAGGTCTTACATTATCTTTTTGATACCAGTTTTTTTTTCTGCTTTTGTCTTTGTTCTCTTTAGGGTTGACTCAACAATACCAATTTTGAGTTTCATGATCAATATACAAATTGCTGTGCTTGGATTTAGAGTGCCTGAAGTGGAGGGGCGCCTGGGTGGCACAGCGGTTAAGCGTCTGCCTTCGGCTCAGGGCGTGATCCCGGCGTTCTGGAATCGAGCCCCACATCAGGCTCCTCTGCTATGAGCCTGCTTCTTCCTCTCCCACTCCCCCTGCTTGTGTTCCCTCTCTCGCTGGCTGTTCTCTATCTCTGTCGAATAAATAAATAAAATCTTTAATAAATAAATAAATAAATAAATAAATAAATAAAGTGCCTGAAATGGAGAGGAAGTAGGAAAGGTTTTCAAAGGGCTGGAACTTCTCTGGAGGCAGAGTAACAGGGCCAAGAGTTGGGATTCCCACGTGTTTTTTTGTCTCCTTGTTTTCTGGACTGAGACTGCTCTCTCCCTGTTAGGAGTGTGTCTCTGTGAACAACTGTGCAGCTGGTGAATACAACCTCTAACACGTCAGGGTTCCTGCAGAGGAACTTTCCAACTCTGGAAAGATGTCCTGTAGAGATAGGCATGGAAAGGCAGAAGAGACGTCAAGCCAGTTGAATGTCCTGGGACATGGTGGCCCAAGCATCCACGTCTTGATATATACAGAGGATAATCACACAAACAGAAGCTAAGGGATCAAGGGTACCCACCCACACGTGCTGTAATGTCAGATTCGCCCACAGCAAGCTGCCATGTCACGGTGCTCATTTTGTCCTAAAGGTCACATTCCTTGCCCACACTGCCCGTCTTGCAGAGGAAATGGCTTGGCTACTAACATGGAACCCTAACCGGTCTGCAAGACAAGCCAAGACCACCACCCACCTAGAAAGACCTCTACTCCAGGTAGTGACAGGCAACCCTTCTCCAAACACGAGAAAATGGGACAAACAGCAAACTAGTGACCCTTTGACTTCCCAGACACTGGTTATGGTGGCAGATCCAGCAAGCACCCCAAAGCATACTCTGAAACACACGAGCCACAAGCTCTTACTGACCTCCTCAAAACAGGTTATGGAACAAAGCCCAGAAGTCAAACAACCCTACAATTCAGACACATAAGTGTATCCAGGGAACATTCCTGCTATAAACAGAAAACAAAGGAACCCTCAGTAAGGAAACTCTGCTCTTAAAACACAGCCAATATGGGAGCCAGAGAAAACTAAGAGAGGTCACCAACTGTTCAGAACAATAGGAACCCTAGAAAGCTGCCCCAGACTTAGGCACAATGAGACCTCCGTAGCCCCACAACAAAGAGGGTGGGCAAGAGCAGCCAGCATGATACCCCAGGTACGCCCCCGGTGGAACTACTCCATCAGCTATGAGGAGTGCTGGAAGGTACCAGAGATGCCATGGTCTGGGTACAGGTGACAGCACACAGACAACAGAAAATGCCAACTTTGAGAGAGAGAAAGACAGACAAGCATTTCTAAGATCTGAGTGTGAGCTGAGTTTCAGGATGCATGTCTTCCAACCATTTCACAGAATTCAGCGGTTACAAAAACTCCCGTTAGAATAAACACACGCACGCCTTACCGACAACCAGGAAGCCGCCTAAGAAAGCAGGCTCAAGTGCTGATCCCAAAGGAACGCGGACGCCTTCTCCACCAGCTTGCTGGGAGATCTGGGTTCCTTGCTGCTCTTCCAGTTCTCGTGTGGAGTCATCTGTTTGAGAGAAGCCCAGTCAGAAGCAGGATTCAGATGCAGGCGACTGAGCATAGGACAGACTTTGCATCTGTCTTAATCTGACCCTTTGAGCTCCACTGCCCAGGGAGGACGAAGGGGAGAAGGTCAATGGCTGCGGTCAGGGCAAGGATAAGGGAGAAAAGAAGCTTTCCCACGTATTCTAATGCAAACCGCACGTTTCTCAGGCCCTGAACAATGCCGTCCAAGAGCAGCCTCAAAGAGAAAAAGAATCAGCGTCCGCAAGGGCTACAGACTAGGTAGTAGGTGGAAGTAAGACTCGGCAGTTGAAGAAAGAGGCCACGTGTCGTATCTGGCTTCTATCCTCTTCCGCCTCCACCTGCAGGATATTGGAGGCTCTGGGCTTCTCCCTTCCTTAGGACCAAAGTAATGAGTGCTCACAGCTGCTTCTGGGCATCATTAGGGCAGGAAACCAGCAGGTGCTTATTGTAGAGTGTGCGGCACTGTATACTCCAAGGAGGGGTGAGCATGCATAAGCACCTAACCGAATCCTCACGCACCCACACCACCCCCTCCCGGTCCGTCCCAGTGGAAAGCCAACAACATGTCAGTCATTATTCTGTTGCCCCGTAGGATGACCTTCGTGGGAACACAAAGCAAACAGGATCAGAGGGTGAAATGAGCAGCCCCTTAAGGACGAGGGATCCGTGCTTCTCAAACGGTAACATACGATCACCTGAGGACCTTGATGACGTGTAGATTCAAATTCAGCGTGTCTAGGATGGGCCCTCCAGTCCCACGCGATGCTGAAGTTCTTCGCATCACACTTTTTGAAAAACAGGGAGTTGAATCAGCGGTTCTAAGGTGTGTCCGGTGTCGGAGTTTCCTAGAAGGCATGTTCAAGCTCTGCCCTCCTCCCCGAGTTTTTGAATCATCGGTTTGGGAAGGGCCCAAGGATTTGCGTCTCCAACAAGTTCCCAGGTGTTGCCGATGCTGCTGTTTCTTAGCCCAAACACGGAGGATCACTTCAGGGACCAGAACAGGGGTTTTCAGGCTTGACTGCTCAATAAACCTACGAAAATAGCACGGAGGGAGGAGCCTCCACTGACTTCTTGAATTAACTGAGCTTGTAGACTGTAAACCGTTCAGGTGACGCACAGCGCAGTCAACACTGCGAACGGTCTGTTGGGCTTTTTCTTGGTTTAGGAGTCGTGAGAGTTCATCTGTATCAGGCCAGCTGTGTGGGAGACGGGAGCCAGGGTCAACGTGCACGGACAGGAGGCCCCTGAGGCATCGCCCGCCATGGCGACTCCTGGTCCCGGCGTCCTCTGTGCCTGGTCCACCTGCCAGCTCAGGGATAGGTTCGATGCTTTCATTGCGAATGCCTCCAGTCAAGTGGCATTCTGTCTCCTCCATGCTCCGGCGCACTTTTGCATCTAGATATATTTTTAATCCATTTGAAGGTTGGAATCAGAAAGAAAATATATTTCCAATTTCCCCAGAGTCAGTTCTTTCTCTGTTGTGCCTATAAATTTGTTCCCTGAAAATTGCTGGTAAACATTTTTTTTTTCAATTTGAACATTTTCCTTACTAATGTGGTGGTCTTTGTCCTATATAGAGTCCCCAAATTTACAAGCAGGATCTAGGGAGACTTTTCTGCTTCACAATTCTGTGAACGTGGACAGTTTTTACAATGCACTGAATTTCAACTGCTTCGTCCTCCTTCTACTTCCTCCCCCTCTTCATTTTTCCCCTATTTGGGAATGGCATTGCCAGTACCTGCCTTGCAGGGATGTGAAGTTAAAACGGGTTAGCAAGTCCAATTATCCCCGATCCATCGCAGAGAATCAACAAGTGAGGGTTATTGTCTTGCGTTCCTGATAGTTTAAAGGGTGGATGGTGATGTTCTTTGTTGTACCAAGTGTGATTGGTCTCTTTCTGTATAACCGAGGTGAACTTGCCTGGCATCTGGAGTCCGAGGCACTGTCTCCTGTTCTCCACCCCATCTTCATGCCTCAGCTCACAGCTACCTGGCTTTGACCTCTGTCCCTTCACAGAACTCACAAAGACCACCCGGTTGATTACCTCCTTTCAGCCTCTTCTTGTCTGATCCCTTTGTTTTCTTCAAATCTTCTACTGCAAAGACCCCACACACCTGGCATTATTCTCAGCCTTCTGGCTGTTCCCGCAACATGGACCTTATGGAAGGGGGTGCTCCTTCCTTTAACTGAAGCACTTCTTGCTCCTGGATCTTTGTGGCTGGAGGTGGAAAGAGGACAGTTGTCAGGAGAATGTTGGCCAATGGAAATCCTGGTGAGCATCTGAGCCCCTTTCTGGTCTCAGACTAGTCAGGCTGCCTCAGCGTCACAGAGTTCATCCTAGATTGTAGGCAGCCTTAAAGGCATCACTTTAAGCACTGTGAAAAGCCAAGGAACATTCCTGTGTGTGGCAGAATAGCAGAGAAAGAACGATTAGTCCCTAATAGAACAATTTGAGCAGAACTAAGGATTCCATTTTAATGGAGATTTGGAAGCCAGCCAAAATTCGTACCTTCCCATTTGCCATTATTCATCCTTCACGGGTTCATAAATAATACTCAAAGGTATAGCATCAAAATGGCTTCCAATTGGTCTCCAGTTCTAACAAGCTGAGGTTTCCCAGATTTCTTCATTACTGTTAATCATGCTTGCTCATTTCTCAAGTGAGGGCCGTCTTGTTTGATGCCATTGAATCTCCTGGGTTGGCACTTTCCCCAAATCAGTGAAGTCCTGTTTGATCCTCAATGGCAAGGACATGATGCCTCAGCTCCAACTTGTTTTTTCATTCAAAGCATGGCCAGGCTCTTTGCCAAGGAGCCTTGATTTCCCTTCCTAGGCACTGAGGAATGATTGTTTACATGGTCCTCATACTTACTGGCAGGAGGTGGAAGACCACAGAACAGCTGCAGTATCTCCAGGACAAGAGTTAGGAGTCTTTAGCACTCTCTCTCTCTCTCTCTCTCTCCCTCCCTCCCTCCTAATACAAGCCAAGAGGTTCTTGGTTCATCTGCCCCAGTGGTTCTCAAACTTGAGCATACATCTGCGTCAATGGTAGCATTCACTAAATTAGAGCTGGCTGATTGCCCCAGGAGAGAGAGAAAGAGGAGGAGAGGGAGGAGGTAAGGGAGGAGAGAGAGAGGAAGAAGGAGAAGGAGGAGGGGAAGGAGAAGAAGGAGAGGAATTAGAAGAGGAATTAGAGGAGGAGGAGGAGGAAGAAGGAGGAGGGGAAGGGGAAGAAGGAGAGGAATTAGAAGAGGAATTAGAGGAGGAGGAGGAAGAGGAAGAAGAAGGAGGAAGGGGAGGAGGAAGAGGAGGAGGGGGAGGAGAAGGAGCGGGAGAAGGTAAGGAGGAGAGAGAGAAGAAGGAAAAGGAGGAGGGGAAGGGGAAGAAGGAGAGGAATTAGAAGAAGAAGGAGGACAAGAGGAAGAAGAGGAGGAAGAGGAAGGGAGGGAAGGGGGAGGAGGAGGAGACAGACAGAAGAGATAAGTGAATGAAGCACAGAAACACAGGCATGTGTGAGAGATGTAGCAACCATACACCATGATACTTAGTCTCATGGCTCCAAATTCCTAGGGTCCCACATTCCTCTTATCCCCAATTTCTATCAGATATCCCTTAAAATAACAATTAATTTCAATTTTAATAGGTTTTGACCGATGGGAGGAAAATGTGTCCTAAGTAATGCTGTGAATGCTGGTCTGCAGAGCCTGTGGTTGTGATGGATAGATAAATTCAGCATGTTTTCCTTCACCCTCAGAAACAAGGTTCCGTCCTGGGACATATGCAAAGCTGGGGGATGGTGAGGGTTTATGATCAGTGTGGAGTAGCAGAGATACCGCCTTGTGCTCACCAAATACTTTTCTTCCCGGCATACATTTCCCAGCCTCCCTGGAGGTTAATTTGGGACCGTGTGACTGTTCTGGCCCAAGGATGGGAGTGGATAGGAGCATGCCCCATTAGACCTGGTGGACCCTATACCTTTGCTGATGTCAGGGTCCTTGCAGGCCACATGCTGTGGAAGGGAGAAGGTGGGAAACTCTTGCATCCTAGAGCCATTGCTTAGAAGCAAGCCATCTGACAAAACAAGCAAATGGGAATTTGCTTGAGCAAAAGAGATCTGATTGTGTGAGGCCATAGAGATTGTTCGGACTGTTTCTTACAGCAGCTAACCTTACAAGTCATGACGGAAACAAAGGGTGACATGGATAGAAGTTTTCCTTATGTTTCAAGATGTCACAAACCTAGAATAAAAAGAACTGAATATGTAGGGTAGAACAGGACAGCAGACCCGGCCCACCGTTGGGGAAAATCTTGAACAATTCCACGAGCCAGGGATTCCAGAGTCCCTTTGTCTCCTGGCCATCTCCCATGTCATGCTTATTCTCTCAGTGGAAATCAGGTCAGCAATTAGAAACCTGAAATAGTGCTTTTATCTCCACAACTGCACCCCATGAGGGATCCCAGGTTAAAAAATAAATAAATAAAAGGCCCAATTTGAACCTTGGTACTCGGCGCTGACAGGGAACCTCTCAGTGTATGTTTGTTTTCTCCTGAAGTGTTGACTTGAAGCTTCGGTGAGGACTACCTAAAAGAAGCTCGCCCTTCTCTGTGCTGGCGTATTTATTGCCAAGATCCCTTTACTAAGTTGTAGTCCCTGCAATTATGTTATAATAGCAGTATTGGTTGTAATGAGAATTTTATTACCCGGAGCATGAATCAGCAGTGAAGCTAATAACGTATCATCGACGTACTGGGACGTATAGTAAGATGTGTGTTAGGCTGTGATTTCATTAGACAAGCTGATGTGGCTTAAAATATATGTGAGGGCCACACAAGATATTAGATTGCCATCTGGGACATTTATAAAAATACGCTGAAATCTCATGTCACCGTGACCACCTCTGTGCATTAAAACCTCTACGCATCATTTCAATAGACTTAGGCAGGATTTTCCCACGTGAACATAGCTTGGAGTCTTTTAATCTCTTGTCATGAGGTTGGCCAAGTTGCAGTCAATGGACGTTCAAGGAGAAAGCAAGATGATTAATATCCATGGACTTAGAAGGCTTCTGTATTGAGCACATGGGCCAATGGATCATGAATGAATATTACTGCTTTTTGTTCTTTTGTTTTTTTACCTGTCAGGGACTCCTAAAATTCTCAAATGGAAATAACTTGCTGTAGGCTTCTTCCACACGAACATAGCTTGGAGTCTTTCTAATCTCTTGTAATGAGGTTGGCCAAATTGCATCAATGGACGCTCAAGCACGGGGAATGAAAAAATTTGGACCGCCGCAGGGTGCTAGCCAGCTTCTCCTTGTCACATCTACGTAGTGCAGCTTCCTTCTTGCAAAAGCTTAGAGGGTTAAATTTTTTTTCTCCTCAGACAATGAGATTGTGATTACAAAAGTCTTTTATGTTATTTTAATTTTTTTGGCAATAACATGCATTCTGAGCTTGAACCTCTCTCCCCCCACCCTAAAATGTATGTTGATAATGGGTGTTTCGAATTTCTCAGAACGTAACTGCTCTGTGGACCTCTATTCGGTGGACAGCAGACATGCACGACAGAAATCCATGGAGTCAGAAGGTAAACAGCTCAGTGAGATTTTAAATAATTGGATAATAACCAACATTTCACCTTATTCAGTGGCACAATGAAATAAAATTATTAAACTATTTTTAGGGTTATTCCCTCCACTTTTTTTAAAAAAGATTTTATTTATTTATTTGACAGAGATAGAGACAGCCAGGGAGAGAGGGAACACAAGCAGGGGGAGTGGGAGAGGAAGAAGCAGGCTCATAGCGGAGGAGCCTGATGTGGGGCTCAATCCCAGAACGCCGGGATCACGCCCTGAGCCGGAGGCAGACGCTTAACCACTGTGCTACCCAGGCGCCCCTCCCTCTACGTTTTGTACAAAGATTTTGAACTTTCCTGTGATCCTTACACTGGTGATTTGGTGACACATCATTAAAGCTAAAAAGTTGACACTTCTCTTAGGTATATATTGTCACATTTTTTCATCCATAGTTTCAAATCCAATTACATTATAGGCAATGATTTCCCAAGAAATAGTATCCAAAACCATGTGCTCACTTTAAAGAGTATATATACAGCACATTCCAATACATTCTTCCTCTTGACAATAATAGCATCTTGTTTTCATGAGGCTTAAGATTATACTTTATGATAATTATTCCACTTAATTCACGCAGACATGAAGATGGGAGAAATTGCTTTGCCCTTTCTCTGCCTCTAGCCCGTTAGTGCCTGTTCTTGTGCAAGTTGGGAATACAAAGCATCCCTTCGGCTTTTTATTTGTCCTTGGGATTTGTGGACGGGTTGATTCCGTGGAAGTGAAGACGTTCTGAGAGACGGTATCTCTCCGCCCCCTGGCTTCCTCATGGCTCTTGTCTCACATCTGGTGCTGGGGTGTGAAGAAGGGTATACAGAATTCTAAGAGATCCCAGTGAGTTCCCTCATCTCCCACCTGTTTCTCGAGTTTCGTAAGACCTCACAAAATTTCCATCTGACATTGTAGGAGGCAGTGTTAGGTTTTGCTAGCCAGATGCTAATTTGAAAAAAAAAAAAAATACAGAAGGTATTTTTGAAGACTACCATACATGTCATTGCCTTGGACGTCTCTCTTCTAAATACGGTGTTACACTCTCTTTCAGATGTGACATTACTTTCACTTTATGAAGGATGGTTAAGTCCGTACTGATCACAGCAGCCTGCGGGGTTTGCACCGATGGCCCCTCAGGTTTCATCTCACCTAATGAAGATTGAATGCCTGCAGTAAATAGTAATATTTGCCAGGCTCCTCTTCCTCAGAGTGACTCGAGAGTCATGAGATTGATGTCTGCAAAACTTTGCTAGGTGCCGTCTTGCACGACTAAAATATGACAGTCATTTTTCTCTAATTAATTGAATGTCAGTTTATTAAAAAAGAATCATTCTGGTTATCAGAATTCATTAATATTAATACCGTATAAAGCAACGGAAACAGCTGGGTGAGGATGTGGTGTAACCTCACCGTCAGAGTTGAAATGACTGCATCGTGATTTGCTCAAGTCAGTGATGGGGGAAAAAATACCCCACCAAAAAATGCCTATAATTGCCACCAATGAACAGATTTCCTGTTTCCACAGTTTCTTAGAAAGATATGAGTGGCAGTTCTGAATTTAACTTTATGCATCTGAACATTTGGAAGGATTGAAAATAGAAGCAATTTTCTCCTCTCTTCTTCCTTGTTATTACAATCAAATTACCTTAACAATTCGGATAAGATGTAATTCAGGGTTTTGAGTTATTCAAATAATCACATCAATTTCCCAAATTTATGGGATTGCAAAGAGAATTCCAAAAACTCGAGAGAAAAGCACTTGCCAGTTCTCAGGAAAATCAAATGAACTGGTGAGCAAACGTACATGTTTTTTGGGTCAATATTAATCGATATATTGCTCTTTCTAGGTAGGCATATAAATGTTTATGAGTGAGCCCCCCGAACCACGGGACCATACTCTGGTTGCCCATGCGTGCGTGCATGTGTGACCACATGTATGAATGTTTGTATCTAAATCTGGGGAAGAAGGGATGCTTTAGAAATTATAGACATTAAAATCAACACTTACATGATTTCATTTCATGTCAAGGACAAAGGAAGCATCTAGCAGTTTTAGCTCAAAGACAATTTCCTTTCTAGTGTGATTCTTTCTTAGAAATATCACGGGACACCACCTAGAGATAAATAGATGTCCATTTAGAAGGAAAGAGTAAACAACTGTCTCGGGGAAGTAAACAGCCCTGAGGAGTGAGTTTGATCTCCTGGAGATGATCTCTCAGTTCTATGCGTGTCTCTGGAATGGCAGGTCTCCTCTCTGCGGGGAATGAAACGGCCCCTGTAGGTGTCATGGAGGGAAGTCGCGATTGTAATCCACTTACGGGTGCAGTGTCTTCAAAGTTTACCCCAGTATTCTTTTCCAGGAACTTAATTCCGAGTAAAGAGGTTTTCATGCAAAATCACATTGACAAATAGTTCTCATTAGTGTATATTTATTCATGTTCTTGTGGTTGTTTACACGGTAAGATTTTGGAATAAAAGGCACGCACAGCCAGTTAGCGAGCCTATACAAATAGATGGAAATAAAGCACCATCCTTGCCCGAAGCATCTTCGGAAGGATTTGCAAATGCCCCTGTCATGTATACAGCTCATAAATGAAATCCTGTGTCGTCTTCAGGTGAAGTCTGGCTTGCTTTCTCCTTGGGTGTCTTGTTAGAATGAATCTGGACATGATTTGCTGCAAATAATCTTGATTTACTTTTCAAATTCCAGAATGTTCCACATGGGAGTTTCTTACTCTGCATACATATATGCAATATGTATTGTAGACCTTTTAATATGTATATACAACATATATCAATATATACATGTAAATATGTGGATAAATAATTGGTAAGGAACATATATATCATGGTAGACATGGAATGCCATTTTTTGCAAATGTGTTATGTTATTGGGGTGTATATAATGAGGCTATTTCCATGTCTGAACATACACCTAGAGTGGCACTGTTTTGTTGATATGATTCTAAGATAACAGTATCATTTGATATAAAAGTGCTTTGGGAGGAGCCTGGGGGGCACAGTTGGTTAAGTGTCTGACTCTTGGTTTCAGCTCACATTGTGATTCAGGGTCATGAGACTGACGCCTGTCGGGCTCCAAGCTCAAGGTGGAGTCTCTCTCTTCCTCTTCCTCTGCCCTTCCTGCCGTTCCCTCTCTCTCTCTCAAATAAATAATCTTCTTAAAAAATAGAAGTGCTGTGGTTTTGAGGGGTTTTATTTGGTTGGGGTGAGGGGACAGACAAGCAAGTTATGGGAAGTGCTTAGTGAGGTCAGGATGAGACAAAGATGTAGACAAGGTTCATGTAAAATCACGTTCTGTTATTGGGCACCCAATGTAAAGTACACTAAATTAGAATAAAGTAGCCCAAAGCTGTACATTAGCTCTTTGTTAAAGGGTTTTGAATAAGATGTATCAATAATATCGTACATGACATCTTTGCCTTTGGCTTTCTTTGAATCTGGCCAACCCATTTACTCTTCTTCTCATTCGTTTTAGGATGAGAGTGTTCTAATTCTGTTGCACTCCTTTATATATGTACATACATCCAAATTCACATGTATATTCAGGTGGGGGGACTTTCCAATATACATCTTAAATCAAAAAAGGACAGAGTTCAGAAGAATGTTCTTACAGCTGCCGTTTGCATGTGCTCTGTTAAGACACACACATACACACACACATAGGATTTATCGTAATTTTGCAGCGATTCACAACAGATGAAATTGTGCATTGTTTCTGGTACAAAATGGATGTCAGGAACCTCCAGTGGGAGGGGCAATTAATTTTCTGTAGTGCAGACTCAAATCCTAATTTCAATTTTAAGAAATACAATTTTGGAAAGAATGCATTGTTGACTTTGCTGCCAACAGTCCAGTGTTCAGGCATATTATAGATTCAGCTTCAATGCATTTCATGCACATTTCAAGAAAACGTGGGATATTCTTTTAAATCAATGTTACCTAGAATTTTAATCATGTTTTCATGCCATGCAGTTTTTGAAATACATATTTTTCAATGTCTTCCTATAAACGCTACACGTCCTCAAGTTGTATTACATCTGTCTTTCGACATTTTGATACGCGTGTCCTGAACTTTACAGGATACTTCATTCTCATTCCTAGTTGTGTTCAATTATGTTTTCCTGATTAGCATTCTAACTGATGGACAAAGTTGACTAGGCTTTTCTGAAATCAAGATTCATTACATCAACTTGTCTAGCGAAGCCCTCTCCTCTACCCTTCCTTTTATTTTTATTTTTTTTCCTTTTAAAAAACAATATTAAAAAAATCATAAAATGGAGAAAGGAATACGAAGTAGGGTCAACATTGTTGTTTTTCTTAATTCCAAAAGAGCATGTTTGTAATCTATGCTTGGTCCCTACAGCAAACTCCTTGCAATTTTTACTTGTGATCATTGCTTACAGTCCATGAGATTTAGATATCCCATGACTTAACCAGTAGGAGCAGTGTGAAAACACAGCCAAAGGCTCTCCTGTCTTTCTGGGAAAAGAAGCTAATTGGCTGTGACTCCAATTAAGTAGCCTCTGGGGCTCAGTTGAGTTCTACCTTGTTGGAGAACATAGGTCATAAAAACTCATCACTTTACAACTTACACACATATTGAAGATAAATTCGTACAACTTCGTGTAACACAACAATAACTGAGACACCCCCCCCTCCGCCCCCCTCCAGGGGAGCTAAGCAATTGGGGGAAGATGACTTAGCAAATAGTGAACCACCAGAAAATAATCAAAGTTATCAATCTCGTTCTAATGCTCTTCTCATGTGGCTGTGACACAAAGTTAGGACAAACTAGGTGAAGGTGAAGGTGAAGGTGAAGGTGAAGGTGAAGAAGAAGAAGAGGAGGAGGAAGGGGAAGAAGAAGAAGAGGAAGAAGAAGAAGGAGGAGGAGGAAGAGGAGGAGACGCGGTATGAGGAAGAGGAGGAAGAGGAAGAAGAGGAAGAAGAAAAAGAGGAGGAGAAGGAGGAAGAGGAAGAACAAGGAAGAACAAGAAGGAGGAGGAGGAGGAAGAGGAAGGAAGGAAGAGGAAGAAGAAGGAAGAAGGAGGAAGAACAAGAAGAGGAGGAGGAGGAAGAAGTAGGAGGAGGAGGAGAAGGAGAAGGAGGAAGGAGGAGAAGGAGGAAGAAGGAGGAGGAAGGGGAGGAGAAACAGCAACTCCCACTCAGGAATTGCTTACTAGGTCAAATTTTGTTGACCATTTAACATTTTATTTACATTTCTTTAACAATTCTGTGAGAGAGATAGAATTATTCCCTTTTGGCAAAAACAAACCTTGAGTTGTATAGAGATTAATGAATGACTTATCCAAATACCCAGAGCTAGAAAATTTTAGAGGGCAGAATAAGGGCAGACCTCTTTCATTTCAAAGGTGAATATTTAATACGTATGAATCCTATCAAAAGAGTCAATACTCTGCGGCATTTTATGGAGACAGACTTTGTCATGGATATTCTGTTTCATGTCTAAGAATTCCAACTTCCACTATCCTGTGATTTTTACCCTTATGCACAAAACATGTACATTATTTTATTCTTGTCCTCAACCTGGTAATTAAATATTAATGGGAATTTCCCCCTCCAACTCATTTGTAAGTCTTCATGTACATATATATGTACCTTAGAGACTCTTGCATATTGACAAACCGTGTCCTTCACCTTGGCAAATCTAGCATCCCTTCAAAATCAGTTTAAATATACTGGTTGAACCACCTAGCATGTATTCATCCGGAATATGTTCACGAGTGACTGTTTGGTTCCAGCTCTGGACTCTGCAGTGAGGATGGGAAGTCTGCTATGATGTAAGCTTATGGTCACCAGCATCATGCTCTCCATGAGAAGTGGGCGGTTTCTGGAGGAGCGGCATGGCATGCAGGTGTGGATCGGGCTGGCTTTCCAGAGAGTCCTTGGTTGGTAAAAATGATTCAATTTGTGAGTATGTGTTGAGTTTTCACCTTGTCATTGGCCATCAGAGGTTACGACAAGTTGTTGTGGATGCCTGCTTAGAGCCTGATGCCAATCTTCAGAAAGTGAGGTGGACCCATGGCTGTCAATTCAAGTTGTCCTGGGGGGGACTCAGCAAAACGCTGTGTTTTTTCTTGTTACCGCACAAAGCTGCAGGATCACTGCCCTTTGCAGGATGAACGCATCACAGAAGCATCTAGCTGCGGACTTTTCTCATGTTCCCCTTGGACAATGTTTGAAAACCCCAAGAGACCATAACTTCCCCTACATATGAAGTGTTTTCCCCTAAAGTATGTTAGTATGCCTCTTATTTTAAGGTAAATACATCACTGTGAATAGTTACCTTAATGCACGTGCCAATTCATGAGTTATTACCTAGAATTTTATGCCTACACGTTTGTAAGTGAAATTCACCCCCCATTTTTTTCTGGGTATGACAGCTTCATCCTATTGCGAAAGGGAGTTTAAAAGCATTCGATATTATTGTTTTAGAGTGAGTCGTAGACAAATTAACATTAAATATGTCATGCAGTTCCAGCCAAAGAGATTAACGTGGTCTTCGACAGCAGCTTGAAGTTCGGTTAGTTGTGACGTGCAGTAGAGGAAACAGAGAGCAGTTCAAGAGGGCTGATGGAACTAGGGGAGTACAGCGAGCTTGTGCTTGTGAAATGCTCCGCTCGAGCCCCATGCCAAACATCACTGGGGACATGCTGCACAGAGCCCAAGATTCTCGGAGGCGAAGAGGACTCAAAGCCATCACAAAATTCAGCTGTCATGTGGGCATCACATCAAATGGTTAATCAGACAATGCTGCCAAAAATGGGCCACTTTTATTGACTATCTCATTGCAAATATTTTTCTTAAACATTGCATAATTAAAAAGTGACACATGTATTTCAGACAACTTAAAAAACTATAAGAAGGAAAAAGTACACATCTACTTGTTAGAGGTAATGCCATGAACGTTTTGCTGAATCTCCTTCCATGTTTTCATATGTACAATGATACACACACACGGTTGGTTTATTTTTTACATAAATGAAATGGTAGCGTTATATATTTTAATAAGATTTATACAATTTGTATATAATTGCACAATTGAGCATATTCTCATGGGGTTTATCAGCTGCGATCGCCCCCTACATCAAGGAACAAAACATCAGCACTGCTTTAGAACCTTACTTCATGCAAGCTCCTTGGAGATACTTCTACTGTCTTCCAAAAGGCAACGGTATTTTTCTGATCTTGGACACCAAAGCCTAGCCTGGCCAGCATTTGAACTTTATGTGAGCGGAAGGATTTAGATGTTCTCTTTATCTGGAGCTTCCTCTCCTCAGCATTATGTTGGTGACCTTATTCTGTGATGCAGAATCCAGGGGTAGGTGACCCTTTCTTTTGTTTTAAAGATTCCCTTTCAGGAATAGCTACAACTGGGGGCGCCTGGGTGGCACAGCGGTTAAGCGCCTGCCTTCGGCTCAGGGCGTGATCCCGGCATTACGGGATCGAGCCCCACATCAGGCTCCTCTGCTATGAGCCTGCTTCTTCCTCTCCCACTCCCCCTGCTTGTGTTCCCTCTCTCGCTGGCTGTCTCTGTCTCTGTCAAATAAATAAATAAAATCTTGAAAAAAAAAAAAAAAGGAATAGCTACAACTGATTTATTCATTCCCTTGCTAATAGACACCAGGATTGTTTACAGTTTTTAACAATTACCTAAAGGGAGGCTATAAATGTTCTTAAATAATTATGTGTCTGCGTGTGTGCATGCATGGGCACACAGATATATGAACATACCTCTTTGGGAACTGTTGGATCAGACTTGATTTATCTCTGCAGCTTGGTGAATATCAGAGAATTTTCCAGAGATGCTGAACCATCAAAAGTATGAGAGATCCAGTTGCTCTAATTTTCTCCAGCACTTGAGAATTCTTGACTTTATTTCATTACACCCAAGCTGGTTCATGTGTGATATTATCTCATTCTGATTTAATTTTCAATTTCCATCATGACTAATGAAGACACATTTCTTCACATGGTAATTGGCAATTGGGTATGCTCTTCCGTAAAGTCTTTTAGGTTTTTTTTTGCCCTGCCACTATGTTCGACTATCCACTTTCTTCATATTGATTTGTAAGAATCCTTAATTATTCTGCATACGAGTCCGCTATTATATTCAGAGCAATTTATATATTTTGAAACATTATACATATCATAAACACATTCTCTAATTTTGTGGTGTGTATCTTCTCTCATTCAGTGATGTCTTTTGATGGAAGAGTCTTTCATCATATGGTCCTTATAGATATCATAAATATTTTCTCCCACTGCATGACATATATGTTCACTCATTCAGTGGTGTCTTTTGATGGATAACTATTACTTGTCTTATGGTCCAATGTATCTGTCTTTCCCTCATGGATTTTTTGTTTTTGTTTTTGTTTTTTTAAGATTTATTTGAGAGAGAGAGCATGAACAGGAGGGGCAGAGGGAGAGGGAGAGAGAATCTCAAGCAGACTTGACTCTGAGCATGGAGCCAAACCGGGAGATCATGACCTGAGCCTACACCAAGAGTTGGATGCTTAACCTACTGCACCACCCACACATGCCCTCCTTTATGGTTTTTTTAATGTACATTGTAAGAAATCTTTCCTAACACAAGATCATAAAGGTACTTTCCTATATGAACTTCTAGCTTTATTGTTTTACTTTTGAAATTTAGACGTACAACCTGTATGAAATAGAATTTGTATATGGTGCGAGGTACAGATCTTTCTCCTCCCTACATAGTTACCCAGTTGAGAAATACTATACATTGAAAAGACTGTCTGCTAGTGTGTGTCAAGATTTTGTATCAAAATTCAAATGTCTTTGTAAGTGGGTATATGAAATGTCTCTATTCTGTCCTATTAGATAATTTAGTGTAATACCATATTGTCTAAGCTATTATAAATATACAATAAATCTTAATATCTGAAAATGTAAGCCCCCCCCCAAGTGTCCTCCCTTTAGAGTGTCTGAGCTGTCCTTGATCTTTTATATTTCCATATGCATTATAGAATCTACTTGTGGATTTCTACACACTAGGATTTTGACTGGGATTGTAATTAAGCCACAGATCATTTTATCAAGGTTTGATATTGTAACAGTATAATTAATGTAATTTTAAATATACTCTTTTGCAACTTGATTTTCCAATCTTTAGTTCCCAATCTATTTCTATATATTTTATATTTGTGCTTTGATCTCCTATGCAACGGCTGAGTAAATGTCAATTATTATTTCCAATTTCTGATTTTTTGTCAACATAATGATTTATGTTGATTTCTTTTAAGATTTTTGTGTTTGAGAGAGAGCACGAGCGAGGGTAGGGACAAAGGGAGAGGCAGACTCCCTGCTGAGCCTAACATGGGGCTTGATCCCAGGACCCTGGGATCATGACCTGAGCCAGAGGCAACTGCTTGACCACCTGAAGCACCCAAGTGCCCCTTACATTGATTTTCCTATTTCACTAATCTTGTATGTAGGTAATGGTGCGAATTTTGATTTTATATATACCTCTGAATTCAGTTTGTTAATATTTTAGGATTTGGGATCTGGGTTTAGAAATGGCAGATAATAATGGATGCAGGTTATATTCCCTTACTTGTCACCTGTCTTTCTGGCATTGCCTTTTTCATGTCTTGCTATCAAAGAGGGAACTGAGAAGCTACATTTCCTGCATGACCACACTGTTGGGTTTTTTCCACTGACTACTTTGAAGAAAGCAAAGAAATCCAGTGCTACCCCTCAGCAAAGACTGAGTTTTCTCTTGTGATGCCTTTTTCAAGGTTGCAAAAATCAGCGTCTGTGAATGTCCTGATGGTTTGCTGTCATGACCCCATGTGCTCCTGCTTCAATGGGAAGATGATGAGGATATAACCTGCATTCGAAGGTATCACAGGTGAATTGTAACGATGGCTCAACTCAGCAACACTTGCCCTCAGCCTACCTCACCCAGATCAGTCAGTTCATAGTTTGAGTCTGCTCTGAGCAGCTTTGACTCCTGCAAAGTATGTCCTGTTAGGGAAGGTTGCTTCAGTTGCAAGCAACAGAAACTTGCTGTTGATAGCTTGGGCACAAAAGGGAAACCCACGGGAAAGATACTGGTGTGTTTCTCCCATTGTCAAAGAATGTGTTTAATTACAAAGTCCCTGTAAAGGAGTTGACCAAGAAAGCTCTGGAGGCTTCTGAGTGGGAGTTGTTGTACTTCGTCATTAGAAAGCTATCTGCAGGTCCACCTTACTTCAGATGTCCACTCCTGGACCAATCAAATGAGACCATGTCTTGGGCTCTTACTAGAAATCTATGGATACACATTCTGGGATGGATACACATCTAGAGAGGACAAGGGGTGGGTGCAAAGCAATTTCTAGAAGATGTGGTAAGTCCTGAAGCCAACAAAAGTGCGCCAATCCAAGACAGAAGCAAAGTGTCTGGAAAGGCAAATCACATCCTAATTCATTCCAAGTGGGAGATTAAGAGTTAGAGGAGGTCCCTTATATTCTCAATGTGCTATTTATCTCCTTTGATCTCTTTAGTGGTTGAGTTTTACAAAACAAAAAAACAAAGCACACACACACAGGGTTATTCCCAGGCTGTGAATAAAGAGATATTGACTATGGTCATAATGGGAGGAATTTGGATTGCTAAAATGCAAGGTTTACTACTGCGCATTCCACTGAATGACAAACATCCCCAAAAGGGATATGTAAGGGCATGGATCATCCTCACCTAATCATGAGAGTCAAGCAATAGAATGCCGTCCGCACTGTGCATAAAACATAACAGCGCAATCTGGCTGCATCATCCACAAGAGGAGAGCAAACACGGTCGCTGGGACAGCAAAGATGTGACATTTGCAGACATCCCTGAGGCACTGGGAATGGAGGATTATTTTTCAAGAGCGCTATCTGTGAGGTTGGGAGCTGATTTCCTCATTCTGGTCATGAGGACATGTGGTCCTGGCCGGACAAGAAGGAAAGAAGACTGACCTGTTCTGGCCTTAAGTCTTGTAAAGCTGAGGAGGAAGCCATGACCATCACTTTGACAGATAAACTTCATCCTCTCTGATATTTTCACAATGCATGTCATTAGTCACTATCTTGACGTGTGTAAACACCATGAAACCACACATTGCTGCATCATTGATGGTATAGTTTGTATATTCCTACTAGTCCAGAGTAAACTATGTTAATATAAATCTTAATATGTGTTTGTCAGCATGAATACTAATTTGACATTCCAAATTATGTTTCAAATATCTCAACCTAGATGAGACTGCATGGTGTTTTGTTTCTCTCTCCCCAATGAAGTAATGCAGTCTGAAAATTTAGCTCTTTACAAGGATTTATGCAAATTGAAATTCTTTGTGCCCCAAACAATATTGTTTATCCTATACCAGATGATGTGTAGAAAGATACAGCGAGCTCATCTAAACGATATGTGAAGCACTTTACCCATCTATATTTATTTGCTGCATAGAATCTTCCACAATTCATTCCAAAATCAAATTTCCATAGTAACAATATTTTTTAAAATGCACTGACCCATCAAGTTGCAAGTTCTCAGTCATAATCTGGCAGCTGTCCTTAGGGGAGCTAAAAATAAATCATGCATTTATGGAAAACATCCATGTAAAACTATATTCCATTTTTACAAAATGTGTTTTTGAAATAGATGTTTCAGTAATATCCTTATCAAAATGCCTAAAATTCATCATATATTTGATGCTGAGTAATTCTGTGATATCAAAAAATCTCTAAATTTTAGAGATTTTGTTGCTCTAGTTCTGATGTTGACCAACATAAATTTCCATTTTCTGTAGTTGGTAAGGTCCATTTCAGGTAATTCATGATGTCATTGTCCCTGAAATTGCTTGTTTTATAAGCTAGGGACTGAAAAATAAACTCTGGGATTCTTATCATAGGTCAACCATCTGATACAGGATCTGTTTGTAGTTCAGAGAGTCTTCAGAAAGAGCTGACATCCAGACCTTCCCAAATGGATGCTTGTTACATTCCATAGAGGGATCACCTCAGTCAGAAAAACTTTTTCATGCCCCTTGCACACTTGGCCTCAAGTCATACACACAAGACTCACATGAAACATCAGAGGTCTGTTGAACTTTCCTGGACACCTAAAATCTCCCGCAGGTGTGAACCTTTCCTTTGTAGATGACATGGATTTGAATGACCATGCCCTGTAATGAGAAATACTCACTAACTTGATGTATTTATTTCATAAAAGCAATCTCATTTCAAGCACTCATTGTGGGATTTTAAGAAAACTAATGGTGGTCATCACTGGGACTTGGACTAAACTTGCAAATTCCAAAGGCTGGTGGTGGGAGAGGTTAGGGTGCTACGCAGTCTGAAGTATCAATCTCCAGTGGTTGATCTACACTGGTCCCACCCAGAGATGTGGCTAAAGGATAAATTAGTGTTTCTCAGTGGGATGGGAGGTAGGGATGCGCTGGTGGTATTGTG
Source organism: Ursus arctos (assembly GCF_023065955.2). Classification (NCBI taxonomy): domain Eukaryota; kingdom Metazoa; phylum Chordata; class Mammalia; order Carnivora; family Ursidae; genus Ursus; species Ursus arctos. Next base: position 27,707,825 of record NC_079874.1, on the reverse strand, counting down.
TATCTCTGGGGACATTTGATAATGACTAGATACATTTTTGGCTGACAGAACACTACTGGCATCTGGTGGGTAGAGATCAGACACGTTCCTAAACATCCTAATGCATACACAACAGCCCCATGACACAAGAAAGAGGTATGTGAGATAATAGAAAATATATGTACTGGTCTCTGCCCTGGTTCCCTGCATGGGGCTCCTAAAACCCTTGTAATTTTATAAGTGCTAAGAGCATTAAGAGCACCTTGTTCCATTGGGGTGATTCTGGGGGGGGGGGCTCCTGGATGAGGGCTGGTCACCATAAAGACCAAGCCATGATTAGCAGCTTGCAACTTTCATTGCCTTCTCCATCCTCCAGACATGGGAACAGGGCTGGAAATGCAATAATGGATCATGTCTAAGTGAGGAAGTCTCCAGGAAATCCCTCCAGGTTGGCAAACGTGTCTGTTTGGGGATGGTGATACACCCCAAGTCCATGGGGACAGAAGCTCCAGTGCCCGGGGCCCTCCCAAATCTCACCCCGTGTATCTCTTTATCTGGCTATTCATCTGTATCCTTCACTGTCTCCTTAATAAACTGGTAAACGTCAGTCTCCTTGAGTTCTGTGAGCTGCTCTAGCAAATTCATCAAATGCAAGAAAGAGAACCTCTAATTTGTATCAAGTTGGAGAGAAGTTGTGGGCAACCCAGGGACCTGCTACTTGCAACTCATCTGCACTGGGTGGCAGGTGGTCTTGTGGAGCTGAGCCCTTGACCTGTGGGGCCTGATACTATCCCCATATAGATCATGTCATGACTCAGTTAAATATTGGACACCCAGCTGGTGTTTGAGGAGTGAAGGAGAAACACACAATGAGAAAGACACGCAAGGAAAACTGCAGGTGTTTCCAATTCAAGTATGTCTCCAGCCCCCAGTATCAGTAGTGCCAAGGTTGAGAAAAGTGGTTCCAAACCCAAGAGAAGAAACCCCGCTGCTTCTATACCTTGCTCTAGTCTAGAAGATCATGCGTCCTTATTCCAGCCTCCCTTGATCAGAAGCACTGCCCTTCCACTGGGAATCCTCCCATCTCCCCTAGTACCTTTGATAAACCTGCTAAATTACTATGTGTTTTATAAGGATTTCCCACCTCTTCCAATTGTACCTGACTTCTAGCTCCCCACATTCAAACCTTGCTCCCTTGTCTGGTTCCCGGGCAAACTTTAGACTCTAACAAACTGTCTTTCCTGTCACTGAGTCTTCAAACTGGTGTCCGTGTATTCCCAAACTCTTTCTCTGCTACTCACTAGAACAAAACCCTTCACTTCTGTGTGCACAATTCTTTGAGTATAAAGTTCACTCTATAAAATAGTTTCGAAGGAGGAAAGAACGTACAAGCCAGAATAGTAATAGCGGCATACTAAAAGTACTGGCATGAATCATGTTATTATTTTATACAGGCTTCTCTATGTTTTATAAATTTTTCATTACAAATATTTGATACTCCATAATAAATTATAATTTGTTAAATTCCTATTCTCTTAAGGAACATTTTCCATCTGGATGGCACAAATTTCCCTACTTATTCTCAAGCTTAGCTCATGTGAATGCTAATACTATTTTTTATTAATGATATTGCAGTAGTGATACATATAACAAATACATTACTTATAATATACTTACAGGATTCTATGGACATTTGCGTTATGTTAGACTGGCTTTATAAAAACCAGCAAGAATTACATAACTGCGTTCACTGGCTCTATTGCTAGCATAATTCATAATGTGAGCATATATTTCCTCAAAGCATTAGCAGTATGGTTCTTCAGATGTTACGTGTCTTGGATTACATTAAATCTAAAAACATTCCCCCCAAATAAGCATAGTAATTGTGTAACTTCCTTTGTTTTGTTCCTTGAGGAAACCCGTGAAACCCTAATTGCATCCTTTTCTCTGTTGTTCGTTGCTAAACGATCAGAGGAAAACAGGTCTGGCAACTCAGAAAATTGCGCTGTAAAACCGCTTGAGAAGAACAGCCTTCAGTGCATTGTAAACTAGAGAACCCAGACCAAACTTCTCATTGAAAGAAACTAGCAAAGCTGGACAAAATAAAAAGTGTTGCAATGGTTATCAGGTCAATATCTGGGGCATTTAGTGCTGATTTTCTTCTAGGGTTGTCTCCAAATACTTGCAGAGGCTGAGCAAACTTTTCAATAGCTTCATTGATTTAGAGAGAAAAATATAAGTACAATGCCCAGAAGCACCAATAAATCTCCCATGCTTCAGACTGAGACCCCTAAATGCTATCCCCTAGGAGTAAGTATAATCCACACCAAGTCTGGCTGGCACAAAGCTAAAACCCAATGAGTCTCACGGAACACACTGTGATGATTGGGGTTGTCAGTGCGAACTAGCCACCTATTGGCAGCAAATGCAATTTTTTTTTTTTCCGAATGAAGATAAAATCATTCAAGACCTAAAATTATTCATGTTTTGTCACGGACAATGTCTGGCACTGAATTAGAAATGACTAGGTACTTGAAGAGATAAAACCACATCAACTCAAACCCAGCAGGAATAATAGAAGAACTAGGATCCACCCCTTTCCATAACTGATAGAGTAGGAACACAAAAAATACGGTTTTAACACAGAGAAGTTTTAAAAAGCACTGAAACGAAATAGACCAAATTAACATATGCAGTATATTGCATTTGAAAACAGAGAGACTATGTGCTCATTTGAAGAATATGTGACTTACTTACAGAATTTGCCATATTTTGGCTATACAGCAAATCTCAACAAAATTAAACGGATTGCAAGCATGAAGAATATATTGACCACAGGCCAATTCCGAGCCATCAATAATCAAATACAATGAGAAAAGTAATATGCTAGAAAAATAAGAAAACTTATTTTAAATGCTATGTATTAAAAAGAAATCAGAGTATTTTAACTAAATGATAGTGAAAATGGTCTATCTCCCTAGAATAGAGGCTTAGGTCAGTGCACAATTACCTTCCTTGTGGTTATGTGCTGATATGTGTGATCTGGCTAAAAATTTCCCTCTGTTTCTGCATTAAAGTTATCCAACACTTTCTCTTTGAGTTGAGAATAAGACGTGGTAGCCCTTTGTCAATATTTGTATGCAACCTTTTATAAACATGTGCAAAGACAATCAAAAAGAATGAAGGATGTGAAAATTGAAATATAAAACTGTCACTATTTACAGATGGTATGGTTGTGTATGTAAAAAAAAAAAATCCAAAATAATTTACATGAAAATGATAAGTACAAAGTAGTTTAGTAGGGTTCCTCAATACAATGCAGATGTATAGATTTTACTAATTTTAACTATATACTAGCAACAAATGAAATGTAAAACATGTGGTATCTATATATTTGAGTATTGAATATGTACCTATAATTCTAACAAAAGATGAGCAAGATTCCATGATTTCTGCATGGATTCATACAGTATTAAAGTAAATGAATTAAGAAAATAGACATAATGAATGCAGTGTGCATGGGCTGTAACATAATACAATGTAAATATCAATGTTCCTTCAAGTTGATGTATAGATTAAATATAATCTTCTATAAAAAACTAGCTGCAGACTTTAAAATTTGTGTGATCCTAATGATCGAGAAAAGGAATATATTCTTGGAGACAAAAAAGGGTGGCGAACATACTCTGCCCTACTGTAAAGCTCAGATGTCCTATAGAAAGGCAACACAGTATTGGAAAGAGAGACTAAGCAGATCAATGGAATAGCAGAGAGCTTCAAACAGACCCACGAGGGTTTATGATCAAAGTGAAATGGCAGAGCCATGGAAGGAAAAAAGGGTCAAGACATGGCTCTGGTTCATGTGGACCCCCAAAGAGAAGGAAAGGAATCTTGATCTGTACGCCACACAAGAAACATCAACTCCTCCTTGATTCTGGCTCTGGATATGGACAATCACACAATATACCTTACAGAGTAAAACATGAAAAAATACCTTCATGAGATTTGCAAAAGGAAAAATTTCTTTTTTTTTTTTAAAGGTTTTATTTATTTATTCGACAGAGATAGGGACAGCCAGTGAGAGAGGGAACACAAACAGGGGGAGTGGGAGAGGAAGAAGCAGGCTCCCAGTGGAGGAGCCTGATGTGGGGCTCGATCCCAGAACACCGGGATCACGCCCTGAGCCGAAGGCAGACGCTTAACCGCTGTGCCATCCAGGCGCCCCCAAAAGGAAAAATTTCTTAAACTGGACTCAAATTGCATTAACCATAAAGGAAAAGATTAATAAATGAAACTGGATGACAAAATTCCCTTCATCAACAGCCATTATTAAGAAGTGGAAATGCCAAGCCACGTAGTTAGAGAAGAGAGACAGTTAGGTAGATGATAGATAGAAGGTTGATAGATGAATAGATAAGTAGCTAGAGGATGGAGAGAACAGATATGGATAAACTTCTATTATTCACAGAAAGCGTATTTCTTTAACGTGGGCTGTACAGTCACCCCGAAAGTTTGTATCTTTATTAGGTTCAAACGAGTGATTCATTTTTGAGTGTATTGGCCATTAACTAACAATTTGAGTATTTTTGAAATTTCAAAAGTATATTACATATGCAGTAAATTACAAAAAAAGGTAACCAATAATACTCAGTTATTTGTATTAAAAAAAAGCAAAGGGGGGCACCAGGGTGGCTCAGTTGGTTAAGCATCTGACTCTTGATCTCAGCTCAGGTCTCGATCTTGGGGTCATGAGTTGAAGCCCCATGCTGGGCTCCATGCTGGGTGTGGAGCCTACTTTAAAAAAAAAAAAAAAAAAGGCACAAAGGACCATACTACCCACAGCCTAGGTCAAGAAAGTGAACATTTCCCAGAACCACAGAGTTGCTCTGTGCCACTTCCCATGTAATCTTAGGCATTTTGTTCCTTTTGCTCATTATTATATTTGTAAGATTAATCCACATTGGTATGTGCAACGTTGATTTATGCATTTGCATGGCTGAACTGTATTACATAGAGCACAATTTATTAATCCATTCTACTGTGGATGGACTTTTCTCCCATTTTGGAGTGGCTACCGATAACAATGCAACACATTTTTTTTTTTAAACCTCTCTTCAGGTACACAGATGTGAGCATTGGCGGGGGGGGGGGGTGGTGTATATGTAACCAGAGAATTTCCAGATCACACATTGTGGTCGACAGCATAATGGCGCTGAAAGATGTCCATGTCCAAATTCCAAAAGCTGTGAATGTGGTCTCTTCTGTCTTCTTTGACTGCCCTGCCTTCCTTGTAAGAGTGCTCTGATTACACTGAGCCCTTCCAGATAATTCAAGATGGAAAAAACCCTAAGGTTTAAACCAGCCTTTAAAGTGTTTGTTCCAAACTATCTGCAAAAAACCGTAGAAAGTTCTTATAGCCTATTAATGTATCATTGGACTAATTAAGGGAAATTGTGCACTGCTACCTTTTTTTTTAATCTAGGTTTTATTTATTTATTTTTTTAAGATTTTATTTATTTATTTGACAGAGATAGAGACAGCCAGCGAGAGAGGGAACACAAGCAGGGGGAGTGGGAGAGGAAGAAGCAGGCTCATAGTGGAGGAGCCTGATGTGGGGCTCGATCCCGCAATGCCGGGATCACGCCCTGAGCTGAGGGCAGACGCTTAACCGCTGTGCCACCCAGGCGCCCCCTTAATCTAGGTTTTATGAGCCCTGAGTCTAACAAAAATAAGTGAGACAGACATTAGTCTTCCAACAGTAGCTGCCCTCTGAAGGGGCCATCGCGCTGTCCTCCACAGAACTTAGCTCTGTGCACTGAGCGTGCTATGAGCATTCTTGGTTCTAAGGGCCTCAGCAGACAAGTGGATATTTTCATAATAATGGGTGGGGAAGAAGCTCCTGTGGTTTTCCAACCAGATGGATGATGTCCTTTGCAAACACACATCAAAAGAGGTTCTTCCATCTAATTGGTAAAAACTGAGCATGACTCAGCATTATTGTAGACCCAGAAACATTTAAAAATACAATGTGTATCTATTACGTTCAAACGAGTGACGTAATAATACACTCTTGACAATGGGTAGAACCACGAGAATTCCTAGTTTTATTTTCATTTTCTCAGAGAGAAATCTTCAGGGGGAAAAAATCACTCTTATTTCAAGGGGCAATTAATACAAACATCAAAGTGTGGAATTCCCAAAAGAAAAAACAAACCATAAAGATTTCTAATTTAAATGGCATACTCCGTCATTTTATTCGATTATCACTTAGATTTATGACTAATTTATTAGACTTATCGCTTAGATTTACATAGACTATAAATGTATATCATTTCACTATAAAAATCTGCTATATGACCTTCCTTTCACATTAAGGGTGAATATAAAAAATCATTTAATATGGTTATAACTATTTCATATATGAATATCTTCATGTTTAAAGATCTCTGGAAGTTTTCTTTTTACCCCTGTCCATCCAGGAAAATGACCACAAGTCCCTTTGGGTAAGGCTTAGGGGGAGTTTTGAGTTCTGCCACCCATCTATTAATTAATTATAGGGTCTTTCCTCAAGCGTACCCTTCCTGCATTGAAAGCTTCTGCATATGAATTGCCTCGAGTCTGGACATTAGGTGAGACATTGTGATTCCCCACTATATTGAGTTATGCTTTTGCCAAACAGATCTAGGAAAAGTCTTCCCTTCCTACGTCAAGCAGCATCTATTAGGCTACCGCATTTTCTGAGGTCCAATGATCAGTTTTTAGAGACTTTCAATTCCTACACACTTTGACTTTGTTACTCTGTCCTGGAGTATAGTTTACCCACTTTACTAGAAGGTTAACTGCCATGCAGACTCCACTCTCCCAGGACCCCTTTACTCACATTGAGATCAAGAATTGAGTATGGCTCTCATTTTTAAAAAACCTTAGGAAAACTTAAAAGCAAAATCTGGAAAAATCAAGCTCTTTTCAAGTTAATGTAGTTGTGTCCCAGGCAAAATTCAACAATATTTACAGAAATGTTAAGAACTAAAATAAACAAACTCTTGTCAACCTAGAAATCTATACCAAGGAAAAATACCTTCCAAAAAACAATGAAAACTTTTTTTGGACATACAAAAATGAGAAACACTTTCATCACAAGCAGATCTATAGTACAAGAAACTTCAGTCCAAAGGGAGATTATGCCAGATAAAACTATGGTCTAATCAAAGCAATTGAGAGCTACAATGATAAGTATGTGGGTCAGTGTGTCAGATTTTTCCTTCTTACTTAATCATTTTAGGAGATAATGGAATAGGTAAACAAAAGTTAAAATGTAGTTTGTGGTTAATAGCATAGGTAAAACTAAAATGCATGACAAGATGGCATAGAGATCAGGAGAGTAGGAATGGTCATTAACCATTCTAAGGGAATAGAAGAAAATTATTCTAATGCTCTTATATTATTCATGAACTAATACCACTCAGAGGTAAATTTATGACAACTTAAAGATTTACCCTATAAACACCACAAAGAAGGTCACTTCACAATAATAAAAGGCTCAATTCACAGAGAACAAATAATTCTAACCATCTACACTTCTAATAACAGATCTTCAAAACCGTAACTGCTAAAATAACAAATATTAGAAGTAAAAAGTAATGGAATTGTAATGAGTCAGATTTCAAGTCCCCTCTTTAATAATTGATAAAATGAGAAAATCAGTAAGTATATGAAAGTCAATAGAAGATCTGAGCAAATCTGAAGTTAGTACATCACAGTTTATTTCCACAAGAGTCCCAATTTTTGAAACATGTTGAGGTATAATTGACATACCCTAAATCACACATATTTAAAGTACATAATTGGACATTTTGAGATATGTAGAGAACCATGAAACAAAACCCCCAATTTCCCTCCTTTTCTTGGTAATTTCTATCCCAAGTCCCCTCCACTCCCTCCTTGTAAATGAGCCTTGATTCAAGGAGACAATCACAAGGAAAACTAAAAAATATCTCACACTGAGTGATAAGAACATGAACACATGAACATTCATTTGTGAGGATGCAGGTAAGGAAGTATTAGAGGAACATTTATAGCTCTACATGCTCTTATTAGAAAACATGTTTACTGTTATCCACCCAAACCTCCCTCTTAAGAAGGTAGTAAAATAAAAAATTAAAAAAAAAATAAAAGGAAAAATTAATAAATTAAAAATTAAAAAATTAAAAACTAATAAAGAGGCAATTGACTATTCATTGTTCAGGGAGTCTAGGCAAAGCGTGGCAAGGACACGATGACGCCTATCATAGGGTGTCTCCTGCTAATGAAGTGGCAGAATGAAGGTGTAAAAAACGTTCTCTGACATTACAACACACACATGCACAAGCTGTAAACTATTTGCATCCCAACTACAAAATCCTATAACAGTCAGTGGCAAAACATTATTCATGAAAGGCATGGAAGTGAACTACTTTCCCCAAAAGACTGCATAGATGATACATTTTGAAAGTCACCAGAAGATGGGAAGATAGATGCACAAAGCTAAGTATATAAACCGGAAAGAAAGGGATTTGTCACATGAATTTCCCCGATTGGCTCCCGTTACCTCTCTTCTACATAAGCAGCTGCTGAAAGTCGTGGATTCCTACTCATAATGGGGACTGAAAAAAACCCTCAAAAATAAGGTGTCTACTGTCCTCGTTTCCAAATCAACAAAGTCTAACATGCCAGGAAAGTATAATCTAGCAAGAGAAGGCATGCTATTTCTCAGGTAAGTTTATAGTTGAAAAGGAGTGAATTTGTTGTTTTTTTTTTTTAAGAACCACATTTGAATTCTGCATTGCAGCCTGCTTAGTATTTCTCTCCATAAAATATGTGAGGTTCATAAACATGTCAACTTTTTTTTTCAATCAGATTTATTCCTTCAAATGTTTGTCTTTCCTTAGATGCTAAACAGTATTTACAAATAATCGATATATTTCAACTCTATATGCCAAGCAGAACAATACTATCTCAAATTACTTCTATTACATCAGGTTTTGTATTTAACTGTTAAAATCGCACGCACGAACCTTCCTGCCACAACAACCTGAGCCCTCACTAAGATGCTTTGAAGATCACTGTAGAAAATACATTTACTTTCCATTTTATCTCCTTTCACTTGTTTCGTGCCTCTAATCTCTAGGCATTGAGTAATGCTATTTTGTCTGGTTATTCAATCTTTATCAAACTGAATTGTGCTGATAACACAATTGACTTTGGGAATCCTGCTTCATTAGTGGGCTGGGCAGGCAGTGATTTGCTTCACGATCTTGAAGTTTTTCATCCATCCATTACAGTGACAGGCTGGTGGCCATCTCCACAAATCCATCCCTGTCAGAACAAATCTATTCATAGACAACCCTGAGCACGAAAAGCTCTACTGCGTATTTGTAACCTATTTCTCGAGGCGTTTCCAGCTTCCTTGCAAAGGATCGATATCTACACAGTCTCCTACCCAAAGTCAACTTGCTTATCATTTCCCACATTATAGATAGGGCTTCAATTTTCTTGGCCATTTTCCTTAAATGGAAGATTTTAGAAGTGGAGATTTTGATAATAGTGTCTGGGTACAAAATAATACAAAAAGACCATGCAAAATATACATTAGGAAAAAAAAACACTAGGGTGTATACTTTTCATCAAATTTTACATATTTTTAACTTTTTAATGATGAAAATGATGTCTGATGAGGGTAAAGAATTTCATTTAATACAGGTAGCCACATAATGAAAAGTCACTCACTGGTCAAAACAAACGAACAAACAAAAAAAACCCCAAAACAAACCCTCTCCTCTCCTGCTCCCAGAGATAAATGCTACTAAAACATCCTCAGAGCACCTGGCTGGCTCAGTCAGTACAGCATACAACTCTTGAGCTCGACGTCATGAGTTCAAGCCCCATGTTGGGTATATAGATTACTCAAAAATTTTTTTTAAAGTTTAAAAAAAAAGGCATTCTCATCTGCCCTTTCAAGATTATTTCTACATGAGCATATCTACATTCGTGATCACTAGGCGAGTTCTGCAATGCGTGAGATATCACATACATGGTCGGTCCTACTCTGGCTGGCTGGGATATTCGAGATCTTAAAGTCATGCTCCCATATTTCTTTCCCGTGCTCACCCCCTTTGCACCTATTCTCTGGCATGTACAATCTCAGCCACAGAGACTCAAGAACACCCTCCTAGATTTGGGGCCACCTGCATGTACGGCCGCATCACTCCCACTGCCCAGCCCACAGGGTCTAGCCATGGCAGGTGCTAAGAATTCAGACAAGTGCCTCCTCCAATCAGAGGAACCACCTTGCTCTTCTTAACCATCAGCTCGCCAGGTGAGTATTTGTAGTTGGGCAGAAAGCCAGGCTCACACTGTGAATTCCCTTCCTGAAGCACCCACCATCTTGGGCGCCTATAGGCCAATGTCAGAGAACAGCCAGTATATCTTGTCATTTTTATGGTTGTTTGGTAGAAGTAGGGTCTCTCCATCACGGTTGGAAACAGATGTTCTAGCATCGTGCTGTCCGTTTCATGTTAAGGGTGGTGAATGACAAGGAGTTTTTTGTTTCCAGAAACACTATAGATGAGTTTTTTGGTACAAACGTGCACACTCAAAACACCTATAACATTGCAACTCTCTAAATTGAAATGCGTGCCTAAGAAGCACCAGTGTAAGGGAAATCCTTGAGGGTCAGAAAACCAGTATGTTTAAACCAAATAAATCACTATAGGGGATGCGCTTAAAGCGTCTGATGTTCATGGTACAGAATTTGCTACTTGGTTTTTGATACTGTTATCCTGCTCATGAAATTGTACAAGGGTCATGCCCTCATTATCATAGCATTTAGTTACATGGGTTCATCGCTTTCTCGTTTCAAACTTGCAGACCTGAGGTTAATACCAGCATCTATCTGCACAGTTAAACTCTTGGCATACAGTGAATATATTGGATTTTCATCACTTATTTATATGTATTATTTACTCAACAGATAGCTTTTGGAGTCACTTGTTTTGCATTGTTTTGTTTTTGGCTGAAGGTAAGATTCTTGTTCTTATGACTCGTGAGTAGATGGCCATGGATGTCTGGGAAGTTTTCACTGTCTTATGAAGGAGTTACGTAAGAATATTCTTCATGAGAAATGCTGGCTGCGGGCAGTTTTCTCATTGCAATCAACTTCCTAACAGCTGAAATATGCTATAACTTAGGAGGTAAATAGTAGTTCTGTGAAAATGGTCCCAAGGTCTCTTGTATTTGGGGGGATTTGGAACTAAACAAGGATATATCGGCTTCTATATTTAAAGATATTTTAAAACTAGTCACGTATTAAAGATCTTACTTCATGGAACGCATCCAACTTATTTGGTCATAACACTGCTTTTGTTTTAATCATTCAGAGTTATTTGCAAGACAGGGACTCAAGGAGGACACTAAGGTGCAGATGCCAAAATACTGACCTTATGTTTCTGAAAAATGAAAAACTCTTTTGATTTTCCGTCTTGGCAAAGGAATCTTAGACTTAAGACATGTGAGGTATGAAGTCCTTTCAACAGACTTAGGAAAGCTCTTTAAGTTTCCTTGAGACATGAAGACAATCAGTAATTACTATTATTAATATTATAGATAATTATTTGTCTTCAGGCTATTTTTTCCCAGACTTAGAGATGTTGCAACTGCCCAATGTTTCCTAATTTTTCTCGTCTCAAAGAATGTGAGGCTTTTCTTGATAACAATGACTATTTTTCTTATTTCTTAGTTTTTTTTTTTTTCAAGTATTGGAGAAGTGGTGTGTCCCCTGTTCTGTCAGACCTATAAGGAAATCTATCCTGTGTGTGTTCTTTGTTTTAACTACCTCACGAATATCAAATTTGCTCTGAGACACAGCCCTAGATTTTCCTACTGGTCATCAAAGATCACTGCAAGGAACAGCTCGGTTCTCTGTGGGTCCCTCTCACCAAGATGCTTCTCTCCTTGGCAGACAGATCGCCATTCCTTCCCCATATCCAGCAGCTGTATTAACACCTAAGATGATCACCCGTGAACTCTGTAATTTCCTGTCTGTAGACTTCAGAGGAAAGAGGGGATACATTTCAGGGACACAGAAGCACACAGATTTGCTGGGTGACACTAAAAACTTCTCCTAACCTCTTGGGTGGAAACTTGCTTATCCAAGAGCTTATGAAGTCTGGCACAAGGATCTTCAGAAAACTTCCATCCATGCTGCTAAGGAAGAGTTGACCACCGATCAAGGGATTCAACTCCTATCATTTCAGATAATTCCTACTGTGCATGAAGGAGCCATAACCAAGTTACTTTTGAAAGTAGAACAAATGGTTTGGTTCCTAGGCTGAAGTCAGATATTTCTGTAACAGGCGCCCACATGCCGAGGAGAGAAGGCAGCACAGGTGGTGTTGTTTAGGAAGACATAAGAGAGTTGACAAGGGATTAGACTGGAGAAGGTTATGGTCACAGCCTTTTATATGCTGTGAGGGCAGATCACACAGGATGCTTTTATTGCAAAAACCCCTGCAGACGGTCTCTGTTCTCTTTAAACACTTGGCAATAAATTAGGCTGGCCAGGATCTCTTCCCAGGCAGCCCTCCGTTTTCAGCTTGCTTTGCAATGCTTTATCACAAGCGAAGCTCAGAGCGCCCATGGAAAACATCAGACAACACCGTTTGAAGCACAGCTGGGGAAGTTGGTCTGATTTGCCCAACCTCGCGACCTGCCATTCATCATAAATGAAACGTTTATTTTTTTCCCCCTTCCATTAAATGTCACCAAATAAAATATCACATTTAAAAGTCATTTGTTCTATAAATGTACAAAATATTTTATTCATACCAAGAGTTGAAAGCATGGCAGGGGCACTGGGTTCCTATTTGATGGCTCGCAAGACCTGAATTTTAAATCCGTTCCGAACGGCTCAAAATGTAGCTAAATTGACAGTCGCTGAAGCTACAAGGCTCTGGGGGAAATAAAAGAGGCTACTGATCAACTGGACATTGGAAAGTGTATGAATGCTGTACTAAGTCTGGCCATTGCAGAGACGTGTGCAGATACTGAAAACATCGGTAAGTACTTCAGGAAATCCCGACCCTGACCTCAGGCGCCGGGCAGCCTTGTAGATTCATGGCCGTAAGTAACAGAAGGGCAAGTGAACTGGAGGTGGAAATGCAATGCAAATCCATGTTTTGGATTTTGTCTGGCACGGATATGATTAGAAATGCATGGACATCAGGGCGCCTGGGTGGCTCAGTCGGTTGAGCGTCTGCCTTCAGCTCAGGTCATGATCCTGGGGTCCTGGCATGGAGCCCCAAGTCGTGCTCACTGCTCAGCACGGAGTCTGCTTCTCCCTTTTCCTCTCCTCCTCTCCCCCGCTCATACTCTCTCTCTCAAATAAAATCTTAAAAAAAAAATGCACGGACATCGAGGGCAGAAGAGGGGAACTGAAGATTCTTTCCAATGGGCAAAAATAAAAACAATTAGTCAAGTTGTCTATGTATTTACAGGTATCAACACTTGTCAGTTTAAGGGACAATTAATAATGAAACTTTTTTGAAATAATATGCTTAGCCACCCCCCCCCCGCCTTTTTTTTTTTTTTTTTAAGTAAGAAATCTGTCTGATTCCAGACTAATGCTGCCTGTTAAGGGTCTGGTCCTATTACAAGAACCCCTATTCAGACAAAACATAGAAATAAGTTAGCCCTGTATTCAGCTCCAAGGTGGCTGTGCTAGGATAGCCAGTCATTAAAAGAAATCATTTTTCTTGTTTGCCCCTTCTCTATGCCCCTCGTATGGCATGCCCTGCTCAGATCAGTGCAGAGAATAAGCTAATACAAACTAATAGATGTGGTAGGTGCAGCATTGCTATTGGCTTTTATTTAAGGGAGTCCTCTAAGTTTGCTTTTCTACAGAGTAGTTCATCGCACCCCGTTCGGATTGAATGGCCTAAGATGAATCTATGGGGAGGATAGAGGAATAGCTTTTTGAGGTCACTGCCAATGAACACAAGAAATGTCATCTTGGTTCCTGACTCGAGAAATGAACAATTCCAAATACACACACGGTTTTGTTTGAACGGCAAGCTGTAATAAGTGGAGACGATCACCTAGAAAATGTGGGTAGAAATGCTGGATGTGCGTTAACCTGGAGTGTGTCCACATAATGGTTCTCTCACCCCCATGTTACAGTCCTTTAATTTCCAATGAAAGGTCATACTTTTCATATTACATCATCTTGAAATTGAAACTTGACAAAATAGGCTTTCCTTCTATAATCAATATTTCGTCCTAGGAAATTATATTCTTCTCTGGCAAGAACTGAACACCGCACTCCAAATCTTGTATTTGGAAAGGGAAATATTGTAAATTGCATTCAAGATGGATAGATGGATATATTGATATATGCATTAATATTTTATCCAAACCCATTAAGCGATGAGGAAACAATTTCTTATTCTGGCAATGAGTATTTATATAAAGAAAATGGAACATAGTATATATACTATATAATATATATACTATGTATATATACATATGATATGCATACATTATAATATACATGTATACATTATAATATATAATATGTATGCATTATATATGTATAATATATACATATATTTACAAGTGTATACAATAAAACATTGTATATAATAAACTGCCATTGCCTTTATTACTTCTTGGTGGTGTATACATTATGTATATAATATGTATATTGTATACATTATATAATATGTATGTATACATTTTATATATAAATGCATACATTATATATAATATGTATACATTATAATATATAAATACATTTGCAAGTATATATAATAAAACATTGTATATAATAAACTGCCACTGGTTTTATTAATTCTTGGTGATGGGGGTTCTTTCCTCAAACTTGATGCTTTATTCCCAGGGGAATATTTGTGCAGCCCACCCTAGTAAAAATTCCCTTCTCTCAATTGGACATGTCTGCTATTTTCCCTAATGGAGAATATTACAACTGAGCCAATTTACAGTTCAACAAATGTCTGAGTTGGTTCCTAATATGTACACCACTCTCCCCAGCTCACATTTATAACAACTTTCTCTGAAAGACTGACAAATTAGGGAGGCCAATGATTTTCATATAATGAGATCTAAAGATGCCCTTGTACTATCTTACGCCCAATTGACTATTGGAAAGATTAGCCCCCATCAAATACTTCATTCCCTAAATCCTGCCATTTCTAAACTTAGTTCTGGATTCCACATTTGATTATAATAGATATCAAGTTCTATATGACTTTTAATCATTTTTAACTCCAGATTTTGAGTATATTCATAGGATGTATATAAGGCAGCATATCTAATCACTTCTGCTACACAGATGTTACAATTGCTGGGCAAAGCCACTGGCAGTAATGACTAAATAACTTTTCATTGGATTTCATATCAAAAAAATTTATATGAAGTTAAAACAGTAATCGATTTAGAATAACACATTACTTCCCATATAGAGTTAAACGTGAGGTCAAAATGTTTTCTATCCCACAAAATAATCAAGATATGCTAAAGTTTTGGTAGGTTTTCTTTAAAAAGTTGTCTGTTGCAATATAGCTTATCATTTCTCCATATTCACATGATAACAATGTTCGAAAACTGTTGAGTTTCTATTTATTGTCTTTCGTACCTATACAGCTTTTCAAAGTACACAAAATGGAAAATAATATACAAATAAAAAAATCAAAAAATTGTGCAGTTATTAACTAATTCTAAAAACTGCAAACAATTCATTTCTCAGGGGTAAAAATATCTCTGCAGCCATATTCAATAAGCTGTCAAAATATATTTAACAGAAGTCAGTTAGTGAATGGTGTGAGAAATTATTACTGTGTCATTGGAATAAAGGCTATTGGTTTAATGTTTCCTTAATCCATGTGGAAAAGTTTGGGATCTTCAACATCATAAAATCTCAATAAAAATTCTAGCTTCCTCTGCAAATTTGTATTTTATAAAAGATGTGCATTTCATTTCTGAAAGGTTCATAGCATTTTTTCACAAAATGCATATCTTTTTCAGAGTATTCTTTAAAAAAGACCTCTAAGAAGAGTAGTTAATATTCTCTTATTTAAATCTTAGTTTTTTTAAAAAAACAGACTACTGGGGACACCTGTGTGGCACAGTGGATTAAGTGTCTTACTCTTGGTTTCGGCTCGGGTCATGATCTCAGGGTCATGAGACTGAGCCCCAGGTGGGGCTCTGTGCTCAGTATGGAGTCTGTTTAAGTTTCCCCCTCACTGTTGTCCCTCCCCCTGCTCCGTCTCTAAAATAAATTTTAAAAACATTAAAACGTAAACATAAAAACAGACTATCGAATACAGGATATTTGACTTTCCCCATTTTTTTGTGACTCAGAAAGATGAAGTGATTTGTAAGTTATTTTATGTTCTTTAAATTATCTGTAAACATTTATAGGATTTTAATCTTTGGATAAATTTCAAATAATCTTAATCATCCTAATATTCCATCTGTGCATGAAAATTTGCTGACATATTAAATGAATATGGGCTATCTTTTTATAACTTGGCAATGTATAAATTCAAACTGAAGACTTATATAAATATTATACATCTATAAATTACATATTTACATTATTTTAATTTGCTAATTGCATACATTAACCTCCTTTTACTATTTTTTTAAATTTAAATCCAATTAGCCAACATATAGTCCATCATTAGTTCTTGGTGTAGTGTTCAATGACTCATTAGTTGCATATAACACCCAGCGCTTATCACAATATGTGCCCTCAAAGCCATATTAAAATATATTCCATTTTGTGCATGAGAATATTTTTCTTGTGAGATAAAACAGTGTCAGTATTAATGGATATGTAAGTAGAGTACAAGACAAAGCAAACATGATGGACACCTTCTACTTAAAAATAGGTTTTCCAAAGTATCTGGACACATTATGTAATGCCAAAAACATCTTTTAAAAATGTAAGCTGCGCAGTGCATCTGAATGGTTTTTCAGATACGGATCTGCAACGCTAATTAAACTACTTGCCTGGAAAAGTAAGTGTGCAGCCTCGTGGTCATTCCACAGAGAGTGAATAAAAGCGAATTCATAGGAAGGTCATGATTTTACATTACTGGACGTTTCTGACGACACTTGAGGTCTCCGAATACACTTGGCTCGTAAATCTGAATGAGATGACCTGTGTGAGTTACTAGTTGGCTGCGCCCACACTTTTGTTTTTAAATCATTTCTTTCGTTAAGGTCGTGATGGTAATTAAGTGTTGTACTGTGGATGTTAAAGTATTTCTCAATGAAATGCAAAGATGGACAGCCCGACCCCGTGTTACTGTGTTGCTAAGAGATTACAGGATATGGGGGGGTGGGGGAGGGTGGAAATGAAATTAAAATCTCGTGCTATTTGGTAGACTACCATCAAGTGATATGATAGCTAAGGATGCCAGGTGGTAGCTGTGTGATGTCTATGTGAGAGCCGAGGATGCCCGTAATTTTATCTGCTACAAATAACTCTTTCAGCATTTTCCTGAGTCTTACATGAAGACATGAAGACTCTGCACAGTGCTGATATCTTTTAGTTAGCTTGGTTACGGGATAAGATGCTATTTTAATGAATTACCGCTTGTGCCCTTTGTCCAGCTCTTCCAGATTGTTACTCTTATTCAGAGTTGTGTTTAGGTCATCGGGTAGTACTTGGAAATGTCTTAGGCTGATCGTATTTTCGTTTAGTTCTCTTTAAGCACTCCACACCTTACCTTAAGAAAGAAAAAAAAGGTCAGAAAAGATCCTGAAGATTTTTTTCCCCACTAGGTAATTCAAATATTGCCAATAAAGACTGACTATGCCTTGTGTGTACACGTGTTTATTTTTTTGAGCAGGAAATCGATCCTTTGAAGGCTAGAGTATTACTAAGTAAACTTGGTTATCCTAAATTTGCTGAGAGTAGTTAAAACACAACACAAATGGGTGAATTTGAAAATTAAGATGCCCAAAGGTATTGAGTATACAGATTGGCAGATGTCCCAAATTATCCAATTTGGGATAATCATGGATTACAGAGCATAGAAATTGAGTAATTATCTGACACTGGAAATTGGTCAGTGTATGGCAGGAGAAAAAGGCAGACCTAATAGTCTTTCTACTAATACATAGTTCGAGGCAGACAGGAGTTAATTGAGAACAAATTGCAACCACAGAGAATCTAATAAGTGACAGTAAAGAACTCAGTTCAGGCAACCATTCCTCAAGAAAGTTCTGCCAAGTCAGTATCCAGGTTTTTCCTTGAAGACCTGCTGAGAAGGAATTCTCATAATTTCTGGAAGTAACCTCCCCTCTATGGGACATCCTGCTTCCTCTTACTTCTCCTTCCAGGAGAAATGATTCCCAGAAAAACAACCTGATCATTTTATAAACAAACACGACTCAAATACTTGGAAACATGATACCCAGGGTCTCCTTTTCACCAGACACAACCTCTCCACCTCCCTAGAATGGTTCACAAATGATTCAGACTCTTTGTCTTATCCCACTCAATATGCTTTGAATACTTTCGTCTACACAAACGCTCCTTCAAAAACAGAACCCAAAACTAAAGGCTATCATTCACGTGTGATTTGTCCAATGCAAAGGGAAACAACAGGTTTATAGCCAACCGTAGAGCGTTTCTGGAAGGACGTTTTAGCATCTCTCACCCACCAACCCTGCTCAACATCACTAATTATAAATTATGTTTTCCACCATTATGCTAAAGATTTTTGGACTTACGTGCAGAACCTCAATATGTAATTTCTATCTACCCAGATCTTATTCTGCCAATGAATGTAATGGCTAATGCCTTCAAACTTCATACCACCTTCAAATTTTCACTATATGTGTTATGGACCTTGAAGTCATTGACAGAAGCATTGAAGAGGCTATATAGATAAAGGCCTTGTTGGTTTCTCCACCGAAAGTTGTCTTATTTGATGTGGTTCCATCAATCACCTCTCACACACCAATATTTAATCGACTACAATTTTGCATCTCTATCCCTTCGCGTGTTGTGGTATTCCACTGATTTTCTGTATGTTATGATAACTATTTTCATATTTTGGCTTTCGAGGACTTTTCTTCTTTCACTGACCCATGAAATAGTGTCCCCCACATTTCCATGCTCACCCACTGGGTCGCTCATACCCCCAGCCCTGGATGAATGCTTGTACCTTTAGAATGAATACCCAAGTTTCTAGAGTGCATGACTACCTGAGAGCTCATAGACAATGACAAGGCAGCTTTGCCCAGGTAGGCTGCTTTCCTGCCTCTGCTGTTTCCATTAACGAGCATTCACAGAATCAACAAACTTACAAGTGGAGAGCTTTTAAGAGCCTTCATCCCCACAGCTAAATATCACACCATGCTAATTTATCTCCAAGAAATTCCAGTCCCTCATCTAACAAAATGTATCCTCTCTTTATCAATTATCAATCCCATTAATCAATTCTTAACTCCATTCTTTTGAAATGGGTTATACGCTTTCTTCTTGTGCTCCTACCATGTTTGTAGAGTGTCATAATCACCAATGTTGAGAAAAGGGTTTACTTTCTATTTTTATTTTATTTTTTGCCATCACAGTAGAAACAGAATAGAGCATATAGTCATTTATTTATTTATGTATTTAAAGAAAATACAGATTGGATCCTAGATCAGGAAAACATACCACATGCCATTGTGGAGACACAGAACAGCCCCATTCACAATAGGAGTTAAAATTTAATCCTCACGATATAAGCACAATGAAAGCCCAGATATTGCTCTTAGTTTCTGACAATGGTTATCCATTTTAGTTCTGCTCATATACACTCAATGAAGTGTTGGTCAACAAATATAGCCACTGGGTCTATGGTATTTTGTGACATTGGCTTGTGGATGAAGACAGATACTGCTATCTGAGATGTGGGGTGTTGACATAACAAACCCCTGAACTCGTGGAAGCACCTTTGGAACTGGGTAAAGGACAGAGGCTGGGAGAGTGTAGGGGTATGTGCTAGAAAGAACCCACATTGCCATGAATGGACCTTTAAAGGTAATTCTGCAGAGTACTCGGAGACAGAGCTGCCATCTTCTTAGTGACTCCCTAAGGGGCCCATGAGCAGACTGGTGGTAGGACTATGGATGGTAAAGCCATTCTGATGAGACCTGAGACAGAAATGAGGACATGATCTTGGACACCAAAGGAATGGTGATCCTTGCTATGAAGTGGCAAAGAATTTGGCTGAACAGCGTTCATGCCCTCACGTCTTGGGAAAGGTAGAACTTGTGAGGACCTTAGATGTTTAGCTCAAGCGCATACTGAACAAAGTGTCGAAAGAGCAGCCTGATTCCATCTGACCACTTAGCCTGGGATGGGGAAATAAATGATTTACAGAGGACCTTGTTCTTCAAAAAGGAAGCAAAACTCACAGATCTGGAAAGTTCTTAGCCGGACCATATCAAAGGGAATGAGAAAGTATGTTGGGGAAAGAACAAGGGTGTGGACACAGGACCATCTGATGAAGAAATGGGCAGCTATCTCAACAGAAGCCAGGACTGTTGTCCAAAACCATGGAAGAATGACCACGGAAGCAACTCAGACATCATCAGGGCTCCTCCCATGAAAGGCTCTGCAAGCCCTGGGAAGCAGGGAAGAGGAGAGCAGAATGGGGCCACAGTTTTCAGCTGCCCAAGGCGCAGCTCCAGCGGGAAGAGGTACAGCACAGGCCATGCCCATAAGAGGTCTAGGGCTATGGTCACCTCCACCCAGAATTCAGAGGATGTCTGGGAGCATCACAGGTATGGGACTCCAGGACACACCAAGAACCACTGCAGGGATGAGGCCACCCAAGCCATGGGGGCAGGGCCTGCTGGAACCTTGGGAGCCCAAACTGTGCCTGACAAAGCTTCAGGGACAGGGCCAGCATCCCAGCAGGTCTGGAGGGCAGAGAATGGCCCCAAAGAGGATTAGACTCAAGCCTTAATCAAGGTCTACTGGAATTTGCCCCATTGGGCTTCGGACTTGGCTTAGGACTGGTTACCCATTCTTCTTCCCTGTCGCTTCCTTTTGGAATGGGTATGTTTGTCCAATGTCTGCCCCAGAACCCCTTTTTGCAAGCACATAAAATTCAATGTCACAGGTTCACAGCTGTAGAGGAATGTGGCTCAGGAAGACCGGTACCTTGAATCTCACCCGGACCTGATTTAAGTGTTTAAGATCTAGAATATGAAAATCACTTTCAGAGTTACAGAAGAAAATGCCTAAAATAACTCTCTTTGGAACTTTTTTAAAAATATTAATATTCTGCCCTGGCAGGGTCCACAACCACCTGTCATTTATAACATTTCAAATCAGTCATAGTGCCAGCGCTTTTAATATGAACAGACTTCTAGGATTTGGTTCTAAACGAAATCTTTAGATGAAAATTCACAGCTGGTGGAACTGCTGCCACCCTTATGAATTATAGTTATTGAATCCCGCAGTCATTATAATTAAATCCCAGTAATCAATGCTGACTGACTGTCACTGTCCATATGGTAAGGTACCATTTTACTATATTAGTGAAACTGTCACTAATATGTAAGGAATATTAAAAACTTCTGACATGGAAACCTTTCTACTCTTAACTATGTATAGTCTTCACAAGGTAAATTCTATTAAAATATTTCATGACATTGTTCTGGCTTCAGGGAAAACAGCTGGTTATATTGTTGGAGGCTGCCCTCCCATAAAGACATTAGCTTTGAATTTTTTAAGTCTGTTTGTATATAATTCTCAGAAAATACATTTTTAACATGTTTGGTTGAACAAGTATCGCATAAAGGAACTACTGTTTATTGCACATTCAGAAAGAAAATTAAAGTTCATTAAATGCAAATGGAAATCCTAGACCATCAGAGGAGCCCACTGTGCTTTCCCTGGTCTGCAAGAGGAGCACTTCACACTTTTCTTCTCACCTTAATGCCCTCAACTCCTCCCCACCTCGACTCCTTCTCAAGTGATGACTTGAGAACAATTAGGCAATCTAAAGAAAGCCAGCAATTACACTTCCCAGCAAATTTACCACATATTGTAACCACTGCTATTGTCACCAATTAGACCAAACCAAGGAGCTTACAGGAAATAGGTCATCTCCCAGTTCTATAAGTTCCAAGTCCAAACTTCATCTCAAAGAGCTAAGGTCAAGTTTTAGCAGGGTGCCATTTCTTTCTAAAGACTGCATGGGAGAATCTGTTGGCTGGCTGCTTCCGGCTCCTAGAGGCTCCTGCATTCTTTGGCTCAAGGGGTAGGCTTGTATCCTCTGTGGCTAAAGTGGATTCAAGTCTTAGATTTGTAACACCTTCAGTTAGTGTATCAACGTGGAAAATAAAAATTTGAGATATAGGCTGAGAGTCTAACTTCATCCAAACATCATAATCATTTGGAAACAAAATGAATATTCATAGGACAAAAAAATGTAAATAAACTTTCAAGGGCTTAAAACATTAAGAATATAGTCAACCTTCATAATGGATGATTCCCTATTCTGCATTTTCTAAAACACATATGACACTTCAGCATTATCTTCATAAGTTAGTGGGAGTGTTTTGCACGTAGTATGCATTACTAAGTCACTTGTAACTCTTCAACTGTGTTAACAGTGCTCTACGATTGCCAGGAGAATATTTTAATAACATGCAAAATCCAATATCAGCATTGCAAAACCCCAGATAAAAACATGCCATGTCAACCTTGCAAAATGCAAATGTGAGTTTGCAAAAAAACAAGTGAAGGCTTGCATAGTGGAGATCTTTGGAGAATACATTATACAGGTCCAATTAAGATAGCATAATCCACAAATGTCTTGAAAGGCACATCTTCTTGGACATTTATGAGGAAAACATTAAAATGCTTTTAACATTAGCATCTAAAAAAGTTAGTTCCTCAGATTTATTTATTTGAGGGGCGGGGCGGGCAGGGAGAGACAGAGGGAGTGACTCTTCAAACAGATTCCCAAAGAGTAAGTATCCTGAGATAGGACTCTCTCTCAGGATCTATGATGTCATGATCTGAGCTGAAACCAAGAGTAAGAAGCTTAACCAACTGAGCAACCAGGGCTTCCTCATTTATAAAATTTTATTTACGCTCCTTTGCTGTGATTAAAATTTGGGATGAATTAGACACATAGACAGCATAAGTTCCAAGAAATAGTGGTTTCCTCTCAGGACTTAACTAGCAAGCCCATTTTAGTGTTGATAGATGAAATAAACCTAATCACAGTCCTGTGGGCCTCACGTGGACCTTACGTGGACATCACGTGGGTGTCACGTGCATGTCATGATTCTCCTGCCACGAATACCTATTTGCTAGTTTTCTCCAGAACAACCATTCGAAATGAAGGGTCTCTCAGGATCTATGATGTCATGATCTGAGTTGAAACCAAGAGTCAGAAGCTAACCAAGTGAGCAACCAGGCCTTCCAGCATTTATAAAAATTTCACTTAAGCTCCTTTGCTATAGTTTAGATTTGAGATGAATTAGTTACATAGACAGCTTAGGTTCCATGAAATAGTGGTTTCCTCTCAGTAGTTAACTAGCAAGCCCTCTTTAGTGTTGATAGATGAAATAAGCTGGCGTGCCGGCAGGCAGCGCTGGGCGGGTGACACAATTCTCCTAGTACTAATACCTATTTCTGGTATTATTGAGAACAACTTTTCAAAATAAAGTGTCTTCATAGTATAGTAATTACTTTGGTCTTCTAAACCAAAAGTGGAGAATAAAACTCCCCCCAAGTCTCAAGGAACAGGTAACAGCCCCACCATCAGCACTGAAAGCTGATATTCTATCTAAACTATTCCCTGACAGTACTCTCCCACCCCACGGTTTATCCAATCCATACATATCATCTTCTGTATTGTGATCCCACAGTATGTAGGATTCCCCCCATCCATAGTCCCCTTCCCCATTTCACATAACATGACTCCATGTTTATCGTGCATTAAGAGCATGCCCCATGCATATCAGTATGTATATGATATGATTAACCTTACATGAGGACATACATTTCAAAAACAAGCCTTGAACACATACCTTGTATGTATCTAGCTCACTTAGCCCAGGAGCTTCATCACCAAACCTTGAGAAACCAGCAACCCTTGCACGTATGTGTACCTTTTCTCGCTCCAGGCCCATGCTATGTGGGGCTTTCTATACTGAAACCATACCTGGCATCCTCTTCTTACTTCAGGGCCATTAAAACCCTTGATTCCAATCCTCCTAACTCTTCAAAGGGGACATCTGGATGGACTAATGACCAGTCAACCCATGATCACACAGAACTGTGGTGTTGGGTAGCACGTGGGTGGCCCTGCTCCCATTTACTCCTTGAAGTCCCATGCCCTACCTGCTTCCCAGCTCAGGTCGGCATGAAAGTCTCAGTTGCCCAACTGCCTGGGTGTCCCATTGTCTTCCATACCTAAGCAATCAAGTTTGATTTTCTCCTGTTCAGTCTCACGTCCATTCTTAGACCAGAGAAACTGTGGCACATAAAGATTTCCCTCCCCAAGAATGGGGGAAAAAATGAAATCCAATGCCAAGCCAATTGAACTCAGAGGTGACAAGAAGTTAAAGCTACAATCCATCTCCGGGTTTTCTTATCCCATGCACGGTATTCTTTCCAACACCCTGCAGTTCATTAATGCTCTGAATCTCTGAAAAGGCCGTGCATCACGCGTTCCTACAACACAGCTGCGTTTGCAGGGAGGCACCCACAGGTGATCGCGGTCGGTGATTGCCTACCACGATTTTCTTGGAGGAAGCTAATGACAGTCAATACAAATTAGAGCAATTTCCTCAGGATGAGAAATTAACCTGGTAGACTCTTGCCAACAGGGAGGGGTTCAGGGGTGGTTATACGTTTTGAAGAGCCCGGATCTTGGAGACATTAAAAATAGGCTGTGTTAATGGGTGAGCACCTACTGCTTTTCCTGCTTACGCTGGTGCAGGTTGGAGCTGTTTATTCAACTCATTACCCTAAACGCACTGAATTGCAATTATTCAGATATAAAAGTTGTAGAGGCTGTATCACACATGCATGATTTGCCGTTTTCGTTAAAAAGGCAGGCATCAAGCTATGTTCATTCAATTCAATACAGTCCCCCTGAAGAGCTCTTGGAGCAAACAACCTAGTGTGAACCCAGTGAACAGACCTAGGACCAGAGGAGATACTCAGAGCAAGAAAATGCTGTTGAAATTGACAACATTCTAAGTATGTTTTGCAAGAATAGAGCAGAAAACTAGTACACATTAAATGTTGCAATGATCTCTATGCAAGTTTCTCCACTGTGCTTGGGATTTCTTGATGGAAGGTCTTTTCTTCAATCCCAAGCCTGCTGCACAGATCTTCAGTGAAACTGATTAAGAAATTGGGAAGGAATGAAGGAAGAGTGGAAAGGACAGAGAGGGGAAGGAAGGAAATCTAGCAGGATGTTCAGGAGGAGAGCTCACATTAACTAGGTATTGGAGGGTTTAGTGGAGGCATTGGAGAGGGAGCATTTAAGTTCTGACTTGAAATACCAGCTGACTTGCTGTTGGAGCAGGGAGGGATTAAAAGAACGCAGGAACAAATCAATCCCGACCTTAGGAAGAAAGAATACCATTTGACTTGATTTTGATGGAAAGATACGAAGCCTGCACTGGGGTGGGGATACATTTTAGGAAGAAAGAAATCAGGAATCCACCACCCGTGGTCCATTTTGGCAACCCTTCTGTATTCATTTGCATTTATGGAGATAGGAAATAATGTAAACTGTCTACTCTGTCTTCCTAGTCGTAGAAACCCTTCAGTGAAATAAGGCATCTAAATAGTGCCACTATCCTGCCTCTGTCACAGGCTTTCTGAAGTTCCAGGACCACCAAACTGAAGCAGGTGGAAGTTGGGTTTATGGAAACTGCCAGCATCCTAGTCTCCTAGAAGGAAAACCTGAGATAGGATCCTTGTAGGAGCATTAATAGTGGACTCGCCGGTGAAACAGGTGATGGGGAAAGGATAGGGCAGGAAGACAAGGAACCAAAGATGTAGATTACCTGTAGATTACCTTTAACCTGTAGCCATCGGAGCCCAGACTCTTTCTGAGTTCTTGTTCTCAACATGGAGGAATCCCCCATACCCAACACCAAGCAATTGTTGGACACAACTAGGGTGTCCTACATTTCAACTCAATTCTGACACCATCCTCCCAGAAATAGCATCAGGTTCCACGGGTTAAGGGCTTAGTCCAAGACTGTCCCCACCCCCCACTTCAGACACCAGCCATATACCCCAGGCTGTTTCCTGGGCTCTTGACCATATGGCTATAGTGTGAAGGTTCCCACAAACTCCTTCTCTCTTAGGTTCAGCTTGTTAGAATGGCTCACAGAACTCAGAGAAACATTTATCTGCATTGTGTATCTATAGGCAGTTGCAGAGTCATTGGGAAAGGTCCGGAACAAAGGAACTTCCATCCTCATGGAGCTTCATGCTTGGCTGGGCAGCGTGTGAAAGCATTCTAACCCCACTGGACTGTGGAAGCACCCAGAAGTGCTTGTGTTGGGTTTTTATAGATGCTTCATTGCAACGTCATGATTGACAAAGTCACTGGCCATTGGCCGGTTCAACCTCTAGCCAACGTCGGGGTCGGAATGAAGGCTCCAACTCTCTAATCACCCGGTTGGTCCTTGTGGCAACCAACCCATGTCCATGGAGGGGGTGGGGTCTACAAGTCACCTGCATTAGTAACAAGACACCCATTTCACTTTATGGCTCCAAAGCATTTTTCAGGAACCGTGGATAAAGACCAAATTCATCTAAGAAATATATTTTGGTCATGTAAATAACGAAATATGTATTTCTTTCACATCGTTATATCAGATACGTTGGTTCTCCAATGCAGTGAGTATCGGAATTACCTGGCAGGCTTGTTAAAACATGATGGCTGGTCCCTATTGCAGAGTTTCTGATTGATGGGATGTTGCTCACCCAGGGTCTACACAGCAGAAACCGTTATTGAGGAGTATAAATTACATCATCAAATTAATCCCACCTGGAGGAAGACGGGCTGACCTTCGCATCCTCTATCGGTCCACTGGTGGTTATAGGACATCCTTGGATGGGGGGACGAGAAAATCTCCAAGATTCGATGGTCCAATTAAGGCACAAAACCGATTCTCAGGAAAGGAGTAATTTCTATGGGAGCCCTTAGCCGTCAACATATCACTGCTGGGGCTAGGTATTGTATTTAAATTTCTTTATTATTATAATGATACGGGGTAGAAAATACAGATGTTTGTATTTGTGCATGGGAGTGACCTAAAGCCTTTTACATATCCGTATTTGTCCTGTTTCTGTTTGACTTTCGTGAATTTACACTGGTTTTGAACACGGTTTGCAATTAGTGGGCAGCTTGCTGTCAATACTTATTTATCAAACTGAATCGCCTGTGGTAACAAGAGTTTCTCAGCCACGGATCTTATTCTGTGGGCTTCCTCAAACCCTGCGGGAATATCACGGCGAGTTATTTCCCATAGACCTGTGATATTCTGGGATGTCGGGTATGTTGGACGAATCAGTTTTACGGAGGTATAATTTGCCTATGGGGACTTTGGGAGGTGAATAAAATATTTTCTATCTTGATTGTGCTGGTGGTTATGCAACTGTCTTCTTTTGTTTGGTTTTGTTTTTTTCGATGGCGTAGCCTCCGACACGCTAAAATAAACTCTCCAGCTAAGATCTGAGTGACGGCCCTAGAGCCAATAACAACCACATTGCAACAGGCACAGATGGTCTTTGAAGGGAAGATGGCGACAATTGCCTTTCAATCATCTAGGCTGTGCTGACATGGTCAACAGTGGTGAGCCAGAGAGTATCTCTTCTACTCACAAAGAGCTTTGACCCATGCTTCCTTTTGGCAAAGACCAAGCGAAGCAGGAGGTTATGACTGCATTTTTCAGATAAGGAAATTGAGGGTCCTCCATAGAGGTTCACGGCTCACAGGACCATAAGTGATGGAGCTGATGGGACTTGCGGGGCCAAAAGAATGACACGACCCACAAGGACGGTTAAGGCAGCTGTGTTTTGGGATATTGCAACCCAACATGAGAAGTGACCTTGTAGTAAAATGCTGATATGAAGGCATTCCTTATCACACTTAATTTGTGAAAGTCACAAAATCTGAGCCCAGGGCTCACCTACATATAAAATCATCCTTCGTACACTTCCAAATAATGCTTCATCTGAAGATCACCACTATCTTTTCACTCGTGCCATCTGTTGATTAGTTTGAATTTGAGAGACACTTGTCTCGTGAATGGAAATGTGAAAATGTAAACATCTAAAAAGCAGGGAATCCAGATGCTAATTTCACTACAGTTTATCTGTTGATTACGGGTGAGTTACGTAATGTTTCTTCAGTCTCGATGTCCAGGAAAAGATGCTAAATTATTGGACAAAAAGTGCTCCCTGGAGGACTAAGGAAGGAGACGGGTTTGGAAGCAATTGGCTTATGGCAGCATTTGCAATTTCCTGCTTTTTCTTGCAGGTGGCATGCAGGTACTGGGGGCTGGGTGGAGGGGGTCTTGTTGACGCTTCCCATTAAGAATGTCTCCCAAGACTTTGGGTAGATAAACCCTATGGGTTTTATAAAGATGGACCTACAGAGACCCTTGTCTCTGGGAGCTTGCAAGCCAGCAGGAAAATCATTCTCACTTCCAAAGAAACCAACCTAGGGTGAGCTGATCTTTGTAATGTCTGCGGCTTTCTTTCCTCCTTGCAATCTCCCCGCTCCTTCCTCCCACCTCCGATGGAACGAGGACCCCCTCAAGAAACCGCATGTCCTACGTGCCATCTGCCACAAACCAGCTACACTCCTTCAGTTCCCTGTCGAGTGTACTGATATCCAAACACACAGGACTTCGCGTTCTGCTCTCTCACCAGTTGTCCACACACCTGTGCTCCAGAAATTAAGCCATTCGCGATGAGGAGCATATCAGCAGAAACTGTGTCATGGGCCCCGGAAGCAGCCAACTAATGGCTGTGGCTGTCTGTCCATGGCTGCAGCAGAGCGTGTGCTGGGTTTCCATCAACACCTCAGGGGTATTGCAGCAGCCGCAGGCGCAGAAAGACGGGCGTTGCTTCTATTCCCAGCAAGTGTTTGCTGACCTCATTCGACCTTCAGCCATCTTCTGTCGCCAAAGTGATGCCTGGTGTTCATTCCACTGCAGAGTTGTCCTGAGACTAGAGAGGACGCCAGGATGGAGGGGACAATGCAAGGGAGGGGACCTCTGGTGAGGCGGCTCTGGGCGGCATAAGGATTGCAACCTCACCTTTCCATCACTTGTGTTCCATGGCTTAAGACCTCGTGGGAGAGAAGAATCTTCAAAGCAGAGAGAATAAAAGGAGGGTAGGAACGTTTGCATCCTTTCTTTAGGAAGGATTTCCTTTGGCTGAAGGTGCACTCACTTTGAGCACGAGCTCCTTCCAGATATTTCCTGTTTGCTGTCTACTTAAACATTTGGACAGTAAAGCACAGTGTTTTATGACATATGTAGGTCACTACAAAGTGGAGTAATGTTCACAAGAACGTGGATAAGAAATAGGAGTCCTGTCTCAAAGTTAGGGGGCGTCAAGGGTAGACGTCCCTGGGAAAGTACATTAAAACTGAGGTCTACACGGGGTGGCTGGAATTAATGGGATGAAGAGAAAAAGGTGAGCAAGTGACAGTTTTGGGTGAGATGGAGGCTGGAGTCTGCTCATGTTTCTACGCGGTGGTTTGACGTTGCAGGAAGGGATCAGGGGCCGCAAGGAGCCCAGGTGCAGAGTGTGCTGTCAAATGTGCAGGACTGCCAGGTCAGCAGGAAATGGACAGGCTATCTCTTCTGCCTGGTGACCAGCTCCAGCAGAGAGGAAAGTCCAGTCCAGCCACGGAAGGCTCCAGAAGGAGAGCCCCTACTGGAGAGCAGAGCAGGAGTGGAGGAGATGCTCTTTGCCAAGACCCCCGTGGAGCAGAAGAACTTGCAGATTTCCCTCCCAAGCAGAAGCAGAGGCTTGTCCGGGGTGAATCTCCGGAGGGGGAGCCAGGGATTCTGGATCTAGAGGAACATCCTGGGATGATCCTTCCTCACACTCAGTTTGAGAGCTGCTGAGTCGGTAATAAATATGAGATGGGCATCAGGTGAGCAGAACGAAAACAAAAACAACCCAAAAACAAAACAAAACAAAAAAAACCCCAAAAAGCCCAAATCAGGTTCTGGTTCTCTGGAGAACCCTGAGCAATACAATCTCCTACCATTTACCCTACCCCAGTTTATGTACTGTTTTGGACTCTTGTTTTCCCATCAGACACTTATTGAGATAATGTTTCCTGTCCCTAGATAAGAATTTTTGTCACGTTTCTTACTCACTTTGAAGAATCTAATAGTATGGATGTATAGTGATTGTCGTGACAATTTTCACAGGGATGGACATTGGCTTTCCATTTTTCGCAGTCATGAACAATAACCCTAAAATATGTATGCAGTTGTATAAAATCTGTTGCAGTAAAGTCCTCCTATATCTCCCCTATTCCAGCATCACCGAGAGAAATGTAATGTGAGTTGTAAAGGTAAGGTCAAACTTTCGAGTAGCCACGTTTGAAAAACAGGCATGACAGAGATTCATTTTTAAAGTATAATTCATTGAACCCGATGCAGGAAGTGGTGGAATTTCAACAATCAGTATGAAGCATCATGAATGGGATAGTCTATATTCTCTCTTCCCTTATAATCCCATGAAATCAGGTGTGTATTTTAGATTGAGAGCTGCTTTATCCCATCACGTATAAACTCTGTACATATAACGTGTAACACTCTTTTCACGGGGGAACATCACTCCCAGAGGATAGATTTTTAAAAGCGGAAATCCAGAATCTCACAGCATGGACCTCCCCCTCTATTTTTAAAGATTTTATTTATGTATTAGAGAGAAAGAGCACAGACAGGGGGAGCCACAGGCAGAGGGAGAAGCAGACTCCCTGCTGAGCAGGGAGCCTGATGTGGGCTCGATCCCAGGACCCTGAGATCATGCCCTGAGCTGAAGGCAGACGCTTCACTGAATGAGCCACCCAGGTGCCCCAGTATGGACTCTTTTAACACTGATATAACCCAGTGTCTGTGAGTCCAAACGTATGCTAAACATTCTATAAACTCAGAGCTCACCGTACGTCCTGCTAATGGGAACACTTCACGAAGCTTTGGTAGGATATTGTCGAGGAATAACCTTGGGGAAAGAGTACAGGTGAGCCTGATGGATAAATATCCCCAGATCTATGGACACTGGAGCAATCCAGGACCTCATCTGAGACATGGGGCTTTTCGTTATGGCTGAAGGCAACACCAGATGTTGCATTTACTGTTAATTTAGGCATTAAGAAATTGGTCATTAAGATGTTATTAAAAATTGACTAGGAAAGAATATCCCAGGGTCACATATTCAGTAAGTCCTAAATCCACTCTCCACCCCACCGCCACCCCATTGCTAAACTCCCCTCAGGTCTCTGATGACCTTCAGTACTTAATATTATTAATATTAATATTGGATAAGTCTTTCAGGTCACAGAACATCCCATCTTAATCGGTGAAGGAGAAACCACTGCAAGGTGCTCCCTTATAGAGAGACATAAAAATAGACTTGATTTCACCCCACTGAAGGAGTGCAATTAAGCCACTGGACTTCAAATGAACAGAACTAATTAATCTCCCAAAAGGGCATCAGAAGTATCTAAGGAATCTTATAAATCCTGCCTTATTTCCCATCTGCAAACAAGGCCTCATTTCCCTAAAGAAGATGTTAAGGATGATAGAAACTTGACGGAGTTCAGAGCCATACTTTTCCTAACAGTCGGCATGATGGAACCGGGCAGAAGGCTACACACACGCCCAGGCATCGCACGCGGGGCTCAGGACATCGAAGCAGAGCCGCTGTGCTGGACAGCATGCGTGCCCACGTGCATGTGAGCCAGTTTATGGAGCACCTGTCTACCTGTGGGGCACCTTCCTCTCCCACCCTTCTCAGGGAGTCATCATGGGACTGGCGGGATGGCAGAAGAGAAACACGCTACAGAAAGAAGACAAGGTATTGACGTCAGGCTGCCGTTCTTGGTTCTTGGGAGACATGAGACTACGGTTCGTTCCAGGGGTGGGGAGATGGTGAATATCCTTGTTTTACGAATTTAAAGGGAAAAAAAATAAAAAGGTGAAGAGATAGCTTTGCTGGTTTGGGGACAGTAAGGAATTTGTCTGTGACAAAGGACTTGCTTTGTTGGGTTTCTGAAGCAGAAAACTTCAAGGAAGCAGAATTGCCTTGTAAAAGGTAAACTTTAAGGACACACGAATCTTTTCTTAAAAATTTTGTCGAGTTTTTCAGCTGTATTGAGGACTCCTGGACAAGTATAATTGCATACAATTAATGATGATTTGGTACGTATGTGGTGGAATGATCACCAAGGGATTGTATACCTCATCATTAGATGTTGTTAGAAAAAGGAATATCTCATAAAATGCTTACGAAATGTGTTCTGAATGTGAAAACTATATTTTGTACCAGGAAAAAAATGGCCCCCCAAGGACGAAGATGTAAATGTCAGTTAAAATATTTTTATGATTTTTTTATGATTTTTAAAATTTGCAGAGAGAGAGAGCATAAGCAGGGGGAGCAGCAGGCAGAGGGAGAAGCAGGCTCCCTGCTGAGTAGGGAGCCCAATGTGGGGCTCGATCCCAGGACCCTGGGATCATGACCTGAGCTGAAGGCAGACACTTCACTGACAAAGCCACCCAGATGTCCCTATTTGTGTGTGTTTTTGGATTCCACATAGAAGTGAGATCACAGGTGTCTGTCCTTCTCTGTCTGATTTATCTCACTCAGC
Source organism: Ursus arctos (assembly GCF_023065955.2). NCBI lineage: Eukaryota > Metazoa > Chordata > Mammalia > Carnivora > Ursidae > Ursus > Ursus arctos. The sequence goes on along the minus strand of NC_079874.1, from coordinate 27,674,895 downwards.
ATCCCTCGAAGACCATCCCTGTTGTCCCAAATGGCAGGATTCCTTCCTTTTTTATGGCCGAATACTATTTCATTTTATACATTCCACATCTTCTCTGTCCATTCCCACTGACGAACACTTTATCTGTTCCCACACCCCACGGTCTTGGCTACCGTAAATATTACTGCAATGAACGAGGTTGGGGACAGATATATTTTCAAGATAGTGATTTTTACCCCCTTTGGATAAACACCCAGAGGTGGGATGGTGGCATCACGTGGTAGTTCAATTTTTAATTTTTTAAAGATCCTCCATACTGTTTTGCATAGTGAAATAAATAGCTCATTTTAATACGCATCTCGCTCTGTAAGCAACCCTGTAATCAGAGTTTGACATTCCACCCTCATACCTTTCCATGATAAGATACCATTAACTCCATTCTACAGATAAAGAATTTCAGGCTCTAACAGTTTTTACTATTTTTGACACTCCGTTACGTGTCAAAATCCAGACTGCGATGTGAGTCTCCTGGGTTTAACTTTTCTACCACACTTCCAAAAGGAAACATAAAATAATAGTCTTACGCTGAGCGGGGGGAAAAAAAAATCCATCTCCAAAGTTTACAACCCTGTATGGTTCCCTAAGGTGACGATTTTGAAATGACAGATTTGTAGAGGAGAAGGTGAGATTAGAGGCTGCCAGGGGCAGGGGATGGAGGGGGTGTGTGAATATGGAGCCGTGTCAGGAGAGCTTGGTAGTGGTCGGATAGCCTTGCATCTTCGTGGTCTTGGAAATTAGCACATTTACGTGTGTGACAAAATCACCTAGCACTACACACACACACACACACACACACACACACACACACACGCATGCACCCAGGTGCCTAAAAACTGCTAGAAACAAAGTAAGGTCTATGATGCTATCAATGTCCACTTTCTGGTTGGGGTACCATACGACCGTTATGCCAGAGGTTCACCTTGGGCCACAGGACTGAAGGGTACTTCCCACCACATAAATGCTTTTTTGCTTTTATATATTTGTTTGCAACAGCCTGTGAATCCATAATTTTTCAAAACAAAAAGTTTTTAAGGGTCTACCAATTTTGCCTAATATCAACCCCCTGAGCTTCAGTATGGCTTTTTATCCAAAGGTATGAAAAGAGGGGGTGGATGTGTGACAATTAGCCTTTAATTGTAATAAATAAAAATGAATTGGCCTTAGAAATTAAAAATGGTAATGAGATTCCTGCACCTGTAAGTTCTCAGTCAAGGGGGAGAGTGAAACACATAGAGAATATTTTCATGTGTTGGCAATGGAAAATGTAAATTCCATGCAATAGATAAGATGTATTTTTAAATCAGAAAAAAAGTAGTAACATCACTCTATCTGGGAAAGCAGTTAGTTTCCCTATGCTGCTGTAACAAACACAGCTACGAACTTAGTGACATAAAGCAACACAAATTTGTTATATTCTAGCATGGGAAGTCTAACGGAGGTCCTAAGTTGTGTTTCCTCTCAAAGCTCTCTGGGAGAATCCACTTTCCTGCCATTTCCAGCTCCCAGAAGCCACGTGCTTCTCTCGTCTCATGGTCCCTTCCTTCATATCATAGATTCTTCAAATTCTCCTTTTCTGGGTTCTGCTTCCTTCCTCCCATCTTCTTAGGGCTCTGACTCCCCTGCTTCCTTCTTATGAGGACCCTTGCCCACTATAATTGGGTGCACCCAGATCACCTAGGTAATCTCTCCACCTCGACATTCTTGACATAATCAACCAAATTCTCCAATCCCACAAAGTCCCTTTGATCGCGTATGGTAATATATTCACAGATTCGCAATATTAGGGCACGGACATCTCTGTAGGGCTGTTACTCAGCTCACCAGAGGGAAGTCAGATAAGATCATATTGAAGGAAAGAACTCGATGTTGCCTTGAATAATAAGAATTATGGATAAGCAAGTGGAGGAGGTCGCTAGCCAAGGCCATGCAGTTAGGACTATAATGATGGGGTGGGTACAGAGTTTAATTTTTCCTGCTTTATAACATTACATCTTCCTTATTGTAGCAATTATAAGCCTTCAAAACATAAGAATCATTCAATTTTGATATAATTCAATCTATAGAATCATTGTGGATTCCTTTTAGAGACGAAGGAAATGAGCTTCAGGAATTTTAAGTATTAGGGCTTAATGAGTCAGTAAATGGGAACCTAGTTTTGGGAGCTCTTCTTCTGTCCTGAGACCCAAAGACCATGCAGAGGTGACAGGACAGGAGGGAGTCAGTACCTGTGTACCACACAGGACAAAGTGGGGGAGGCTTTGAGAATGCAGAAAGTTCTAGATCACAGGTGGGAGTCTGGTTCACAGTTCCTGACATATGTATGAAGATCAGGACAGACGTGAACCACGTATGGTGCCTTTTCATCATGCCCTTTGAGCACAGGGACAGAAGGCTTTGCCCTGTACAGGTCGAAGTTAAAATTCACGATTTGAATCCAAGTACAAACACAGAGGAGGATGTTTGCCCAGAACATACGGTCTTAGAAGTATCAAGGGTCTATCCAGAAAATAGAGCAACCAAATTCACTCCCTTGTTTCGGAGCATCGTTGATGCTGAAACAGCTTTCCAGGTGCGCTCGTATGAAGGTTCATCAGCAGATGTACAGCCCGCCAGCTGGAGACAGGGACCCAGGTGTGGAAGCTGACACCTCACCGCTAACAGATTTTCAGTGAAGCTACGGGGTGTGCGAGGCTGGGGTTTTCTTGGAACGCTGAGCGATCATGAAGACATGGGCTGCTGTGTTCTTTTTCACAACTACTAAATAAAATGTGGCATTTGTTTCGCTGGAATAGATGGAATGGATTGAGCACTCTCAAATACAGTGTCCATACTAAAAAATTCTCCAATCCCAGCGCGGGGGCACACATGCAAACACATCCCTACACTTCAGTGTGAAGATTGGGGAATACATAATAAAGGAGGTACAGGGAGCTAAACAGGCAAAATATTCAATGTTGGCAGACCTTGTGAACCATCCTTTCATCCTGACGAATGAGAATAAATTCAGCTCCACCCAGCATTAGACTGACTTAGTTGATTTCCACCAGGACATGCTTCTTTCTGTGACTTTGGTCTTGCACTGTTTTCACTTTACCCATTATACTTTTTCAAATAGACCTGCTGACTACTCTGGGATGTTTAGGACCTAGAGCTGACTTAGGCTTAGGCTACCCGTGTTTCTCAAATGTAACGTACACACAGAGCCCTGTTAAAACACAGATTGTGATTCTCTAGGTCTCTTTCTACCGTGGTCCTGCATAATATCAAAGTCGCTGTCATGGAAGAGAGGCAAATGGGTACCCCAACTGAAAGAGATGCCGTTTGAAACTGTGAAGAGACATTTCTCCGTAAGAGTGTGTGGAACAGCATTCTATAATGGAAATGGGTATTCAAACATTCTGACTCTATAGAATTCAAACCTTGGGATGCCAGGTTCCCCTGAATGTTGTAATGCAGATGATATGTAAAAATCCACCATGAGAAAAGAAGGGAAATCAAACTATCGTTCTATCTATACATCCATCCACCCAACCATGCATCCTTTCCCTCCATCCATTCCATTTTCTATCTATCCAACCTCTAACCATCCATCATCCATCCACCCATCTATCCATCCAACCGTCCATCCTTCCCCTTCCCTCCATCCATTCAATTTCCTGTCTATCCACCCAACATCTAACCATCCATCCACCATCCATCCATTCAACCAACCATCCTTCTTCTTCCCTCCCTCCAATCAACTTTCTTTTTCTTTCTTCCTTCCTTTCTTTCTTCCATCCTTCTTTCTTTTCTTTTTTCTTTTCTTCCCTCCCTCCCTTCTTCCTTTCCTTTCATTTTCTTTTCTTTCATCTAATCTATCCAACATCCAACCATCCAATCATCCTTCTATCATCTATCTATCATCTATACACACATAAAACAAAATGCAATAGCCTATAATCATATTACAAAGAAAAAATTTAACTTTGTCAAAGAGTTGAGAAAAATGAAAATAAATATAATGATATGAGAGTTTCGTTAGGATGAACCTTTGGTACTTGTACCAAACATGTGTATCTTAAATATGAGGTGGGCAATCCTTCTAACTCAAAGCACATGTGTCTCCCCCCTTCCCACCACACTTTATACAAGAAGAAAGAGAAAGTATCTAGTCACTCTAGACTGGCTCTGGACACCTCTTAGATGGGTAACCATGGACTATAATGAGGAAGAGAACTTAGACATTAAACTCTACGTGGTTTGTTAACAATGCTTTCTCCAACATGATTTCTCGGAGTGCACAACATGCCAGACATCTTATAGGTTCCTAATCCACAAAGAGGTGGGCACCAGGACTGCCTGGTACAGGGAGCAGATGAAGGCACATCCCTATTTCAGTTGTGTTCTGCATGCTTACTAATGATAACTACGTTGAAAATATTCTTGGTACCACACTGTCCATAATCTGATTTTTTTTTTTTAATTTCTAGACATCTTCCCTTTGAATTCCTACATGCTTTCTCTGAATCTTCTTCATGTTTGGTACATGGATTATTTCAGTATCAGTTAGAACTTTAAATACTCTAATGTTTCATTTCCGTTAAAGAGGTACATTTAAAATTATTTGGATGACAGGGGCACCTGGCTGGCTCAGTAGGAAGAGCATGGGAAGCCTGATCTCAGGGTCATGAGTTTGAACCTCACATTAGGGGTAGATATTATTTAAATAAACATTTTTGGGGGGTGCTTGGGTGGCACAGTTGGTTGAGCGACCGACTCTTGGTTTCAGGTCAGGTTATGATCTCTGGACCCTGGAATCGAGCCCCACCTTGGGTTCTGCACTCAGTGGGGAGTCTGCTTGAGATTCTCTTTCTCCTTCCCCCTCTGCCCCCCACCTGGCTCTCTCTCTAAAATAAGTAAATCTTTAAAAAATTGAAAAATAAACTTTTAAAAAAGATGAAGGTTTAAGAAATAATAAAATAATTTGGATGACACAAATGGCCAAAATTCTATTACTAACACTTCCCTGAGGGGGAAAAAAAAAAAGAAATTACAGAGACTAATATCCAGTTAACTGATCTCATACAAAATTTGCATGTGTCTTTCAGTTTCTATAAAACTGTTTAAAATATAGAAAGCTTTGGGATGCCTGGGTGACTCAGTTGGTTAAGCCTCTGCCTTTGGCTCAGGTCATGATCCCAGGGTCCTGGCATTGAGTCCCGCATGGGCTCCTTGCTGAGTGGGGAATCTGCTTCTCCCTCTGCCTGCTGCTCCCCCCGCTTCTGCTTGTTCTCTCTCTGACAAATAAATAGAATATTTTAAAAAATGAAATAAAAAAATAAAATAAAGCTTTGACAAAATCTAGGAGCCATGGATCTAAACTCATCTTTTATTCTGTGTAAACCATACAGTGAGTTTCCTCAATGCTTTACGGCGTTTATGATGGGCACGAGTCACTGGGGTGCTTGTTCCCAAAGGGTTTCTGTGGATAGAACTGCAGCTGCTAAATTGTACTGAGCAACCGTCTCTGTTGCAAACGCTTGCACCTGAAAATGTTGAGGTGTATTTTTAGACATGTATTTAAACTTAACATTATCATTTCATGTGCTCCCCAAGACTATCTGAATCTCCTCTCCTTTTTCCAGACAGTATATTCAAATGTTAGCCCTAATGGTGATTTTTGGATACCAATATTATTTCCAATGATTTTTTCTTATTAATTGAGGATAAGATTTGGTTACAGTATATTTTTAATATTTTAATATACTATACCTACCAAATACCAAAGAAGAAAAAAAAATCATACGTGCATTAGAAAATTGAAATGTACCCAAATCATATGTTTCAGGCACTTTCCTCACTCAAAGTATTTAAATACCCTATGCCTGTTTCCTAATAATAAATAATGAATCGTGTCCTTACCATTTTTAGGACAGTCAATGCCTTCCTTTGTGTTCCTAAGAGTCCAAGATTGGACAAACACAAGTGTTTGAAATATAAGCTGGTGTTTAAAAAGAGCCTTAAAGTTTAAAAAGGCATTTAAAAAATGAGAATTATTTTCTATGATGGAGAGAAAAAGAGGCATTCATGTCAGTTACTGCTTGATCGCACAGGAGGGAATCTCAAGGGTCCTAAGGGCAGGGTTGATAGAAACATGCTTTATTAGGAGTGGTTTGACACATTTACTACTACTAACCCCACCACCACACCACCAGCACAACTCGGGTTATTACTAGTGCTATTAGTACTGGTCCTACAATGGGACTCACTTTTCTGTCAGGTGTTATTCGCAGAGCTGTGTCTCCAGTAACTCACTCAGTCCTTGGGGCGATCCCATTGTAGGCAGTAAGACCATCCCAATATTATGGATGAGCTGACCACTTCTGGGGGTACGGTCATGTATAAAACATGCTTGTGGCCTTCTGTTTGTCCTTGCTCTCTCCCCCTTCCCACGCATCTGCTCATTCCAACTGCTTGCCCTATAGATGTTAAGAGACAGCATGGGATGGGAAAATGGCAGCCTCATGGGGTTTGCTAACCTGCTCTCTTCACTGAGTAAGGTCACACCCCAATGCTGCCTGTCTGGTTGTACCCTGTCTGATACACTGCCTAGATTGCCAAAGAGAAGGTCGGCACCCTAGATGGACTAAATTGTAGCTATTAAAGTCATGGGATGGAAGAATGTTTAGTGACGTGAAAAATTAGCATGATATATATTTTTTAAAAACTTTTTTTTTTTTTTAAGATTTTATTTATTTATTTGACAGAGATAGAGACAGCCAGCGAGAGAGGGAACACAAGCAGGGGGAGTGGGAGAGGAAGAAGCAGGCCCATAGCGGAAGAGCCTGATGTGGGGCTCGATCCCAGAACTCCAGGATCACGCCCTGAGCCGAAGGCAGACGCTCAACCGCTGTGCCACCCAGGCGCCCCTAAAAAACTTTTAAAGTGCAGATTGTACTTCTAAAGTAAAATACAGGGGCGCTTGGCTGGCTCAGATGGTAGAGCGTGCGACTCTTAATCTCAGGGGGCTGAGTTCAAACCCCACATTGAGCATGGAGCCTAACTAAACAACTGAATGAATGAATGAATAAATAAATGAATAAATAAATAAAATATAATCCTTATTTTGAGAAACAATTTTAAAAACACAGTAAGCCTGTATTGAAAGTTATGGACAATTTATGCTCTGATTCTTAAAAATTCACTGAATATTTGAAAATGAACATATTTTACATTTATAATCAAAATATATTTAAACTTACAGATATCTATGTTCAATTTGCACTACCTCTGGTTGTGGGCATAGGAGTAAATGCACCAAATTCCCAAATTTCTCCAATCCATTTTGAACCAAATGATTTAAAATTTCTAATTTACCAAAAGATTTCTTTCGGCATACTGTTATATTGATAGCTTAACTAATTCTCATTGTATTTATAATGTCTGAGTCCCCTTTAAAAAGGATACCCATGAATGAAATAATGAAATAAAAAAGAAATAAAAATTAAAGAAAGTGCACGGATATCATATCTGCTGGATAAAGGAAGCCATTAATGAAACCAATAATTCTCCAAAAATAGGATACTGACAGCTGGTTTGATGAAAAAGGTGATGAACTTTACATCAAAAACTAGGGATGTACTGTATGGTGACTAACATAATATAATAAAAAAATGTTATTTAAAAAAAAAGAAAAAGGTGAGTCTTTACTCACTGTGTCTCTAGATCTTAGGTTGAATATTATTATAAATAAACAAAAATAGTTCTATTTACCCATTTATAAATGCTTTTTAAATTTTTTGCACTTCTTAGATGACTTTGGTGATAGAACTAAGTAATCTTGAAATTACAGCAGCTTTCAACTGTGAAATTTAAATAGTTCCAATGGGAATTATTCATTAACTTTTTTTTCACCTTTTTATAGTTGGTTTATAGATGACTATTCTATATTTTGTTACCAATAAACAAATTCCCTTAACTTTAATAAAGAGATTCATGAGTATTTTACAGTGTTATAAAAATTGTCCTTGTATTTATTCAGCCAGTCTACGTACTTAATAAATCAGTAGGTTCTCAACTAGCAAAGGTGTTTTTTTGTCCTTCACACAGACACTTTTTAGTATAGTTTGACTTGACTAATATGAAAAAAAAAAAGAGCAATGTGACCCATATTTTTGGCATATTATCAGATGTTCAAACCCAAATGCTTTAGCTGAGGCATAGGATTTTCTTGACATAAAAGGTAAATTTCAGAAGCAGAGAAATTGCTTCTCCCAAGCTGTAAATGTGTGTGGGGTCCTGGGTGATGAATGCATGGCTTATATCTATGGAAATTATCTGATAGTGTAGCATGACTTTATAAACTTGCCCGTTACATGTTTCATTTACAATTTCCTGTATATTTTAATACATATTTAATACATCTTATATGTGTTTTCAGATTCTTACAAGATACCACAAATTCAGGGAAACTCTGAGTTCAATGTTAAAAAAAGACCTTGATCACTATCTTCGACCTGCTGCTATGAATTCATTGTTGCTTCCCCTGGAAATGCTTTCCAGAACAGATGACTATGTATTGAAACCTCCTTAGAACAGAAAAAATAGATGAAGAGTCAATACAATTTTCTAGGTTGTTCTGTTTTTGGGGTTTTTTTGTTGTTGTTGTTGCATTACCCAGAGACGTTGAATGATTTTTATTTTATTCATACAGATTTGGTTTTGGGTAAGATAGAAATATTATTTTGAAGTTATTAGGGGCATTCTTTTTATTTTAAAAAAACTGATTCATTCCACCTCTGTACATTATTCCTTTTAACCAGTGTTTTTGGTTTAAGTAGGCGCCATGCTCCAGGTGGGGCTTGAACTCACCACCCTGAGAGATCAGGAGTTGCATGCTCTACTGACTGAGCCAGCCAGGGGTCCCTTAATTAGAAGTTTATAATCTAATTTTACACTGTTGTTGTTGTATTTGCTTGATTATTATTACCCAGTAGTTTTGCAATATATCATTGCCTTAATCTTCTTACTTACAAAAGTTCTTTCATTTGTAACACCAAAATAATTCAAGAATATGCAATGTTTGAAATTTTCTTGATATAGTTTAAGTGGGAATTTCAGCTAAAAAAAAGAAAACCAAACCAGAAATAACATTAATAAGACTTTTTTCAGAACAATGTATCTACATATTTTCAAGTATTAATAAAAAGCCAATTTGCCTCTCAAATACCACAAATGCATATTTAAATTTCTCTTGAGAACCTCTCTTACTAGTTTTGTTTCAATTTAATTAAATAGCAAGGTAGCATTGATTTCATGAATCTCTGAATCAAAGCTCTCCATGATACAATTGAAGAGGATTTTTAAAGTACGTGTAACCCTGAAATGCAAGGGGGAAAATCATCATGTTTTAAAGTGAAACACCTTCATTTGAACCGAGTAACTCAAAATTGCAATGACTCCTATGATTAAGCTACTGATATTTTACAAAACTAACATCGCTTCATGTTTGAAAACTATTGATTTCAAAGGGATCCCCACACAGAGTGTTATACAACTGTGGGCTTTGAATTTGCCTGTGAGCTCTTGAAATTAAGAACTATTCACAGGTTGGAAAACTGTGGAGATCCTCCTGTCTACTCCCTTCCTTTCATATCCTACATCTAATCCATTAGATGAATCCCTTTAGCTAAACACTTAACATATATCGAGAAGCAGGCACCACTTTTGATGGAATTCCACAGCTCCCTCCTACTCTGAGCTGCCATTTTTGTTTTCTGTCCGTGTCCTTGGTCTCCACACTTGGACACATCCCCAAGACTTTTCTCAACACAGACCAATTGGTCTACATCAACTCTTTCAATAGGACCTGCTATTCTAGTCTTCTAAAATACTGTTTATTTTATTTATTCTATTGTTTATTTTTGTCTTTTACTAAAATATAGGACCCCCAAGGGTAAGGACTTCTGTTGTGTTCATCATGAAAATATACTCAGCACTCTGCCTGAAATACTTGTTTACCAGAAAACAGGTATGCAATAAGTAAAGGAAAACGTGAACACATGAACAGAGTTCCCGCCATTTCTTTTAGAACTGACTTAACTCAGTATTGCATTATACCCATATGGGCTAACAACAAAGTTTTGGGGTTATTTGCATGCCACCTGATTACTAAAATAGCTACTATATTGTCTGAATCTCTAATACAATAAAGAGTCAATAGATCCATATTGTGACTTTCTAGGTGGAGAAGGAAATATTTTCCAATTGTGTCACAGCATTAAATGAGGCTGAAATTCTAGGAAATGGCCTCCACTTTTTGATTATGGAATAGCTCATTTTTGATATTTGGTAACTGATTTTATGAAGAAAAAAATCCAAAAGGTCCAAAATATTTAATCATGAACTTAATAAAAGAAATAATTATGATATATAGGACTTTCACTTTGCAGATGCCCTTAAGAAAAAACTAATTATGTTCTGTTCATTTAAATTTACAAAACTCTTAGTTACGTTGTGATATGGAGGTGCTGACTACGAATAGGGGAATAATAAATGTGTTGCTGAAGCAAGCACTATAAAGAGGGGAATAAAAGAATTTCCTTAGTCTTGAGAAACTGTGATCCTACCATAAAATGTTATTCGGTGAAGTTTATTCTGAAGTTTAGAAATCTCTTAGGTGAAGTGCTGTTTTTAGTGCTGAGAAACCGCAGGTATCTGACATAAAACAGGCATGATTTTGACAAGCCCAGTTCATTTTGAAACACTGTCAGGAAGCATTACTTTTGGAAGTGTTAAAAAAGCCAGAATCACTTTTGAAGTACAGAGAGAGAGTGCAGGAGTCTGTTTCTTTGATCTTTTAAATACACCAAAAGTAGTAGCATTTGTATACTGGATATTCTGTATTTTGGCTACACAGAATTAGGTACAAATATAAAGCGGCTGATGTATGCATAATACAGCAAGACCTTTGGTATTTATTGGTATTGATGCTGCCCATATGTTTATTTTATATTTAAATTCCAGTTAGTTAACATACAATGTAATATTAGTTTCAGGTGTACAACTTAGTGATTCAATACTTCCATACCTCACTGGGTGCTCATCACAAGTGCTCTCCTTATTCTCATCACCTATTTATTTCTTTAAGTAGGCACCACACCCAGAGCAGAGCCCAATGTGGGTCTGGAACCCATGACCCTGAGATCAATACTGGAGCTGAGACCAAGAGCCAGACGCCTAACAGACTGAGCCACCCAGGCACCCCATCCCATTGCCTATTTCACCCATCCAACCCCACCTCCCTTCTGGTAACCATCAGTTTGTTCTCTAGAGTTAAGATGCACATAACATGTTTAAAATTAAACATTGTACTTTTGTATCTCTGTACAAAAATAATATTGTTATCCAGATTCATTTAGAAGCTCAGGAAGTAGAAACCACTACTAGATTTTCATGGCCAAGAAACATATATTCAATCCAACAACAATTAATGGTTAAACACTCTCAGTGAACTAGGAATAGAAGGGAACTTTCTCAACTTGATAAAGACCATGTATGAAAAACACCCTGGTAACATGATACTTAATGGTGAGAAACTCAAAGCTTTCCCACTAAGATCAAGAAACAAGGCAACGATGTCCCCTCTCACCACTCCTTTTTAGCATTGTAAGGAAGTTCTTCTGAATGCAATAAGACAATAAAATGAAATAAAAGTGATTTGGATTGTGAAGCCAGACAGAATACTGTGTGTGTTCACAGATGACATGATCACCTATATAGAAAATCCAAAGTAATCAATAAAAAAAAAAAAAAAAATTCTGCAACCAGAAAGCAATTACCACAAGGTTGCAGGACACAAGGTTAATATACAAAACTCAATTGTTTTCCTACAAACCAGTGCAATTGAAAATGAAAAACAAAATACTACTTATATTAGCACTTCAAAAATAAAATACTCAGCATAAATCTAACAAAATATGTACAAGATCTATATGACAAAATCTACAAAGCTCTGATGAGTAAAATCATGGAAGTAGATAAGTGGGAAATAGTCCATAATAAAGGATAGGAAGACTGAATATTTGTCAGTTCTTTCCAACTGTATCTATAGATTTAATTTAATCCCAATCAAAATCCTAGCAAGTCATTTTATGGATATTGACAAACCAATTCTAGACTTCATATGGAAAGGGAAAAGACCCAGAATAGCCAATACAGTACTGGAGAACAAAACTGGAGGTTCGATGCTATCCAGCTTCAGGAGTTACTATAAAGCTACAGTAGAGAAAAAACCAAACAGTGTGATGTTGGTGAAGGAATAGACCCACAGGTCAATGGAACAGAATAGAGAGTCTAGAAATAGACCCTCGTGAATACAGATCAATTGATCTTTAACAAAGAAGCAGAGGCAATATCGTGGAGCAAAGACCGCCTCTCCAACAAATGCTGTTGGGACATCTGGACGGCCACATACAGAACTAATGAATCTAGACACAAATGTTACCCCCTTCACGAAAATTAACTCCAAATGGATTATAGACTTAAAGGTAAAATGCCAAATGATAAAACTCCTAGAAGATGATGTAGGGGAAAACCTCGATGACCTTCGGCGTGGTGATGATTTTTCAGATCTCACACAAAAGGCACAGTCCACAAAAGACAGAATTGATAAGCAGGACATCATTAAAATAAAACCTCCTACCCTGTGAAAGATAATGTCATGAGAATGAGAACATAAGCCACAGACTGGGAGAAAATATTTGCAAAAGTCCCATCTTATAAAGGACTGTTTTCCAAAATATACAAAGAACTCTTACAACTCAACAATAAGGAAACAAAAAACCCGATTAAAAAAAGGGGTCAAAGGCACCTCACCAAGACAGATATGAAGATGGCAAATAAACATATGAAATCATGCTCCAGGCCACATGTTATCTGGGAAATTATGCAAACCAAAATAAAGACCAGATACCATGATACACCTATGAGGATGGCCAAACTCCAGAACACGGATAGCACCAAATGAGGATTTGGAGCAACAGGAACTCTCACTCAGGGATGGTGGAAATACAAAACGGTACAGCCACTTTGGGAAGACAGTTTGGGGGTTTCCTACAAAACTAAAGAAACTTTTAGATAAGATCCCACGATCACAGTCCTTGGTATTTACCCAAAGAGTTGAAAGCGTGTCTACACAGAAACCTGTGCATGAATGTTTATAGCTCTATTCACCATTGCCAAGACTTGGATATAGCCAAGCTGTCCATCAGTAGGTGACTGGATAAGTAATCCATTGCTGTGCTGGATCTCAACAATGGAATATTTACTCACGGCTAAAAAGAAATGAGCTAACAAGCCATGAAAAGACACGCTGAAACTTTAAATGCATATTACTACATATTTGCTGGGTATCAAGTGCCTTCACCTGAGAAAAATCAATATGCCAAAGAGACAGATTTTGGGGTGGCGTGTTCTGATTCCCTTCTGTATGCTCACCAAACAAGTACAAGAATGTTATTAGTAATAATCAAAAACTGGAAGGAACCCAAGTGTCCATCATCAGTAGAACGGGCAAATAAACTGGGATATTCATACAAAGGGATACTATACAGCAACTAGAAGCAACAAATTAAACACCGTCCATGGAAGAATAATGTATATACTCCTACCTGGAATACTGAGGGCTCTAGAGTCTTCACTTCTGGGCACTTCTCAAGCCTCAATTCTGTGCCCTTTGTGCTTATCACAAAGTCAAGGAATGCAAAAAAAAAAAAAAAAAAAACCTCATGGTACGTCCAACTCCACACCATTTCGGTGACCCTGATTAGTTTGTAGCTTTATCTACTGGGAGTGCAATTCCATATCATCTCAATTATTGATTTTCTCTCAATAGTCATTGACCATATCACTTGTTCCTTCCAATCAACAAGTAGGTCTTCTTGAAAACCCATATTTGTGTTTTCATAGCCCTCTGTTTACCTATCTAACCCATCATATTAATAAAAAATTGTATCTTTATGCCCTTTCTTGCCACTAGAAAGAAACCTGTCAATGTAGTATCAAAATTTTAAATTCATTTTTATTGTCTCAGAATATATTTACCTGGCCCACAGAGGGCATCAGTAAGGAACCTCAGCCTTGGACCGGGAGGTGTCTAATCTTCTCAATTAGAGAAGTTTAAAAATACATTTGAATATATAAGTATTTAGGGAAATAGATGAAATTTTAGGATCCCTAATTAAGTAGCATGCATTTAAATTTAAAATATAAAATAACACCTTTAGAAACACTGCTTTATCTCCTTTGCGTTTCATCCATAGTTTTCAATACATTTTAAAAACAATGCCTTCTTCCAAACAAGGACAACCCAATGCAGTTGTTCACAGCACATCAAATTTATATCCATCTAAGGAATATTTGAAGTCAAGCAGATTTTCATCCCCACATGAAGCTGTCGATGGAATTTGACTGCAAGCCACAAGTGCCCATTTCTATAGCATTAGGTCTTTCTTTTTCTATTCTGCAAACAAAGACTTTATGGTATGACTTTTTGTATTGATTTGAAATGTTTAAAAATCACTTGGTATTTTCATACCCTCAGGAAATAACATTAAATATTAAATTAGTTATTAGTTTTTAGTGGATATATATTAGTTTATAAAGTGCATAGCATATATATTACTACATATGTTACTATATTATATATTACTATATACTGCCAAATGCACATATATAAAATATTATTAATATATATTTGTCATTAGTAATGATATATGACTATATATATTATATATTACTAAATATACATATATACTTATATATTACTATGTATTAGTAATATATATTTGTCATTAGTAATAATGACATATAACTATAATCATATATGCTATATATAATACATATAGTTAATATATGTTTGTTATTACTAGTTATGACAAATACATATTAGTTATTAATATATACATATGCTTATATTATATTGCATATTTTTGCAAATAGTGATATATTAATATATATTTTTGCATATGGTAATATATATTAGTAATCAGGACACAGGACTATAACTATATATAGTAGATATGCCATATAATTAATAACTGTATACATGCAATTATATAATATATACTATAGTATGTATAAACTCATATATAATACTATATATTAATATATACTAGTTCTAAGTAATGATCTACATATAATCATATAATTATATATGGTATATCTACTATAAACAATTAGTAATAACTAATATGTAGCTTTACACAGCTATCTGAGGGATTCATTGGAGGCTCACGTAGCTTCTTCAGAGATTATATGGGGATTCAAATTCAGCCAATTATCGAACACTGCTACCTTGACGCCCCAATTTATGGATTTAATATGCATCCCAGAGCAGTCTGAGACCTCCATTCTGCCTTGTCCGATCCCACCATAGCTCCTCCAAGGCCAGCCTAACTGCTAAACCTTGACCGGTATCTCTTCCCATTTCATTCTTGTTTGCAGAATGTTGGCTGGGAGAAAGAAACAGGGAGGCATGGTGTGGATGTGCTTCTTTTCCATCCACTTCTGTCTCATCTTTTTATCCATGGCAGTCTGTGCTCTGTCTTGGTTTTCTCACATAGTCTGCTTTCTATGTCCCTGGGAAGCATCTCCTTCAAAGTCCATGTCTGAAGCAGAGTGAAATCTTAGTTTTACTGTTGACCTCAGTATTGATTTACAGACTCAAGGACTTTTTTTTTTTATATATTTTTTTGAGGGCTCACTAGTCCCAGCAGTCAATCACTTGATTAGTTTTATTGACATTGGAGCTTCCAGTATTGGCTTTGAAAGCGGAAACGGTTTGGAAGAATCAGATCCCAGCAGCTGCGTGGGATCTGCAGAAGTGGGTAATGGAGCAAACTAAGAGGGGTTCTCCACTCCTTCAAAAGCAAACCCTCGAATGACTCCATAATTCTGTTTTGCAGTGATTTTTCTAAGTGTTGAGACAACGCATATCGTCAACGAAGAATGAGAACCAGATACGTGGTCTTGCAGGCTATGTGTGTGTCGACATGTCACATTAGATCCTTATTACTGTGTCACTTCTGCCCTCTGGTTTCTGCCTTCTGTTCTCTTACCATCCTCCAAAGAGATCCTATAAACTGTGCTTACAAGTTTCCAATAAAATGTTATTGACTGCATTGCAAAGATCACCAATGCTTTTGAGAGAAATATTTATAATAGGAGTAAATGAAAGCATATAAACAATGAGTCTGAATATGGAAGCGACCAAGTTGTCCTTCAGTAGGTGAATGGAGAAGTAAAGACTGGTCTGTCCACACAACGGAATGTCATTCAGCACCAAAAGGAAACAAGCTATCAGGACTTGAAAAGATATGGAGGAACATTAGACGCATGTCATTAAGTCAAAGAAGCCGATCCAAAAAGGTGGCCTACCATACGATTCCAACCAGATGACATTCTGGAAAAGGAAAAACTAAGTTGATGTGCAAAACATCAGTGGTTTCTTGGGTTTTGGGGAAGGAAGGATGAATAGGCAGAGCACAGAAGATTTCTTTTTTAAGATTTTGTTTATTTATTTGAGAGAGGGAGTGAGTGGAGGGAGGAGCAGAGGGAGTGGGACAAGCAGACTCTTGTTTGAGCGCCCAGCCAATGGGGGGCTCAGTCTCCCAACCCTGAGATCATGACCTGAGCCGAAATCAAGGGTCCCATGATGAACCAACTGAGCCACTCAGACGCCCCATGGAGGATTTTTAGGGCAGCGTATGATACTATAAAGTGGATACATGACATTATACATTAGTATAAATCCATAGAACGTATAACACCAAGTGAAGCTCAACGTAAACTATGGAGTTTGGGTGTTATGATGGATAAACAGATTCATCCATGGTAACAGAAGCCCATTCTGTGAGGGATGTTGATAATGGAGAAGGTCACGCATGGGTCAAGGTAGGGAGTATCTGGGCAATCTCTGCACCTTCCCCTGGATTTTGCTGTGAATTTAAAATTGCCCTTAAAGTATGACGTCTTTACAGAAAGAAGTCTAGGTTTCGTACACCTGATTCACACCTTCGATCCGAAGAGTGTGATGTCTGAACATCCTCTCTCGGTCATTCTGCAGGCTTGTGCTGTGGGTGATAAGTTAGGTGTGGCTTCCTAATGCAATGGTGAGTCTTATTATTTGTGTGGGAATTCGGGGACTTCTGTGCATTAGGGAGGGGCAGACAGCACCAGAACTTCAATCTACTGGCCGTTCGGTGGCAGATTATGCAACAGTGCCCGATGTCACCTCCCCATCGGGTGGCAGCCTGCAAAGCACATGATGACAGCAGAAAGACTTGCACGAGGAGCCAGCACACATTTTGTAAGTTGTAAGACATCTTTTGGAGAAGTCAGCAACATCATCGCCCCAACTCTTAATGCCTGACACCCACAACATTTTGGCCCCAGCTTTGGCTCAGAAATGGCAGTTTCTAATGAAGTCAAAATCCCAGCATTGGCTCACAGCTGTCCCTTTTCTTCAACACAAAAAAATGCCATGGAATTGCAAAATAATGATGTCTTTTAGGGTGATAACCTTGACCTTGCCCTAATTGTAGGGGAAAACCTTGCCATGTTGACTCCTACAGGTTATTGAAAAAATGCTTGCAAAATTGTTAGCACAGGAGTGTTTACAAGTGGAGGGCTTTCTCCAGCTGGTGGGAGAAGGTGACGTCAAAGAGACGAAGGCTAGGAGGAGACGGTGTACCATCGCTAGGCTTCTTGGACAGCTTGGCTCGTGTGCTGTAAGTGAGAAGTAGCTTGAATACATAAGCATTTGAGGAAAAAAACAAGGACAGCAATGAGTTACAAGGAAGGTTACATCTTCTTCTCTGGGAATTATCTGCCAGACTATATACAGATAAGATACATACTTTGCTCTGTGGTAAATATGTACGTAGTATTCAATGCCTTGGATCAACCATGTCATAGGACAATTTCTGGTCCTCCATTCTTAGTGCTTTGAGGGTCACAGTGGTGCAGACCCTTCCTTGGATGAGCCCTTAAAATGTGGGGGAACAGAGATAGTATAATGAAGTCAAGACCTCCGTGGAGAAGTCAGCTCCGTGAATATGACGCTTTCTTCTGTGGAGTTTGCTTGATAGGAGGAAACTGTCTTAAAGGGGCATGCCACTCCATCTCCCTAAAAACTGAGTCACGAATCCTTGGTTTTCTGTGCCCAATGCCCGTGTAATCCATCATGTTTTTGTGTATGCAACTTTCATCATCTGTGGCTGGATTAAGAGGAGAAGGATATGGACACTGTGTACGTTAGTATTCATATACATTTTACCCATTTGGAAGCAAAATGTGAGAACCACCCCTCCCCCCCCCAAAAAAAGCATTTATATTGACAAAAGCCAAACGCGATGTGATGTAAATTGTTTGAATTATTTCCCCCCTACACAGCACACGGGGCGGAGGGGGGAGGGGCAGAGGGAGAAGCAGGCTTCCCGCTGAGCATGGAGCCCGCTCCCAGGACCTCAGGGTCATGACCTGAACCGAAGGCCGACCTTAACTAACTGAGCCACCCAGGCATCCCTTAAACACATTTTTATAAAACATGCCGTATGTTTTTGCACAAACCTTCTGACAACAGTAACAATAAAGCTAGGAATTGCGTTCTGTGTATCAAGACTCAGTTACTGTTCCACTGGTGATTGGAGAGGCTTTTCATTCATTGTAACATTAAGAATGTAAAAGTTTGCAAATTCATAGCTGCATGTGCCCCAAACACGGGAGCGCTTAGCTTTACCGTCGCGGTGGAAAAGCCAGGTCTCACTCCTGCAGATACATTGTTTCTGCAACAAAACCTACATCCCTCCTCCACAGGCTGTTGCAAAAAAATTACTTTTCATAAGTCGTGAAGTCATGTTCCACGTTAGCCTGTGGATGTTTTCATCTGAGATGGGAAATCGACAGGAGGAAATTTGGAAGGTGAAGAAAAAAAAAACTCTTAATGGGTTTTATGTTTTTGTGTGCAATCTGGTTTTGTTAAATTATGTTTACACATCCATTGTTCTGTTTATTCTTCCGTTGAATTTGAAGTACGGGTTTGCACGGGTCTGCTAAACACGGATGTAACTGAGACACAGAGACCCATACGGTACAGTAGAAAATGTATGAAATAAGGTGAATATGTCATGGCTGAGAACATGTTTTCTTACGAAAAATAGAACTTCTCATCGCCGTGTACTGGTGACTGCCACCAACCTGGAGATTCATATAGCCAACTGCTTCTCACTGTAGCTGGCTTAAAGGTATTTCAAACGTACAGTGCTCATGTTACCCCTATGAGTCTGCCTGCCTTTCTCTTGGAATACAACAGCATGTCCGAAAATGATCAGACAGAAAACCGTGCATCGCCCATGACTCCTGTCTTTGTCTCACGCTGCATCCTAACCCTCGATCAGTCCTTGGTCTGTGGCATGTGCTCAACTACATGTCTGCAGGAGGAATCAGCCTGGAGGTCTGGGCAAAACGGCAGAGACCCACGGATTCTCCAAATTTCTGGGATAGGATATTACAAATGGTTTTTTTGGGGGGGTGGGGGATGACCAAAGTTGTAACTGCATTATGTACAACCTCAGGGGCCAAATGCAAAAGAAGACACATCAAGGAGAATTCATAGAAGCGGCAGTCCAAAAGTCTTGGCCAGAAGCTTCATGCATACACGCATGTGAAACCCTGCTGGCTTTTTCATGTCCCCTTCTTTCTGTATTTTTTTTTTTTTAAGTGTTTGATCTTTTCCTTTACGTGCAAAGTCACCTTTCAAAGAGTTGGACAACTCGGAAATATGAACAAAATAAATAATTCTAAATGTTAAAAAGAAATCAGTGCTTCAAAAAATGGGTAGCTGGAGTTGTAGGGAAATTTTTTTAAAAAATGCAATTTCTTAAATTGGGTCTTAAAATAGCTAACACGCCTTAATGAGAACCCTCTATCTGTGACAAGAATGTCGTATCTGTGGGGGCACCGGGCTGGCTCGGTTGGAAGAGCATGCAACGCATGACCTCAGGGTCGTGGGTTCGAGCCCACATGGGGGGTGGAGATGACTAAACAAATAACAAAACTTAAAAAAAAAAAAAAAGATGTACTTGATCTCATCAGGAATTCTATCAATGAAACAGCTCAGATGGAATCATTGGTATTAATACCACTGTTGCCCCTTGCTTTGTGCTGGGGATAATTAGATTAGTAAAAGCTAACTCAGGAGCTCGTATCAAAACTGCTAGCCCGGAAGAAAGCTTGAACTCCACCCCAACAATCCACATTCACATGCCTCGTGTTGCATCGTACTTCACCCGCCCACCGAATGTCACACGGGTGGGCACATAAAATACTGGCCAGTCCCCAGTGATGTTTGCAAACAGTGCGGACGTGTATAAACGTGACGTTATGTGGGGGCTTCTCGTTGTGGGCACATTAAGAATGTATTTTAAATTTAAATAATTTTGAATGTCAGGCGGTACAAGCTTGTTCTTCGATCAGGGTCAAAAGTATTTTCATCGTGAAGGCTTTTCTCTTTTCTGTGACATAGAGAAGCATTATCGACTGACAAAGAAAGATAAATCAGGTCAAAACAGCAACGTGTTGCAAAAGGTTCGAATGTCCACTGCAGGACAAACGTGCTAATGCCTTCTAGAAGACCATCAGTCACTTCTTTTGGTGCTAAATCCATAGCATTCTAAAAATAAACTGTAAAGTAGGCTGTCCTATTGAGGCCAAAGTCTGTTCCCTTTAGAGCTGGGTATTCTGCCTGCTACCTGCCTCCGAGGGAAAGCCTGCACTCTCAAAGACAATGAAGACTTGACACAATTATGTCACAAGTGGGTGTCGAAAAATTATTTCTGTCTATTTCCCCATTCGAATTTTTTATTTAACATAATTGTCTTATTTATACATTATAAGCGCGCAATTAGGCTTGGAGTGCCCGTAATACGCCTGAATTCTCATCTCCAGGAGGCTGAGGCCCGCACCAAGACAATCAGTGTGGATTGCACCGGACAAGAGGCTAACTTTGTCCCGGGGAGGTTTTCCTGGTGTGGTAATGCGTGCATTTGCGGAGAGCTGGAGCTCCCCCGTTGCTCTTGCTGATTTCGCTGCACAGCTCTGATGGGGGCAGAGCCCGAAGCATTTGCATCCAACAGCCTCGGGCTGGAAGCAGGGATTTGATTTAACAACATGGAGAGGGGCTGGCAGATTGGAAAGCAAGTCTTCAAGTTTCTATGAATCCAGGCTGACCTCTTTTATTTTTTTTTTTAATTTTGTTTTAAATAAATTTTTGAGTTTGGACTGATTTTTAGATTGGCAGGAAATGTC
The DNA here is from genome assembly GCF_023065955.2 of Ursus arctos. Lineage (NCBI taxonomy): Eukaryota > Metazoa > Chordata > Mammalia > Carnivora > Ursidae > Ursus > Ursus arctos. Next base: position 27,653,511 of record NC_079874.1, on the reverse strand, counting down.
CAGTGAGAGTACAGAATTCCCATATGTAGCCGGTAGCCAGCTCCCTGCGGCGTGAATGTCCTGCATACCCAGGGTTCCGCGGTCAAAGCAAAGATGCAAACGTTGACGTCCCCTCGTTAATGAGAGTCCAGTTTTCTCAGATTCTCGCCACTTAAATAAAAAGGTGCAGGCACTTGTTCTAGACCAGGATGGTGCTGTTTTAGGTGCATTTTTAATAAATCCTCATCGTAATAGATGTGTACGTTGAACTTGAGGCTGGTGGGTCTAAATGAATTGTCTCGAGGTTGGGTGGCTTGCCCTTGGCTGACCTAGAATGGGAAATGAGGACCATCTGACCAGAAAACGGTACAAGCCTGATTTCTCTTCTATGTTGACATTTACCTTTATGAGCAAAATCGGTTTGCTGCTGAAACTACTGGTTTTTTTAATTGTCTTGTTTCGATTTAAGCCTAGTTGTACGTTCTATTTATTTATTTTTTAAAGTACTTTTTATTTTATTTATTTTTTTTTAAATTTTTTTAATGATTTTTTATTATATTATGTTAGTCACCATACACTACATCCCCGGTTTCCGATGTAAGGCTCGATGATTCATTAGTTGCGTATAACACCCAGTGCACCATGCAATACGAGCCCTCCTTACTACCCATCACCGGCCTATCCCATTCCCCCACCCCCCTCCCCTATGAAGTCCTCAGTTTGTTTCTCATAGTCCATAGTCTCTCATGTTTCATTCCCCCTTCTGATTACCCCCCCTTTCTTTATCCCTTTCTTCCCCTACCCATCATCCTAGTTCTTATGTTCCATAGATGAGAGAAATCATAAGATAATTGTCTTTCTCTGTTTGACTTATTTCACTTAGCATTATCTCCTCCAGTGCCGTCCATGTTGCAGCAAATGTTGAGAACTCGTTCTTTCTGATAGCTGAGTAATATTCCATTTGTACGTTCTATTTAAACTCTAGGCAAGCCATAACGTGCCTCACTACGGACACTCTCAAAATGGAACAAGTTGGATTTGAACAACGAAGAGCTTACAAGGGATGTTTTTTGTTCAAGTGAAGCAAGCATCCTTTCTAGGGAAACTTTAAGAGAAGCAAGAACACTCACTAGGTCAACGCAGAGAGACATTCAGAAATGACTAAACTCATCGAACAGTTTACACGATCTCTTTAGAATCTAAACGCTTTAGTGTAAAATAGACACCAACCCCAAGTAACTTTCGGCGGCCCTAAGGCAGGTGTTGGCGGTGTTTGGCGGCCGTATTATAACGAGTAACGGCAGGTTTCTTTGCGGAGTTTTATAAATCCGAAACACACCGGAAAAAAATGACATTTACGGATTACATATTGATAGAAAAAAGTGTCTATTTTATTGAACGGTATTTTGTAAGGTGATGGTTCCCCTGCATCATAATTCTGTGTTTGGAAGACGATACTGTTGACCTTAATCTGTCAGTATTCTTTTTCTCATAACCAAGGTGAGGACAGGCTTATCACAACAGAAATACGTAGCCCGCTCAACGTCACTGGACGGCATCGGCCTAAAGACCTACGGCTGAGGGTCAGTCTGTGGGTCACCTCCTAAAACTGACAGTGAATGAGCCATCAGATTTACCTTATGAAATGCCATCAACCCACTCTCTGTTTAAACTTTAAAAACCATCATTTTCACAGTATCAGTGTGATCTCTGACATAATAACGTTCCCTCTTTCGGGATTATATATTCAAAACATCATTTCCTGCTAAGATGTTATAAAATTGGCTCCTGCAATACTTTTTCCAACTACGTTGCTGGGTCGGCAAAGATACATTGTTAAAAGCACCAGAAACTCTCTCAAGATGGATGAAGGAAAACGGACCGTCGATGCATTTTGGGGAGTCACCGACCTCCTGCCTTGCCGTCCCCGAGACCGACGATGAATGATGGGTATTGGAGATTGCTTCACCCATTGCAAATGCTGAAACCAGCACAAGGACCCCCGATTTAAACTTTTTTGGCAATAACTTGATCTCTTGATACAATTTACTCAAGTGCCATCAATAAGATTGATGGCAGCATTTTACTTGTCACTTACTTGCTTTATAATCAGGTCCTGTGCCTTTGTTCCTCTAGTCTCTTTTTTCATTCATATTTACGGTGTCATTTCATCATGTAATAGTCCCTACAGGAACGTTGAATAGTATCTGAACCAAAGAACAAGCGCCTGTGTCAGGCGATTCAAATCTTTGTTTTTAGGTCATTTCTAGAAAGGCTGGGAGAACCACAATGAAAAATCTGCTTTGGCGATTTTCGACCCCCTTTCGCACATTTGTGGAAAGAAAGCGGATTGCTTTGCAACTCCTAGAGCGCGCCTAATGGCCAAATCCCTTGCAGAAGAAGAGCCTTTGCTGATAATCACGTCCCTCCCTACCTGGGGGAATCAGGGCAAGCTGATCTTCTCCGCAAAAAAACCCTTCCGAAATGCAGCCACAATTAATTATTCCTTGTTGTCAAAATGCACCTAAAATAACTCACGAGTCGTCAGCCTGCCACTGTGGAGAAGTGACATGTTTTGACAGCTACCTATTTGTTGATTTTGGAATTTACATTGCATTTGACAAGTGTACTTTAAGATATAAGTTCTGACTGTTCTTTCTTCTGACTATTTCAGTTTTCCGCACCAGTTAAGTTTCTGGTTAGGGTCATACATGCCAGATTCTGGTTTGGCCTCAAAAGGAAGTCTTCAGTCTCATACAGAATGCAACAGAGTGGTGGGTGGGCAAAGGCTGAGGGTCTGTACCCACTTTACTAAGTGGGAAAGCAGGTGACAACTGTTCAGCGCTCTCCCAGCATAGGGCGGCCATCTACAGATACGGGGACCTATGGGCACGACACATTGTGATCGTAGGCATTCGTTAGAATTGGGAAGAAGTGATTGTATCAGAAACAAGCCTGGATAATTCTAGTTGCAACAGACTTAGAAAATCTCTCTCTACCGTTCATGATGCAAGGTTCTCAGTGAAAACGAAAGTGTGCCATGTCATTACATTATAAATTTTAAAAATTGCAAGCATCTTTAAGAAGAGTGAGCCAGATTGTTCAAGTGTTTGATTTAAAAATAAGAGAAGAGTAGAAACAGAGAGGAGGAGAGAAGGGAGGAAAAGAGAAGAGAGGCTGGTTCTCTGTGATGCCCAACAGGTGGCATCCTTCTTACCTGGGGAGCAGGGGAGCAGAGTGAGAGAGGCTCAGTCGGAGGTGTGATGGCTGCAGATATCCTTCCATGGTGTAGCAAGAAGTATAGGGAAGAGGCAAGTCCCTGAAAATACACCTGTAGAGAAAATAGGAAAATACATTTGGCGTTAAGACTGTATTGGATATTTGATGTACACATACTAGGATGACACGTGTTTTTTTTAGAAGTTTTGACCTTTCCATGCATACTCGTGGATGGTGTGATGGAAAATGGAGAGGATGTCATGCTCTCCTATACACCTAATCTTGGTCTATTTTCATTAATCGGTAGGACATGGTTTTCACTCATCAATGTACGAAAAATGATAAACCTAGGGTATTGATATAGACACAAATTATGCTTTACAATTGTATGAAGTCATATTATCTATCGTCATGGTGATAGAATTCATTGATCACATGTCCTGCTCTTTGTGTATTTAATACACGCTTGAGAAAACCATTCATCATCAAAGGCAATGCACGTAATTTTATTTTTAAAGATTTATTTATTTATTTGAGAGAGAGAGCAAGAGCACAAGGGGCCGAGAGAGAATGTCCAGCAGGCTCCCCACTGCGTATGGAGGCCAAAGTGGGGCTCGATCCCAGGACCCCGAGATCAGACCCGAACCAAAACCAAGAGTCTGACCCTTAACACGCTGGACCACCCAGGTGCCCCTCAATGCACATAATTTTAATTGGCACCCCCCCCAGATGCTTCAGGTACAAACGATAAGTCAGACACGATAAGAATTCCTTTGAAGTAACTTCCTTACTAGTGTTCATTTTAATTCCTAGTTAATATTTCTGGCAACTGTTGTCTCAGTTGACAATAACGGGAAAGCTATGTGTTTCTCATCTTTTTTGAAAGCAGGGGTGACCATTAGATGCTCGATAAATCACAGCTCAGCAAACACACTTGATCAAAAAAAAAAAAAAAAAAGACATTCTATCAGCCAGGTTTTAATAAACACCTACTACATGGTCCTGCGTTAGAGCCGTAAAGAAAAGAGAGTGCATTCGTAGACATGTTTCTCTTGGTGGCACTGGGACGGGTAATCAATGATAAAGAACCCAGTAGGACAGTTGGGAAATGCAAGGGTGTGCTGGCTTGCTAATGTAGATGCAATGAGATTAGGGTACTCTAAGTCATCCGTCACTTATGTCCTATTCTTCTTGGGAAGAATTTGTGCGTGGACACAAACGTAAAACCCCAGAAATCCATCTAGACTTGGAATCTCTTGTTTTGCCCTTTCATGTTCTGCCCAAATCCCATCCCTGGATGTGGAGAAATTTGAAAGCCGGTGGGCGTAAGTAACAGAAACTGACATGAGAGCAGGGGCCCAAGCATCTCTCAAGCTGGTGTTAAATAGAGGTGAGAGGAGTGGACTCGCATAGACGTGATGTTCCGGAAAAAAAGATGTGAAACAGGAAATGATATTGATTCAGGAACGTAAGGCAAGGCTCAGGCTTTCCTTACGATAAAAAAACAATGCAAGTTTTAAGTTACTTCGGATAAATATTGTGTAGCCAGAGTTCCTTTTAAGGAGGAAAACGGAGCGAGTTCTTCAGCTGTTTGGACTTTGATCGCCTCTACAGTGATGCCGCGATCATTTTTTTCTTTGATCTGTGACTGTGTTTGCTGGTGCTGGTTCTGTGGAGGCCACAACTTGACTCAACAGTGTGTGATTTTGGTGCTTTCTCAAAGCTTTTTCTGTCCCCAGGGGCACCCATGGTGAGACTAGAGTAATCCATTCACATGCAAATTGTTTCACTCCCGCAGGGGGGATAAAATAGGTTTTCGTCTAGAAAGGAAAAAAGAGCAACATGCACATTGCAATTGGGTTTAACTACTTAAAACTAGCCTGTTAAATCTTAGGTCACACATTGAAAGATGGGTCGACTTCTTGACGAGACACAAGAGGGGAGGGGCCGATGGGATTGACTGTCCCATCACAAATGAAATGGAAAATATGGGACTATAACAACTATTACCTAATGATGTCTTTTGGTGGTGCTGGTTAATTTGAGAAATACGGGGAACATTCTGGAAACAGCCAGTTATTAATTATGCTCGCGAAGGATGAGGAGATTTGTAATCTTTCTCTCTTACCCAAATCAAAAACAGGTTCAGCCAGAAGGATGGATAGAAAGTACTTCCGGCTCACCCTCATGGGTGTAATAACCATGTTTTGTGGGTTACAGTAGGAACCCTATTCCACACCACAGACACCAACATCTTTCTGTGGGACAAAAGTTCAAAATCACTAGCCATCAGGGAAATTCAAATCAAAACCACACTGAGATACCACCTTACACCAGTTAGAATGGCAAAAATTGACAAGGCAGGAAACAGCAATTGCTGGAGAGGATGTGGAGAAAGGGGATCCCTCCTACATTGTTGGTGGGAATGCAAGTTGGTACAGCCACTCTGGAAAACAGTGTGGAGGTCCCTCAAAAAGTTAAAAATTGAGCTACACTATGACCCAGCCATTGCACTACTGGGTGTTTACCCCAAAGATACAGACGTAGTGAAGAGAAGGGCCATATGCACCCCAATGTCCATAGCAGCATTGTCCACAATAGCTAAATCGTGGAAGGAGCCAAGGTGCCCTTCAACAGATGACTGGATTAAGAAGATGCGGTCCATATATACAATGGAATATTACTCAGCCATCAAAAAGAACGATTACTCAACATTTGCAGCAACATGGATGGGACTGGAGGAGATAATGCTAAACGAATTAAGCAGAGAAAGACAATTATCATATGGTTTCACTCATTTATGGAACATAAGAAATAGCAGGAAGATCAGTAGGGGAAAAAAAGGATAAAGAAAGGGGGGGTAAACAGAAGGGGGAATGAACCTTGAGAGACTATGGACTCTGGGAAACAAACTGAGGGCTTCAGAGGAGAGGGGGTGGGGGAATGGGATAGGCTGGTGATGGGTAGTAAGGAGGGCACATATTGCATGGTGCACTGGGTGTTATACGCAACTAATGAATCATCGAACTTTACATCAGAAACCAGGGATGTACTGTATGCTGACTAACATAATATAATAAAAAAAATATTCTTATAAAAAAAATAAAGCTTGAACTGTTGAACCAAAAAAATAAATTAAATACTACCATTTTAACATACAAAAAAAAAAAAAAAAGTTCTGGGTCCATCAATTGAAGACCACTGTCCAATCGCATGAGCGTAAAGGGGCTGCCTTTGCATACTTGCAGGTATAACATAGCCAAAGCCACTCAAGTGCTTTAAGGGTCCCCAGAGACACAAATATTTGTGTTGAAAATTATTTCCCACTAAGCCTGTCTGTCTCCCCGAATACCGTGGACCTGATTTTGCAGGTACTGCAACATGACAAGGTAATGACCTTCCAGAAAGAATCCAGTCATATTGAAACTTGAAAGATAGTGTTTTATAAACCTGTTTTTAAAACAAGCCATGTGTCTCTTTAGATACTCATGGCATGGTATACTATTGTCTTTGTGATATATCCAAAATAAAGTAAAAGTTATTTCTAAGCTGGTTGGAGGTATATATATATATATATATAGAGAGAGAGAGAGAGAGAGAGAGATTTCTAAACCATACAGACACATACATACGTATACATATAGAGTATGGGTGTGTATATATGTACTTGAGAAATTATACCTACCTATTGATATGTACATATAGAGTTATGGATAGGATACTCATATTATATATGACTCATGTTGCATTATTAAGGTTCCCAGTTTTAACCCAAAAGTGAGTTTATTGCTTTAAGGAATATTTATTATATATAATATAATAATATTTTACAATGTATTTATATATCAAGACTAGACACACATTCACACACATAGAAAACACATATGCAATATATATGTAATATATTTGTAATAAATGTGTAGAAGAGAAATTAAGGATCCCCATATACACATATGTTAGAATATATAATACAAGGTATACATGCAGAATTGAAGGCATGATTTTCTCCATTTGTAGTGGAAGAAGTTGAAATGTAGCTCTTTAAACGTGTTATGAGTTCTTACAAAAGCTGTAAAGAATATGGCCAAAACTTGCTTCCGGACACCAAAAACTACTATCTGTTCAATAAAGCACTTTCTGCCCCCCCAAACCCCACATATATTTCAAGCACTTTTACTTTTTAAGTTGTACCCTAGGAAATTCTAAGTCTCTTGTCATAGTAATAAATAGCATCCCTCTTCGGGATGTCAGAAAAGGCAAGCAGATCTAGAAAGAGAGTTATAGAGCGCTCCAACGAAAAGAACCATTGTTAATCCCACACTGCATACTAAAACGGGAACCCCCTTGGATTGTATAATATAAAAATAATCCTGGGGCACCTGGGTGGCTCCGTCGGTTGAGCATCTGACTCTTGATTTTGGCTCAGGTCATGATCTCGGGGTTGTGAGATTGAGCCCCGCAGTGGGCTCCATGTTCAGTCCCTCTGCCCATGCCCCCACTCGTGTACTCTCTCTCTCTACGGTAAATCAGTCGTTAAAAACCATAATAATTTTGTGCTGCCCTAAGTATTCAGCTTTCTTGTCTACCTCCTATGGTCCCGCTGATAATCTCCCACTCCATTTCAGGCTGCATTAGGTAACAGGACACTAAAGTATCAGTGGAGAGCAAGCAAGTACATTTACAGCTATCTGTGTGAACAGAAACAAATATATAAACCCTTTATCCATAGCCTGTCCATAATCTGGAGAGGTTAGATCTGTTGGTATTGCTGCTTTGGCTTCCCAAGAAATTTAAGAGCCAGCACCATGGGCTACGAATCACAAGGCTTAGCAGTGGCTTTGAAAATGTGTGTTAGCTGTGTTGTCTCGAAGCAACGGGAAGGCAGGCAGATGGGTGGCGGAAATGCATACCCTCAAATTCTAAATCTAGTCAGGGTGTATGTTCTACGAGTGAGTACAAATCAAACATAGTTTGGAGAAAGAGGCTACCACTCAGTGTCTGGGAAAAAAAAATACCCCCAAACACTCAGAACTGTGCTTATAGGTTCATGTGTCTATGAAGCAAGCCAACTGACCAATATCTGGGAACACTGAAGGTCACTTCCGGCAAACTTTCGAAATGGAATTTTTATGGGGTGATTGATGTTAATGTGGAAATATGGTTTCTGGTGTGGGGTTGGTCAATGACAGGCTTGCTTCCCAAGGCACGGGGCTCCATGATTGGGTAGGTTTCAGGAGCACTGTTCCTATAAGAACTAGGAAGATCGGTAGGAGAAGAAAGGGATAAAGAAAGGGGGGGTAAAGAGAAGGGGGAATGAAGCATGAGAGACTATGGACTCTGGGAAACAAACTGAGGGCTTCAGAGGGGAGGGGGGTGAGGGAATGGGATAGACTGGTGATGGGTAGTAAGGAGGGCACGTATTGCATGGTGCACTGGGTGTTATACGCAACTAATGAATCATCGAACTTTACATCAGAAACCAGGGATGTACTGTATGGTGACTAACATAATATAATAAAAAATATTATAATAATAATAAAAAAAAAAGGAGCACTGTTTCTGATGCGATGCTGACATTGACAGACTGGGGCTCTTTGAAACCAGTTCTGGTGTTTCATGTGGCTGGGGGCAAGGAAGGATCAGTGTCCCCCCGCTGCTGAATTTGGAGCACAAGATCTTTATATTCTCATAAATTTCCAATGCGCGACCACGTATATTCTCTTACCTCGATCCATTTTACCTGCCAATCTTCTGGTTCACATGTTCGTAATCTTAAACTGTCTGCCTATTCTGTTTGACCTACACAGCTTCATCTAAGCTGTATGGTTCTGCTCTTTCAAATTTTCTCAAAGTACGCCTTCTTGTGAATATCAACGTTTACACAAGAATTTCAGCGGTCCTATGGTCCTCTGCATAAAATTCAAAATGTAATAGGCACACGGCCATCTACAAAAAGACAAAAGACACAAAAACCCCGCAGAGCTCTAGTAACTGAGAAATGATGCTGTTACCACTCCTTACATGTGTGGAGAGCCAATCACCCCACTCTCTAGAAAATGTTTTGCTTGTAATTTGAAGATTGTTTCTAGGCTATGGTATTGCTAAGATATGAACTTTAATGAGACTTTCTATGTCCCCCAAAACCACATTCATCGATCTCTTTTCTGACTCCAGTTCTTATGGTGAATGTGGATGAAATTACTGTGTGGGAACAAAACTTCTAAACAGGGAAGGGAAACAAAAGTATTTCAAAAACCTCCTTTCATTAGGAAGACCACAGATTCATGTTGTTCATCTTTCTCATCCATATTTATTCAAGAGAAGCTTGTGGTTTTCCATTTAGAAACAATAAACAAAACCTCCCTTCCACCACAGAGTCCACAGAGCAGAGACTGCTAGACTGTCCTCAATACCCACGTTAGTCTTCCTCTTCAATTAATGAACTGAATTCTTTGTCCGGCCTTGGACAATAAAAGCATAGCCTATGTTTCTCAGCACGACCTGGGATTGGGGGTGGCTGTGAGACCACATTCAGGACAACACAACGCAAGGGTGAGTTCTCTCAGCGATATCCAGGAAACATCCTGACAGCAGGAATTCTTGAGGTTTTTTTTTGCCGGACAAAGAATTCAGTTCGTTAATTGAAGAGGAAGACTAACATGGGTATTGAGGACAGTCTAGCAGTCTCTGCTCTGTGGGCTCTTTGGTGGAAGGGAGGTTTTGTTTATTGTTTCTAAATGGAAAACCACAAGCCCATTGCAGGGATCACGCCCTGGGCCAAAGGCAGATGCTCAACGACTGAGCCCCCCAGGCGCCCCAATAGAGACTATATTTACTAGATTTGGTAAATGACAATAATTTAGGAATTTAAAAAAACCCTAGACGTGGATTGCTTAGAATTCAGACTGGTAGTGATCTATCTTAAATCATGAAAACACACTGGAGATGGAAGAAGGCAGAGGAATCTTTGCTGATGCCATCAACGACTATGTAGTCCCAGAGAAAATATCTCCAACTGCTTAATGGTGATAGACACTATTCTCTTAGGTCCAAGGCACTGAATAAGTGGCATTTTTTGGTTTTTCACTACCCGTCTGAAATCTAAGCAGTCCAAATCTAGGGTGTTTTTTTTAATTCCTAAATTATTGTCATTTACCAAATCTAGTTGTAAATATAGTCTCTATCTTACAGTGGTAAAAGGAATTCTCCTGTGTACTGCTGACTCTTGAACAATGACAGCAGTAGGGCCACTGACCCCCTGCGCAGTCAAAACCCCATGTATAAATTTGACACCATCACAACTTAACTAGTAATAGCCTACTGTTGACCAGAAGCCTTACCAATAACAGTCAACATGTATCGTGCATACTATATGTAGAGTATACTATATATATATATTTTTTAAGATTTTATTTATTTATTTGACACAGAGAGCAAGCACAAGCAGGGAGAGTGGCAGGCAGAGGGAGAAGGAGGAGCAGACTCCCTGCTGAGCAAGAGCCCGATACGGGGCTCTATCCCAGAACTCTGAGATCATGACCCCAGCCGAAGGCAGACGCTTCACCGACTGAGCCACCCAGGGACCCCTAGAGTATACTATATTCTTACAATAAAGTAAGCTGGAGAAAAGAAGATGTTATAAAGAAAATCATAAGGAGGAGAAAAGACATTTGCAGTACTGTACTGTATTTATAGAAAAAATATCCACATATAAATGGACCCACGCAGTTCAGATCCATGTTGTTCAAGGGTCAACTGTATTTCTCTTCTAAAGTAATTTATTATCGCCTATGTTTCTATGGTTACACTTGAATAAAAGTGTTCTGACAATAAGAATCGCACTCTTCAACATGCATGTGATAGCCACATTGCATGATATAATGAACATAATGCATATTTATGTAAAGAGAATCATCCCTAAAATTTTGGGAATCTGAATGTTCCATTGTGGGAGATCTATTTTAGAAACTGACTGCAGTTCAGACATATTCTATTTTCAGAAACAAAATTCAAATTGTACACTTTATAACTTCTCGCTTCTGTAATTGATATTGGCAATGTCAACTCTTCAAATATTGGTGTAGGACAGGTAGGTAAATGTTTGGAATTTCATGCCAGGGTAGTATCAGGTATGCGGAATGAGATTTTTTTTTTTTTTAATAAAAATGTGCTTTGGATGCAATGCTGGTCTAGAATAGATAAAAAGATGTTTTTCTTATACATGCAACAGGGTTGCTTTGTCTGCTTAAACTATTTCAGTAAGCAGTATAACTGGATTGCCTTTACACATCAGGTCTGAAGGATGACAAGGATTTGAAGTTGTTCAACAGACTAAAAGAAGCTCAAAATGTTTCTCAGAGGCCAGTAGGTGGACACACACAGGATGCCCAACTTTATAAAGGTTCAGCCAGGGGTGAGAAGGCGGTAGCAATGGGATGTAGTGGTACAGAGCCTCTGTGTGGCTTCAGAGAGAAGATGGCACATGATCACGTATGGAAGAATGAGTCCACGTTTGCGTGGCATTGAACTTGCTCAGCCAATCCTTTTTTCTTTCAAATGCAACGTGCTCTCCTCCAACTCCTGGCTGAGTCCAACTCAGTCATTCTTATTGCTACCTTTGCACCATGTTCATGGAGGATAAGGGATGGACCTCCCCAGGAAAGGGAAGAGAATGAAAAGATATGCCAAAGAAGGACATATGTGTGTGTCCCAAAGTGGGTGCTGAATGCATATTCATGACATGATGGAATATGTTAATGCATTGCTTGTGCAGTTAGTTAGTGGCAAATATTCTACTGTTGCCCAGCATGGGCTACTTTGAGGCATTACAGGGGGACCGAATATGCTTGCTTTTGCAGATACCTCATTAAGCATAGCAAATCGAAAACTGTTATTTCCCATAAACCCACTAAAAAGACAAAAAAAATGTGTAAGTAAGAGGCAAAATTTTTCAAGACAGAAATAGGAGAGCAGATGACCACATGTTCAAGATTTCAACAAAGTAACACAAGCTGGGAAGCAGATGGATGAATCCCAATGTATCCAGATCAGAGAAATTTGGAACATGTCATCCTCAGGGGAGTAAAACCAGGAAATAGGACAACTCTTGGCTCCACATGCCAGAAATACTTGGGAACTGGTGGTACAAGCAGCCTCTGGTGGTGGGGTCCCAGGTGGGGATAAAGGAGGACTTTCCTGAAAAAGGAAATCCCCCAGCCCCAGCTCATCCCACGTGGCTAAAGAATCGCCTCCCATGGGACCTGGGAGTGGACCCCCTGGAAATCCTGTCTCTGTCGAAGGGCTCCATCCTTCCAGACACCAGCTACAGCTAGTGGACAGTGTGGCGTCGTATGGAAAATGGGAGCATTAAAGCAACGTCTACACACTGAGTGTTGAGAAGCACAGCCCACTTTCCATGCTGGATTCCAAAGTTGCTAAGAGCAGGGGTTAACATATTTCTCTCTAGGAAAACTGAGAAGTGCAGAGAAAACAGAAACAGATACGGATATTTACATGTCCCCATTGAAAACCCTTGGCCCCAATTTAAGCGTAAGTCCCATGAGTTGGCAACATCTCTCCAATCACATGCAGCTTCCAGTCTGCTTTAGTGCAAGTGAGGCTCGCCCAGCATTCGACACGGTAGCCTATCCAACATGAAACTGAGAGACGAAGCGACTGCTAGAACAGTGGTTCTCAAAGTGTGCTCCGAGAGTACCTGGGGTTCCACAGAATCAACAACTCTTTTCATAAAAATAATGGGACTTGACTTACTGTTTGCATCTTTTTTTTAACTTTTTTTTTTTTTTTTTTGAAGAGTGTCCTGTGATGTTTACCACAAGTTGTATAGCTTTAGCTACCACAACGGGCAAACTGCAAAACCAAATATAAGGCCCCAGCTATGTTTCAGTAAGCTAGACATTGAGGAGAGCTGCAAGAATGTAAAACATTGCCTTCATTACATATTTTTTGAAAGCATAGTCATTTCTAAAAACTATTCCATTTTTAAATATCATTTTATTTTTTAGGTAGGCTCCGTGCCCAGTATGACCCAAATGTGGGGCTTGAACTTATGACCCTGAGATCAACACCCGAGCTGAGATCAAGAGTCAGATGCCTGGGGCGCCTGGGTGGCTCAGTCGTTAAGCGTCTGCCTTTGGCTCAGGGTGTGATCCCAGCGTTCTGGGATCGAGCCCCACATCAGGCTCCTCCGCTGTGGGCCTACTTCTTCCTCTCCCACTACCCCTGCTTGTGTTCCCTCTCTCGCTGGCTGTCTCTGTCAAATAAATAAATAAAATCTTAAAAAAAAAAAAAAAAAGATGCCTAACCAACTGAGCCACCCAGGTGCCCTCCAAATTATTCCATTTTTAAAAACAGATACTACATTTATTTCTGTGACTTAAAACTGAACAAAGAAAGAAAGCTTTTTTTAAAGTCTTAGTTGTAATTTCTAATGGGGAAACTACTGATAGCTACAGCTCACTTGTAAAACATATCAGCATGGTGGACAGCATCACACACATGCATCAGAAAGGTGGGGAGTGGTCTTGTAGGTGGTTCTTTTCATTTACCTAGTCTTGCTGTTTACATCCTTTCACCTTATACAGACACAAAGCTCTTCTCACCTGGTAGGAATGTGCTGGAGAAGGCTATCCTTACTTTAAATTTAGTAATTTCCATTATACACACAGAGACACCTATGTATATACCATATATATGTAATATATGTATAGGCATACATATATATCCATGGAGAGAGACAAATAGATTGATGATAGACACATAGGAAGGTAGATAGGTAGAGATAGATAAATAGATAGATGGATAGCTATGATAGATGGATAGGTACGTAGACCTGTAGGTAAGCAGATATGGTGGATTGAATAGATAGGTAGGTAGATGATAGAAAAACAGATAATGGACATAATATCCATCAGATCCTGTTTCCTCCTCAAAAACATCTAGATAATTAATACAAATGGATGTATTATAATAACAGCATGCTTTACAGCCGTTTTCCCCCGAAAAGTCTCCTGTATTACCTCATTAGGTCCATTTGCTAATTTCTCCTTCACTGGCCATTTGGCGACTGTTGGGTCTCATCTCCGAAATGTGCAAGAACAATGGTGAGCACATAAATTAGGCCAGCGTCTCTGTGTCTGAAAGCAGAGTGTGGGAGGTGTGTTGACTGGTTCAGAAGAGATGGATGGTAGTTCTTCCTGTTATGAAGAGTTTCCACCATGTAATAACTCATCCGAACCTTTGTTTTCAAGTAATCTTTTCCCCAGTGTTGTTATGATGTTTCCAAACCCAACCCTTGGAATCAAAGCAGGAGTGTCGTCCTCTCTTAGGGTACCTCTCTCCCTAGCTCCCTAGATTGAGAGCAGGAAGCAAACACGTTTCCCCGTTAGAAAGCACAATGCAGCTTGGAATGCAGAATGGAATCGATTCCAAGACTAAGAAATTACTGCTCACACCCAAAGGCACAAAGTCATTATTTTCCAAAGAGTGTGCCTGGTAATCCATGACCGCCAGGTGCACGGTGTGTCAGCAAGAGGGGCACCGAAGAATGAATATCAAACAACCCTTCTTTGTACCTATTACACCCTGCCCCTGTCCGACGCCAGACAATGCCACGCTCTGCAAATATCACAGGAACTCTCTTAAAAACCAGACCCAGCCGCACTTGTATCTATTCTCATTCAGCCCTTTATTGCCTCACCCACCCACTATGGTTTCGTCTGTCTGTGTTCAGGTTGATTGCAAAGCTGGGAACTACTGTTAGGAATCAGGATCTGAGAAACTGCACGAAAGAGACAAAGGAAAAATAAGGTGGAGTTGACAGGAAGGTACTCGTGAGCAGAGACCCTGACATCATGTTGTCCCCTCCGCGTACGCATGGCTGAGATTCTCATGGCTCACTTCTCTTTCCAGGTCCCTAATGGCTAATGCAGGCTCCTTGAGGACCTGGTTCTTTACAGTCACATGGTGCCACCAGATTACCTTTATGGCTGCTGCACCCTATCCAGATGGTCCTGTTCTCACCCATACCTGTTTCCAAAGGATTGCTGCACACAGGCGTGTGCTTGCAAGATTTCCTCCCTTCACCTACACCCAATGACTGACTGGTGAAAGCCGTAAAAAGTTAGACCTCTCGCTTCAAGCAGAACAAACTCTGAGCTCCAGTCCACACTCCTGAGCTCCCCGTGGGGCCGGGCTGAGATGCCCTGGCCTCCGTCCTGCCCATTCTGCTCCCATCCCTCCCTGACAAGATTCTGCAGAGACCGCAGCCTCTGCAAATCTTGGGCTCTGTTCAGCATCTGCTTCTAGAAGAACCGACCAGTAATTCAACAGGAGGACGATATCCGGCGGCTGCTCCAACAGCTCCCAGGGTGACCTGGAAGAGCTAGCCATTGCCTCTGTGTTCCCTCCAGCTTGGTGGGGCCGTCAGTGCAGAAAGCCAGGGAATCCAGCAGAAATGCTGTGCTGCTCTGGCTTCTGCGGGTGCGTCTCCTGTGGGACGTGGACTTCTCTGGACGCCCTGCAGCCAGGCACGCGCCTCTGAATGAGCTCCGTGGAGACAAAGCCAGAAGTGACGCTGCAATGGGGTCATGCCCAGCCCTGTTCTCCCTATGACTCTCCAGCTCTCCACTCTCCCACAGAAAGGGAAAGGAGTCTGTCTCCAATTCTGCTACACAGATCTGAAAATACTCTTGCTCTTGGAAGCAGTGGCCAGGTTCTCCCATCCTTTATACTCAGGAGCTGGTCAACGTGCCAGGTGGGACAGATGGCTGTTTGGCCAGCTCGCTGCTGGTACAATGTGGATACTTGGGTGAGTCCTTTCTCAAGAGCTCTAGCACTCTGATTCACAGTCATCCCAACTGGGACTCCACTTTAGTGAGAGATTTCTAAAGATAGCAAGTCCTTGTGGCTAAGCCAAAAACAATCGGGCTTCTTATGAGAACCAGGGAGCAGCAAGTAGAATCTCCAGGAGAAAATAATACTGAAGAACTCATCAGCCAGTGGCTGCCACTGCATAAGACATGGCCCTACACATTCTTTCTATAGCATGAGGGAGGGTGACGGAGTCCAGCAGACACAGTCTTCTCCACCCGCCCCTTAGACATGCCAAGAAAGCATGAGGTCCTAGGGTCAGCCAGCTTTCTAGGCAAGCTGGGACCTCTCTTCTGTCTCTTCTGCACTTGAGGGGCAAATAGCAAACATGCATTTAAACCCATATGCATACTCGTCATTTAAGATGCCATCTAATAAGACATTCAAAAATATAGATAATAGAGACAGCATCTTAAAATATTTTATAAGGCACAGCAATCCTAAGACAGTTTAGTAGGACATACAGGGGAATATTAGGAGAGAGAGCACGCTGAATCAAAGTCAACAGACAACGTAAGACAGGCGACAGGTATCAGTATCGGAGCGACAGGGTCATTGTCTGCAAATGTTCACAAGTGTTTTAAGATAGATGCACGTCAACTCTTGACACAAAATAAGGATGCATATTCTTGAAATCGAGTCAAAACTAGGATCAATTCTCATGAAGAAACAAGGTAATTCAATGACGAATATCTGAACTATGGAGCTACCACACATGAACCGGTTCCTGAGGGCCATTCCTCAGAACGTTCTCCACATCACCTGAAGTCACGACTACAAAACACGGGTCACGAACGAAATGGTTCAGAAGCGGGGCTCCTACGGAATATGCTTCCCTAGAGATAATTCTTTCCAGGTTCCCTTTTAGAATGTTGGGAGCCAAGAAGCATGTAAATGCACACATATCACACACACATACACACACTCTACATACACACATTACATACAGGTGACACCTCTATACACATTACACGCATATTACACACGGTATATACACACTACACACACATCACACACATTTGGAAATCTGCAGTTGTGCCTTTGGGAAGGTACAGGTGGACACCTCTGCTTGGGCATCAATGCTCCTGGACAACGAGCAGGTAGTGCGGCCTCAGAGAGAACTCTGGGCATTTGTGATAAATCATGCATGACAGTGCACGTGAGGTCTCAGTCCTTGGCAGAACCTCCAATGCAACCAGGTTATGTTTTAGGGAAGCTGTAGCATTGCCCCTCCTCCAGGAAAAACGAAGATGTTCATCCATTTCGGAGAGCTGCTAGTTTCCTCGAGGATACACGGGCACCCTACTCTTCACTTAAATGAGGGAATGATTCCATTGGATGCGCGGCATTGCGTCTCTGTGCCAGGGCAGTGATGCAGGGCTCGTGTCTCTCCCACACATTAGCCACGGGCTGTGGACGTACAGGGTTTCTAAGCCTGACACAGGACTCAAAGGTTATAAACAAAAAGTTTCATAGACGTGGCACCACAGAAACATCCATTTCTAGGATCTGGCATAGCATGTGATGAAATGTCATGAAAAAAGATATAAACACTTGAAAGATGCTATCAACAGAACACGTATATATATCAAAACAGTATCAGTTTTGGGGGTAGCTCTACTTACTTTACAAAACAAACGTAGTCATTGTTACAAGCAAATGAAGAGTAAATGCCCATGTCCCTGCATAGGTAATAAACAATTTATATTTTCTTTTTCTTATTTTGTCAATATGATAAAATCATGTCTGTATTTGCTGCTTTTTTTTTTATTACTAGTCTGACTAGCCATTTGTCTATGTTCACTGACCATTTAATTCTTCTCTGTGAGTACTTTTTGTATTTTAAAATTATTCTTGTGGTCCATTTATCTTATTAGTATATATTTTTCTAACTTATTTGAAGCACTCGTTTAAAGAAAATACTAAAATGGGCTCGTTGCTCCTTCTGTGTGTTGACGTGATAAAAGAGAGGCAATTACCATTTCCGTCTTGTTTCTTTGTTTACGGTTTCTGGCTTTTACAGAGTCAATATGGTCCTTGAGATCATGAATTTTGACATCTAATAGCCCGATTTTATGATTCTCTGCAGTCATGTAAAGCTTAGGCAGGCTATTCCACTCCCAAATCTATAAAAATATTATTCCACTTTTCTCCTCATGATATTTGTTGTTTTTGTTTTTGGGGTGGTGGTGGTGTGTTTTTAAGACTTACAATCCGCTTTGTGCAGGTGGAGATCTATCTGCATGCTACTCCCCAGTCCCACTAGACAGCCAAAGGTCCTACCACTGTTTACGGAAATGGCTCACTGATTGCATCTGACCTTCTGCTGTATGATAAATGCCTTCTACTCACGGATCTGCCTCTAGACCTTACATTTTGTTCTTTAATGCTGTATTTCTCTCTCTGCTCTACTTACCCAGTATTTCTATTACAGTTGGTAGAGAAGGCTCCATTAATATCTGAGGGAGAAATATTTCTGCCTTACACTTCTGTCTCAAATATTTTTTTCCTAATTATCATAGCCTATTTCTCAACCCCAAAAGGTGAGACTCAGTTTGGTGAGTTATGCCAAACCTCCCTTCCATTAGTTTGAACCACATCACATTTATGGATTAATTTAAGATGGATGGGTATCTTAAGCTTAGCATTTCAGAGTCATAAGAAAAAAATAAAAAGAAGCAGTGGTTTAAAATAATAAATATCCCAAAAGAATTTGGTAAGAGCACACTGTTTACACTTCCAATACAAGATCCTCTGGACTGCGGTCTTTTCCTGAATTATGTTTAAGCCATGGAGGACGTAGGACATCCTGATGATGCATGGTCTCATGAGGGAAGCCCAATTTTGCATGGGCTGCTTTATATCAGACCTAAACCGGTAAGATTTAGTAACTGATCTTGCAAGGAAAGAACATTATGCATTAATTGACTTCTGCAGGCTTTTCATCTCTGTGTCTCCGTTGCAAACAGCTGCGGTAGCAGGTGGCGTACTAGAATGTGTACAATGGTGGAGACTATGAACTCAAATTTTTTCCTAAATAAAACAAGTAACAGTAGATACCACAGATCCTAGCTACCATGGTCTAGAGACACCACTTAAAATTATGAAAAAGGCATGCTATAATTTAATTCTTTGGCTCTCTACAGCCGATTTTGCCTTATTATCAACATAAGATTCAAAATTAATCAGTATGGTTTTCTCTCCAGCACACGTAAACAAAACTGATGGACGTGTATATGGAAGCACCAATGATTTCCACACGCATGTGGCTGAGAACGAGGTCTCGATGACTTTGTGTTGTTTTCCCTAATCTACTGAACTTTTATTCTCACTGGAAACAAAGAAATGGTGGGTAAAAACTTAAATAAAACTAACACATTTAGGCAAGTGCGTGGTTTTCATCTAAAGCAAGGGCTCCATCAACTTCCAGAACATTGCTTGATTTGGTGAGTTTTGACAGGTCATTGTCTCTTTATCCTACATAAAAATATTTCTCTAAAGTCAACGCACATGAGAAGAAAGAAAGCTCACAATGACATTGCCAATCTTCCAAAATGAATATTTCGCTTTGAGTATTAATAATAGTGTCACGTTGTTAAGCCCCATTTTGGCAAAGGGATGGTGAATGAGTATTTTATGTTTGCTTTCTGGGGCCACAGCATGTTTTTTCTAGACGTCCATTAAACAATGCCACAAAGTAGGGATCTCCATGTGTGGGAAATTTGAAAATATATTGCAACAAAATTTATGCAAAGGCTACTTCCTCATAAATTCTAAAGAGTCTGAAGTAATGGAAGAACATATATTTCTGTGTTCAGATCGCCAAGGTCGGTGATTCGAAAGACTATGTGGCTGGTCTGTTCTAGAGTATTCTATGATCTCCAAGGACACGCATATCATGTCTTCCATATCATCAGGTCACTCACATACTTCTCATCCACATAGTTCCATTCTGTGCTGTCAGCTCAAATAAAAACACACAGCCACCAATGGCAACGATGGGTCTGTTCTGTCCATTGCCAAGGTGGCAATGATGCCATATCCACATGCTTACATAGCATCCCCAGAAATCTCTTTCTCTTTCTCTCTCTGTTCAACCATTCCCATGTCACCCTGTCAATCGACACCCATTGTGCCTGGTTACTGGGACTTTCCCCAGCCCCTCTTCTGCATCTTCTCCTTGGCTATGAGCTGTCTGACCTTCTTCCACCTCCTTTGCTGTGTCAGCAATGTGATTGTGTTGTGAACACAGATTTATAAAGATAAATATAAATTTATAAATGTATAAACATAAAGCTGAAGTTAGCTTAAAGGGAAGGGCATGGAACATATGAAACTCCCATAATGCAAATATGTAGGCAATTGGAAACGAAGAAATACTAAAACCGTTTATGTCACTGGGAAAAGAAGACATTCATTTTTCATCAAAAATGTGCAGAATAGGTCTTCTTCCTTTCCCTTCCTGCATGTATTTCACAAGCAAAGATACTCCTGAAGCTGAGATTATTATCTTTGATTTTAGTTTTATTTTTTTGTTTTGTTTTGGAGGGAGGAGGAAGATCTCAGGCAAGAAACTCTATAAATGGGCTTAAATATAATTGCATGCCATTTTAATTGAAGCTTTCATAATCACTACAATAAAATTACTACTTTACCAAATGTAAACTATATATTCCAGTAACTATCAATCACACTGACAACCTTCGGATTAAATGCAAGAATTTATCTATTTCATCTCTCCCTGCAATTCTCATTCTATTTATAGAGGCCCCCACGGCACTGATTAGAACCCATTTCAGGGAAATTTTCTCCAAGTCTCTTGTTCTATCCTCATCTTTTGGTTGTTGCTTTTATTTTTGCAACGGTAGCTTTGTTTTTAAGCCAGAGTGTCCGTTCTGAGTTACTTGAGAATGAAGACATGTAGTAACACGGTGTTTCAGCCATTTAGCCTTGGCGAAGTTTTCCCTAAACATAATTGCCATAATCCTGGATGCTGATAACATTGACAATATATGTGAATAACGGCTTATCAATGAGAAGTATCGGATGATTCTTTCTGGATTAAGTTAAAGCAACATTTTAAAAAAATGACTTTATACTCCCTAATGGGTCAGCAGGAATTAGTGTAACATAGTTCTGGCTTCTCTCATGCTTTTCCAGCTTGTATTATTCTGCACAAGAGTCTTCGCGGCAGTGACCTGAGTGTAAATATCTCTCATCTGGACCCGTGCCACCGGTGGCTATGTCATTTTTCATTCTTCTCTCTTCTGTATCTTTTGTGCCAGAGTCATTGGGAAGTTTTAGGATCGTATTAAATCTTGTTGATGCAAAACACTAAAGCTTTTATTTATTTATTACAATAAAGAACATAAAGGAGTCCGCCCCTTAACTATAGGGGATCGGTTCCAAGACCTCCAATGGACCCCTGAAACAATAGGTAGTAGCAAACCCTATCTATGCTATGTTTTTTTCCTATACATACCTATGGTAACATTTAATAAGTTAGGCACAGGAAGAGATTAACAACTGTAAGTCATGACAAAATATCTTATTGTGCCATACTCATGCTTCTCCTTGTGATGACAAAAGGCTTACATGATGAGATGAAGCAAGGGGAAGGAGACAGGTGTTGTGAGGTAGTGTTAGGGTACTGACTCCTGACCTTCTGAGCACACTTCAGCAAGAGCATATGGTTCCAGAACGCTATTCAGCGCAGGCAACCAAAATGCTGGATGGGGGGGGGGGGGATCCCTGTCTGTGGATATTGTACAAAAATTAGAAAGTAGAAATGCCAAACTATAAATATGGTAACAATCATCTCGAATCTCACGAGCCAGGGATAACCACTCTTATTGAGTTCTACCATCCTGCGTTCTCTACGGCTTTAAACATCCACAGAAATTTTTATTTAAAAAAATAGGATCTCCCATGCATCTCATTTTTAGTATCTTTTGCTTTTCCTTCAGCCATTTATGCTGGACCTTTTTCCAATTCAATATATATGCTCTGACATCATCATTTTTAATGGCCAAGGAGTCTATCTGTTCGCCGGTACTCCTATGTTGAGATGGTCAGAGTGTTTCCTCATCTCGATGGCCACGCTCAAGGTTCAGTTTTCAAGGTGGTAAACGGAACACACCTGTCAGCTAGTCTTTGTTAGTTCACCGAGCTAGAAATCAAAGGAAGTAGATGCTCTGAAATGCTCAAAAGAACACATGACTTGCAAAATTCCCAGTAGAGGATGCATAAGGCATCAGATGAAAGAAGAAATCGAAGCTGAAGGCATGATCTGAATTCTGCTGTGTGAGTGAGAAGAACGCCGTGTTTCTCTAAAGAACAAAACTTCTAGAAGTTTCGGTCTCTGAATACAGTTGACCCTCAAACAACATGGGTTTGAACCACTTGTATGTGGATTTTTTTCAATAAATGTATAATTTATTATACTATAAATGTATTTTCTCTTCCTTTGATTTTTTTAATCACGTTTTCTCTGGCTTCCTTTATTGTAAGAATACAGTTTATAATACATAGAGCGTACAAGGTATGTGTTAATGGACTGTTTGTTTTATTGCCAATGTATCTGGTCAACAGTAGGCTCTTAGTAGTTAAGTTTTGGGGGAATCAAGAGTTATACACAGATTTTGACCTGCACAGGGGCTCGGTCGGCAGCCCTGATCCCCACCTTGCTCAAGGGTCAACTGAACTTTCATCTTGTGCAAATGGATGAAATCCAACGTCTTGGGAATTGATTTCTGACAGTAATCCACAGTGGAGACATATCACTGACTAATACTATTTAGGATGAATAAACATTTAACATGAATAGCATCATTTTATAAAGCAGGTTCCCTGTAAGCGTATTTTGCATTCCATTGTACCGACAGGTCGTAGCTGGGGATGGTAACATGTACTTTATTCTCTCTCTCTTTTTTTGTAAACAGCCTAACTCTAAATCAGGAGATCTCTTGCACGTCAGTAGGACTGGTATGCTTTCTATCAATTTTGTGATAATAAATAACAGAGCAGAGAACACCGCTTTGCCAAAGGAACACGTGATTGCGTGCAAACACAAGCGAAATTGGAGGAGACGCCGCGGTGTGTGCGAGGAGGAAGTGACCTCCTTTTCCCGCACGCGGTTCAGAATGAGACGAAACCGCGCTCTGAGGGAGCACCTGCAGGAAACCTTGCCTGCCCGCAGCATCTCCTCCCACCCCTCTGGACTCCTGCCCACCCTGGGCTGCGGATTCGGGCCCCAAGGCTAAGACAGCTGCGAGAGAAAGAACGCTCATCTTCATGAAAATAGGCTTTGAAGCCCTTCTGCAGATAAACACTCTTCATTTGTTAACGACTTAATCCTGTAATTAAAGCTCACTTTGTTAGGTGGCTTGGCTTTCATACACAGTCCAGGCAGATATTTGCATGAGTCCCTTTAAGACCAGTGGACCAGGGGAGATTGTTAAAAATACATTGTCCCAGACTTACGGTAAACGGACGCAATCTATCACTCCCCGGGATGGGGAAAGATTACAGAAGCCTTTGTGTTGAATTACGTTTCCTGAAATATAACTCTTCCTTTTGCATCCATCTGAATTTGATACATGTGGTTGTGTTACTCACTCTTTAATAACACAGCAACATTAAAGTTCTTTCCTTTTCTTTTTGGTTGAAATTGTAGACCAGTGAAAATGGGTACATGGAATCTGTAAACCTAGGAAGTCTAAAACCCAAATTGAACGGGGTCCCTAAAATATTGTCTCACTGGAAATGGGGGCCCTGGTGTATCCTGGATTCAGAAACGCAGTGAATTGGAAAGCACAGTCTGGATAGTGTGTGAAGATCTCATTCGTGCTGTGTTCACACTGCCCGTGGGTTTTTTAACCTTAAGGGACAGAACTAAGACTATCAATATTTTAGTGTGCGACAAGTGTTATGCCAGATGGGAGCGGCGTTGTTTATCATATATCTGGAGAGAGAGATATGAGTTATAAAATGCCAAAGTGATTTTCAAGTTAAAAGACAACTCACATTTGATGACCTAATTCTCTGGTGGGGGGAGGGAAGAGGGGCAATCCCCAGACACGAGCAATCACATACAAGCTAAAATGCAATGAGACGTGAATCCAAACAGAAAACTAAAACCTAGGAGAGTTAATAAACCCATTCAAGAAAGTGGGCAACTAAAATGTGAAAATACCAATATCTCAAAGTGTGATGTGGCCGCCGTGAGGAGACTGAAAGTGATCCCGTTCCCCGCACGTAAAATGAGTATTTTTGAACCCTCTATAAAAGCTTTTGCAGAGAAATGGGACTACCGTAGCAAAGGACCACATTTAAAAGTAAAAATAAGAATTTAAAAACGGGTTCCTGGCTGCAACAGACTAAGAGACATGCTTTAGCAACCCTCATGAAACCATGAGACATGGAAGACATCGAAGGAAAGGCGGCTTTCGAGAGAAGCCTTCTGGAAACACAGAGCGGTGATCTTTGAGAGACACAAGACCGACTGGCTGACGCCCAGCATTGCCCCAGCTTACTAACTCCCTTGAGAGTGTTTCCACACCGTGGCCTATGGTGAGAGAAGCCAGGCAGAGCCCAGAAAACTCTCCAAATCTCAGGAGACCATAGGAGGTAGGGTTCCTAGGACAGAGTACCAGAAGAGAGAGTTCTTCACCCAGAGAGAAGAATGGAGATCTGTGGAGAGGCCTACCCACACTTTGAGTTGAGTAAATATCAGGGCATTTCGATGAGGAGACCACTACCAAGGCTGCTCAAAGCCAGGGAAGTAACCACGTAAAAAATACAGTAGGGTCTACACAAAACAACATGTGGCCAGTGATGTGGGTCACAAACGCAGGAGAAAAATTATTAAATTTCCTTGCTACCTATGGCCCAGTGACAAGTCCTTGAAACCGGCAGAATGACCTTCCTCTAGGAACTCAGCTGTCTTGATGTTGACACTTTGCTAAGGGCAAAAGGTGATCTTAGCCTGACTCCCAGGACCTTGTAAGTCTACTTTAACATATAAAAATTCCTTCAGAAATTTCCTTTATCTCCACCCACCCAAGATACATGTTGGCAATCACCCCCCAAGCATATGACCCACCAATAGACATCTGAAGGGTCTCATGACTAAGGTTTTATTAGATGGTAATAAATGACCCTTTCTCAACAACAGCTAGCCTCCCTAAGGTCCCAGAAACCTTGCTTGCAAAATTCCTTAGAGACGTAGGCTATCCCTAACCCCCTCACAACCCTGGTGCAGCTCTTTCTGCCCACAGGTCCGGTCTCCATGCTGTAATAAACCACCTTTTTGTCCCAAAGATGTCTCAAGAATTCTTTTTGGCTGTCGGCTTCAAACCCTAACATCTTTCCTACATCAGCCAGGAAACAAACCACCAGAGGTGAGAGGGCGTGTTTCCTGGAGATCGCCCAGGACCAGGAACAGCTCCTGTTCCCACCAGCCATCCTGGAAAACTTCAGGAAGCTTGGGGGTAGTGGATGAACTGCCCAGAAGGATTTTGTCTCAGTAGGAGATGGTTTGTCTGGGCCTGACAACCACTGTGGTCCAGACTCAGCAATCCTAACAGCAAGATGTGAAAGAAACAAACTCGTGTGTGTGTGTGTGTGTGTGTGTGTGTGTGTGTGTGTGTGAGTGATGTATGCATATCCCAAAACAAAGGCCAAGGATATCTATAGGAATACAAAAAAACCCAGTGCCCAAGAAGGTCAAATTCACCATGTTTGACATCCCATCAAAAAGCTTGCCCAAGACATTATGAGTGTACAGAAACCAATTGTGTTTCTATTTACTGGTTATTGGAATGGAAACTGAAATACCAATTATGGAGAAACACTTTTCACTGTACCATCAAAAATACAGAATGCACGGGGGCAAACCTGACAGAAGATTGTAGAGACCTGTACACGGCCCACCAAAACCATTCCTGAGAAACATAGAGTATTGAGTCAGAAGACTCAGTATTGCTGTCAATTATCTTCAAACTGATCTATACATTCAAAAACATCCCACCTCCATTTCGAGCAGGCTCGTTGGGTAGAAAATGGCCAAGTTGAATTTGACAAGTTGAATGGAAATGTAAAACACCTAGACTGGTCAAAACAAGTTCCAAAAACAAGAATGAAGTCAGAGCACGTGTATGACCTGGTTTCAGGTCTTATTTTAAAGCTACCATGATCCAGACAGTAGGCTATCATCAGTGATGTAGGAAGGGCATTGGGGTTTGAAAGAATTCTTGAGACGTCTCTGGTGCAAAAAGGTGGTTTTATTAAAGCACAAGGACAGGACCTATGGTCATGAGGAGTGGTCCTCCCATTATATACTTTCAAGTTGGGAGCGATTAGGGATAGCCTAAGTCTCTAAGGAATTTTGGAAGCAAGGTTTCCAGGACCTTGGGGAGGCTAGCTGTTATTGGGGAAAGGTCAGTTATTACCGTCTAATAAAACCTGAGTCATGAGACCCTTCAGATGTGTATCAGTGGGTCATATGCTTGGGGGGTGATTGCCAACATGTGTCTTGAGAGGTTTAGAGATAAAGGAAGTTTCCAAAGGAATGTTTAATATGTTAAAGTAATCTTACAAGATCCTGGGGGTCAGGGTAAGATTGCCTTTTGCCCTGAGCAAAGGGTCAACATCGAGGCATCTGGGTTCCTAGAGGAAGGTCATTCTGCCAGTTTCAAGGACTTGTCACTGGGTCATAGGTAGCAAGGAAATTTAATAAGTTTTCTTCTGGCTTCGTTTCCCACATCAATCAACAACATAGACAAACTGATGGAGCAGCATACAGGGTGTGGAAAGAAACACACACAGATGTGAACAACTGATGTTAGAAAAATCATTCAGCGGCAGCCTAGTGTAGGAAGGACAGTATTTTTAAGCAAATGATCACAAAACAGGTATCCATATATAAAAACCAAAGCAAAAAAAAAAAAAAAAACCCACAAAGAAACAAAAAACGACCTCAGTACGTACGTTGCATCATATTTGAGTTAACTCAAAATGGACCATAGCTTAAATTGAAATTGAGATTGAAAATCTAAATGCGTGGAATTTCTAAGAGACACAAATGCAACATAGGGTCAGCCCGTGATTTCTTAGATAAGACACCAAAGTCGCAATCATCAATGAAAAGAACTTAAAATTTGAAAGTACCTGCGCTTCAAAAGACGCTGTTAAGAGAATGAAAAGACAAGCGGCAGAGAGAAATCATATATGCAGTAAGTTGTAATCAGAATACACAGAGAACTCTCAAACAGAAAACAAACTACCTAATTTTTTAAAAATTGGCAAAGATTTGAACAGACACTTCACTAAAGAAGATAGATACATGCCAGGCAAATAAACACATGAAAACAGGCTCATTGTATCAATCATGAGGGGAACACGATTAAAATTAAAATGTGTTTCTACCAGTAGAATAGCTCAACTAAGAAATCGTCAGCATAGCAGGTGGGTGGGGGGGGAAGATACGCAGGAACCAACACTACTCTTCATTGCCAGTGGGAATATTAAAGAGCGTAACCAGTTTGGAAAACGGTTTGGCAGTTTGTTATAAAGTTAACTATACACCTACCATAGGACACTGACTTTTACTTCTGGTATTTACTCCCAGAGAAACCAAAGCATGTGCGTCTACCGACACTTGCAAGCGAATGCTAGTAGATGCTTTGTTGCAATTGTTAACTGGAAACAACCAAATAACCATCAAGAGAAATGGATAAAGTATGGTATGTATGCAATGGATTGCAGGTCAGAAATAGGAAGCAATGCACTACAGGTACATGTAAAAATATGGATAAAAATAATTGTGTGAAGTGAATACGTCAGACCCAAATCCAAAGCCCAGAGTAAATATCTTTTGATCCTATTTATGTATGTTTGTAGGAAATGCAAAAGACTCTCTTTCCCAGGAAGATTACTGTTTGCCTGGGGATGGGGTGGAGGTGCTGGGGACCAGGAAGGGTGGGAAGTGGGGTTTGAGGGGTGTAAACAAACTTTTGAGGGTGATGGGAATATTTGGAATGTTGATTGTAGTAGTGATTTCACACATGTGTATATATACACATATCTTTCAACACTAACCAATTAGTAGACTTAAAATATGTGCCCCATGTCAATTTCATCTCAATAAAACTGTTAATACATTGACAGATTGATTGAGTTGAATTAATTGGGTTTTGAATGCTAAACGAACTCACATTATTGGAGAAAATCTGTGTTGTTGTATGCTGTGTTTTTGTCCCACTTCTCTATTTCTTTAGCTACTTTCTTTTGATTAATGTATCTTTCAGATAACATCTACCACGTCTTTGTACTTCTAAGTGTTTCTAAAAAATCTGCAATGATCTGTAAATATCAAATCTGTAAATACTACCTATTATTTTTCAAGGGGGGAGGGGATCTGAAATAACTATGGGATAAAGCATTCATACGCATTAAATGTAGGTTACCGACTTTTGGACCTTGAAATATCTCATAATTTAAAGATGCAAAGTGAAATACAAAATGCGAACAACAGGTTAAGAAAAACACTGGAAACGGGTATGTGGGTATGTGATAAAATGATCATCTGAATAGCATATCGAAATTCTGTTGGGAGAAAATACTAAGATATCAAGAATTTAACCTGTATAGAAAATGGACAATATTCAACAAATTGACAATCGTTGAGTCTTAAGGGGGAAAAATAAATCCAGCCTTGCTGATAATAAATATACTCAATTTTCACAGGTTGCTCTATTTCTTGTATTAATTTTAGATTGTATTGTCCCTGCCTGGCTTGAATATGGTGCAACTCTTGCTGTCACATTCATGACTTTGGAAAGGTAGCATAGATTTGGAGAAAGCAGTTTGTTAATCTCAATGAAAGGCCAGGAAACAATGCATGCACTGTGATCTGGCAATTCAATTACCGAGAAAGTAAGTATACTGAATATCTCCTCGAAAATATTGAACAATCTGCAGTTCAAATGTGTTTGAGGTAATTTCTCACTATGTCAAAGTGTTGCAAAGAATCTAATTCCTGCATGCTCTTGTAACAACGTGGAGGCTAGCATCTGATATAAGGAGGTGGTACATTGTAATAGCCTGGGGAATGTCTTATGATGATAGCATGTTGAGTGGAAACAAAGTATAGAAAAGTGGATGTGAAAAAGACAAGGAGACACAGTCAAGTTGCATAAATTAAGAATCTGAAGTGCAATATCTATAAAATGAATAGTAAAAGTACAGTTATTTAAAAATTTTCTATGATGGGATAATATTATTTTTATGTCTAAGAGAACAGGTATAAGCAAATATCTTCATAACTACTGGGCATGGAAATAAATTATAAACTCAATTTCTGAATGTGCCTTGCAGAGACAAACTGAGGTTCAAAGAGAACTTTGAATTTGGAGGGTGTGGCACAAATGAAAGGCATCAGTGTTTTTTAAGAAAGGACAACCTGAATGGATTTCGCGATGACTTCCACGCAAAAGCTTAAGACGTGATACGGATGCTGGGAGGAAGGGAACTTCCAGGTGTGGAAAATTACTGCTGTGGCTGATTTTGTGCAAGGACATGTCTATCCGGTCGCTGCGAATTTCTTACACTTAAAGGAAAGGACGTTGCAGACTGTAATACTAATTTGGGTTTCCATATTTTGAGGCTCTGGGGTCCCCGACTTTGAACTGCGTGCGTCATGGAAGCGGAGACTGAGAAACTGATAGGGTGCACGGTGTCTGTGGGTGTTTGCGTGTGTGCACGTGTGTGCGGGAGCGAGGGCATCTGTGAGTGTGACAGGTGTTGAGGAAAGAACCACGGAGATTCTGAATGTGACTTAAAAATGGTCCACAGTTGCTCGTTTGTATGAAATGAAAGCAAACCCTTTCTCTTGTCACCATGTTGGTCCTTCCTGTCATCCTTTGGGCAGGGAGTTCTCGCAGAGGACATAAGGACTCAAATGTTTGAGGGACTTTCCCCTCAGTTGCCCGGAGCCAGCAAAGCCAACAGATGAGTTTGGAATAGGGTCCCAGAAGAGCAGAGGACAGAATCCGTCATTCGGACACTGAGCCAAGCCTTTCCCTGCTCCCTGGTGACAGGATCTGGGCTTTCCGCTAGAATTTTCACTTGTGCTACAGATGTCTCGGTTATTATGCAAACAAATCACAAACCTATTGTCTCTCTCTTCGGTGCACTCAGATGCCTCCCTACCTCCATCCGAGCTGTAGGCTTGCGACATGCCCATAAAATGTTCAAAAAGCAGCCCATTCGGCCGCTTACAGCTCGTATCCCCGAGGATGCTCCCTGAGGATAGAAACCGTTCCCTCGGCTCTATGGATTCCAGACTGGCACCTGCTTCAAGACTCCTCGTGCTTTCCTATCTGCTCACCCTGCACCCCCTACCCCACCGCCATGGCCCTGGTCTTCTTCGGTTTGCGCTCACAGGATGAAATTCACCCAAACCAGGAATGACGGATGGGCCTCACCCACCCCAACCCTCCCCAAATATTGTATCTGCCCAGGTATTTTCAGTGGGTTGACTTTCACATATGGGCATGTAGTATTTGGGCACTGTGAGCTTCCTCTCGGATCCTGACTCAGTATAGCCATTCTTCAAGTGTGCGGTGTTCCGGGAAGGGGGAAGAGTTTTGGTGGCATGGGACTGAGGAAAACCTCCTCCCTACCAAAGTTCCCCTGAGGCATCTGAAGTCTGGTGACATTTTCCTTAAAGAGCAGGTAATAAAGGATTGAGGTGGGGGGCCGTCATGTAGGGATTCCTACCATCTCAAGTGTTCCTTAAAATGGCAATATCTCAACAGTTGCTGGAATACCTCTATGGCAGCCGAGCTCCGTATCCCAGGAAAACCTAAATTTTTCCTTGCACAGCTTCAGAATGGCTCTACCGGTTTTAAATCTAGCAGAGGAGACATAGCCAAAGCCAAGTCATACACTGTCTTCCCTACTCAAGTCTCAATGTGAAATATTCTCTTCTATTGTGGAGCCAATGGGATTTGAATATTTCAGATCCATTGTCCCCCATTTTTTTTCCCACCATGATGTTTAAATCTAGTGAGTGATGTCTTTCTCAAATTCAGGGACCATTTCTTTTAACATGCCTCCATAAGTCCTTTGGGTATCACGGATCACGGGCCCTTTTATCTTTTTAACAGTCCTGTGTAGTTGTTAGAATCTCCTGCACATACTGATGAAAATGTGTTCTATTTATGGATGGCATCAGGTCAGAAGAAAGAGTTTACTATAATAAATGCATGCTGATACATATAAATATTTTCTAATTAAAAATGTCAAAAGATTGTTGTGTATACTTACACTTTAAAAAATGGATGCAGTAAAAGATAACTGTTCAAATTATATTGTCAGCAAGATTAAACCCAAGCAAAGAATGAAAATCCACACTGTGTACTCTAAGTCTACCAACACGTCACCCTTCCTCATATATCATTAGAAAATCTCACAAAGACCTAATCATTTCCATGCACTTTGAATTAGAAAACTTATAATCAGCATATGCTTGCTTTTTCTCATTAAAGCTGTATCCCTTCTCATGAATAAAACACATAAATTGACGAAATTTCATTTTTATACTAGATGCTACCTTATGCAATTAATTCAGAGATGTAAGTAGATTGACATAATTAGGTTACTGAGCTGAATTAGTATTTGTGTGTTGCAAACAGTAATAGCTATCACTAATAACCAAGATTCTGAGAATGCTAATTTTTATACACACAGAGTAATAAGCCAGCCGTTGGACTGAGAAGAGAATGTCAGCTGTGAATTTGGATAGAAGGCATTAGATCTTGTTTACTTTTTAAAGATTTTATTTACGTATTTGAGAAAGAGAGAGAGCAGGGGGAGAGACAGAAGGGGAAGGAAGAGAGATCCCAAGCAGACTCCTAGCTGAGCGTGGAGCCGGATGTGGGGCTGGGCCCAAGGCTCAATCTCATGACCCTGAGATCATGACCTGAGCTGAAGTCAAGAGTTGGACGTGTAACCGACTGAGCCCCCCAGGTGTCCCCAGTAGGCATTAGACCTTGAGAGTACAGAAATATAAAGGAGATACTACTAATGTATATTTAAAAAAATCAACTAGCCATGCAAATGCCCTCAGAGATAAGGGTTTGGGGGTAACCAGCATGGCTCAGAGCCAGATGAATATGGCAGAAGGAAAGTTACCTGGTGGCTCATTGATTCATATTCAGTCATTAGCTCTAGTCCAACTCTGGGCTTAACATCCCACATCGAGATAATAGATATCAAACTTCTGTGCTACAAAATCCCCCTGGTAAGTTTCCATAAAATATCATTTCCACTGGCTCAAAAACACCACGTTTAACAATCATCCTCGGGAACATTGGCAAGTCACAGGGATCACGGACAGTATTTGTGAAGACTATTTATGGGGTGGGGAGAGAAGGAGGAAGAGGGGAAGGAAGAAGAAGAAACAGAAGGAGAAGGAGAAGAAGGGGAGGAGAGAGGAAGGGGTAAGAGGAAGAAAAGGAAGAAGGAAAGGAAGATAAATTGATAGGCAATTACATTTTAACATTTCATCAACAGAGTATAATTAAATTGGGGACCAACTGCTTCTTAGAAATAATATTTAACACTGTGGTAGGTAAAAATGCTGAATGGTTCTTAATGATTAGCTTTCTAACAACAATAAGTAAGATGAATTACATATATTTTGGTACAAAAGGGACTATATCACACGCCCCCCCCCAATCCCAATTTACCAAGTAGAATATTAAGTAGGAACAAGGTGAGAATTTGTAAAAAGTGGTTTGCTAAAAATGTGATGCCATCGATATTTCAATAGGCTGTAGACTTCAAAATAAATGCTTTATAAGCATTTCTTGAAGATAGTCATTTTCTTTGAATAATATTGTAATAATTGATAGTACTGGGGGGAAAACAGATTCTTCATGTACTCAGTGATTTAACAGAAAGGCACTCCTTAGGGAAACATACACTCTAAGTGTTAATAATTGTTTTTTCCCGAACTTTTTTGTTTCCTTTCTTATTCCCAAGGAGATAAATCTTGCGTAACGGACAGGCAGTGAAAATTTGTTGAAAAGACCCTGCCAGGTGACTACACGAGGAGCACGCGTCTAGGAAATGTAACAAAGTGGGAGGTGAGGAAATAAAGGACATTTTCATTTTATTTTATCCTCAAGTGAGGTTGACAACCCTTCGGGAATCTGCCCATGAGTCACTCCCTGAGTCTATTGTGTTCGATCCTGAAGCAGTTTGTTGATTCTTAGATGACTAACACTTACTCGAAATGCACGAAAAACGGCCACTTATCTCTGAAAGATGTCTCCACTTTTTTGTGTGAAATGTGATACTTTCCCTTGAAAATCAAGTCCATGGAACACACGAATTAAGTTAGTTCTGAAATATGAAGTTAGACCCTAGAAACCAATAACCAGGGTATTGACTGTCCCAGTACCTTGGCTTTATAGAGGTTTAATAAATGACTTCCAGTGCCTACGTAATAACACTTTATTGAGTTTTAGGGGAAAAAAAGATAGGCATCGTTTTTCACTCTGCATTAAACTGACGAACACAGAAATAATAAAACATACAATATGATAATGCCACCACATTTAACTGATCTTGCGTGAAAAGGTCATCTTTTGAACATTTTTGCTAGATTCAAATGAAGTCTCCAGATATACAAGATAGATATTGAAAAACTGGAAAAAAATCAAAGGGGACCAGTCCTCCAATAAAGAAAATCTGGATCTTAGCTCAACTGTGCTCCCAAACATGTTCTGTAAATTTGTGTAATTATTTAAACATCACTACCTAATGGGATTTGAAAAATGCATTTGGAAATAATTATTTTTAGTTTACAAAAGATGTGATGATATTGAAAATTATCAATGATTTGCCTTGTAGAAAGAAAACTCATTGTCTTTCTCTGGATCCTTTAGACTAGGACTTTCTGATAGAGCTTCAGGCAAGGAAGGAGATGTTCTCTATCTGACCCGTAAAACATGGTAACCACCGACGATATGTGGTCATAAATTGTCAGTGTCTACGCTGATCTTAGAGAACTAGTGAAAGGATGAATTCCATACGTTAAATTCCACCCATTTCATATAATCCCATGTAAATACAATACTTGAAACATCCTTTAAAACTATTTGCACAGATTTTAACGTGCCTTGCAAGAATTATACGTACATATTGGAACACACGGGACTCTTTTTTTTTTTTTATCTCTTTGGTCGTGACTTTGAAGACCACTTGGATCTCATCTCGCTCACAACATTTTGGGACAGAATGTGCCCTTTTACAATAAAATATCTGGGGGCAATTGGGTGGCTCAGTCAGGCTCCAGCATGGAGCCCACGTTAAAAGAATATATATGTGAAGAATTTAAGACTGCACTGAAACAATATAACTTCCCTTTGATGTAAGACCCTAAATTAAATGTTGTCAGAGATGTAAAAGGCATTTCTACGATGACTGATTATTATGATACTGATTGTCTGATTATTATACTTTTTTCTTTTTTTCACTCACAAGTCTACATTACGTCTCAATGGATTCTACAGAAAGCAAACCTAAGTTTCAATTGAGGAAGGGCCTGTCTCAAGCAGACAAACTTGGGAGTGCTTTCGCTCAGAGGATGGAGACGTACGGCTGGGAAAGACTCAGTCATTCATCCACAGCCACCTCGGCTCAGCTAGCCTCACCTAAGAAAAAGGCAAATGCATACAACGGGGTAGAGTCCAGCCTCACTGTCTGTAACAGCTACTGTACGTTGCCTCTGCATCTAGTTTTTAATATATTCATGCTCTCTGCTTGGGTCTAGGGCAAGGAAGCAAAACTTTGTGTGTAAAAAGTCAAGGTCAACATAATAAGCCTTTTAGGTTTTGAGGACCACAGGGTCTCTGTTACAACTACTCACTTGGACTGTGTTCACGCCCACACAGTCATAGGCACTAAAGAGTGGACCATGGTTATTTCTCAATCAGTGCTGGTTACAAACCCAGACGTCAGGCTGGACTCGGTCCATAGCCATAGTCGGCTGACCCCTATGACCACCTCTGGCAGACTCAACACTCACTAGTAATGTTCTCATGGCCAATCTGGAATGCTGACCTTATTTTAGGAGTAGGTACATACACATTTCATTTTGCTTTAACAGTAATTTCTCCCAAACCCAAGCGTGGACGTGTCAGCAGGTTTGCTGGTCATGATGGGCAAGACCACCTTGCTTACAACAAAGTCGTGAGATATCCCACAGACTCCTAGAAGAACTCAAGGTGGTCCTCAAAGCCTCCAAAGACAAGGGGATATACACCCACATTACAGTTGGTCTTGTTATAATTATCTGAGAATTGGTGGGGTGATGAATGGGAATAGCTGCAGTAATGTAGTGCCTCCCTGTTTGGAACGGAGAAGAATGGATTTATCTGTTTAAGCCTAAGGGAGAGGAGTACTCATTCTAGTGGAGCATTTGGAATAGAATAATACAAAACACGGTGAGAGCCCAGGTCTGTTGGCTCTGTGACTGCAAGGATCCTGGGGAGTTAAAGCTTAGTATAGTGCAGTGCCAGGGGAGGGGACAGAGACACAGAGAAATAGAGAGAGGAAGAGGAAGAAAAGGAAGAAGAAGGAGAAGGAGAAGAAGGAGGAGGAGAAGAAGGAGAAGGAGAAGAAGGAGGAAGAGAAGGAGGAGGAGAAGGAGGAAGAGAAGGAGGAGGAGGAGGCAAAGGATGACGATGAAGGGGTAGACGGAGGAGGGGGATGAGACAGAAGAAGGGGAGGAGGAAGCAGAAGAAGAGGAAGAGGAGGAGGGGGAAGAGGAAACAGCAGCACCTGGGGGGCACAGTCAGTTAACTGGCCAACTCTTGATTTTGGCTCAGGTCATGATCTCAGGATCCTGGGATCCAGCTCTGTCAGCTCCGTGCTCAGTGGGGAGTCTGCTTGGGATTCTCTCTCTCCCTCTGCCCCTCCCCCTGCTGTCCGTTTATCTCTAAAATAAATAGATCTTTAAAAAAGGGGGGGAGGAGGAAGGGGGAGGGAGAAGGGAAGGAGGAGGGGAAGGGGAAGGAAGAAGAGGAGAAGGAGCAGAGGGGGAGGGGAAGGAGGAGGAGGAGAAGGGGGGAAGGGAAGGAGGAAGGGGAGGAGTAAGGGGAGGACAAGGAGCAGAGGGGGAAGAGAAGGAGGAGGAGGAGAAGGAGCAGAGGGGGAGGAGGAGAAGGAGCAGAGGGGGAGGGGAAGGAGGAGCAGAGGGGGAGGAGGAGGAGGAGGAAGGGAGAGGGACAAAGCCAGCAAAGGGATTACCTCTCCCAAGCCTAGCCCACCCCGCAATTACTAAAGATAGGAAGCAACTAGTCCACACACACACTGTTCAAATACAAACCAACCCATGTGAGACCCACACCCCAACGCTCCTCTACGGGGCTCTCACGCTGCAGGTCACTTCCCCTTCCCCCTCCAGGGCCAGGTGCCAGGTAACCAGAGACCGTCCTTGTGCCCCAGAGCGCACCGAAATTATTTAAGCCAGCCAGTCCTAAGCCTGCTCACCTGTTCCTTCCTGTTCTCCCTCCTCCTCGCCTCCCGAGCCGCCCTGCTTCTCCGTGGGGACCTCAGGGTGTGGCGCGCCCCTCCTCCTAGCAACAGTGCGTCACAAACTGCTATGGTTTCCATGGCACTCATCTCCTGACCCGTTACCCTCACTGTACCTCAAGTCCTCTAGTAATACATTATATTATGCAAATACATATACTATATACATACATGATGGACATTATATTATAGATGGATGTTTAGTTATATTTATATCACATATGCTATATAAGCGCACGCGTATTATAAATACATACTATAAGTGTGTTTATGCATTTTACATATAAATACATGTAATATTTACACACACATATATATAATTCAGAATATTGGGATACTAGAACACCTAAACCAAATTTTATATATTTATAAGCATATATATATACACACACCCCCCAAACATACATTTACATACAATGTAATGCATGTAACATACATTTTTATACAATGTAATGCATGTTATATACATTTTCATACAATGTAATGTATGTAACATACATTTTCATACAATGTAATACATGTAACACACATTTTCATACAATGTAATACATGTAACACACATTTTCACACAATGTAATGTATGTAACATACATTTTCACACAATGTAATATGTGTAACATACATTTTCACACAATGTAATGTATGTTATATACATTTTCATACAATGTAATGTGTGTAACATACATTTTCATACAATGTAATGTGTGTAACATACATTTTCATACAATGTAATGTGTGTAACATACATTTTCATACAATGTAATACATGTAACACACATTTTCATACAATGTAATGCATGTTATATACATTTTCATACAATGCAATGTATGTAATATAGACTTACATATGTGTGTGGTGTGTGTGTATACATCTATAAATACATTTTTTAAGATTTTACTTAAATTCATTTAGTTAACATATAGTATATTATTAGTTTCAGAGGTAGAATTTAGTGATTTATCAGTTGCACATAACACCGAGTACTCATTACGACACGTGTCCTCCTTAATGCCCATCACCCAGTTACCCCAACCCCCTACCCACCTCCCATCCAGCAGCCCTCAGTTTTTTCCCACAGTTAAGAGTCTCTTATGGTTTGTCTCCCTCTCTGATTTTGTCTTATTTTATTTTCCCTTCCCTTTCCCTATGTTCATCTGTTTTATTTCTTAAATTCCACATAGGAGTGAAATCATATGGTATTTGTCTTTCTCTAACGTATTTCACTTTGCATAATACCCTCTAGTTCCATTCATGTCATTGCAAATGGCAAGATTTCATTCTTTCTGATGGGTAATACTCCATTCTATATATGAACCAAATCTTCTTTATCCATTCATCTGCCAATGGAGAACTCATCTCTTTCCACAGTTTGGCTATTGTAGATATCGCTGCTATCTCATATTACAAGTTAATGAAAGCCAGGCCTTTATTTAATAAATATTCAAGGACCACCCCCACACACTTGTCTCTTTACATTTACTCCAAGGTTTGTTGTTCTTGTATCTTTGTTAAAATTAGTGAGGTTCCCCCTTTCACACAGAGACAACTGTTCCATGATGACCCTATTCATGGTGATTCGGTCCATCATTTCGAAGTGAAATGAAAACAAAGGCAATCATGGGGAATAGTCAAAGGCACTAACGAGAGGCATAGTTTACCTTGCTGACTTAGCTAGAGTAGGCGGAAGTGTTTGAGCTGTCGGAAAACCCAAGTTTTCCACCCAGACGGTGATGTCAGTGGTCCACAGGGATTTGCAAGAACAGCGTCTGGTCACCGAAGAATGTACCATCGGGGGCAACAGAGGGACAAAGCCGTGGGTTCAACGTCACACCCAGGAAAGAGGACTGGGTGTTCTGCCTGCGCAGAGATCAATGAGTTTCACTACCACAAGTAATTCCTTATTTTAAGCCTCTTATTGTCCCTTTGGGCATGAATGTCACACATATATTCTCTTACTGTAATAAAATAGAACTTCCCACAGTAAGCCTTAGCTTTTGTCGGTTCTTGCTTCCCGTCACCGGGACCTGTGAGCTATAGGACTGCAGAGTGTTCTCTTCTAAGGTTAAAAACAATAGCTCTTAACCTAGCAAGCCAGCAGCCGTGTTGAGAAAGCTTTGTCTCCATTCATAATGCTGCTATCACCATCTGCTTTTCTGAGTTTTCGGCCCACTGTGTTATTTCACTGACGGGTTCGTTGCCTTTCTCCCACATTTTTGCAAGATTTTCCAATGGGATAAGGTTCCAGCTTTGCTATAATGTCTGCAGATGGACACAGCTTTGTTTGAGGTGGGAGGGAAATGGACAAAGCCACTTGAAACACGGACTGAACAGAGGCCACGTCATAAGGACGTAGATTATACTTCGCGCTATCAACCCAGATGAAGATAAGGATATGACGCAGGTCTCACCAGGACAAAGAAAATAACAAGAAACTTTTCTTCATAAATTCAGTGTCTTGGGATAATGTTACATCTAAAACCAAGGCCGACACTGGCATCACGCAGGCTGGTGTCACCAGCTTGTTTGCCAGTGTCACCGGAGATGAAAATGAATGCATGGCTGTCTCATAGGTTCTCTGAGTGGGAGGAAGATCCTGGTCATAATTTGCACAGTGTTGTGATCTGCTCATAGAAATTTGCTCTGAAATTTAGGGCACATAGAATAGGGAAAAGTAAAGCAACACACATTACCAGCAAGAAAATGCTTTTCAAGTCTACCAAAGAATGGGCACTGAACCACAGTGAAAAGATATTAAATATGCCTGAATATCTACAATTAAGCTTTTATATCGGTTTATAGACAGATATATTAGGATCAGAAAACATATTTCACTTATTCATGAGTTCCACATGGCAAATATAAATGTGTACGTCCATTCCGACAGTTCAGGATGACCTTACGCTTTATCAAAGGGGATGCATTTTGTCAGAGACCATCCATCCATCGTATCCCTACAACAACTGAGTGAGAAAGTAAGGGTAGGTCCAGGTGTCCACCCATGGAAGAATGGATAAAGAAGACGGCGTGTGTCTACACAACGGAATATTACTCAGCCGTCACAAAGAAGGAAATCTTGCCATTTGCAATGACGTAGATGGAACTATCTATGCTAAGTGAAATAAGTCCGTCAGAGAAAGATGAATACCATATGATCCTGCTTGTGTGGAATTTTAAGAAACAAACAAAACAAAGGAAAAAGAGGCAACCCCCTGCCCAGACTTTTAAATACAGAGAACAAAGTGATGGCTGCCAGAGGGGAGGTGGGTAGGGGGCTGGGTGAAATAGGAAGGGGATGAGGGGGTTGAAGGAGGGCGTATGTTGTGATGAGCACTGAGTAATGTGTCCAATGGTTGACTCACTGGAGTGAACACCTGAAATGAATATAACACTGTCTTTTAATTATGCACAGAATTAAAAACAGAAAATAAGGAAAACAGAAAATAGAGGGAGGGATTAACGTCATGCCTAACATAGGAGCCATATATGGAATAAAAAACACAGGGTTCTGTAGTCTGACCCAGGCGCTTTGCACAGTCCCAAGAGAACTCCGTGTCTTGACAATTATGGGTAAACAGAAAGTAGGAATCAAAGGTGGGGAAAGAAAAGCAGCCAGCCAGCTAGGCAGTAAGTCGGAGAGCAGAAATGCAAGACCAACATTCAAGCATGAGGTGTAGACACATGGGGACAGATAGTCACTGAAAGAAGAGGCAGGAGATAGAGGTAAAAACAGACCCTATTCTTTTCCTGGGGCTGCTGTAACAACTGTCACAAATGGGGGAGCTTACAACAACAGAAATATATTCTGTCCCGGTTGTGGGGCCTATGTCTGGATTGCAGGTGGCAAGGCCATGCTCCCTCTGAGCATAGGGAGAGAATCCTTTCTTCCCTCTCTCCTAGCCTTCTTTGACTCACAGGCACATCCCCTGATCTCTGTCTCTGTCACTGCAAGATGGTTTCTCTGTGTGTCTCCTCTACCACATGGGAATCTCCTCTCCATGTCTATCTCTGAGTTTTTCTCCTCTTCTTGTAAAGACACCAGTCATCTTGGGTTCAGAGCCCACCCCACTCCTCTAGGACCTCACCTTATCTGACATCCTCATTACACCTGCAAAGACTCGCTATCCAAGTCAGATTAAAGTCTTAGGCACCGGTGCTGAGCTCACTGACTTTAGGGTTCAAGCCACAATATGGACAGTAATTAAAAAATGGTTTTAGAGATAGTGAGAGAGACAGACGTTGAGACATGAGGTTTTTGCAGACAGGAAGAAGGTAGAATACAACACCCACATTACAGGGAAACTCTGAAATCAAGCGTAAGCAACACTGAACAAAAGAGAAACACCCGTCTTTCTACTTTGATGGTAAAATGTCCCCATGCGATGATCTTTTCATTATTCCATGCAAACACGTAGCATGGCATTGGTTTCTCTTTATTGCACTTCCTTCCGTGTCCGTCTCCCGGTGGTTAACGTGGCTGAATTGGGAGCCAGTTCCCTACACAAGACAAGGACACCTAGTCCGCCATGGGAGTCTTCCTCCAAGCTGCCAGCAGTGATTCGCTCACTCCACCCCGAATGATTACACAGGCTCTTGCCGGCCTCTAATAGCTCCTAAATAACTTGTCAGGAAAAACTTGTCAGGAAGTAAAAATGACTACATTGGAGAAGGCAGAGATATTCATTCTATCCTCTCGCACTTAGGAGAATGGCACATTTACAATGTAGTCCAGTATAAGACACGCAATGAATTGGGGCAAACTTAGGTAGACCGGTATGCAGATTTGTTAATTATGGGGCATAAAAAAGAATAAAGAAAGCAAGAGGTTGTAGACATGTATTTTCCTTTGAAGATCTGCGAAAACAGGCAAAAGATATAAAACCAATGAATCTTGCTCATAAAATGGCTGAGGAGCACAAATTTTTAAAAATCCTGGAAAAAAAACCACACAAGTTTGGGGAAGTTTTCTCTGCTCCTCAAAGCATCGAGTCAGAGAAGCCAGATCATTCTTGCTACACATCGGAGGGATTTTTTTTTCCAGTAAAGTGACCCAGACCATGACAGTGTGACAATTGCCACAATGGTTGGTGGGCAAGCGTGGCCCCAGCATCCCACCCACTCTCTCAATCCTGTCTCAGAGGACAGTCCGCTAACCTTCTGTAGTGAATGTTTTTCAAGTTCAGCAACCACTTCGCCACCAACAGAACTGAGAAGCCTTTGGAGGGTGAACAGCTTCTGGTGACATGGAAACACCTGCTGTCCCCAAGTCCTTATCTGCTTCTCAGTGATAACTTCTCAGTGTGCGAACTTTTCCAATAAAACACACTGTGGGTCCAAGTCCTGGGATAAAATACAAAATGCAGCAGAGAGAGAAGGAAAAGTGTCGGAAAGCAGATGCGATCACTTCTCCCTGAGGATGAATTTGATATGAAATAAAGGGAGGGGTGCCAGCCTGGCTCAGTGGGTGAAGCATGTGACTTGATCTCAGGGGGTTGTGAGTTCGAGCCTCACATTGGCTGTAGAGATTACTTAAAAATAAAATCTCTAAAAAAGGGGAGGACACTAATAGTAAATGAGCCCAACAACGGAAGCAGGACTATTCTCTTCTGTTGCCTCCTACGGTTTGTACTAATTATTTAATGTTTATTCTAGCTATGCCATTCTATGTTCTGGATTTCTTCTAGCAGGAGATGAGAGCGAGGAGCCTCGGCATGAAGTTGAGGAAGGGTGAATAATTTTAGGGAAGGAAAATTATAGTGGTTTTACTGAGATCAGTAGCCCGATAGGGAAAACAGGGTTAGCCTCTGAAATTAGATTTTATTTATTTCTGTTATGCCACCCAATTCAGAATTTGGAAATCCACAATAACAATGGACTATTCTAGTCTGTAGAGAGCCTTCCAAAGAACTCAAAAAAATTTTTAGGAAACTCTTGTTTATTTTGCAACAATCACTATGGGGAAAAATGCCTACCTGAAATTTAAATTCTGATATTTATTTTGTGTCATAGTGTACATCTTACAGAAAGAATCATATTCTGCAATAGTTGAGCTATTTTAACAGCATCAATGAACTGACAAATATTTGATGGTGTGTATACATCACCATACAGCAGTCATCCGAACGTTCAAATCCAAAAGCACTGAAAAAATTGTTTTTAAAAGCTTACATTTTTTAAAATCAATGTCGTCCATAATTTCAGCTTGTGGGGTGTAAAATAAAAATGGAAGCCTCAAAGAATAACCACACGCAAATTCCAAAGGTGGTATTTTGTCCTTGTGAAGGAAATTTAAAAAGTGGTGTTCGTGCAAAAGAAACTTCAAAAAAATTAAATAAAATGAAAAGGTCAGCTCTCCATAAATAAGTTGCGAGTAGTTTTATAGCTTCGGAAGTTTAATTTTACACAGTGAAAATGTATTACGAACTAC
The DNA here is from genome assembly GCF_023065955.2 of Ursus arctos. Taxonomy (NCBI): domain Eukaryota; kingdom Metazoa; phylum Chordata; class Mammalia; order Carnivora; family Ursidae; genus Ursus; species Ursus arctos. The sequence continues at coordinate 27,610,390 of NC_079874.1, read as the reverse complement.
AATTCTATATATTAGGAGTCTTAAATATAGTATGACCCCATCAGTTATCTGCACTTGGGGTATACCAGCTGATTTCAGGTTGATGGGTCCTCCAGAGAAGAGCAGGTTACAATTTAATCTCCTGTAGTTTGAACCATCGTGTACAGGTGGGCCCACCTGCCCCCCTGTGTGGCAGAGTTCTACAAGAATGCAGTGTCAGTCCTGGGGTCGGGATACTCGGATCACTGTCCAAATCCTATTGAATTTCAGGTCATTTTACAGAATGTCTTCCACCCAAAAGTCCATCTTGCACATTTCTATTCAAGTCAGAGGCCAAAAGTACTACAGGCAACGCATTCATTTCTCATTAAGGAAAAAAAAAAAAACAAAACAACCCTGATATTTTTCAGGAGCAGAACTTACGCCAGGCAGAAGCAAACTGCCCTTTCTAGGAAGGACTGCTTTATTTGAGCTTTTAAGTGAAGCATAAAAATATCTGCTGTAATACCACCTTTCATCTTTATAATGCTGTGGAATTTACATAGTGCTTTTCATGCATTTTCTCTTTTTATTCTTTCAGTGCAAATAAATTGAGAGGAGGATAAGCATTATTAGCTCATTTTATAGAGAAGGAAATGTAGCCCCAAATCACTACGTGACTTGCACAAGACCTACCGGCTGGAAAGCAGTACCTAGAACCAGAACCCAGGTGTCCTGAAGCAGTTCTTCTCCCTGATAATCTTTGGTCCCACTAACAAAACAAACGCCCAGGTGTATCCCCTGAATTTTAACTCCGGATCTATCACCTATTGCGTGACGTTGGGTGAACATTCCCACTGGCAAGAATGTACAAGTCTTTGATGCCGTGGGGCTGTTAGAAAGCTGTCTGTGAAGAACCAAGTCCCGGTGTGAAGGACAGAACGGGTAGCACAGAACTTTCATCAGAGGGACGTTTTTCTGGGTTCATGGCTTTTCCCTCTGTCCTAGATCACTGATATCTCTTGGGTCTCCTGAGACCTATAAATGTGTGGCTTGAAAATAACCATAATATGAGAAAATCATAACAACTGAAAAGGATTGGGAAATGCCCTGTGTTGTGAAGACGTGAACAAGTACCAAAACCACGAGAGGGAAAGTTCTACCCATAGAGTTATTTGTGAGACTGTAACCAAGGTGTAATGATTCTGACCCAAGACTTGAACCCACTGCCTGGTACTCCTGAAAGCCTTTTCTAGGAGATGGATCTCTCCTGTGGAATAAAGGATGAGTGTCAAAATCAACTGAGAAAGTGTCTCAAGCCAGGCACACACCTGCATGGCCCCTGTTCCCATCTCAGGGTGTGTGAGGAGGGCAGCACAGAATAAGTTACACTAGGGAGGAGAAATTTGTGTACCTAAAAAAATACTGAAAACATGCAATTTTTCTTCCTTTTCCTCAGAGTGTTTAAGAATGATTCCTTGTGCTGATTGATCCCAGTCAATGGGTATTCTTTCAGAAGAGGGGTCCCAAAATTTTAGACAGGAGTACGGTTAGTCAGGAAAATATGTCCTGGGAATAATTTAAAATCTTCTAGAGAAAGTAGGAATAAAATTGGAAGCATGCAGATTGTTCATAGAGGTGGTGGTTTGCAGTCTTGAATACTGATGTTTCCAGTAAGGGAGACTGGGTGGGAAGGGGTCTAAAGGGGAGGAGGAGGCAGGGACTTAGAAACAAGCCCACTAGAGGAAAAGCAGGATTCACACATGCAGTCCGAGCCGATCTCAGCCATGACATCGCGGGAAAGAAGACAGCTACTCTCCAAAGTTAAAGAGAAGAAGTAGAGGAGAGAGATGACAAGACTTGGCCAAAGGAAATCATTGTTGGACTTGATGAATGCATTCTGCGGAGGTGTTGGGAGGATACTCCAGGCTACAATGTTCAAAAGAAGGAAGTGATAATGAAGTCAGGAACTCCTTCAGGATGGAGAAGGACGGGGGCAGGTTGGTTTGGGATGCAACGTAGGACCTTCCCACAGGGCAACCTGGTCACAATGGAACCCCAAAGGAAGGACAGCAAGGAGAACATGGTGGCCGGTTCCCTCTGGTGTCCCCATCGGGTTGGATAAGATGAAAAACACAAGTGTTGTTGACTTTCTTAGAAGGGAGATTATTTCTTTTTTCCTTTTCTTTCTTCTCTACTTGTTATTGTGAACTTCTGTTGAGCCAGTGTCACTTGCTCTTTGGATAACTTCTGTGATTTACCTATTTATTGGCATTAAATGAAAAATCTTCGACCATAAAACAAAGGTTGGCTTGCCCAGAACTCTGAATAATGAGATTAAATGTATGAGCCTACATCTTTCTCCCGTTACCCCCAGTGTGTGTGTGTGTGTGTGTGTGTGTGTGTGTATCAACAAGATCTATCCAAGGTGAATCAGGGTTTGTTTTTGAGGATAATATGGGAATGGTTTTCTTGAAAACAAAGCTGAATAGAACAATGGTGATACAGGGTTTCATTCCCTAACTGCTTAAAAATTCAGTCACGTCCCAATGAGCTATTCTTTTTCTAGTATTCTCTTTTTTTTTTTTTTGCTTTGACAGTCTCTTGGCCATTTTTCTACTTATTAGCACTTCCATCAGAAGGAAGGAAAAGGAGATGAAACTCTAATATGTCAATTTCAGACAGAGAGTCTTATATTAGGGCCATCTCCACTGTGAAGTGTCTAGACAATTCTTGCTCCCCTGGGAGGTTTCAAAGCCGCCAGCCCTACAAAACCTGTGTCCCTACAAAACAGTGGAGAATTCCAGCAAACGCATTCCATCCTTCTTATCCTCCTGTGTGATGATCACATTTCACAGTCCACCCAGACGCTAGGAGACAATTACACTAGGTGGGTTGGAAGTAAAAATATTAAGAGATTGTTATCTGCTAATATGAAAATTGCCTTAAGAACATTCAGAATAGACAGGTTTACTTCATATGACTTTGAGTTTGAACATAAATAAATTGTGGTCATTTTTCTTTCTTTCGGCTACTACTGACTGAAAATTCTTAAAGAAACGATTAATATAAGCCAGGATGAATTGATCCTTGCTTTGGATAACTTGATTTTACAGCCATTCCATTTCCCTACTGAATTAAATTATTGCGGAATCCCACGTATATCAGTATTTATCGTTGATCTAGAATTATCACAACTTAAAACTGGCATCTACCGTATAGTCAACTAATATTCAGTAAAGGAGCCAAGAATACTCCATGGGGGGAAGATAGCCTGTTTCATACCTGGTGTGGAGGAAACTGGACATTCACATGCAAAAGAATGAGAACCTGAAACCATACAACTGTTAAAAGAAGGAATAGGAGGAAAACTCCTTGACGTAGGCCTTGGCAATGATTTTCAGGATGTGTCACCGAGTGGGAAGCAACAAAAGTAAAAATAAACAAGGGGGTCCACATCACATGAAAAGGCTTCAGGACAGCAAAAAATCAACAAAATGAAAAGGCATCCTAAGGGATGGAAGAAAATATTTGCAAGTCATATATCTGATAAAGGGTTACTATCTAAAATTTATAAGGAACTCGTATAATTCAATAGCAAAAAACACCCCAAATAAACCAAACACATGCAAATGGCCAACAGGTAGTGGAAAGGTGCTCCACATCACTGATCATTAGGGAAAAGCAAATTAAAAGCACCATAAGATATTGTCTGACCCCTGTTAGAATTATTATCAAAAACACAAGAGATAACAGGTGTTGGGAAGGATGTGGAGAAAGGGGAACCCTCTTACACTACTGGTGGGAATGCAAACTGGTGCGGCCACTCTGGAAAACGGTATGGAGGTTCCTCAAATAGTTAAAAGTAGAACTACCATGTGATCCAGCAATCCCACTTCTGGCTATATATCGAAAGGCAATGAAATCATTATGTTGAACATATGTCTGCAATCCTGTATTCACTGAAGCATTATTGATAATAAGAAAGACTTGGAAACAACCTCAGTGTCCACTGAAGGAGAAATGGATAAGGAAACCGTGGTGTGTGTGTGTGTGTGTGTGTGTGCGTGTGTGTGTGTGTAGTTCAGTCATAAAAAGGAACCCTTCCAGGGGATGAACCTTGAGGGCATTACGCTAAGTGAAATAAGTCAGACAAAGAAAGACGAATAGTGTCCGATCTGACTTACAGGTGGAACCTATAAACAAAGAAACAGAAAAGCTCAGAAACAGAGCGCAGATTGGTATAATGGATGAAGGTGGTCAAAAGAACCAACTTACCAAAAAGATGGTAAGTTCTGGGGATTTAATACACAGCACGATAACTGCAGTTTATCAACAATGAGTTGCATACTTACAAGTTGCTAAGACGGTAGATGTTAAGAGTTCTCACCACACCCAAAAAAGGTTAAGTGCCCGGTGATAGGTATTTTAATTAACCTTATTGTGGTAGTAATATATACATATATCAGATCATGTTGTATACTTTAAATATACACAACATGTCAATTATATCAAATTATATGTTACATTATATGTCAATTATATCTCAATAACGCTGGGAAAAATTCAGAAATTAAAAAGTGGCATCTAGTTTTTTGACTGTCAGACTTTTTTTTGGTGACTCAAGCTTTAATGTCATCTCTCAGAGCGATTAATATGCGGATGACGCTGAACTCTAAGAAGTCTTGCGGATAATGAGAGTGAAAGTAGGGATTTCGCTTTTGAACAGGTTATTTTTACAAGTTTTTTTAAATAAGTAAAATTGTGCTAAAATTCCAAAAAGCACATAATTTCCTCAGGGCACCACCTTAATCTGCCGTGATAGTTCTATTCAAAGTGTCCTAATGCACATTTATTGAAAATGATTTGGCTTCGAGACATTTTCCATTAACGCTAATATGGGTAATCACACTTCTTCAGTACAAAGTATTTTATACAGATGTCGTGAAAGAGCTGAAGGTCACTATCATACTAGAAATCCGTCTTGTAAGTGGCAAAATTTAACATTGGGCTTGTCAGCAAAGAAAGCTGAGGTAACATTCTTAACAGTAGCGCCGAAAAGATTGGCTCAAGTTGATGATTTGGGTTCATGGAATGAACCATTCCTACTTCAGATTCAATGAAAAAGCCATATTTGAAACACCCTGTGATTCTTACAATTGTACATATGATGGGAAATCCCTAAGTTAAATGCAGAGTAACAGAAACCTAGAAGAATAAAGAAGAAAATGGAAATTTTGATAATGAAGGTTAGAAATTTGGGGCACTAGTCAATGGAAGTAATAGATTAGAACTTTTTATTGTGTAGGGTTCTATTGGCAAGACTCCTTTAAATTCTAAATCATGCTCTCAACAGCAGATCCCTGCCTCCTTCACTCTTTTGGAAAACAACGCTATGCTTAAATTCTCAAAGTATATAAAATTCCACTACTGTTTGCTTTTTCTTTCTATTTTTTTTTTTTAAGTAACCTCGACACCAATGTGAGTCTTGAACTCATGACCCCAAGACAGAGAGTTGCATGGTTTACTGACTGAGCCAGCCAGATGCCCTAAACTCTGCTCCTGTTTGATGAAAGAAATCCATGCTTTTTCCTCATGCTCATTTTGGAGTACTTTGCCATGTGGCGTATGCTTAAGTAGGCTTGAAATTTTATCTTATGTTGTATTTTTTTTTATTTTAAAAGATTCTATTTTTAAGTAATCTCTATACCCAATGTGGGTCTTGACCCTGAGATCAAGAGTTGCACATTCCAGGGACTGAGCCAGCCAGTCACCCCAGGGCTTGAAATGTTAAATAGTTAACTTTCAGAGTGCCATAGCCAAGAGCGACGATTTGTGCACCGAGTAATTTATTTAGCTGTTTTACTCCAGCAACCACGCCAAGTCATTAGTCCTGCTGAATGGCGGAAGTGCCGTAAGGAAGCGTTCTAACTTAAGTTGGATTTTCCAAGCAAAATCCAAAATACAATAACACACAAGCACTGCAGCAATTAGAGACAAATTAATAAAGATTAAAATTTTTAAGAAGGACCTAAATGAGGGTAAAACTTAATGGAAATGCCTAGTATTGGTTCTTTGGTAAAAATACAATGTGGCAGATAAAGTGTTTAATATGATAATCATCAAAAGGGGGAGAGAGCCCAAGTACATAAAGCGAGAACTGATGACAGGAACGCAGCAGGGAAGGAGATAAAGGAACCAAAACCAACTTGTTTGATCCATTCTGTGCAAATGCATTTGAGGACTCTGATGACATGGGTGATTTTCTGTACATACACATTTTTTTTTCCGCAGAAGAAACAGGAACTAGAAACTGACTAATTATATAATCCCAAGGAGACCAGACCTCATTCCCTGCCTCATCCACTCTCTCCGTCAAAGTCAGCATTTCCAGATGGCTTTACAGTTTTTTTCTTTGAAAACAAGATTTACTTGTTAATATTTACCCTGGTTGAGAACACAGAAAAGGAGAAATAGTTCCAAATTTTCATTGTGAAGCAAGCAAAGCACTGATACAAACTCCAAGAAACGCGGCACAAACAACACACAGGTAGAAATATTTCCAACAACTACCAAATAGAATCCAGCTAATGTTTCAAGAAAAATTCACGGTGGTGACCTGAGATGAATTTCGAGGACAGATGTGGATTCCCATTACTAGTGAATGTATTAGGTGTATTAATATAATCACAGGGTACGTAGGTCATTTCCATAGGAAATGAAAGGCATTGAATAAAAGTTCACGCTCGTCTTTCATTAAAGAAAAAAACAATAAAACAGAAACAGTTGTGTACTTTATATATAATGATTATGTATGATGTTAAGATATGTACAGTGTTAGTATATATGCCATATACAGTATATGTGTGATGTAAGCACATATAACATAAATCCACGTAACATTAAAGGTATTAGTTAGCACAACAGGTAAGAACACAAGGGCATCCATACTTGAAGGAAGGTGGAGATTTTACGATCATTGCAGATTTTTGATTGCATGAGAAGAAAACCCAAGGATGTCAAGAGATGATAGCAAGTAACAAGGTTAGTAAGTTAGAATAATGCATAGAATACATATTCTATAAATTTTGAGAAAAGGATTAGAAACGATAACGGGAGACAGAATTTATAGCAGCACTGAAACAATATTTATTTGACAAAACTAGCAAGGCTCATGAATCTATCCTGAAATGTTCTCGAGGTCAGCATAACCCTGATACTAAACCCTAATAAAAACAACGAAAAGGAAGAAAATCGGAGTCCAATCTTCCAACAATCTTTCTTACTGATGCAAAATTTATAAAATTATGCACAATTATTATATATAGTAAGATGTATTCTGTGATATAATTTATAAATATACACACATATATATATTCCAGTGCTAAGTCAAAGGAAAATAGATCACATAATACAGCATTTCCAAGTAGGATAAATTTCAGGAATACAAGCATACAAAGGTGATGAAAATTTGAGTCATTTAAAGTAAACAACCACATTAAAAGCAACAGGAAAATATATACATGACGTCTCCATAAATGCAGAAAAGTATATTTTAAAAGGAGATTAATTCCTAACTATAATTAATAAAATGTATTAGCAGTATGGAATAGGAGGCAGCCTCCCAAAACAGAAAAAAGGATTTCTACTTTAAAAAAAAAAAAAAAAAAGAAAGCTCAACACCACGTCAAACAGCATATTTGGGGGCTGAAATGGTGAAAGAGTCCCCTGAGATCAGGAATGAGACAACTGTCCCTGACACTCTCAGGTCTTCCCATGGCGCACCAAGGGTACTGGGCAGCATACTCAGAACAGTAAAATAAATGAAAATAATACCACTGAAAAAGGAGAATCAAGCTTTATGAGTTTAAAATCAGAAAAAAAAATCTACAACCAAGCTATTAGAATTAGCGACTTTAGTAGCCAATAAAGAAAACCACTAATAACATCCACTGTCTCTATAGACTATGCCAGTTAAAACAACAACAACCACAACAAAAAACTTCCCTTTAAGGTTGTGATAATGTTTACAATGGCACGTTCCCAGTAATGTCTTCCCATAGTTGTGCAAGACACATACACAGAGAAGTAATGGATATGCCATTAGCAGGGGGCTATATTGTGTTTGCAGCTGGGAATAGCATCTATCATAAAGGTGTCAGTCGTTCCAAAAGTGATCTGTGGAGTCAATGCAATGTGTGTATGTGTGGGTGAAAAAGAGACAGAAAGAGGAGAAGAGGTAGGAGGAGGAAAGAGAAGGATGGAGAGGGGAAGGAGCAGGAAGAGGGGGAGGAGGAAGAAAGAGGTAGAGGGAGAGGGGAAGGGATAGGAGGAGGAAAGAGAAGGGAGAGGGGAAGGGGGATAGGAGGAGGGGGAGGAGTGAGAGGGGAAGGAGAAGAGGGGAAGGAGGAGGAAGGAGGTGGAGGAAGGAGAGGGGTAGGAACAGAAGGAGGAGGATGGGAAGAGGGAGGAAGAGAAGGAAGAGGAGGGGGAGCAGGAAGGAACGGGGCGCGGAGGAACAGCAAGAGGAGGAGGGGGAAGGGGAGAAACAAGAGGAGGAGGAACAGAAGGAAGGGGCAGAGGAGGAGGAAAGAGGAGGGAAAGGGGGAGGAGGATGAGGAACAGAAGAAGGGGGACGAGGAGGAGGAACAGAAGGAGGGGAAGGAGGAGGAGGGAGAGAAGGGAGAGAGGGAGGAACAGAGGGAAGAGGAGGAGAAGGAGGAGGAGGACAGAAGAAAGGAATAGAGATGGAGATCCCAACATGGGCCAATAGCCAAGTTCCTCACATGGACTTACTGACAATAGACACTCATCAAGGAGATCAGAGCCATAACTACCAGCAGGCTCTAACCAACTGTGTCCAATGACCAGAGAACACTGTAAGATAGAATCTTCCCAAATGACTCTATTTGGAAAATGTGGTCATTGCGGATAGAACTAATTTAGACAAGATCATGCCCGAGTAGGGTGGCCCCCTGATGTGCCCAGTGTCCTCTTGAAAAGGGAGACACAGACACTCACGCAGGGGGAATGTCTTGTGCAGACGAAGACAGCGATGTGTGTTAGCCAAGACATGCCCAGCATGGCCAGGAAACACCCGAAAGCTAGGAGAGAGGCATGGAACAGTTTCCCCCTTGCATTCTCAGAAGGGACCAACCCTGCTAAATCCGTGATCTCAGGCTTCTAGCCCCCAGGATCATCAGAGAATAAGCTTTTCATGATTTAATCGCACTCAGTCTGTGGGAGCCTGAGGGCTGCCATCAGGAAGGAGCTCACTGGCTTCTAGCAAATGCTTCACCCCGCTAGCCCATCTCAGCGACTTCTAATGCCTTTACGATGAGTATCTTCTTCCTCTTGCTCTTTCCTCTTCCTCTTCCTCTTCCTCTTTCCCTTGACTGGGAGGCAATACAAGGATTAACAGTGGAAAATATCTACATGATCCCACAATCTCCAGAATCTGTAAATCATCTTCCCTTCCCTGAAGCATTCAAAGTATTTGAAGGAGAATAATCATAATCATAATAGGGGTGCCTGGGTGGCTCAATTGGTTAAGCGCCTGCCTTCCCAGTCCCAGAATTGAGCCCGCATCAGGCTCCCTGCTCAGCGCGGAGTCTGCTTCTCCCTCTGCCCCTCCCCTCTCATGCTCTCTCTGCTCTCTCTCTCTCAAATAAATAAAATCTTTAAAAATAATCATAATAAAAACTGAGCTTGGGATGGGCATTGGCTAATTGCATGTGTCCCTCACTTCAATTTTCTTATAATGTCTATATTTCAGCTTAGCATGTGCACTGAACTGACATGAAAGTGAACCAAACTTGGTCAAATTGGTCTTTCTAAAAGTCTCACGCTTTACTTATGGAATATAATGATAAAGACAATGACAAATTTACTGAAGTTTGCCAAGGATTTTTCCATCATCATATGGAAGAACAGTGTATCATCCGTATTTATTTTGAATATATATATATGGAAATCTTGGACACCACATTATTTCAAACATATGTGTCCCCATTTCCTCTAGTCCTTCTTGGTGTATAGAACCGAGGCTGATAGAGGGGTGGCTTTTCTTCCCCTCCTCTGGGGTTTGTCACTGTGTGTCCTTGAGAGGAAGCGAGGAAGAAATGGATTAATTAATACCGTGGGGAAGTTCTCTCTCCAATTCAGTAAACTGGACGGGATCCTGGAGAAATGCATCTTACAGGTGAGAGAGTTCCCAATTAAAATGAAACTTCTGTGACACACACACAGTGAAATAGAAATGATAAAGCAAATGCAAATTTTATTTATGGTATATATGGTTTAATAGCATTTACGTGGGGCCTCTATGCATTTACTGCTATGGGGGGTAAAATTACCCGAATTGGATCTGCAACAGAAAAAAAAAAAAAAAAACAACCAGAAAAAGACGTGGTTTACTACATTTTTTTGTAGGAGCACAATGCATGGTAGAAATATGAATACAGACATTAATGAGCAAGGGATAGATACATTTCATTATTGCCATACGTATCTGTTTTATAAAATATGATGGGCTCTCGGTTCACAAATGGCAAATACACATAAAACAATTCTAAAGACTAAATAATGCCACTGGTCAAATTGATCTATGCAACTGTCCTAGAATTCCATCACAGAAAGATTCAGGGATATTTCCATGTAAGGTATAAAATAAGAAATGAAAGTCTGAACGATTTCAGGGGGAAAAAATCAAGCCTTCATACAAAGACATGATTCTGAATGAACTATGAATGAAATGCGTCAGTTTGGGTCTTTTCAAACAGTATAAATAGCTTGGGAAGGCATGATAAACTCAACCTCATACTGAGAAATGATAAGGTTACAGAAGGGAAAAACTCCTGTCTAGACTCCATCAGACTCATTTCCCATGATTTCACTGAAATAATTAAGAAGAAAAGCAGAAGAAGGAGGAGGCATCCAGAGACTTCCTTTTGTCATACCCATGCATTGAAAGCAAAGATTTCCAATTTAAAAGTAAAAACAACCAAAGCCTTGTTCATTCAGATAATTGCTGATTTTTGTCTAAGTTTTAGGGGAAAAAAATAGAGGCAGACCCACAGATCCATCATGAATACATTTCTTTGGATGCATACCTTTCAGATGAACGGAGGGTGCCTCCAGTGGAGATGTTCTGGGAGGAATAGAAAAGAAAAATAAAATATGCTCTTTCCCCTTCACATTTTTATTTTGGTCTAACACTTATTTTGTCTTCACAGAAATGGCTATGATAAGACTAAGAAAAAGCAATAGATGCTGAGAATAAACTGTAGAATTTATGATATCAAGGGGCACAGAGTGCGTTAAGATCTATTTCGCCTTACCGAGATAGCTCATTATTCAGCAGATTCTCCCTCTTACCCAGTTACCCCTTGGGATATTGGTGTGCGTGTAATACACTCACATTATTCAATGTATTTCGCAAGCTCATGGGGTCGTAGGACCTTTGGAATGTTATTTTCTGAGATCTATTGGACTTCTGTGAAACCGTGTTGCTGAAATCAGTCTCATAAAGTTCTCCTGATTTTGGAAAAGGGTAGAGAGAGATCAGGAAGATAGGAGATTGACAGATGCTATAAATTTGGTAAGAGAGCACTCTGTCCTGATTCTGATAAATCTTATTCAAATAAGAGATGGACAGAATGGATAAAAATGCAGTGTTAAGCCACAGGGGAACTCTACAATACGGACAGATGTCATTATCTAGCTCCACGTGGTTGGTTCTCTTCAAGGTAAATTCTGGAAACAATTCTGTCAAGTTTTTCACGTATGGACAAGGTCCCAACTTTAAAAAAAACTCCACCCTGACTCCCCCTTTTTTCTCCCTCCCTCATGCCTTCTCTCTCATAAACCAGCTACAAGATAACATCTTCCAACTCCACAGTGTTTGATCTCCTCACTACTGGACTACCCCTTAGATCAGAGTCCATCAAATCTTGTAGGGGACTCTTCACCTATGTCTTGGTTACAGCCAAACACAGTGACCACAGAAATGTTTCAGTTCAAAGTCAGAGTGAGGGGGATGCTGCATTATCTAGGTGGGGTAGTGGCCAAGGCAGCGAGCTAAGTGTCACGTGGGCTTGAGAAAGTAAATTAAGAAGATATGATGAAGGTCTTTGTCTCCCAAATTAGGATATTTGTCTTTGTTCCTTTTGAGAAGAGCATAATTGGTTCTTTGGAATAAGAAGATCATACCCACACATGCGTGTAGATGCTATCCCAGCAGGAGAGATTGGTGGTCATGAAACCATCCTGTGGACTGTGACACATGCCCAAGCAAGCGGCAGCACGGACCTGGGGTGGAGTGCAGACATCTGGTTGACTCAGGAAGGTTTTACTCACGGCTTTAATTCCCATCCCTCGAGAGACACAGTCCAACAGTTGAAGGAAACATGAGCGTGTAGTAACCACAATTCTATGAAGGGAATAGAAGGGGAAGTCACCAAGTGAGAAGCCTCCTAAATTTCTGGATGATGGGATGCAGGCGGAAACAGATTGAACCATTGAACAACTTAGAGAAAGGTACAGCCCCGAGGGTGTTAGGAAGAGATTCCAGAAGAGGTACCGATGGCATGTGTCACCGTAACTGACAGTCAAGTCACATTTTGATGGGCCAAATGTGGTGATTTATGTAAAAATATCATATGTTTTGTAAAATGACCACCACTCACAAAACATTGTGAGTTCTATTTAAAGATTGTCCCCTTGGGGCACCTGCGTGGCTCAGCTGGCTAAGGTCGTAACCCCAGGGTCCTGGGATGGAACTCCATGTTGGGCTCCCTCCTAGGCAGGGAGTCTGTTTCTTCCTATCCCTCTGCCCCTCCCCCCCTCACTGTGCACTCTCTCTCCCTCTCTCAAATAAATAAAATTAAAAAATAATAATGCAAAACAAAAGTATACCTTTTACTGATTTAATAATTTTGCCCTATGCTCACTATGGTCATCACCATGACTGCTCCTGACAGCCATTGAAGACTACAATGTTGTCCTCTGAGCTGTCCTGATAATTTTTTTTTTTTTGGATGATAATTTTTTCCCAAATATTTTGCCTTCTTGCTGCACACAAATTTGTCCTGACTGAAGCTCTAGAATTTTTATTAATGTAAATATGTTCATGTAAGCTAGTTATTTATATAGAATTCATTGACTCATATAAATAAAATTTCAATATATAGAATTTTACTTTTCTGCCTTGTTTTCATGAATGTTATATTTTTGTTGGTGGTGTTGTTTGACCATTTGGGTTTTCCTTTGTATCAGTTTCTTACTCACCTGCTTTTTACACAAACAAAAGGAAATAGTTTGAGTTTTGACTAATGTGTACACCTGTGTGATTGACAGCCCTATCAAAATAAAGGATATTTCCATCACCTCAGATGCTACAAGACAAAAGCTATGTTATATTTTCCATATGATTCAATCCAAAATAGTTTTAGTTTTCCTTGTGATTCCTTATTTAATCCATGGGTAATTTTCCAATGGTCAACAACAAAAAAATGATATGACATGTCATTCATATTTTAAGATTACATCCTAAAAACAATACAATTTTGTGTATATTGTGTTATATAAAATATTCTCTTCAAAAAAATTTTTTAAAGTAATTTCTACACCTAACGTGGGGCTCAAACTCATGACCCTAAGGTCTAGTCACATCCTCTACTGACTGAGCCAGTCAGGTGTCTCTAAAATATTCTTAAAGTTGATTTCTCTTATTTCAATTTACTTTTTGAAGGGTGGCTTACCATCAATATTTAAAAATACACATGTGGTTCAGATTTTGAGTTCACTTTATATTTCTCTTCAAATAGGAATGGATGAGGCCGTTTACCTTTGATGCAATTTTAAGTATTATAAGAAAGGTATAAATCTACCATCGTAGGGGCGCCTGGGTGGCTCAGTCGTTAAGCGTCTGCCTTCGGCTCAGGGCGTGATCCTGGCGTTATGGGATCAGGCTCCTCCACTGTGAGCCTGCTTCTTCCTCTCCCACTCCCCCTGCTTGTGTTCCCTCTCTCGCTGGCTGTCTCTATCTCTGTCAAATAAATAAATAAAAATCTTAAAAAAATCTATCATCTTATTATTTGTTTTCTGTTTGTCAGACCTTTCTTTTTCCTTGGGTTGGGTCTAATTTAGTATTCCATTTTAGCTCTGCTATGGGCTTTTTTGAGTGACTCTTTGCTTATCAATTTAGTGCTTGCTCAATGGTTTACAGTATTTTAACTTATCACCAGCTACTTTCAAATAATGTATACATTTCGTATATCTTGTAAGAACCTCGCATTGTATGCATCTCTGTTCTCCTTCATTTGTGCTGTTTTGGCACATATCTTTCGTATGCATGCATTACATAATGCAGAATATATTTTTATACTGTTCTGTTATACACAATGAATTATGATTTAATGAATTAAAAGGCAGTTATTTCCTATTTACATGTATAATTACCATTTCTAGCCCCCTTCATTCCTGTGCAGATATGTTTCTATCTGGTTTCACTTCCCTTCAAGATGATGCACGTTCATCAGAATTTCTGGTGTGTACATATGCTGGGCCGTGAGTTTGCTCAGCTTTGACTCATCTAAAAATATTTTCATTTCCCCCTCCTTTTTGAAGTATTATTTTTATAGGTATCGGCATATTTCCTATTTCTTCTCTCTTTGGCTTTGGTGGTTTGTGTGTTTCCAAGATTGTGATCATGTCATCTATTCTATGGGATATTTGGCACGCAGTTGTTCACAGCATTCTCTTGGTATCTATTTCATTTTGATAAGATTGATAGCAATGTCCACACTTTCATGTCTGATTTTAGTAATTTGATTGTTCTCTTTTTCTTGGTCTAGGTAAAGACGTGTCGATTTTGGTAATCTTTTCAAAGAAGCCACTTTTGGATCTGTTGATTCTCTGTATTGGTTTTCAATTCTCTATTCTGTTTCTCTCCACTCTGTTCTTTATGATTTCTTTCTGAAGGCTATTTTAACTCAATATATAATCCTAGTAGACATGAATGTGTTTTTTCCCCTTGGAAGACACTGTGTCATTCTTAAAAAAGTAAGAAATGGTAAAGATTTTATCCATGTTGGAGAATGCAAAGCTCTGGGGGAATGGTCCTCAGGAAGACATAGCTAAGACGTACTTAAACTCAACAATTAGATACACAGAAAGATGGAGCTGTCTGAAATTTATCGTAAGGGCCAATTCTGTGGCTATGACATCCCAGAGTACATACACCACCATGAGACGTGGAAAGCAAAGGATGCCTGGAAGAGCATTAGCAGGTCCCAGACAATGAGGAGAAAGTCAGTATTGATAGGACCAAATGCCATCTGTTTTTTGTTTTTTTGGGTTTTTTTGTTTTTTGTTTTTTTAGCTACAAAGGAGTTAGAGAATTTTGCCAATCCCTTAGTTGTTGTAAATAGGGATTTTTTAAAAACACAAACTTAGTTTCTAGTCTACTTTAGATATTATTTTATAAAGCTATACTCCAATTGGCTATATAATAAATCAGTGCTCCTTAAACATCTCTATTGAATTATCATTTACAACAGGTAACATTCAGCCCTTTTAAGGGTCTACTTTAAAGACTTAGTAAATTTACCAAACTGTGACCATTGAATTATTTCAAACTAATCCTTTTTAGGCATCATAACGTTCTTAGCCCCCACCCCACTCCCTCAGAATCTTTTATCAGTCGATCTTTAGATACGGCAGTTCCTAAAATATTGCACAAATGTGGTTGACAGTCAACACAAATGGACAAATCAAGCAGTCTCAGTATGATAATATTAATAATGTTTTTTTCAAGGAGCAGAAGAAAACATAAGATGGATGCAATATAAACTAAATTATGATAAGAGATATTTATGGAAAGATTCTTTGTGCTCCTCTCCCTCATTTGGTTCTCGAAGCAGTCTTAGGAGGTGGAAATTATTGCCTCTACCCGCCATACCCCAGAGATGACAGCTCCGGAAACTCAGCTTCAATGACTTATCAACTTCTGTGCAAGAAAGGTTAACCAAATGAGTTCCTTGTTAATTCCAGGTTTGTATAATCACACATTTGTGTAGTGGGGACCAGAAACAAAAAGAAGTGCTACTTTCCCCTAGCCATCTTCGTATCTTATGACTGCAAATCAAAGAATATGTCATATCAGCTCGCACCTGAAACTGATGCCCTCTTGCTACTTTCTCCAAATACGTGTTCAGAAAATTTTATCCTATGTCTGATTCAGAATTGCTATGCTTTCATGGAAGAATGATACATTATTAGTATTTTATGGTCCACTGTACATAAAGTGTGTGTCAGTATTTCAGAATGATGGGCACTTTCTGGGGTGCCTGGCTGGCTCATTTGGTGAAATATATACCTCTTGATCTTGGGGCCATGGGTTCAAGCCCCCGTGGGGTGTAGAGATAACTTAAATAAACTTTAAAAAAAAGGAATACTGGGCACTTTCTTAAACCTCATGTTCAGACAACATACCACATAGGGAACACAGCATGCAACCAACTTAAGAATCAAACAATATGTCTCGTGTGCAACCTTTGCTTTTGAAATGCGTAACATGTAAGATTTGAACTTTTGTGAAAAAAATATAATGATCATTATCTATCGAATTAAAGTCTACTGTGCTATGGCAGCATGCGAGATGCCTCGAAAATATCCAGAGAGAATACGCCAAGTTGCAGGAATGGAAGAAAGTGATAAAGAGGATATAAATTGCTGCTCTCCTTTGAAGAAGTGAGAAAAAATTTAGCGATGCACTGAGTCCCGCATTTCACAGAGGCTGAACGCATTCACTCCCAAAAGTGCATAAATAAAGATATCGTTCTATTGTATTCACTTTGCAGAGGCCATGATGGCAAACAGTCCCTAAGCACACAAGTGGGAAAACACACTACATGGGCTCCACAGGTTAGCGAAAGGATTTGGCCAAATACCCTCAAAGTCTTTCCAACCCTCGTTTCCTGCAAAGTGAAGCTACTGATGGCTCCTTTTGGATTGGGTGGGCATGACTCTCCTCAAAACTGTCATAATGACCTTGGTTTCCTTGGTAACTAATAGAAAACAGAGGGGACAGGGGATAGAGCAGACAGATTATGATCACATTTTTGCAAGCTTAAGGTCAATATTTGCATTGCTGTAGGGAACAAAGAGCTACTCATTCCAAACACGGCTCTGGTCAAACGGAAATCCACAAAGAGTGACGTCCAGTCCTGGGAAACCTCTGGATCATCTACTGGGGAAAACGAATATCCATGGCAGGAAGGCTTGCCATAATATGCAAGAACCCAAGGCAAAGAATACATATAGTGGCATCAGGTCTCCCCGAATCACCACCGCTCACCTTGCTCTATGCATAGGGAACACGTTGTTTTGGGGATTCAGCTCTTGGTGGAAACCTGTTCTCCAGCCCTGGTTTGGGGACAAATTGGGAAATAAAATTGCATCGTTGTTTGACCTCAGATTTCTCATCACCTTAATCAGGAGGATTGGGTGATTTATGAATTAAAGGACATGTCTCATGAGTGAAAAAATTTTTTAGTGGGTTTCTGCTCAAAAATTACCTAAATTCAGATATCCTGTTCTACAGCCCAGATCGATTGCTTTGCTTGGGTCAAACCTGAGATCTCACACACTGTAAACAAACAGGAATGTCCTAGTTACAATCTTCACGAGTATCTTTGCTCCCTCTTATTACAAGGAAGACATTTATTTAGAATATTTCAAACAGTCACTATTTGTTCATGCCCCTCAAAAGAATTATCAGCACCATTTCAGAATTCACTTTCATGGTTATCCATAATTCTTCTTAACACGTTAGATTACTATTTATTAGTTTTGAAGATTTATTAGTATTGAAAACCCAATCATAATATAAAATTAAAATGCAAGGATAGGACTTTGAAATTATCTTTTCTGAAACTGCAAGACTAAAACATCTCATTTCAATAAATGCAAGATTGTGACGATTGCATTCCTAACAGGTATAAATGTTGCGATCAAAAATTCAAACACACTGAAATTTATTTTGAACCAGATGATGGCACATTTTGGTTGATTTAAAATTTTTTTTTTCCACTAGGGGTTTTAAAACACCTGGTCTGAACGACACTTTTACTTTTACACATTAAAAAGCACACAGTGACCTTGAAAGGAGCTCTTTGTGCTAGCGTCAGATGTGCAATATGGAGTATAAAATTAAAATGTGAGATGTGAAAATACTGAGCAATTTATCTCCCCTGACCCATCACTGCGAGGCATCAGGCTTCTTAATCACACTTCTAAATTAGGATCTTTATGTAAGCAAGTCTGCCCATGAGGAAGGGGTAAATTAGTAACATATAAGGAATTCATTATTTCTCTCAGCTCAAATCTACTTATTAATTACATCTGTCCAGGGCATTCATTAGCTTCATCATAGTGTGGAAAAGCCAACGCAAGTATAAATGGTGAAAAATGTCTCCCGATGTGTCCTCGAGGAAAACACTTGACAGATCCCAGATCGACGTGCTTCCCTGAGAAGGTCAGACCCAGGTTCAAGTACAAAAGCCAAATCAGATGGAAAGAAACCTTGATCCTCGATTCTTCAGCCTCAGGAGCTATTTCCAGGGAGGACAGAAGACTTGCAAGAATCTTCTCCCGAGACGGCAAATTTAGCATAAATGCGGCTGAGTTCAGTCGCCTCTTCCTGGGCATCCAGCAGGTACTAAGGAAGAATGCCTCGGCTTCCAGGGCGTGCATGGATCTCCAGGGGATCTGGCTACAAGGCAGATGCTGAGTCTAAAGATCTTGGGTGGGATGGGGCATAAGAACGACATGAATGTACGTTCAGTGCAGTAATCGAACCAGGAAACAGCATTCCCAAATCTTCCAGGAGAAGAAGAGGGAAAAAAAAAAAAAAAAAAAAAAGGAACCCGGTTGTACTGAGCCATCCTGGGCGCCTTGTTTCCACGTCACAGGTTAAGGCTCTATGTTTGATCCTTCTCTGATTTTTCTCGTGATTTTGCTTTCGTAAATCCATGGTGACATAGCAAGTTGCGTGTGACTTTTGGATTGCTTACCTTTCCGTTTCATCTAACTCTGAGCAAAAATTTTCCCCCAAGTTATCCTATGCAATTAGGGAGACCGGGTTTATTACGTGCATGGCTAAATTTAGACACCGTTCAACACAGGACGTTTTGTAGTTCGGCAGGTCTCATGAAGGTGGTTCTACAAACCTAAATTAGATCCTCATCCTAACAAACTCAGCGTGAAAAGTCTCTTTTAGGAATAATGTAACTGTTTTCTCTTTTTTTCCCACTGAAATGGTTAAAGAATCAGGAAGAGATTTAGCAATAAACATGAAATCATTGGAGGTTGTAGTGTTTTCAGCCTCCAAATTACAGGCTAATAAAGCTCATTCTAAACCCCTTCTTCCTGAAATAGTGTTAAAAGAGTCTTTCGAGTAGGACAGATATGGCTTCGTTATTTCTAAAATACATACAGCAGTTAGGAAAATATTTATAAATATATCCTCTTGCAGGATCCTTATTGCATACAGTAAGTGAGATATCATCCATTTTCCATGCCTGGCTTGCTGAATGATCATTTGTGAAAGCAGTCACCCTTTGAATATAGCTTCTAATAATCCTGTCCATCAATCATACTTTTTTCTTAATCCATCCATGCACCATTTTAAGTGCAAATAAAGATCACCTTCCCAATATCTATGAAAATTAAATCCCATCACAAATGAAAATTTACAACCCTATCTTATATTAGTTCATAGAGCCATAATCTCGATAGCTAAATCTCTCCAACACAGTCAAATAAAGTTAAGTGAGTAGTCTAATTTGGCGTTCTAATTCAGGCTTATGGTATTGACCTCTTTTTTTTTTTTTTAACTGTGTCATTGTGGAAGTGGTGTCCGCCTCCCCCTGCCCCTGGGCTCTGCAAGCCTGGCATAAACTGAGACCACCAGTGGTCCACCTTGGCTGCTCACGTACGCTGAGCTCAGAAGTGGGAGAGGAATCAGGACAGGCAGAACACACACTCTCAAGTATGCCCATATCCCAATCCCCGGCTACCCATGTGTGTGTGAGCTCACTCGCTCAAAGGGACTTTGCAGATGTGATCGTGTCAAATATTCTGAGCTGGGGAGATGATCTGCAGTATCCAGGTGGGCTGACTATAGTCACAAGGGTCCTTGTGAGAGAGAGGAGGGACGGTCACAATCAGAGAAGGAGCTGTGAAGACGCAAGCAGGGGTCAGCATGATGCACCGTGAAGATGCAGGAAGGTGTCCCTAAGCAGCTGGAAAGGGCAAGAATATGGGTTCTCCCTTCGAGCATCCAGGAGGAATACAGCATCGCCAACACCTGGATATTAGCCTGGCAAGACCTATTTTAGACTTCTGACCTCCAGAACTGTCCCATGATACATATGTGTTGTTTTCAGCCACTAAATCTGTGGCAGGTCGTTACAACAGCCATAGGAGACTCATACAGACTCAATGCAGATTGTGTCCATTTGGACCACTGCAGTCTGGGGTGCAGACTTACCGGGTAAAGTGTGATTGGTTCTGTCTACCTTCCTAACAGTGACGCCATCCCTCCTGACATGACACAAGGACACGCAAGGACACAGGAAAATCTCAATTGATTCTGCCTACCTTCCTAACTGTAATGCCATCCCTCCTGACATGACACACAGACATGGAAGTACACAGGAAAATCTCATTGTACCTTCAAGCACAGAGCCTTGGCTCTATCTATGGGAACTCAACCGGCTCCCCATTCCACAGGAGGGGGTTAGGACAACGTGGAGTGAACTACTGAGCAAGGAAAAGACTCACACCAAATGCAAAACACAAAGCATGAGAGAAAAAGAAGACTTTTGCAAGGATGTCTCTGGTTTGAAGCCTCAGGCAAGGAGTCATGCCCTCTATTCTGCTGCCCATGACCATCTGACACATAGCCTCTCATGACAGGGAGACTGAGGCTGTCATATGTCACCTGCCTCCCCGGTGAGTCACTTACAGCGAGCCTCATGAAGATTGATACTCCTTCATTTTAACTCAAGCAGCCTAATCACGGCCTGACGGGCGGTCACCCCACCTAATCCTTTGCCTAACGCCTTTGTGCACCCCAAGGCAATTCAGTCCCTGGGCCACCTGCTCCGGCGTAATTACAGCCTTGATGAAGATAAAGCGCGTTTGGATCTTTGCTACTGAGCAAGATATCGTTCTCCAGCCACAAAGGGATCACTCCCCCGGGAGCCAAAGGTCAGTGTACGTTGTGAGTGATGGATCTCTATTCTCCCGGCTGCAGGCGCTCTGCAAATATTAAATATCTATGAACCTCCTGGACTCCGATGATGGTTTCTAACTGCACGGGGTTGGGCTTCCAGATGTATGTGCAGGGTAGAAAAAACGCATAGGTCGGTGTTCTGCATGCTGAAATAATTCACGGCAGGAGGAAGTATTACTCAGAAATTATATGGCTGCACGAAATGTACTTAAAAAATTACTAATGATAAATTCTTATATTCACAGCCTCATCTACAGTTCCTTTCCCAAATGTCTGTTCATGGAATGAAAGCATTACACTCAAGTTAAATACTTTAATAATCAATCATGATTTTAAATGATATGACCGAAAGTTCAGTAAGCAACAGCTTTTATTTTTTTACCCTAAAAGGGTAAACCGCATAAAAATAATGTGACTCTAAAAATATGAAGCATGTGAAATAAAGCACACATATAAAATAATGCATCTTTTTTAGCGTTTTTTGTTTGTTTGTTTTAAAGGAGAGTGTTGGAGGAAAAACTGATCTTTATTAAGGACTTGGCATGAAGTCAGTATGTAACCCCAGGCATATCATCTATTCTGAAAAAAATTCTGATTTCTACAATTCTAGTTTTCTCCTCTTCGAAACAATGGGTTTGAAATTAAAGTGGAAAAGTTCTGTCGTTTATGCAGAACTCAATATGACCCATACACTGGGCTGAGAAATACATATATTGTGACTATATTCTATAGAGAGACACATTAATATGATGACATTTATATATAATACACATATGCTTATATCTGGATAATATATGCACACATTAATATTATAGATAATATATTAGTATTCATGTACTATGTGAAATTTATATTTATAGGACATGGTATACTATGCAATATGAATCGGTATAGCATATAAATGTATATATGTATTCTTTGACGTCATTCCATCTTTATATCAAGGGAAGGTGTTGTCATTGTTTTTTCCTATTTTACACATGAGAAACTGAGGCCCAGAGTTACGTGCGCTTTCCAGGGACAAAGACTGGACTATACCCACAAGATGGTTCTAGAGCAGTGCCTGGCTCCATCAGCTGCCTCAGGACCACCTGGGTGCTCACACACACACACCTGTCTCGGCCCCGCCCAGCCCTACCGAATCAGTATCACTGGGCAAGGCTTGGGATGTGCATTTGGAGTGCATTTTACAAGTGATTGCTAAGCACCCCCAAAATCTGAGAATCCCTGTTTCCCCTGTGGAATTGGTTTCAAAGCCTCTTTCACCTTCGCATTCACAGGACTTAGAAATTCAGTGACAATTTTGCAATATCTCCTCAGGTCTTTTGGCTAATTATACACTGTATTTTCCATAGAGCGATTTATAAAACGTGAATAGGGATCCTCTTAAAACCACCACAGGGAAGATAAACGATAAGGAATGCATCGCTGATTTGCACTCGTATATGGCTAACGCAGGAAAGACATAATGTACATTCTGTATAAATTTGTATATAGTGACGAACTTCCCTTTCTTAATCGGATGCAAATGTCCTCGTGATTATGAAGGTCCAACACGCTACTGGAACTGTGTTCATTTCCTCATGCTGGGTGGCCCCAAATCCTGAAATTGTTGGTCAGTTCTGGAGGCCAGAAGTCTGGGATCCAGGCGGGGCGGACTGCTCTCCGCTGGCTGCTCGAGAGGAAGCCTTCCTGCCTCTTCCAGCTTCTGGGGGCTCCTGGGACTCTTTTGTGCTCCTCGGTTGGCAGCTGCGTGATTCCCATTTCTATGTGTGCCTTTACAAAGCCTTGTCTGTCTATGTCCCCATCCAAACTGCCGTCTTCTCATAAGTACATCAGTCACTGGATTCGGGCTCGCCCTGATCTACCATGACCTCCTCTTAACCTGATCACATCTACAAAGACCCTCTTTCCAAAGAAGGTCACCATCACAGGTTCTGGGCAGGCATGAGTTTTGAGGGGGCACTCGTCAACCCAGTAGGGTGACCTTCAAGAGGAGAAGCAAGTCGCAGCCCGTTTGCATGATTTTAGACAAGTTTGACCCCATGGAGGACGGTGCTTAATCCACAGAGGTGACAAGTGTGGAAAACACATCGTCCCACTTCCAGAGATCTCCCGTACACCGTAGTGCTTACAGCTAACAATCCTGTGCTGGACCCTGAAAGGCTTGTTAAGAGAATGGCTCTCAAGGTCGGTGTTCTTACCATAAAGAAAAGGTGGGTGGGCAGGAGGGAAGTTTTGGAGGCGATGGATATGTTCATTTCCTTGGTGACCACCGATGATGGCGTCAAAGATCATTGCCTATGTTCACACATATGTAAGTGCGTCTAATTGTGTGTATTAATTCTGTGTGTCTAATTGTGTGTATTAATTATGTGCAGTTCTTTGTAAACCAATTATTGCCTCGATAAAGCTGCTAATAAAAACAAGACGCAAATATACACCCACACAGGTCAGAGGTAAAAACTATGATGGACTCGCTCTGGAGCAGGGGGCAATGCGTCTGTCCACGCTGGATTCCCAGGGAGGCAGACGATTCATTTCCCACAATGCACCCATTTTCTGATTCTACCTCCAAAGTTTTCCTGGGTGTTCCACCGACCTTTCCACAAATCTGTTATTCCTCTCACATTCCTCTCCACAGACCCTTTTTTGACCAAAAGAAAAAAAAAAACAAACCAAAATGGTATTTGTAGAAGGAAATCTATTATATCTTCCTTCCTTTAACCTTTTCCTTTGGTGATTTTTCCCCTCTTCCTTTGTGCAGTGTGAAAGCATCCCTTTCTCTATGTACAAACCATGAAAGGACTCCATGGCCAAGCCATTTACTTGGATGTTTATTACCTAACGAGTTCTATTGAAGTTTTCTAATTCTGCCCATCAGCAGAAATCCCTGAAGATTTAAGAATACAGCTAAATCTTCCTGTTTATTGCCTATTTTATTTTGCGTGCATCTGATGCTTCTACCTAAATATATTCGGCTTAATTTGTTGTATCGCAGTAAGTAATCTGTTGTTGAATAAGCTGGATGCACACTGCCCTTACCAACTACCTCCCAAATTGATTTTCTAAGTGTGAAATTAAAATGTCACCAGAAGAGCGAACTTTAAACAATGGCTTGCCATGCCTTCTGACAGATGCTAGACTCCCGCCACTAAATCCAGCTTCTTCCATTAGATTGGGAATACAATTAATAATGATTAACTTCAGAATATGGCTTATAACATCATTGTATATTTTCTAGGGGAAAATTAATTCTACACGCACTAAAGTAAGCCTATCTGTTATGTGTTAAAGAGCTTGGATTTTGAGCTAGGATTTTGTTGAAAGATGTAGTCCTTTGGGGCCATGCTTTTTCCCGTGATGGAAGGTAGGTACCTATGTAGATATTTATGGAAGATCTACAGGTCCATGAAAAGGTGAGGAGAAAGGTCTATAACATGGACATCCAATATCTTTATCTAGCCCTGTGCACACAGCCCTGAGCTCAACTCCACAGGGACGAACAGCCTGCAGATGAGAATAGGGTCAAAAATCACATCCCACCAAGGGTCTATTATAATAGTATAATATTTGCTCCTGAAACTTGGTCCAGGCCAGCTGTTTTATGAATGAATGCTTTTGCTTATGAAGAAGGTTGGGCAAAAGAGAACAGAGAGATCAGGACCTGAAACCCCATTTTCACCACTAGGAAGTGACTTAGGTCAATGTTTGCAGAGAGCTGGTAGGGACTCCATGTGGAATACATTTCTGCAGAAAGAACATGGCAGCATGGAAAGATGGTGGGCTTCTGAAGGCTTATGGTACCCAGGGCCAGCCTGTTTCTTGGCTTAGAAAGGAAGTCATAGAATAATTGTGACTTGGGGCACCTGGGGGGCTCAGTTAGTGAAGCGTCTGCCTTCAGCTCAGGTCACGGTCCCAGGGTCCTGGGATGGAGCCCTGCATCGTGCTCTCTGCTTGGTGGGGAGTCTGTTTTTCTCTCTTCTCCCTGTTTCTGCTCTCTCTTGCTATCTCTGTCGTTATCTCTGCCTCTCTCAAATAAATAAATAACATCTTTTAAAAAAAAAGGAACAATGGTGACTTGCAGTATCTACCTATGGTACGATCGCATCTGTATCAAAGATAATGAGCAAAGGCACTATCTTACATAAATTCTATGTAGCGATTTAAGAGCAAGGGACTTGAAGTATCATCAACTAGATTCCCATCTTGACTATTCTGTTGACTCTTCTGTGGACTACCGATGGGACTGTGGACAACTGTCCATGGGACTCTCGACCATATGCTTCATTTTTCTGTGCCTCAATTTCTTTGGATGTTAAAAGGGGAACACGATGGATAAGTGGTAGAATGTTGAATGCTTAGAGTCATGTCTGGTGTATTTTAAATACATACATATTTATTATTTTTTTACAGAGGAAAGCCTAGGAGTGATAGCTTCCATCCTTTGTCAGTTTTCTTAGAGACAAAACAAAAGCTGGAGGGAAAGAATAGATTTCTGTAGCGGTGATCCCCTTAAGAGTAGATAAAAGAGACAATATTGAACTCTATCGAATCACACCCATGACCAACGGTTGTACTTGGATTCCAGAAATGGAATCCCTGCTATCACCAAATCACAGAAACACTTCTATCATTAATTTTTCTTATTATGAATACAGTTCTCCCAAAGGGACAAGATACCACTGGAGAAGAAAGTTCCTATTATTTGGTTATAAAATAAAAATGTAAATTGTGATTTGGCAACAGGCTTAAAACAGTTGTTAAACATTAAAATTAAAAGGAAAAAAATCACTGTGTCCAAATAATGATTCTTTCCAAAATATAGTTTTTGGTTTGGGATTTTTTTTTTAAATAATTGTCCTTTTGAGAGAGTGATTAAACAGAATCATGTTCAATACTTTGTAATGTTTCAATAAGCAAATAGTATTTCCCCAAAGGGCACTTGTGGTACTAAACTGTTTGTTCATAATTTGCTTTCAAAACACTTTTATAAAAGAAAGCTGAGTCCTGTTTAATTCCCCATTTAAATAATTCTTGAATTTCTTATGAAAATCACATTATACTGAATTTTTACCTG
Organism: Ursus arctos; assembly: GCF_023065955.2. Classification (NCBI taxonomy): domain Eukaryota; kingdom Metazoa; phylum Chordata; class Mammalia; order Carnivora; family Ursidae; genus Ursus; species Ursus arctos. The sequence goes on along the minus strand of NC_079874.1, from coordinate 27,584,051 downwards.
AGCATTCAGATTTTGACACACACACCACAAGCATGCACATGGAAATATTGCCTGTAATGTTCATTTTCACATTATACTCGACTTTTAAATATTGTTTCATGATTGGTATTGAAGTATCTGCAATGCCCCTTTCTCCTGGGCAATTCGACCACTTAAATATTAAATATTTAGCAAGGGCGAAAAAGACAAGGCATCACCGTGTTAAATTGTGTAATAGTTAATTTTAGGGTGGTAGGGTAAAGCTATTTTTTTTTCCTTTGTACATTGAGTGCAGGTAAAGCTCCCCCTTTCTTTAACTGACATTATGAAATAAAAGATCCATTTCTTCCCCCTACAAGCTCTTTGTCTTCATCTGGTAGCTATAGGGTTTTTGTCATATTATGATCACTTGGAACTGATGTATTTTTTCCCCTTGAATTCTTTACAATATTAACCTGTACTTACACACACACACACACACACACACACACACACACACAAATCAAGGCCAGTTTTTGAGCTAAATATAGGATGCCCTATGGATGCCCTATGTCAATTAATACACCATTATTTACCTGTATTCCTTTCCTGTGTGCATTCTTTATACAAACTCTCCTTTCTCCTTAGCTCCCTCACACTTTGCAAAATACCATCTCATTTCCTTTTTTTTCTAGAATGTTCCTGGGAATATCTACCATAGAGAACAAACAGCCTTCCCATGAAATTCCAAGTCCTAGTGAAAAGAACAACGGTTCAAACACATATACCCTGTATTCAAGACATAGCTGTCTGGGTAGGCATAACAAAGACTTTGTCTTTTCCAACTTTATGCTGTGAAGGTACAAGAGGGAGGGAGAGACAGGTTGCAATCACACCCACAAACGCTACCAAGAATCTGATGCCAACACATCTGGGACGAATTCAGAGGGGGAAGTACCACAAATTGTATTGTGGCAGGGGGGAAAAAAAAAAGTCAAACAAACCAGAAAAGTGACGGGCATCATCTTGTGATGGGGAACAGGGATCAGCACGTTCTCGTGCAAGGGGACAGATCATCAATATTTTTGGTCGTATCCATCAGGTGGCCCACTGTGACTGGAGAGCTCGAAACCAGCCGTCAGCAAAATGCAAACACATGGGATGACTGGCTTCCTGTAAAACTCAACAAAAACTGGTCACAGGGCCTGACTGCACTTTGTGGTTGGTGAGCCATTAGCACAGAACCCACCGAAGAAGGGTCGGAATAGGCTTCTCACCTTGTAGGCAATGCCCAGGCTTAAATGAAACACAAAAACTCACAAGGAAGGCAAAAACGTGAACGGTGTAGGAGTTTTCCATCCGTCCAGAGCAGAATGCTGGGTGGTTCTCCACCCTGAGCATTTTGCACCTGTATAGACACGTTTCTGCTGCTCTTCCCTCCAAACCGGGAAAGGGTGCAGGGTCTGGGCCAGCTCTGGGCACAAGGGTGCAGGGGCTCTGAGGGCACAGCTGGTCCTCAAACAGCATTTCCTAAATAGAATGTTGGCAGTGAGGGCAAAGAAAAGAACCCTAGGGCCCACACAGACTCTGAATCTGGGGGTAACATTAAAACACGTTGATTTCAGTCAGCTCAGAAACACAGGGAAACAGGATGCTCTTCAGAGCAGAGAGCACGGGAGACTGTGCATGCCCAGCTGCCTGCACGGCCCCCCCTGGCAAGCAGTGAGTTTCAGGGATTCCCCTCCACAGGCCCAGGAACGGCGATCGTCTTATTCGAGACGAGGAAGGGAAACACACACACAGATACGGAATAAAAGAATGGGATTGACAATCAGGGCCTGTAAGCAAAGAACATAAATCTAAAATAGTTCACCGCACCAGAAGAGCAGGGAAAAAATGCCTTAGCATCAGGGTTCGTTTGTCTAAGTGAAATGGGAAATGTGGAGAATAGACTGTGCCCCTTTGTGACTTGATGCGGTAACTCTTTACCGGCCTCCAAGGATGCTGTTCTAGAACAAGGCTGCATCAAGGGCAGGGAAGGTACCACTGGGAATCAGACAGCACAAGGCTCAGTGCAAGACTTCCAGGCTGGGGGTCAGCTAACAGCATAAGAAGTGAGGACGATCCAGGTTTCTAAAGGAACAGCCAGATGATGGAGATTTCAGTGTCTGCTGAGATGTAGGGGCTCCTGTCAGCCAAGAACAGTCCCTGGGCAAGCAGCTGTCCCTTGCTCACAGACCCTGAGGGGTTCCAATGAGCAGGAGAGGGACAGGGCTCCAGGTACCAGAGCTGACCCACAAGGGAGGAGCGTACATTGTAAAGACCAAAATCTGCAAGCAGTGTGATAGATAAATTCATTGGCGTGCATGGGAAAATGTCCATTGGACGTACATTAGGCACATTTAAAAATGCTTTACTGTGTCGAGGAATTGGACGAGTTGCAATTCTTGCCCCTACACGAATAACTTCAACAGTGTTATGCGATAGAAATGACTATTCTTCCTAATTACCCAGGCAGTTGCTCCCTTACTATGGAATCCAGCCGAAGGTGTGTTAGTCTAAGATAGCACATAACGAAGCAAGGGGGATGGAAGAAATCATAGAAACAGGTCAGGTTTTAAAAATTAAATTTTATTCTATGGTTTAAGGGAAGCTAAACCAGCAGAAAATGAAATCCTAGCAAGAAAGAATTGGAAAATGAAGTTTTGTCCTCAGGGGAAATATCAGAAAATGACTAATGTGAGGGGGGAACAAAAAAACAAAACAAAACAAAACAAAACAAAAACACAGCTTAGATTGAGAGTGTGAAAAAAAAATAAATGGAAATCACTAATCAAAAATGCATGACACAGTCTTCAATAATAAATGATGTGTAAACACTAAACTAATGTGACCTGTGTACATTGTGGTTTAAAACGAAGAAGAAAGAAAAAATCTGAAGGATAGTACAAAAGAGGTGAAGCTATTTGCCAAGATAGTTGATATTCCAGATGCAGAGGTGAGACAAGGGAAGGAAGATTCCTTTGCCATCGATGGAAGGAACAGGGGGCCCCATTGGGCTGGGGTCAGGAAAAACCTGTTACTTGGGATTGAAGGCACTCTTTCACCAAGGCTACTGATCTCAATGAGGAACAAATACATCTCCTGCCACGTAGACCTCCCTCTTTCTCCTGCCTGAGAACTAACTGTCCAGGTACATTGGAGCCTAGGTAGCAGGAAGACAGTTTTGGTAACAGTAACATGAACTCAACCAAGTTACGGATAGCTTTGGTCGAAGACTGTTAGAATTTCTTTTGTCTTGGTGACTGACCTGGTGAATAGGTTGAGTGTTTCCTAGCTTCAGATAACCAGATGGGAAACATTTGGGAAAACTCTTCCCGGTACTTAGAGCTAATCCTTCAAACAGCCCAGGTTGGGTCTGGAGCTTATTTCAACATTAGTAGCAATCAAGTAAGTGACTGGTCTTCTAATCCTCATGGGGAATGGTCAGGCCCTGAGATGTCGTTAAATTAGCATAGGAGGTTGCTTGGTGTTTAAAGAGGCAACTCGTTCTTCATTCTGACATTTTCTACAACTACGGACAAAATAATATATTATGGACAGTCAATAAATATATATGGACTACTTTTGTTTTTCTTTGCTTCATTTCCTTGGAAAAAAATATTTTCTATCCATGGAAGAACTGGGGCCAAGGAATCAACAGTACCTATCACTTCCTTTGTGGCCTAAAGTGAAACATTTGTAATAAAATTTAATAGTAACGGTGATGATTAACTTGATGCATCAACATGAATGGCCCATGGGGTGCCCAGATATTTGGTCAAACATTATTCTGGGTTTGTCCATAAGGCTGTTTTGGATGATCATGTTAAGATCACATGTGAACATGTGAATTGGTAGACTGAGTAAAGCAGACTGCTCTCCCTGACTTGGGTGGGCCTCATCCAATCAGTTGAAGGCCTGAATAGACCACAGAGGCTGTCTCCTCCATGAGTAAGAGGGAAATTTCCTGTCTGACTGCTTTGGATCTGGGACACTGGTTTTCCCCTGCCTTCAGACTCAAACTGAAACATCAACTCTTCCTGGGTCTCAAGCCAGATGGCCTTCAAACAGGAACTATGCCATAAAAATGATAAATAATAATAATAATAGTTGCAGAAATAAAGAAAGAATGTAGAGTTATAAAAGCAAAGCATTCCATTTCAGACCAATGGTCTCTTTTAAATGCTCTACAAAATGTCTCCTTCAACCACGGTTGTATAGTGATGGGCAGATTTTGCCTTTTACAGAGGAAAACATTTGTATTTTCTTCAAAGATGGCATGACTTTTTGAGCCTGAAAATCCTTGAGTCCTGCTGAACCACATGCAAAAGCCTGGTACATACAATAGATCACAGAAGGAATTACCTAGTTGACACCCGAGAAACCACTACACAGTATCTCGGGTGCTGGAAAACACCACTTGAGAACCACCCTGTGTGACCGTTTATTACTAGTAGTAGGGAGGAAATGATAAGTAATGGATCCGTAATCCATCCTCTCTCTTCTGGGTAAAGAAAGAAGGAAGATAAACTGGTCAAATCTCCTGGAAAACATGCTGATAAGAAACAGGGTGGCAAGCACTCTATCGTAATTTGTCAGAGGGAAAGTCTCTATGTATGGAATGCTTTGGGGAGGGTGTACCTAGCCTAGATAGAATTGCTTATGGCAAACAAACCTGGGCTCTAGGAATTTATAGGACATTTATACATAGGGTATCTATCTAACTGTGTGAGTAGAAACTGGAGATGTTTCATAAGCAAAATGGCTCCTTTCTGGGTAAGTGATGTGACTACATTACATAGATGAGTGAATGCATGTAGGTCTGGCCAGAGCTTGTCCTGATATGGTAAGAAGGAACAGCTCTGGAGTTCTCCGATCATCTCTGCTCCTGCCATTATTTCCTCCTGCCATTTGCAACAACATGGATGGACCTTGGCGGTATTACTCCAAATGAGGTAAGTCAGGCAGACAGACAAACACAGTATGATCTCACTGCTATGTGGAGTCTGAAAAAAGCCAAACTCATAGAAGGAGAGAGTAGAATAGTGGCTGCCAGGAGTAGGGTTGGGGGAAATGGGGAGGTGTTGGTCAGAGGGAACTCACTTCCAGCTATAAGATGACCAAGTGCTGGAGATCTAATATTCAGCATGGTGCCTCTCATTCACAATACCGCTAACAATACTATACCGGAAAGTTACTAAACAGGACATCTTCAATGTTCTTACCACACAAAAATTGTAATTATGTGGGGTAATGGAGGTGTTAACTGACCTTATTGTGATGATTATCTCACAATGTGTACGTGTATCAAATAATCACATTGTATACCTTAAACCCAGTGGTGTAGGTCATCAGGTCTTTATCAATAAACCTGGGGTGGGGGGAGTAAAATGTAAAGAATAATATGAAGTATCTTAAGCAAAGGGAGTGTTAAAGCACTCTCACTAGTATTCATTAGTAATATCTAGAATCATTTAAGCAATACTTGATTTTAAGAAAATACGCTTCAGATCACTTTTTTTATATCTTTGTGATAATTGCATTCTCTTTCATTTTTTTTTCTTTATTTCATTCCGGAATAAGAAGTGTCTTTCTTTCTTTTTTCTTTCTTTCCTTCTGTTTTGTACAGGGCCTCTATTAAGGACTACTGGGAAGTCCTTCCAGCATTACTGTGGATTTCCTCATCTTTGTCGGCTCTGTCTTCAGTGGGATGCTGTCTTCTGTCAGCTCCGTGGAAAAGGTCTATGTGGCAGGGTCCACGATGCGGGGCAGAATCCATGAACCATCAGTCATCTCGCTCAGTAAAGAGGCATCTACGACATGTACTACTTAGTGATGAAAGAGGAAGGGTCTAAATAAAGTGTTTAAATTTTTCAGAGAAGCTAACTCTGTTAGAATGTAAATCTTTTATAGTCCTTACGGATTAAAGCGGACCCTTTTCTACTAATATCACCTACACTTCCATGGCCTGAAGGCACATTCTTCTCTATATATTCACCTGGATATTGAATATTAAACAACAGATCAGGTATTTATCACTATACAACAATCACCCTAGAACCTCATGGAATAAGGCAACGACCATTTTATTATGATCATGATTGCTGTGTGTCCAGAATTCAGACAGGGTGTAACAGCAACTAAGAAGATTCAAGGAGGCTTATGTTGCTCAGACGGCTGGAAGGTAGAATTTTCTGCAGCTCCCCCACTCACATGTCTTGCACCTGGGCTGGAAGGCATTAGAGGTGGAGCTCAAGTAGATGGTCAATGGAAGCATCAACATATGGCCCATGCATGTGTTTGGGCTTCCTCACAAAATGGCAGCCACTACATTTAGTTAATACCAATGCTGCTAGAAATATATGCATATGCTTGCATGTTACCTGCATATCTTCTTCAGCGAAGTGTTTTGAAACATATTTTCTCTAACTTGTGCTGTTTATTTTCCTATTATTGAGTTTGGGCATCCTTTATATAAGGTATATATTTTAGTAGGTCTTATGGGAAATTGTTTTGCCCATGTTTTATTTTAGTAAGTCTCCTTGTTCCCTATCTTATCATTATTGAAAGACAGGTTAGGTGGGTAGAGACTTATAGGTTGAAAATTTCTTCCTAGAACACCTTACAATATTACTCCATTTTTATGGGATCTGTCGTCAATGACAAGAAGCTGGCTGGAGTCTTCTTCCTTTATAGTTAATTATTTCTTTCTCTTCAACTGCCCATTTCCCTTTTTATTCTAGTTCTTTTTTATATAGTCTGCCCACTTGTGAACCACTGAATCTGATTGTTTCAGGCACAGGTTTGTACACGTTCATATTTCATGCCAATTCTTCGTATGTTGCTAATCGTTGAGAGTCCACATAGATATATTTTGTACCATCTTTATTAGTCTACTTTATTCCTGACCTGTTTGATGGTTTGCTGGCATTTGTCTGTGCGCTCCATTCTTTATCAATTCCTTCATAATAATCTTCACTTTTCTTCCTCCCCCCCCCCCCAGTCTATGCAATTTACGGACTCTTTCTTACATATTTCTAACCTATGTTTAATTCTGATGATCAAGGTATATATTTTTAAAATAAGACTTTTAAAATAAAATGTAGTTTTTCATCCCAATAGATCTATTTGGTTTACTTTCAGATGTGTCATTTCTTGATTAATTTTGCCTTTTTCTCCTGCTGTAGCTGTTCCTTCTATTGTTTTTTTGGATGAACCTCCTTAAATTCAAAAACTTAAACTATTTTTAGCAATTAATCATTGCAATCTTAGTGACAATCCCCACCTTGCACTAGGATAAGGATATTTTATTATACCAATAAACATCTTTTAAGAACTTGACTCAACTCTGATTTTGCTCCCCAGACATAAAGCAGATTAACAGTTGGGTAACTTTTTAATTTTAGTGTTACCTGGCTGATGTTATTTATCTCACACTAGGATCTCTTTGCCCACTGTCTATTAAAAATCTTCATTCCTTTATACTTTTCAGATAAAATGCCCACATCTCTAAGAATCTATACCTCCATCCTCTAAGGTTTACTTAATGACTTCCTTTCTTCCCTTAGGATCTCTGGTATAAGTGTCTATTTTTACAATTTATTTAAACTAATCATTCTCATACAACATCCTCACTATATCTCCTCATGAAGGGCACGATCTATATACGTTTGTTCACCAGAAACTTGCCCATATTAATTATTCAAATGTTAGATGAACTGACTTGTGAATGTGAAGTCTTTTGAAAACAGTAATGTAGAAGTTTAATCATACATGATTTCAACATTTTGGGTCAGAGTAGGAAAGGAAATAAAAAGCACACTACTATTTTTTGGACAAATCTAAATATTTCCTCATGTAAATACATATTTAAAACAAATGACTTCATGTATATTTTGAAATAGTCACGTGGCAGAGACAAAGCAGGTAGTCTCTAAACAATTATAGTCAGGAAAGGTGACACATGGAGCCTATATATATAAAATAATTATTTCATGAAATCAAATGACTTTTTTTCGAGACACTGAAAACTATATTGGGGCTTAAGAAGACTCTTACTTCCTCCTTGTTTTATCTGATAGGATTACCCGCACTGTGGATTTCAAACAAGGGCAGTTTTATTTAGAAATACGTATCACAGGGGTGCCTGAGTGGCTCAGTCGTTAAGCATCTGCCTTCGGCTCAGGGCGTGATCCCGGCGTTATGGGATCGAGCCCCACATCAGGCTCCTCCACTGGAAGCCTGCTTCTTCCTCTCCCACTCCCCTGCTTGTGTTCCCTCTCTCGCTGGCTGTCTCTGTCAAATTAATAAATAAAATCTTTAAAAAAAATAAAAAAATAAAAAAATAAAGAAATACATATCACATTGTGCCAAGAGAGAAAAATATACAAAACGAGGACAACAGGAAGAAGGTACAGCAAATGGGTATTATTTCACCTCAACCAAATCCCAGTTTCTAAAATATAAGGAGAGGACAGTAAGGGACTAAAGCTCAGTTGGCAATCACTGAAAGGCAGTCCCTCTTCCACCGGGTACCATGAGAAAGTCCCGTTGCACCAACACATCCACTAGAGACGGAGAGATCGCTCTCCATTTCGGCATGGATAACAGACTAAAGATGCCCAGCGGTTGCCCAAGCACACAACTAGCAAAGGGCAGACCTTCTACAGAAATCCAGGTCTTTCCCAAGGACTACCCACCAGCGTTCACACCAAATTCAAATCGAACGCGATTGCCTCACACGCTGCTTTGCTCTGGAAGGATGATACCATTGGTTCTGTCCATCTGCTCTCCGTGTTCTATGCTCTCCCTTCCTTCCTGCTGCCTTTCAACTTTCATATTAAGGTTTTTTTCACATATTCCCAGTTTCTGATAGTAAGACAGGATTCCTATATCAAGTATCACCATTTTTTAAAGCATTCGTGTACAATGCTTTGTTCCAAAATATACAACGGTTAATTAAAATATTCCTTAAAGAATAGTTTTAATTTTGCAGGAAAGAAACAAAACAATACATGTAATAGGTATTCCTTCTCATTGGTTAGTCTGATGATAGTTGTATATATATATTTTTGAACACATGCCAATCAAATGAAATTTCTCAACAGAACTTATACTGAGGAGTTAGGGGTTAGTAAATGTTTTGTGCTTTTTGATGAGTTTTATATCTTATGGAAAGGACACGTTATAAGATTTTAAAGGACAGATTAGTTGATCGACATATATCCATAATTAGCAACTTACTGGACAGGCCATGATTGGATTAAAATTGCTGTTAGAAGTTGTACTTGAGGAAAAAATGAAGCAGGAAATCAAGTTTTAAGTAACAATTGAAGGAGCATGTAATGGTGACAGCACACCAGTGAAATTGTTAATGTAAGTGGTTCAGGTCATACCAGATTATTTCTATTTTAAACAAAATCAGATACCGGCCTATAGGCCTGTTGTCAAGTTCTAGGCAAATAATGCAAGAAAGACACATAGGCCAGCGTAAGTATTTTATGAATAACATTGCTGTGATGTGTCTTCAAATTTATCTTTACTTTCTGTGGCTGATTTTCCCTGCTTAATTTATATTGAACACTAATCTTTGGTGACGAGAAGAGTCTTGTCTTAATGGTGATCTCTTTATTCATTCATGTCTTCCTTCATGGCAGAAATATTCATTCTATAGGCATCTACTGGATATATACATGACCATACATGGCTCTTGGTCTTGGGAAATTATCAGCAAATATTACCATCTGATATTCTAGAACGTAAGCACTCGGTAGACAGATAAAAAGATAATAGGTATGTAGATTATAGATAAACACCATAGAGATGCATTATAGATACAGATTGTAGGTACACAGTATATAGCTATATATAACGACACATACACACATACGTATAAATTCTAATTGTCATTCACGCGAACTGAAAAATAAATAAGAATATACAGATGTCCGATCCACCCAGATTTTCCATAAACACCATCAAATCCATCGCCGGGACACCTAGTACACCAGGCACTCTTAACTGCTCTTTGTCCCTCATTTCACGCTGCATGTCACCACCCATTCATGTACGAATTGTCTAATTGTTGCTAGATCATTGTCATACTTTGATACGGAAATATCTAGGCCAGAGTTCAAAGTAGGTCTTGTAGAGAAATGGGCTTTAGAGATACTGCTTTTCACCAACTTTTGAATCAACTTCCCTTTTGTTCATTATAAAAGGTCTATGAATTACAAGGGCAGCAAAGGCCATTCGACTCCGACGTCAGGCAGGAAAAGGCTGGTGGCAACGATGATTTGTGGGCCTTTGCGTTCATTGACAATGTTTATGGATAAAGACTACCTCCCTGTGTGTTAGTGGAATTTTGAGGTCTCCTTGTGAATGCAGTTGGTGCTTACACTACAAAACTGACTCAGGACCCAGACCGAGGTCATTATCTGCCTACCCCAAACATTTGTTTAGAAGGTTATTTTTTAAAATAATCTAAAACTGACAAATAGAGGTCAGTTAAGGGAGATTTGTAGTATTACCCAAACTTCATTTTTAAGCCTCTGTCTGCCGGTCTAGATAGAATCAAATACTTGTGCGTTCTTTGAAGAATATAAATTGTTTCCATTGTTGGCCACTCTCTGGGACTTTCTTAGTCACTGTCAGGGATCAGAGATAAGGGCTGGGGTCTGAAGCCAGTAGGAGAGAAATGTACACTGTTGATAAAAATCAGAGTGCCCTTCTGATACCAACGGCGCTATCGAGCCGCTCACTGATACAAATAGCTCCGCGGGCTCTTTGGAATCAAACAACTTCTCTTTCTTGGGTGGAAGTAATTATCCTGTCTGACCTTTCTTCCAAATACCGGGCAGCTGGCTTTGCTCGGGCGCTTAGGGGGCCTTCCTTCAGGGCATTTGGAAACTGCAAAGATTTTCAGGATTCCGACTCCCAAGGCTGCCCTTATCTCCTGCTCAGACCAGGGAAGAGTAAAGGGAAGTCTTGGTCGCCCAAGCAACTTCCTGCTGGCCCGTTTGCCGCACAGGGGGTTTCAGGAGAAAATCTATGGGTACGGATTCCTTCTCAATCTTTTTTGGTCACTAGGACCATGTTCAAGTTTGATTAATTATTACTTTACGAGAACATGTTTCTTTGTGGCCCCTTCTGGTTCAAAGGCTCCTTGATGCATGAATCTGGAGCATTTTAGAAAAAGCTGGCAAGTCACTCCGGAAGGAAGGGCTCTGTGAGCTCGTTTCCTGGCACTGGCCCCTGGTTCTGTAAGCCTTGTGGAAACACTGGCTTTTGTTCTATATTTACTTTCCTGACCCAGACAATGTTATCATCCCGCTGCTTAAAATTAATGATGCTATGCTGCTAAGGATTCCAGGGCGAGCTGAGCCGAGATGCACCTGTAGGTACATAGAGACAAACACGGGGCTCTACACGCAGAGATGTGTGCACACAGTTCAGGCTATACTGCCCGTCGCAAATGCCAGACATTCAGCTGCCTGTCTCTGTCCACCGTGTCAACTCTGTTCTCCCACCGCCCCCCATCCACGGAGACACCGCCCCGTCACTTACCTGGGGCAGAGCGGCTCGCTGTTCGCTTCGTTTCTCGGAGGCAGCGCGTCCTTCCTTCTCAGGCACGTCTGCACATATGGTTCCGGAGGAGCTGGGGCAAGAGAAGGGCAGCTGGAGCTCATGAGCTCCCAGCAATTGTCCCCAGCCCTCAGAGCAGAGGGCGGGGAGTGAGAACGCCCCATGCTCTGCCCTTAACTGAGTGCTGCAGGTGAAAATGTGGTTAATCTAGAAACAGTTCCTGCAGAAGGAAACAGGGAGCAAGAGCGAGACAGAGAGAGAGGAAGGAGGGAGGGAAGAAGGAGGGAAGGAAAAAGGGAAGAAGGAAGGAAGGAGGGTAGGAAGGAGGGAGGGGGAAAAAGGGAGGAAGGAAGGAGGGGAGGAAGGAAGGAGAAGAGGAAGGAAGGAGGGAGGAAGGAGGGAAGGAAAGAGGGAAAGAGGGAAGGAAGGAGCGAGGGAGGGAAGGAGGGAAGGAAGGAAAGGGAGAAGGGCAAGTCCCTGTCCTAATTGTATCTCGGGGAGACGGAAAGTAAGAAATTAAAAAGCAGTGTAAGTTCCGTGGTAGGGGAACACTGACAGTCTACGCCTGTGCTCTCTGAGTGGGTAGTACGAAGAATGACAATCCATGCCAGCCTAGACCCTCCAAGGAGGCTACCGCAGGATAACGCAATGCCAGGATGCTACCTGGTCTAGAATGGGCGCCTCATTAAAAGTAATTCCTGTTTTCTCTCTTTTGTATGATTGCACAAGTCAATAAATCATAAACCTGACCCCAGCCCAAGGCTCTGTAATAGCCGTGTTAGAGTAGACAAAAAGCAGGCTTTCTTCAACGGTGTTGGCAATACCTAAAGGGTAGTGGGTCCCTAAAGCTTTTCCACCTGTCCCGCCATCTCTCGGGTAACTGGAAACATTTTCTATGATACCGGCACCATTTTTTTTATATAAAGTTGTTAACTCCTGAAGGACCATTGGAAGATATCCATCATGTGCGTGTTGGTTTGCTTTTAGGCCGTTGACTATGTCCTTTTGGCACCTTATTGCCACACTTGCTCATGCAGCCCATGTGACCGGATACCTGGGATCTCGACACAACCCTGCCACAGTCCTGACACAGCAATACTGTTGTGCACCACCAGCTACAGTGATGAAGAGAACAGAGACAGACTCCGAGTTTCAGCTGTGACATGGAATTCCCTTGGAAGCTTCCCGAACTGAAATTCGAAGAGAATGAAAAAAAGCAACAACAGAATGACCAAGAATTGTGGAACGAATTCAAAAGTTGTAGATTAATCATGCCTGAAATGCCAGAAGGAGAAGAAACAGATAATGGAGTAAAAGAAATATTTAACGTTAATAGCGATAGAGTTTTCCAAGATGAGTGGCAAACATAACACTGAACCAGATAAACATCCAAAGTGACAGCTCTGTCTTTCACGATTACAGTGCAGAAAATTCAACACAAAACGAAATAAAATCTTGAATGTAGCTGGAAGGTGGAGGAGAAACACCTCACCTATATATAAACAAAGATAAGAATTTAAGTGGACTTCCCATCAGAAATCACAAAATCAAGGAGAGACAGAGTGACATATTTAGTGTGCAGAGAAAACAATCCCCAACATAAAATTCTATGTCCGGTGAAATGACCCTTTAAACTTGAAGGAGACATAGATTTTCTCATAGAAACGAAGGCTGAAGGAATCCATTGCCTCAGACCTGCTCTACCAGAAATGTTGCTAGGTTGAAGGAAAATTAAATAAATCATATAGATGGGATCTTTGGATCTGATAAAGGAAGGAAAGCTTCAGACAGCGAATAAAATGAAGGTAGAATAAAATATTTTAATATTCCATGCTTAATTGAGCTAATGGATAACTCCTTGTAATTATAGCAATATATTGGGTGATTTTAACACACAGATAAATGTAATAAATTAGAGCGATGTTGTAATGGACAAGAGAGGAATTAGGGACACTATTATAAGTTACTTTCACTGTACATGAAGTGATACAATGATTATTGAAGGTGGATATGAATTAGTTTAAAAGGTATATTGAGAATTCTAGGGAAATTAATACATTTTTAAAAGAATTATAATGAATACTGTAAGGGATGATAAATAGAAATTCTATAAAATGCATAATCTAACCTAGAGAACACAGAAAAACAGGGGAGAAAGAAAATAAGTGTAATGAAAATATTTATAAATATGGTAGATATTAATCTTGCTACATAAATAATCCCTTGAAATGGGGATGGTCTAAATATATGGATTAAATGACAGAAATTATCAGAGTAGGTAAAAATGTAAGACTCAAATAGGTTGTCTCCAAGAGACTCAATTCAAGTATAAAGACAAGGATAAGATCAAAATTAAGAGATGGAGGAAGATATACCATGGAAACAACCCAAAGAAGCTGGGGTTGCTATACTGATTTCAGACAAAGTGTACTTCAGGGCAAGGAAAATTGTTGAGGGTACAGACAGGCATTCCACAATGAGGAAGAGGACAATTCTCTAGGAAGACGTAAAAGTCTTTAGTATGCACGTGCTGGACAACAGAACATCAAAGTACACAAATAAACACTCACAGAACTGCAAGAAAAAAATAGACAAATGCACGAATATAATTGGAGAACTTCAACACCTCCCTTTTAGTAACTGATAAACAAGCAGGAAGTCATTAAAAATGTCATTGACCTATGCAAGCCTGTCAATCAACTTGGTCTAATTAGAGATCAGTATAGTATAGATAGTATACTACATATAATCTACATATAAAAGTAGATAATCTATGTGTAGACTACTCCATCCACCAACAGCCAAATACACATTATTTTCAAATTCAAATGGAACATTCATCAAGGTAGACCACACCCTGCGCCATTAAACACTCCCTAGCAAACTTAAAATAATACAAGTCACGCCAAGTATGTTTTCAGAAACCAACGGGAATTAAACTTGAAATCAACAAAGGAAATATAGTTGGAAAATCCCAAAATATTTGGAGAATAGGGAACATAATTCCGAAAAACACATTGGCCCAAAGGCAAGTAGCTCAAGATGAATTTTACAATACCAAAGTCAAAATGAAAGGGAACCTGATCAAAATTTGTGGGATGCAGTGAAAACAGTATTTACAGGGAATTTTTTACCACTCAGTGCATCCTTTAGAAAAGAAGAAAGATTGATCATCTATAATCTAAGTTCCTGCCTTAGGAACCTGGAAAAAGACGAACAATTTAAGTCTAAAGCTAGCAGAAGAAAAGAAATACTAAAGATGAAAGCAGAAATCAATGACCTTGGAAGAAGGAAATCAACAGAGAAAATCGATGAAAGGGAAAGCTGGCTATCCGAAAAGGTCCATAAAATAAAAGGCCAGGCTAGAGGACCCAGACGTTCAGAGCCTATCACGTCTATGATGTATGTCTACATGCATTGGATATATTTATGCACATACGTTTAAATACATTTTACACATAATGCATATTGTAGACTTTGCAAAATATTTGTATATTTACATAGATATATGTTTACGTGTAATACGTAGGAATAAACGTATTATTGTACATTACATATAACACACGCATTACATACATATGTTTACAGAGCACGTGTGCAATGGTGAAGTGCCCTAGTGCTTGTAGGCGACTGTAGCCTTCTGAATCGTAGGAGACGATTCCATTCTAACCATAACACTAAGCATTTACATCCTGCCAGAATGTGTCAAACAGAAAGAGGGAGAGAATATTTGTGCTAATTCCAAATTGTTCGCAAGCTGGTGATCAGGAAGAGCCTTTCCTGTATTGCGTGCTTTTGCACAGGGATGGGTTTCAAGGTGTGGTTGGGGAAGGATGTATGTATGGGCTTAGCGACGGGAGGCAGACCTGAAGTGCCAAGTCACACTAAACCAGTGTTTATTGATGAAGGGTCTGCTATGAGCCAAGTGTTTATCAACGAAACAGCAGCACAGAGAATGGACCAAGTGGGGACTCAGGGATTGGTCAGTGGAGGCCCTTATTTAAATCCAGGGGTGTCTGCCCCCATCTGGCACGGTCTTCCCCACACCAGTGCTCTCCAGCCGCGTTCCCTGGAGCCCTGGGGCCCCATGGAGGAGGGAGCCCCTACAGCCACAGCAGAAGGAGGAAGAAGGTAACCATACACTCAGACGTATCTGTTGCATGCATTTGGCTCAGCAGAAAATTCAGCAGAGAGAAAATACCACTGCTATGTTTCCATCTGGAACTCGCCACACTGTTCAGTAGTAAAGTATGAGACACACATGAGACATCCTTGCGCACCCAGGTTTCTGCGCCCTCTGACACCTCTTCGACCCAAGCTCTCTGTCTCTGACGCCAGACTTTTCGCTGCATGAGAATATGTCTAATCCTCCATGTGTCCACTCAAGGATTTATTATCAGCGAATCAAAATATATTTGTTCTACTTCATTAAAAAGTTTGAGACATTTTCCCAGCCTAATGATCCAAGGGACAAGATGCATAAGAACAATGTATGGGGTACCTGGGTGGCTCAGTGGTTAAGCGTCTGTCCTTGGCTCAGGTCATGATCAGGTGCTGGGATCGAGCCCCACATGGGGCGCCCTGCTCAGTGGGAAGTCTACTTCTCCTTCTGTCTCTGCCCCTGCACCCTACTTGTGCTCTGTCTCTGTCTCAAATCAATAAATAAAATCTTAAAAAAAAAAAAAAAAAGAACAATGTAAGCCCAGAAGAGATCTGTCGTGCAGGTGTGCTCTTGGGAACATCAGATAACACCCACCACTAGCCCCTTTGAAGCTGTCTGCCTCCAGATACTGAGAAGCACGGGAGGAAGGCTCAGAACCCAGTGTCATGTGGGAGCCAGGATGCTGTCTGTCTGTCCCCACACTTTCCTTGGAGGGTCTGTTTTATAAAGTCTGTGTCTTTGAGTCCCAAATAAAGTGAAAGGCATCACCGTTTTGTTTTCTGTTCTAAGGCAGAGAGTTCTCCTGGAGGGCAGGATGGCGAAGGTACCATCTTTCTTTCTTAGTGATGTATTTGTTCAGCTCGGATGTAAGAGCTCTATTTCAACCCCACTTCTTTATTTGCCTTAGCCAAGGAGTGCCACGTTAACAAAAATACTGAATGCCGCGGAGCAGTGGCTTTTGAGAAACGTCTCTTTGCTCACTAGATACAAATATACTTTTTCATAGATTGGTATTGTCATGTTTCCACCACCCCCAGTTCCAACCCCACTCCGGAAAGGCTAATGACTTACGATCCTCTGAGAAACAGTGTACTTGTGCACTGTGGCAATGAAAATTGATCCCACAGTTAATCACATTTGAATTGTTGGCTAATTGCATGACTTGGATGGATTTTCGTTTTACAGAAAAAATTCCCTGGCTGTTCACCGTCTCCCGCGAGGTCGGTTTCAGACACTGCATCCAACATGCTCCACTCTATGCTTCTCCTTGGAAGAGTCACCTGCAGGGAACACCGTGTACTTCCCACCGTTGCCCCAGCGTGGGAGAACATGAACGGGCCCGTGAGATCTATTAAAACAGGACCAAAAAATGGATTTTTTTCCCCTCAAAAGGAATTCAACACGCCCGAATCACTTTTACATTCTCTTTCCCCTAAGAGATGAAGAGGAAGGAAGGCAAGAAAGGAAAAGAAAGGAGGTGCAGGAGAAGGGGCAGAAGAGAGGAAAGAAGAATCTTTGAAAAGATAGAGGACAGAAAACAGGCACACGTGCACCTCTCTGTCCAGACGTTGTGTGAGTCACTTGCCTCAGCTTTGTAAAGGAGGTTTTGAGATGAGTTTCACAAGTGTCCTTGTTTCCTGCGATTGGGTCACCATTCACACTCTACACTCCTAATGCCACCTGCCTATTGAGAAGAGATTTCATCTGTGTCTATGTCTGAAAAATGACATAAGGCATTTTTAAAAAAACACCTAAAATCTTTTTGTTTCATGAAAAACAAGTTTTAAATCCACCCCAAATTATAATTTCTAGGAATGTCAGTTAACTATATGGCTTTTTGATTCTTAACTGATATCCCAAGAATTAAAATATATAATAGAAATTTAAGTATGTTATGGAATTATAAATATTTAATGGTGATATACAATTATATATAATCTATCTATCCATCCATCATCCATCCATCTATCCCTATATCCATCCATCCATCCATCGATGCATCTATTATCTATCTATCATCTATCTATCTATCCATCCATCCATCATCCATCCATCTATCCCTATATCCATCCATCCATCCATCCATCCATCCATTCATCCATCCATCCATCGATGCATCTATCATCTATCTATCATCCATCCATCCATCAGCTATATGTATATCACACTCTTGAAATGATTGTCTCTTTCTTCAGGGTGCATGTGTTCCAGAAAACATTTCCACCCATTTTGGAGAGTGTTAGAAATATTCTGACCAAAACCACAGGGAATGTGGCACACCAAGGAGCCATGGAAGTAACACTCCGCTGTCTTTGCAGCCAGTGTAGACACAGGGAAAACAGTCCCCCTTCTGGTAGGAAGCAGTGTGCCCCCTTTTAAGACACTCTGGCAGAGGAAACAAATGGGGGGTTCACGAAGGAGCCCCACATGGCAGGGTCTCATCGGGGAGTGAGCTGTGATTTGCAACTGCTCGCTGGTGACTGAGCAGTTTTCCTCTCTGCCTCCTCCCTCCACAGACACCGCCTCGGGGAAAGGAGCAGCGGGATTTATTTACGAGGCAATGCTAAATGATTCTTTCAGGCAACGCTGGCATGGCTCGCTGTTCAGTAAATAAAATGCAGTCTTTCCAGACTGTTGGCGTTGTCTTGCAGGACTAACATCTACCTGGAGGCTAACAGAGTTCTATCCAATTTTGACCATGAGAAATTATATTCCAGATTGGATGATTTGAACATAGAATACCGCAGTCTTGAAAGAATGGTCTGAGTTACAATGGTTTATGCTATAATTCTCTCTCTCGTTAAAAAAAAAAAATCTCCTTCCCCAAATAAAGATATAGTAGTATCAGATCAAATGTGGCACCACACAGACAGAAATATGCTAGTCCAGGAACGGTGACAAATGAGCATAGGAGCTTGTTTAGAATTTAGAAATATAAAGAGCTTGCTTACCGCAGAAACCGAGCGAGTCGCTTACTCTGGATGTCCGTGGGTCTTATAGCAGATGACCCTGCAAATAAAAATACGAAAGAAGGGGACTTCAGCCTTCATTTATTTTTCTCATTCAAGGGAGAGGACTTCCACATTGGTGAATTAAATTAGGGTGTTGGAAACCAGAATGTCAAGATTTATCATGTACCTTGAGACCTCTCGCATACCATAAAAGCAAACAGAAAGTTCAGCTCAGCCTATAAAACTAATTACTGGGAGATCTTTCTGCAAACTACCAGCTTGGAGATTCTGAATGTGGAAAAATGGGCATCAGGTTGGATTTCAGCTCTACGGATACTGGTATGTTTTCAGGTGTGACCACATGCCCCTTGCTGACTTTTCAGGCCATCTTAATATACATGCACATGGGAGGGGACACACGGTAATGCGTATATCATACATGTACTTGGATCATTTCTGCTTCTGTCCTGAAATGGATGTTTGTTTTTTAGAAACAGGCTCCACATACTATTTGAACCTACGTGGAAGGGAATGATCAAGGTAGTGACCATATTTGTGGGTAATACTATGTGCAATTCATTTTTAACTAAATGTGCACCCTTTTTGTCCAGTACCTAAATGAATGACCAATGGGTAGGGCCCTTTAGAGTTTGCAACGCTGTTTTGCAGTGCTTATGTCCAGAGTTATTTTTGAAACATGTGGATCTAATGCATTCCGTATATGTCATGGATCAGCCATGAGCCTGTGGGTGAATTTCTCTGTCCTTCTGATGCTGCCTGTTCTCATATGTAGGGATGCTAGCTAGGTAAGAACTGACACGTGCAAAATATACGATGTAGTATCTGGGGCACAGAGCCTATTAAGATGATGGTGATACTGGTGATGATGGTGATGATGATGATGATGGTGATGATGATGGTGATGGTGATGTCAGTGATGATGATGATGGTGATGATGGTGATGATGGTGATGGTGGTGATGGTGATGATGATGGTGATGGTGATGATGGTGATGATGATGATGATGATGGTGATGATGATGATGGTGATGATGGTGATGATGGTGATGATGATGGTGATGATGATGGTGATGGTGACGATGATGATGATGATGGTGATGATGGTGATGATGATGATGATGATGATGGTGATGGTGATGATGGTGATGATGGTGATGATGGTGATGATGATGATGGTGATGGTGATGATGATGATGGTGATGATGATGATGATGGTGATGATGATGATGGTGATGATGATGATGGTGATGATGATGATGGTAAAGATGAAGAGGAGAAAGAGGAACATAAACATGTTGAAAGAGTTTGCTCTCTTGGCCTGAATGCCCTAAAAGCACCACCTGAGGTGGGCGATTTATGGAGAGGGTGGTGTCTTCCCAAGAAAAGCTTGGAAGAGGCAAGGGAAGCCAGTTGGGCAAGGGAAGCAGGTAAGCCAAGCTGGGGTTTCAGCTGGAGTCCAGCCTCATTCTGGCCCTGCAGGGAGCTCTGGGTTTGAGGGAGGACTCAGAGCTTTGTGTCCTCTTATCGAATAGTCATTGGTTGGGGGCTCACCCAGCGGGGAGGTGAGCTACCTCTTAGGCACTTCCAGGTAATGCACCTCTCATCAGCCAAGGGCAGCATGTCTACTGCCTATGAGGGGACATTTGGCAATATGTGAAGACACTTTTGGTTGTCAGCGCTGAGGTTGCTACTGGCAGTGAGTGAGTAGAACCCAGGGATCCTCTTTAACGTCTTACAATGCACAGAACAGCCCCCGCAAGCATGAATTATCCAGGCGGAAATGTCAATAGCCCCAAGGTCGGAAACCCCAAAGGACCCGTTTCTGGAGAGAATGAATCTTTGTGGGATTGGCGGCCAGTACTCACGGCAGCTGGTTTTGCGTTCAATGACCCGATGAGGAAAATCCGGAGGGGTGAACCAAGCATCCGCCAGCATCGGTATGTCTGTATTGGCCACGATTTGGGAAGAAGAGCTGTGTCTCATGTTGGTTTCAAACAAACCTCAAGATGGCCATTCTTTCAAAGTCAGGAAGTTATTTTGCTTTTCTCCGTGAATGGTTTCAAAAGACAGATAGCAGGCTGATGCCAACCCAGGGCAGCCGGAAAGGACTTGGTACCAACGGCAAAATTAATGCTGGTATTGCTGGGAAGCTCTGAAGGAGCCGACAGGCCTTCAGGAGGTGGTGACAGCCCTCTGCTGTGATGAGCTTTCCTTGCAAAGTCTGGATGTTTGATCCCCTAGTGCTTTCATTAACATAATTGAAGGGAGGATTTATTTTGTGCTGGTTAAGTGAACTTAAAGGGACTAATTATATGCTGCCCTCCTTGGAACATCAATTTTGTCTTGGAATTCTTAACGGCAGTGAGAGGATGTGCTTCAATGTTATACACAATAAATGTCTTTGGTTGTCTTGAGGACAGGGAGCGTGGCTTCAATGCGCTGGAATGACTAATGAATCCACAGTATATGTCTATGTGTTTAAGTAAGGAGACTATTTCCTGTTGGTCTTCATGATTAATAAATCAGAAATAGGAAGACACTGAAAGGAAGGGTATCTCTTGGGGAGATATGTTGGCAGCGATTTGCCAGAATGATGTGATGTCTTGGTTTTATGGGACTTGGAAAATACACAATAGAATGTAGAATAATATGTTGGTTTTTTATTATTAAGTGGTGTTCAGGTCAATTGCCCCTGGTATTTTGTGATTTCATTCGTTTCTAAGCCAACATGTTAATTACAAAATACATATGTACTACAGAAATACATATATATGTTACATTATTCCCTTCCTCTTAGAAGGAACTGTTTTCGCAGAAATATATCATTTTTATTAAACAACCAAAATTGGAACTATCACTCTTGACTCCTGCTCAAGAGTAAAAAAGAAATAAGCCAGCAGTAGATAGCATGGCCAGCAAGACATGGACTCTTCTTATAAAAGTATCTGTTGCAAACCCAGGAAAAGAAATTACTTCAATTTTCAGAAGTTACTACAAAATTACCATTTTTTAAAAAACAATTCATGAGATTCGGGTGACTTGTGTCTCTCGCTGAATGACCCGGCTTTTCTCAGAAATCTAGTTACAAAATGTCGAATTATGGTGTGTCCCTTGCTAGGATGGCGTACTCTAGAGAAATGCAGGAGTGGCAGGGATGTGCCAAAGATGATGTCATGAGGTTGCAGGAAAAATAGTAATTCAGAAGCACTGAGCCCGGGGGGACCCCACGCAGGTGATGCTGACAGATGTATCCCAGGTCCAGGTGAAATTCTGTGAAAAGCAATTAAAAACATAAGCACAGGGAATGAACTGCTCAGCTATCAGAGAAATCTTTCCGAAAGCAGTAGCACTTTGATTTGCACAGGTGAATTTTAACTACTCAGTAGCTGAAAATAATCTGTGGTCTTGATGCAAATCTTCACGTAATCATGTGTCTTGACGGATGTCCTACTGACGATGCGTTAGTGAAGGTGGTTGGTGTCTCGGGGAGCACAGAAGTTGTCATCCGAGCTCGGTGAGCCCTGGAGGGTCTGGGTCCTGAGTCCCAGATGGCAGGTCTAGAACACTGACTTCATTCATTCAACCGGATTTCACCAGGTACCGAGGCGGGAGGGAGGGGCGTTTGAGACACAGAAACCACACATCCCAACGGAATGTCCATCCCATCAACCTTCCTGGTCTTCAAAAATCCCTGTGGATTTAAAATGGTAGCCACATGTGTGTTTTAAGAGCATAAAATCCAAACAAAAGGAGTCAGATGGGATAGGCTATGGGAAATTCTAACTAGACGTGCCCCCATCTCTAATCAAGTGTGCTTTGTGGGAGCGGGAGCTCACGCTGACGTGGTTCTCTGCTTTATGTGAGATGGGAAGGTCAGAAGCCATTTGCTTACGGGCTTCAAGTAAAGAGTAAAATCTGCTTACAAAAAGCACAAAGATTTGCCCCATAATTCAGGGTTCTAAATAAAATTTATAGAAGTTCCTGAGATAAAAGTTGAACACAACCCCGTTTTTATGGGCCTTGGAGTTAGACGATTTTTTATGATGAGAGGATAGCTTTGTGTTGTCATTTTCAAAGGCCCATAAAATCAGCACCACCTGTCGCAGAAAGCTGAGATTTATTTTCCAGGAATTTGTGGTTTCAGTCTGATTTCTCCTACTGGATTACTGGTTACACACCGCTGTAATCCACAGGGAGGAAAGCTTTTTATCGATAATGACTCAGATCACATATTTCTTGGTTACTCACTAAAGCAATTATCGTGGGAATCAAACTTTTCACATATCCCTCAAAAGTCACAGGATTCTGAAAGAAAGGATGAGAAAGATGGAAAATCGGTAGACTCCACTAATTCCTTCCACATTTACTCAGCACTTATTGTGTGTCACAAGACTAAGCAGTGGAGATGAGAAGGAAAAATCTAGTCTAACCTCAAGTTCTCATTCCGTTAGAACCACCATTAACCCTCAGCCTGCGGACATGAATCCTAAAAGACATGCTAATTTGCCTCTTAGGTTTTACTGAAAATGTGTTATGGAGGCCAGGCATTTACATTAATATGCTAATTTGAACGTGCTAGTCGGTGGATGGTTTTCTGTTGGGTGGATCCGGGTACATGTTCCCTTGGGCCCATGTCCTGGCTCTGGATGCTTATGCCGCTGGATAACTTACACACTCACTGATTCAGTGGCTCAGGTGCCTGGTGGAGGTACTGGGAGGAGACAGACTGCCAACTCAAGAGGAAAAAGGGAGCAAAAAGCATCATAAACACATACAGATTTCTCCCACTTGGAGATGTGTGAGTCCCTAACATGAGTGGTGTTAATTGAGTGGTTCGTTTATTAAGTATTCTAAAGCTGAAATCCCTCAAAGCAAATACTATTTATAAACTGGATCTATGTTAGGGAAGCTCATATTACATATTTATATTTTTGAAATACCTATTTATCATTCCAATGCTTCAGAATCTTGGTGAGGTGCACAGACATTCAAGCCAAACCTTCTGGATTCAAATTGTGGAGTCAGTGCATCCTAGCAGGGAGAGTCCAAGCCACTGACTCCCGCTCTTTCTCACTGTCCTCATCTACGAATTGTGAATAAAGTACTAACTACCTCATAAGGTTCTTATAGGGCTTAGATGAGCAAATATATGGAAGGTGCATGGAAAAGTATCTTGCTCCTATTAAGTGCTATAAAAGTGCTATCATTACCATCATCATCATCACCTGTAGACTATTATTACTGTTATTATCCTATTCCTAGCAGTAACCTCCTGCCTCGGTTCCCAGTCTATGTTTGTTTAGGCAACACAGAAATATTTATTTTGCTGACATCTGTCTCAGGTATCATGCGCCTTTTTGGAATATAAAGGTAGAAGGTATGACAGATCTTGCCTCCTTGGCATGGCACTAGGTGATATGCTTCTAATGAAGAGAATATGGGAAAGTGATGGTATGTTGCATCTGAGATTAGGTTACCAAAGACTCTCTAGATATTACTGAGTATCTACTGTAGCATCCGTCCTGGGCTGGGTACCCAAGACAGTTTCAGCCACTGACGGGCACCATTTTGAATCCCCATGCCCACCCAAATGTATCCTCTGGCTCACATAGAGTTATCTTTCCGTCCAGCTGGAATGTGCTGTTATAAAATGCATGTGTTTGTCCTATATCTCTATGCTTAGCCAGGGGGCAGTGCTTAAAATTCGCTCTATACATAAATGAATGGTTAAGACCATCTCTGGTGGTGGACGGCCCGTTAAAAGGCTACGTTCGGGTATGCCTCGTTCAATCTCTGCCAGCCACCTGTCTCGGCCACAGAGTGACAGCTACACTTCAATAAGCAGACACCTTGTGCCAAGAACGTCAGCTCCGTGAGCTCTCATTCTCATAGTGGGCGTCCCAAAATAAGTAGAGTTCAGTCAATCAGCCAAGAGGTCACAGCCAATAAGGCCAGCATCAGGCCTTGAACCCTAGACTAGCTGGCTGTTAAACCTGGAGGATTGTCCTTCGTACATGATTCTTTGGGGAGATAGGAAACTAATTGATTTAAAAATATATTCCTATACATGCATCATCTCTATTTAGGATGAAAGAGTAAGCCGACTATAAGAAATCGATGGGCCCTTCCTTTTCTTTCAGCCCTGGCACCTGTTCCGACCGGCATGTTTGGACCCCGTTAAACCAGGTTATGCTTTGTGTGATACAACTAAGTGGTGATTTCAACGTATAGGTGTTTAAAGTTCCAAATCTCTTTTCTCAGCAGCAAACGGTAGTGCCTTACATGACGATAGTGACAAGTAGATGGAATAGCCGGTTTGTAAAATACTTTATCCTGTTGCCTATTTTTCCTCCCTTCAGTGTGTTTCCGGTGGAGAGCAGAAAAGACGATGAACTCTGGGAACGCTGCCTGGAATATTATTAAATTACCTGTGTCCTGCTCAGTGATTTACAACCTGAGGGACGGCAGACCTTCAAGCCTTTGTGTTCCAGGGATACTCCCCAAATTCCACCATCGTATCTGCTTTCTTTTGATTTAAAATGTACAGTCGTGATTAAGGAGATGTCTTAAATATGTGGCATGAGATGTAATCACCATTATGGCACATTGTGCTTCTAAGGAAATTAAAGAATGACCCTACTACATAATAAATGAAGCTGGAAGTTAAAATGATGATATCTGAACTTATTCCTTTTGTAGTTTAAGAGAGTTATTATAATTTATTTCATATTTATCTAATTTTGTCATAATTCATTTGATTCTTTCATCTCACCTATTTTGTTGGACTTAATTTATCTCATTTATTATTAGAGGCATTGGAATCATTAGGAAATAATTCACACCACAGGTAATGATGAGGTGTTAATATGCTCCAATAAATTATCTTTATTTCTTCTGAAGTTAAACTCAAAGATAGATACCATGTGCCAGCAGTCAACAAAGTAAGAAAAATACTTTCTTCCAGGCACATAAAACACAGCCTTGACTAGCTCCTGAGGTTTCATGATAAGAAAGAGCCCAATGGATTCTGCGCCATTCTTAAAATGCAGTACGGTGGCTTTGGTTTTTTGTTTTTTTTTTTTTAATTTTTGTTTCCTGGTTTTTGGGGCTTTTGTGCATTTTTTGGTCTTTCCCTATTGTACCGTAAGCACAAAACATTCACACGGATTATATATCTCATTAACAGGTTTTCACAGAAAACTGAAGATCTACGTTTACATAACATGTATTTGCAGGGATTCAATGAAAAATTGAGTCTTAAATTCAAATTTTAAAAAATTAAAATTCCATTGATTAACCTGAACTAGAGTTGTTTGCATTTTTGTTTTCCTTTGTTTTTTTTGGTTTTGTTTTGAGTTTTTGATAGGAAAAGTGGGATACATGTTTGTTTCCCTTTTACTTACTGGCTTGCAAAGTAATGAGCTGATCTGCAAGTATTTTCTAAAGATAATCAATGTGCATATTTTAGCATCATCATGAACTCATTCATTTAATAAAATTTGGTATATTTTCATACAGGTAAACATTACCTCTATTAATGGTCAGAATGTGTTATCTTTAGCCAGAGGGAGCCCATTCAAGTTGGCTCTTGAGTCCTTTTGACACCATGATAGAAATCTTACAGAGTCTTGCTTTCTAGTAGTAACCAGACAGTTAATAAAGAGAATTCTTTAATAGTTGAATTGCTTGCAAGTGGACCATTAAGAAAGATGGGTATAAGGAAACTACCACTATTTTTTAGCCCCTTAGGAATTAATGCATTTAGGCAATGATCATCAAGGTCTTCCAACATCCCAAAGAGAGAGACAGCCATGCTTTTGCAGATCCTGGTGGAAGGACTGAACACCACTTATGAAACAGTCTTGCTAAATCCAAGCTAGTCTTGAATCTGGTCAAAATTCTACACCCTGAAATACAAGATGGTTCACACTACCTGATGGGGAGCTCTGCTGCCGGAACCCATTGGATTTCGCTCAAAATGAAGTAGGTGGCCAACCGCTTTGATCTCCATGCCAACTGCTGGTCAAGGTCCACCACTTGGGGGATGCATACACTTGAGGGTAGGCAATGCCCTGCAGTCTCCCAAAGGGATGAAGCTAGGAGCAGTGAGCAGCCAACATTTCCAGCAGACTGGGATGAGGACGTCACTCTGAAGATGGGTCAGTTAGGATCACTGTAGTGTACCACCAGTCCTTAATAACTCCTAGCTGTTCCACGTCTTTGAGATTTTCCTTAATAGACCTCATTGCCGCTCACTCACTGGCAACTGCTCCATGCCGATTTAAGGCTTCTCGGAAGGCCACATGTACAGAGCATAAGCAGTCCAAAGGAGTATTAATGAAAGCAGACAAACTTGAGCTTGGGGAGTGATCTTTTATGTTAATAGGTTTTACGGTACAGTCTAAGTTACTAATCACCTTTTTGTCATGTATGTTATGACTCTGCTTTTTCTTTCTTGGCTTTAATCAGGAAGGATTTCGACTGTGTGCCATGTTTTCCTCTCCCTTAGCCTCCAGGCATTAATGACCAGGAAGGCAAAACTGATTCCAAAAACACCAAAGAAAGAGAGGATACGTTGTCATTGTATATTACATTTTTTAAAAAGTAGGCTCCATGCTGGGCTTGAACTCATGACCCTGAAATGAAGGCTTGAGCTGAGATTGAAAGTCAGACGCTTAACTTAATGAGACACCAGGCACCCCGTACATTACGTTTCGATACACAACCTTACATTTCTGGACCCATGATCTTATAGCTATGAGGTAAATTAATCTCTTTGAAAGACTGGCAATGTGCATTTCTAAATATGCATTTTTTAATGTGATTACAGCATTTTGTCTCATTGTATAAACAAACACACACATTGTCAAAATATCTGCATGGCTCTAAAATCCGAAGGGGAAAAAAACCTTTCTCTGTTATGTAGAGATTACTCTTAATGTGTTCTATTCCTCCAGGCATTGTCTATGGGTAGAAATACATATTATACGATGTTTTACCACAATATTCACATGTTCTACACCTTCTTTGAAATAGGCATTTTTTTCAATTGGAAAATAATAAACAATACCCTTTGCTACGAAATATTTTTCAGTATTATGACAGTAATTGATGAAATATATGGATATATTACAAATAATTTATTCAGCCCTTTAATGCTAGATATTTAGAAAGCTGAAGTAGCCTTTTTATAAACTACATGGTGGTAAATAACCTCACTGAGAACCATAAACACACCCCCATCATTTCCTAAAGAAAATTCCTAAACTGGAATATATTTTGATATTTTTTTGTCATGTTGATTATATTTTTATTTTTGTTATATTTTACACATTTATTTACTTGTGAGAGACAGAGTGAGCAGGAGGAAGGGCAGAGGGAGAGGCAGAGAGAGAATCTCAAGCAGATTCCCTGTTGAGCACAGAGCCCAACACGGAGCTCAGCGCCACAGCCCTGAGATCACGACCTTCATGACCTGAGCTGAAACCAAGAGTTAGAAGCCTAACCAACTGAGCCACCCAGGTGCCCCTGTTTTTATCTTTCAAATGAAAAGTGTGTTGATATCTCTTCCAGAAAGGGGGGGAAAAAAGGTGCAATGCAGCAATTTTTCCAAGCCAAATCGGGATGGCAAACTCTACAAGTCTTAAGAAAAGTGGTTCAGGCTTAAAAGAATTGTGATTTGTTAACAAAATGCACCAGATTTTGATTATTTGGATGAGAACAATATAGACTACTTTCTCCTCTTTTATTATTTCATGGAAGTTTGGAGAAAATGTGTATGTATTTAATGTACTCACACCTTAATTTTCCTGTGGACATTTAAAAGGTTAAAGACCACTTACTATGTATGAGTTTGTCTGTAAAAGGAAATTAACTACTCATGCAAGTAAGGCCCCTGCTTGGAGCTCTCAGTCTGACTTTGAAGTGCTAATAAGACAAAATTACTCAAATCCAGGAAAGAAATTAAGAAATGTAAAATGTTAATTAAATTCAGAAACAGAACTAATACGAACACCAATGTGAAACGGAAATTAAACACGGGCGCTATAAATACATTTATTATATATATGTTTAGATAGGAGGTAAAAAAACAACCCAAATGAAGTGGAGAATTACAAGCTGATCTTTACAATTGCATCAAGGGATTTTGCCCACTTTTAATAAGTTCCGTGATGGTTTCTGAGAAGGTAAATAAGCATCCAATTACAATAATTGGGTTGGATGTTTCCTACACAAAAATACAGTCTCATAATTACATCAAATTAAAATACAAAGTCAACTTATTGTCGGATGTCATTTAAGGGCCTTTTTTTTTTAAAAGATTTTATTTATTTATTTGACACAGAGACAACCAGTGAGAGAGAGACAAGCAGGGGGAGTGGGAGAGGAAGAAGCAGGCTCCCAGCAGAGGAGCCTGATGTGGGGCTCGATCCCAGAACGCCGGGATCACGCCCTGAGCCGAAGGCAGATGCTTAACGACTGAGCCACCCAGGCGCCATTTAAGGGCCTTTTCAAGATGGAATTTGGTGGCTAGGATCATTGAGTTATCCTCTTAGCTCCCTTGCAAAAAATGAGCGTCATAATCGTAATCAAACAGAAGCGATCCAAGGAAAGTCTGTTGTGTTATCCCTTTAAGGAGACCTGATCCAAAATAAAAGTTCCATAAATTTCCCAGGCAATCTGGATTGTGACAAAAATTCAGTGGACTAGGGACGCTTCCGAACCGGCTCTGTGCATTGCATGGAAATGGAACCATGAAGAGCTTCCTCATGATCACGTTGTATGTTTCCACTTTTTCCTCCTCTAAAGCAAATCTGGTTTTACCCTTCAGGGTTGCCCTTTTCTTATTAGTATCTCAACACATGGTGAGTGGGAAGAAAATGCAATTCAAACCCATACATATATGCCTTTCAAACCTCCTACCACGTATCTCTGATAAAACATATGACTAAAAGTGATGCTGAATCATTTTTCTTAGATTTAACATTGAATAAGTTTAAAGATGCATCCCAGACGTGATACAGCTGTATCGATTTCTTGACAAAGGTTGTACCTTTTCAATATGTATTTAATTTTTACTTTGATTTAGTATGTGTTGACTATTAGTAGGGAGCTTGTGTTTATGTCAGGAAATGATACTTGAATTAAAAGTATGGAATTTTGCTGTTTTGTTTTTTCTTTGGGGATATTAAATATATGTATGTGATAACCTAGGTGTTTCCCCTCAAGAATTTGTGTTCTCAATTTTTTTCATAGAGGTATAATTAACATATAACATTACGCTTGTTTCAGGCGTACAACATAGTGATTTGATGTTTGTACATACTGTGAAATAGTATGCACTATAATTCTAGTTACCAGCTGTCACCTTACAAAAGTGATATAATATCATCTGCTATATTCCCCATGCTGTACATTATAGCATGACTTATGTTTATTTTGTAACTAGAAGTTTGGACTTCCTAATCCCCTCTGCCATTTTGTCCCCTGTTCCTCTCCCTTTCCTTCTGGCAACCACCCATCTGTTCTGTCTCTATCTGAGTCTGGGTTTTGTTTTTGTTGATTGGTTTATTTTGCTTTTCAGATCCACGTATAAGTGAAACCCCAGGCTATTTGTCTTTCTCTGACTTGTTTCACTGAGCATAATACCCTCTAGGTCCACCTATGTTTTCACAAATGGCAGATTGTATTTTTTTTTTAAAAGATTTTATTTATTTATTCGACAGAGATAGAGACAGCCAGCGAGAGAGGGAACACAAGCAGGGGGAGTGGGAGAGGAAGAAGCAGGCTCATAGCGGAGGAGCCTGATGTGGGGCTCGATCCCAGAACGCCGGGATCACGCCCTGAGCCGAAGGCAGACGCTTAACCGCTGTGCCACTCAGGCGCCCCGGCAGATTGTATTTTTTTAAACGGTTGAGTAGCAGTACTGTGTGTGTGTGTGTGTGTGTGTGTGTGTGTGTGTGTGTGTGTATCTTCTTTATCCACTCACCCATCCATGGACACCTAGGTTGTTTCCATATTTTGGCTACTATAAAGAACGCTGTAATGAGCACAGGGTACAGACACCTATTCAAATTAGTGTTTTGGTTTGTTTGCTTGCTTTAATAGATGGCCAGTGCTGGAATTGCTGGATCATATGGTACTTGTATTTTTAACTTTCTGAGGAACTTCCATACTGTTTTCCATAGTGGCTGCACCACTCTGCATTCCCAACAGTGCACGTCCTCGCCAACACTTGTTGTTTCTTGTCTTTTCCATACTAGCCATTCTGACAGGTATGAAGTGATATCTCATTGTGGTTTTGGTTTTTTTTTTTGTTTGTTTTTAAGATTTTATTTATTTATGGGAGAAATAGAGAGCATGAGTAGGGGGTGCAGAGGGAGAGGGAGAAGCAGGCTCCCTGCTGAGCAGGGAGCTCAATATGGGGCTTGATCCCAGGGCCCTGGGATCATGACCTGAGCCGAAGGCAGATGCTTTACTGACCGAGTCACCCAAGTGCCCCCTCATTGTCATTTTGATGCCCATTTCCCTGATGATGAGTGATGATGAGCTTCTATTTACGTGTCTGTTGGCCATCTGGATGTTTTCTTTGGAAAAATGTCTAGTCAAATTGTCTGCCCCCTTTTAAGTTGGATTGTTTTTTCATTAGTGTTCTCAATTTTTTATGTCCTATTTTTTTCTCTCATTTCCCTTTGGGACTATGATTACCGGTATGTTACAGAGAAGTTGGTATTGTTCCACACGTAATGGTACTATAAAGGCACTAAATGATTGGACTGCAAAAGGATTGTGATATATACAGACAGGTAGCTATAGATCAGGTCTATATCTATATCTATCAGTGAGCTATCTATATATAGCAATGGCATATCAGTATCTGTCTATATCTATATAGCAATGAAATATATTTACAGCAAAAGTATGTATGTGTGTACAATATAGCACTCATGACATCATGATGTGTCTCTTGGGAAAGTATAAACATATAAGTACAATCCATTTTTTATTCTAAAGTGGTATACATTCTTTCTCCTATTGAATCCATTCTGGTTTCTTGATATTAATTTCATAGGAACAGCACTATTTTAAACATTAAGAGTTAAGCATGCCTACACAAATTATATTCTAAAACTGGTGTCTGAATTCATGTGAAATTTCTGAAGCCCCTCCATCAGTTTAGGGATCCCCATCTTCTACCTTTCTTTCTTTTTTTTTTTTTCCAAGATTTTATTTATTTGTCAGAAAGAGAGAGCATAACCAGGGGAACAGCTGGCAGAGCAGGCAGGGGGAGAAGCAGAGGGAGGAGCAGACTTCCTGCTAAGCAGGGAGGCCCATGCAGGACTCGATCCCAGGACCCTGGGATCATGACCTGAGCCAAAGGCAGACGCTTAATGACTGAGCCACCCAGGCACACCAGGATCCCTATCTTCTTAAGGGCAATATGGAGGTTCACTAGTTTGAGACAGAAAGGTAGTGTAGACAGAAAGTAGTTCCTGTCGATTCCTTGGGATGGACAGTCCTAGGACATCTTCCAGTGGGGCAGAAATAACACAAAAAGCTGTCACTCTCCCACACAGGCTGTGATAGAACAGGGGTAAAACTGTCCTTTCTACAGGGCATTATTACTCAGAACACTCACTTAAGGAGAGTCTCTGAGAGAAAACGGTGGGGGTAGGTCCTGGCGTCAAATTCCACTTTTGTACCCACCTGCAAGCTTAGAATTAACTGTCAACTGGGAGGGTGTTGCACTCTCTTTGAAAAAAAAGAAAAGAAAAGAAAAGATCTTCACAGGACTTTACAGACATGACCTCATTTTCTCCTCCCTACCACATATGGACGTATCTCTTTGAGAGACACAGATAAAAGATTTAAAAAGTACTGAATTGGGAGTAAAAATAAGATATGATCATTGTCTTCAGCGTTTTTGTGTATATATTAAGTGGGTTGAATAAAATATTCTCTGTTTCCTTTTACATCTGAAGATTTATGTCTCATGGCAATAATTAACCCATATGACTATTTTTTCCCCTACATCACAGCACAGACCCTTTCCCCACTCTATTTTCTGCTAGGCAGATACATGTTTGATAACAGAATATAT
This sequence comes from Ursus arctos, assembly GCF_023065955.2. Lineage (NCBI taxonomy): Eukaryota > Metazoa > Chordata > Mammalia > Carnivora > Ursidae > Ursus > Ursus arctos. The sequence continues at coordinate 27,551,234 of NC_079874.1, read as the reverse complement.
TATCTGAAAATATAAGAATATTTTCTTTCTTCCACATGACCATAGCTGCCTCCAGTTTAGTAAGGAAACAATGAAATGTATTGTTTGGGATATCTTCAGTTGAATTTGGAAATCTATGCGTGGCTTATTTCTACCTATAGGTAGATTAATTTGAAAATAAGTGCTAATTTTACCAGTTGCAATTTATACATCATGGAACACATGTGTACAGGGATCTTGAAAACATGCAAGACTAAAACATAGCCTTCTGGAAATTGCCAAAAGAACATTGCCTTCAGTTTCAAATTTGCTTTTTCTTTTTTTCCTGGAAAGAGAAATCCACTGAGGGATGGAACGGTCTAATTAACTCTCAGGTTTGTAGGGTTTGTAGGAGACACGTGTGAAAAAAATAAAAAAGGTGAAAGGTGGCACTTTTCTGTCTTCATTTATAACATGTCTTGTCAACCACATGCAAGGTTAGTTATTTCTAAATATCTCACCTCAAAAATGTAAGCGGGCTGTCACAAAAGTATGCGACGATACTCAATTTCGAAGTCATTTTTAAGTGAAGAAGTGGTTCGAGTTGGAGACACTTGTTACAAAAATGCATAAAACCATTGGTTTTACCAAGCTCTTTATTCCACGGCCCCTGACACTGATGTAGCCTGATGATGGTAAAAACTGAGTAATAGCTAAACCAGGCTGCAAAGCAACCCAACAAGTACAGTGCTTCTTGAAGGTTTGGGCAAACACTTAAGGGCACATATTAGGGGCAACTGTCCATTGTAGGAGAGCATTACTATCACAGATCTGTATGCAAGTGCTCTAACATCTCATTGAGAAAAGTTGACACTCTAATGCCAAGATGTTAAAAGGGAGTGGTGATGAAATCTGGATCTCAAAGAGATATCCGCACTCCCATGGTCATGGCAGCATTATTTGCAGCATCCAAGGTATGGAGGCGACCGAAGTGTCCACTGATGGATGAACAGATCAAGATAATATGAGAGGGATGGATAGAGAGATAGATAATAAATAGTTGGATGGATGGACAGATGATAGATATAGATAGATAGATAGATAGATAGATAGATAGATAGATAGATGATAGATAGATGATAGATAGATAGATAGATAGATAGATAGATAGATAGATATGATGGATGGATAGATAGATGGAAGAATAGATGGATGGATGATGGATGGATAGATGAAAGAAAGAAAGAAAGAAAGAAAGAAAGAAAGAAAGAGAAAGAAAGAAAGAAAGAAAGAAAGAAAGAAAGAAAGAAAGAAAGAAAGAAAGAAAGAAAGAAAGAGAGAGAGAAAGACAATGGAATGTTACTGGGTTTTTAACAAGAAAGAAATTCTGTTATTTGTGACATGGATGGACCTTGTGGGCATTATGTTAAGTGAGTTAAGCCAGATACAGAAAGGTAAAAACTGCATGATCTCACTTATATGTGGAATCTAAAATAGTTGAACTCATGGGGCGCCTGGGTAGTACAGTCGATTAAGCACCTGATTCTTGGTTTTGGCTCAGGCCATGATCTCAGGGTCCTGAGATTGAGCCCCACATCTGACTCCGCGCTCATTGTAGAGTTTGCTTAAGACTCTTACTCTCCTTCTGCACCTCCCCTTTGTGTGCTCTCTTGCTCTCTCAAATAAATAAATAAAATCTTTAAAAAATAAAAAAAAATGAAAAATAAAAAAGTTGAACTCATGGAAGCAGCAAGTAGAATGGTGGTAGCCAGGAGCTGGGAGAAATGGTGAGATGTTGGTCAAGGGATACAAAATTTCATCTATGCAATGTAAATATGCCTGGTGATCTAACACACATACAGTGTGGTGACCACAGTTAATAATACTGCGTTGTATACTTGAAAGTTGTTAAGAGAGTAGATTTTAAATGTTAACACACACACACACACACACACACACACACACAAATGGTAACTACGTGAAGTGATGGACATGCTAAATATCTGGATTGTGATGTTCATTTCAAAATATGTACGTATATCAAAACACCATGTTGCACACTTTGAATATGTATACTTTTTGTCAATTATACCTCATAAAGCTGGAAAAAAGGATTAGTATATTGCACCAGGGTATACTAGGAGGATATGTATGTCACTTATTTATCTCCTGAGGTCATGGGAGATTTATAATTCACTGTCTGAAAAGTCGTATAAGGAAAATCCCAGCAAGCAGAACAAATGGAATTTTATAGAATTATCAGGAGTTTCTGATATGAACATTTGGCCACCCAAAAGACATCAGTTCCACATTTTTGGATCTTTCATTGGCTTACTCAATGAGTTCCATAAATTCATTAAGCTCTAGGGGTCTCAGAATCACTATTACAATTTGTCAGCTCCTCCACCAAATTGTGAATCCTTCTTTGAGATAGTGAATCCGAGAGAGTCCTGTCATCCAGAGTTATTTTCTCCTGGACGTATGATGTGAAGAATATGGAGTCCCAAGGTCTTATGTGATGAAGGCAAACTCAACGTCACTATGCCCGTCTTCCAACTGAAACCTGTGCTCTTTTCAAAACTTCTGTCTACCTCCCAGCTTCCATATTTGGAGTAAATGCATGCTCTTCTGTTGTATATGTCCCCTTTTTCTTTATATTAATTCATATTTTTATGTTTGTGTCCATGGAAGTTTAAGGCAGTGCCTCAATCTTGTACATTTCTGTATCCCGTACTTGACTCAGCATACTTTACTCAGTGAGTTAATCCCAATCACATGTGATAGCCCCTCAAAGCATCAATCTCTAAGAGCTTTGGTGTATGTTTAACCCTTGTGTATCAGTAAATATTTATTGTCCACATTAAGAAAGTGCTTGTGGAAGATTCAATAATCAGCCCCAAGTTTTGACTCCCCTGCTATGAATTTACATATCTGCAACTTTGCTATGGATTTGGGGGTTTGGGCTTGACAATATGACTTTCTTTTGGTGAATAGAAATGAGCCAATACTATGTGTAGAAAAGACCAAAAAAAAAAAAAAAATGCCTGCACTGATACAGTTATACTTGAGCTCGAGTGATGTGTCTCTGTCCCTCTTGTCTGGGCTCCTGAAGAAATATCCATGAAACATGCCTGAAGTGAACTGTACCCTTGACCCCAGCCCCAAGCAGGAGCACAGAGATTCATTGAAAATTGGACTCGTCCATGTTGACCATTCTTTTTAGAATTCAGAAGTGAGGTCATGTTGGAGAACTATTATAGCCCAAGTGCCATAGAGAGTGGTCGTAAATTCTTTCTGACGTAATTGACACACATTTTCAAGGAGCGGCTTTTTCTCTCGGTGTCTTGTATAGAACATCAACCTGCACCTTTGCCCTAATAAGTAGACACTTCAAAGCAGGAAAACACATCAGTGACCAGGATCTACAATTGGGTTTCCAGGAAATCTTAAGAGCTGAATTAATATATGTGTAACCTGTCTGTAGTCATCTTAGCTCTTCGGCACGTGTCAACCACTTTAGCTCTGACCTTTATAAATATCAGGTCTTAGGAAAGGGAAGAGGTTATGTATTCTTTGTAAGGCACAGGCGGTAAATTGGTATAATGAGCTCACCTAAGTCAAATATTATCATGATTTCAGAACTACGGCCAGCACTAGATGTCATACTAATGTCCCCTTTCCCTCTGAAGTTTGGCAGCTCTTGTTTTAGGCTCTTAAAAAAATCATCAGTATAAAATTTAGTCTTAACATTATCTGAGAAAGCAAGTGGTAGATTACAGCACCCACTCCCCACTTTTCCTTTGACCTAATCCTCTTTTCCAAGCAAGGGTTGCTAAGAAAAAGGCCAGCTTCTCCCTAAGTCCTTCCCTCCATTCAAGCCCATCCTCAATTTGGCAGACGCTTCTTGTCACTGACTCAAACCTCTGACCTACTTTGGATGGAAAGATCTGTCAATATTAGAAATTAAAATTGGATTCTTCCAACCAAATGAAAAGAGTATCTGATTCAACTCATTGTACATTTAAATCAACCAAATCATGAACTTTTGAATGGCATGCACTTTTTTATTTTTCCCAAGAGGACAAGAGAAGGGGCATTGAAAAATCTATAACAGAATGATTTACCTAATTGCATTCCAGGGAACTTTGAATAACTCTATCACAACTTCAAGAAATATTCTCCTCAGTTAGAAAGGAGGCACCAATCTCAGGAAACACAAGAAATTGGTGGTGTTTAATCTTGACTCGACCATCAGCTTGGGTATGCAATGTTTCTTCTATCAGCTTTTAAATAAGACCCAAATGGGCACTGAAATCCAACTGATTTCTTTTCTCCCCAGGCACTACCATTGAAAATTGGACTTCATTGTCAAGTTGCTCCTTGCTAACAAGTGAGCAAGCAGTCGGGGCATATGGCAGACCATGCAGGAGGGCCAAGAGTCATTTTGGGAGACTACTTCCAGCCCTTTAATAAATTTTAGGTAAGCCACGTCAAGGAAGCTGGAGAGGCTACACCACCATACTTCCATTTTATATACTGTGGTTCCACTTTTATGCAATAATTATGCCCTAAGCACATAGGCCTCAACCCACATGGTCAACAGGAAAAGGAATGCTTTCAATGACACAAAGTATAACTCATCACTTCCTGGGTAGAATTTAAAATGGAGACTCATGCTTTTTAACAGCAAGCCATGCAATGATCAACAGTTTGGGTTGACCAACTGAGACAATATTGTGTTTTTTGGTTATTTATAAAGACAGAGAATATCAGAATTGGGATAAGGCCTATTTTCTCTGTTGCCACTTTCCAACGACAGGGGCTAGCTATAATCTCTTCCACTCAGAGCTCCAAGATAGCTGTTCTAATCATGATTTTGTATTCAATGAACAGGCTTCTCTTCTGGAAACCGCACTCAATGGGAACATCTTATTGGTACTCTGATATCTTAGAGGAAGTTCAGTATAGGGCAGGTTGAGAAACATGGAGATTCTTGGCAATTTGAGTCCTAGGCTGGGAAATAATCCTCTGATCAATAATCAGAATGTATACAAATTTAGTGGCTTGTCGATTTTATTTATTTGTTTGTGAGAGAGAGCATGAGTGGGGGTGGGGAGTGGAGAGGGGCAGAGAGAGAGGGAGAAGCAGACTCCCTGCTGAGCAGTCAGCCTGATGTGAAACTCAGTCTCAGGATCCTGAGATCATGACCTGAGCTGAAGACAGATGTCTAAAGGACTGAGCCACCCAGCTACCCCAAATTTAGTGGCTTTCAAAGAACCAAGAGAGTGAAGCTACGAAACCTCCATGCGTGACTCTATCCCTGAACCTTCCCAATAGCCCAGAGATGTCAGGGGTGAGTCCAGCTTTATTTTCCCCCTTCATTCACATCACAGGACTGAAATTAGAGTCAGCAGTGATTGACAGCATCAGGTATCAAGTATGAAGTTCTATGATCCTGTGATTTACACATCACTTAACAATTTATATCAGCGATATCCAATAGATGGAAATGTTCTTTACAGAAAGTACTATTGGACATTGCTGGTATTAATAGTTAAGTGACATGTAAGTTATGTGGTAACCAAGCATGAACTGTGGTAAGTATCTATGGAGACCTTGACTTTTAATTCATACTTAATTTAAGCATATTTCACTTTCAAAGTAAATAGCCACACACTGAATATATTGGACAATACAGATTTATGTTTTTTAATGTTTTTTTTTTAATTGTAGACTTCATTTTTTTCTAAATAGGAATTTTATGCTAGGAATGGTTTTTGGTATATTTGGAAGAATAGATATAATTTTACATAAAGGTGAGGAATAAGTTCATGCACTGCATATCCCTCATTTTATAAATTTCTTTTCCCCAGAAAAATCTTTACTATTCAGCTTATGGGTTCCACATCAAACCAATATTATGCACCTGAATGATTCCATTTTAAATCATATATTAACTACAAGGACATAATCACTGATTACAGGATTGCCCTTCAGATGGAAAATTGCACACCATAAAATCATATTTGGGGACTAGTGGGGATACATTTCATGCTGGGGAGAGGTTAGAATAAACAGGGCAATTTGGAATGAACCAGAGCATGGAAATGAGTCAGGAAGGCAGGAGTTAGTGAAGAATATCAGCTAGTCTAAAGAGGTTGGTGGATTGATTACAATATTGGCCATGGGTTTTCAGCCTTCTGTATATCTAAGTTCCAATATAAATTCTTTCTTTTGCATCTGCACTGTCCCCTGTCACCCCAGACAAGTTGTCCCATCTGAAGCCGTGCTAGACTAGGGATCCCTTGGTCAACTGCCAGCTAGCCTCCAGGAAGAGAGCCAACAGGCTGACAAGTACTGGCCAGAGCCCTGTGGCAGCGCAGCCCAGCCCAACAGAACCAGGCAGCTACACTCACCCTAACTCAAAGAATGGCTAGCTAAATGATCACGGGTGCTGTCATACCAGCAGCAGGTGGGGAAGAAACAGGTGGGTATTTGGTGAGGCAAGTTTGGTCAAAATGGGATGCCATTAGGGGATGTTTGTGTTAAAACAGAAGAATAATGAAGATCCAGAATTCAGTTCGAAATTGTCAGAAAAGAGGCAACTGCATGGCAGGGAAGTCAGTTCACCCTCTGGTCCCAGAGAAGAGGTCTTTTGCACTGTTTTCGTGTCTGAGTCAGGAGGGTCTGCTTTCTACTGCCTCCTAAGTACAGAGGGACATAGAAACTCTAATTCCCAAAAGACTCTTCTTGAACAGAATATCCCTAATACATTTTATCTCCATTCTACATATGCATTCTCCAATTTAGAAAGCGTAATATGCCACATGCCACCTTTGTAAAAATATAATTATTTGAACTTTTTAATATTTGAGGTTATAAAGAACTGAATGCTTTCCTAAGATGGGCATTTTGAATAAAAGCTATTAGAATAACTTTATGGAGACTTGGATAAGCGGGGATTACAAAATGGTCTGTGAAATTGAAGAGTCTATTGTGGGAAACTAAGTAGCCATTTTCATCCATGTTGCTAGGTCATATAATACTGAGTGGAAATAAAAAGGTTCCCATTATTGTTCTCAATAGTCGGACCTTGTAGAATGTCATAAACACAAAGACTTCACCAGATTCACAGGTATGAATTTATATATAAGGATATGAGCATGTGTGCATGTGTGTAGAAGTATATACTATATATAACTATATGTATCACATATAAAAGTATATATAGACTTACATGCTTACATATACCTATATATGATATATATGGTATATATACTGTATACTGTATATACACACATATATAAATATTTACTTATACCAAAAATATGCCAAAAAAGAAATATAAAACTTAAGATAAATATAAACTTATATATAGATAAATATATAAATATAAAATTATATACAAATATATATTTATATATTAAATATGTAAAATAAATATTTATTTATATACATATATACATACCTATATATGCATACTTATAAATATATAAGCATACAAATATGTATATACTTATACACATATAAAGTATATTTTTATATATAGTGTGTACTTATGTATACAAACTTGTATAAACTTATACACTTATAAATATAATTATATATATATGTGTGTGTGTGTGTGTGTGTGTGTGTGTGTGTATGCCACAATTGGTTACATGAATAGCTCCCAGCATCTGTTTTTTGGTAGGCACTCAATTTAAATTTTATATTGGGTCTTCTTTGTTTCCAGTTAGGATATAGAAAGTAACAAGAAGAAATCACTCATGCTATCAGACTGGATACGGTACGAATCATATTTATTATAAACACATCAGAGATTTGAGGAAGCCAAGAAACCTATTAAGTTAAATTGTAAAGGAGATGAGCTCTCTGTATGAGAGAATGGCCCATGGCTGTTCTTATCCCTGAGGAGTTGAGGGAAGGAGTAAGAGAAGGGAGAAGGCAAGAAGATGAGGAGGAAGATTTTTGTCAAAAGCCAAAATTGCAACTAATTTTCCATAACTGCATGGTCTGTGAGATAGATTAGAATTCTGAGGAGGGTCAGGCACAAAGGGGCTCTGCATTTCTCACTGACTTTAAATGAGATCTTTGCTAAATGTACAAAGAGCTCATGCACCACTGAGGGCAGAAGAGAGTTGGTGTACATCCCCTACTAGGTTTTCAGGCCTCATACAAGTGCCATGTAGCCACACTCTGAAGGCAGGAGCATGGGGCAAGAGCTAAGAGAGATCTTCCAAAGCATTCCTGGTCTTCCTAGATTGTAATGCAATAGTGTTTTAAAATCTGAGAGAAGAGAATCAGTGCAGAGAGAGGCCTCCCCAAGACAAATATCAGAGCAGCACTAGAGAATAAGGGGGAAATCCTTAACAAAGCTAAAAGCTAGATGCTGGGCAGTAAACAAAAAAGACCACCCATGGGATGAAATCATGCTAATGCTCAGCATTAAATTATGTTAAAAAAAAATCCCTAAAGCATACTCTCCAAACATTTGAAGGCATTAGTGACTTAAATCAAACCAAAGTTGTAAAAGACAGATTTAGCTGAGGTAGAGGTCACATTGACACAGCCCCACACTCTAGGGGCTTAATAGGAAAAAGGATATGTTTCTCCCCTGGGGTTAAAGAGTATTTGGTTCACATTCTACCATTCTTTTATGTAAAACATCTGTGTGCAAATCAAGCATCACGAGACATGCAAAGAATTAAAAATTTTATATGTGTAACAAACGCTTAATAGAGAAAATAGTCAATAAAAGCAGACCCAGATGTAGTCCAGATACTGGAATTACCACACAAGGCATTTAAAATAACTATCATCATAGTTAGATGATAGATAGATAGGTAGATGATAGATAGATAGATGATAGATGATAGATGATAGATAGATAAAGATAGGTAATAGGAGTTAATGTAGAAGATGAACAAAAGAACAAAGAGTGGCAAGTGGCTGTTTTGGTAAAAAGATGGAAACTCTAAAAAGGCACCAAAGCATAATAGAAATTAAAAACTGCATTATGAGAAATGATATATTCACTAGATTTACTCAACAGGAGATTGGAACAGCAAAAGAAAAAGTGCGTGATCCCTTGACATAGGTCCATAGAAAAGTATCCAAACTGAAAAAAAAAAAAAAAACCCTCAAATATAAGAGTAGAAAAGTAACCACTGATATAGGTCAATTAAAAAGTATCCAAACTGATAAACAAAACTTTTAAATAAAATATTGGAAAACAAACAGAATAGAGCACCTGACATCTGATGGAAATTATCAAAAGTGAAACACATGTACAATTGGAGTTTCAAAAGAGATGTAAGATAGAAAAGGGCAGAATAAATATTTGAAAACAAAATAGCCCCCCAAATTTTAGAGTTGATAAAATACATCACCCAAGTAAGGTGAGAAGTCTGACAATCCCCAAGCAGGATTAATACAAAGAAAACTGTATCTGGCCCCATCATACTCAAACCGATGAAAAATGAAGTCTTATATAAACCTTAGAGCTGTCAGACATAAAAGACACATTATATTCAAAACTTTAAAGCAGACAGAGATGAAAGATGCATTTTGTACAGGAAAACAATGAAAGGGAGAAAATCTGACAATTTCTCATAGGAAGGGGAGCACAGAAGCCAATGAATTGAAAACTAAATTGCTGAAAGAATTGTTCTCTAGAAAACTTAGAGTATAAGAAATGTGAATGATGGGGCTTTAAAATTTAGGAAATAATGTAGTTCTAAAGGGAGACATTAAAAAAAAGACCCCACCCACATTTATTTAGGAACAGATGGGAGAACTATTCAGTGAAGACAGGGAAGGTTTGAACAAATTTACCTAACTGAAATTTATGTAATGGTATATCGAGCAACTTTAGAAGATACATTGATTTTCAAGTGTTCATGGAACATTGAATTGAATCGTGTGCTGCCGTAAAATAAAGCCCAGAAATTACTAAAGGACTGGAATTATACTCAGTGTATTCTGACTAAAAGGATATTAAAGTATATATTAATAGCAATTAAATAGGTAGAAAATCTCCAAGGCACTTAAACAAAGCAAAAGGGGTGTGTGTGTGTGTGTGTGTGTGTATTCATGCACACAAGTGTGTCATTGTGAGTGTTTGTGTCTTGTAAGACAGAGACAGAGAGAAACAGGGGAAAACCTATATATCTGAAAATTAAGAAAACATTTATAAAAACCCAGGGGTCAAAGAAAAAAAAACACAAGAGAAAATAGAAAATATTGATCTGCCTGCTGGTGAAAAGACCAACATATCAAAATATCACATATGTGATGCAGTTAAACAGTGCTTACATCTAAGGAGGAGCGTAAAATCCATTAGCTAAGATTCCACATTAACAAGCTAGAAAAAGAAACGCAAAACGAAACCAAAGTACAGTGAAGAAATTAATAAAAATTAATGCAGAAATTAATATTTTAGAAAACACGTGAAATAGAGATACCAAGATTAGGTGGGTTTGGGGGAGTTTTTAATAAAATTCCAAATATTTATGAAGGATGATAAGGAAAAAGACAAAACCGAGATTACTAATATCGGGAGTCCTAAGGGGACAGCAGATGTTAAAATTACGATAAGGTCACACCGTGAGTAACTTCATGATAATACATGCAAAAACTTACATAAAAGAAACATTTCCTCAAAAAACACAATTTATCAATTGGATATATATCAGTGCATATAGACCTATTACAATTCATTTGATATAGGATACTAAGAAATACCATTAAAGAAATGAGAGCAAATTTGGCAGAAATTAAAAATTCTATGAGCCAAATGCAGTCAAAACTAGAGGCTCTGATGGCCAGGGTGAATGAGGCTGAAGAACATATCAGCAAATTGGAGGATGGGTTAGTAGAAGAAAAAGCTAAAATAGAATCTGGACTCAAAAAAACTCCACACTCCGGAATGTAGGTTACGGGAGATTACTGACTCAATGAAACGTTCCAAAGTCAGAATCATTGGCATCCCTGAGGGGGTGGAGAAAAACAGAGGTCTAGAAGAGATATTTGAACAAATTGTAGCTGAAAACTTCCCTAATCTAGCAAGGGAAACAAACATTCATGTCCAAGAGGCAGAGAGGACCCCTCACAAGCTCAACCACGACAAACCTACACCACGTCATGTCATAGTGCAATTCGCAAATGTTAGATCCAAGGATACAGTATTGAAAGCGGCCAGGGCAAAGAAATTTCTCACGTACCAAGGCAAAGGTATCAGAATTACGTCAGACCTGTCTGCACAGACCTGGAATGAGAGAAAGGGTTGAGGGGGCATTTTTAAAGCTCTTTCAGAGAAAAACATGCAGCCAAGGATCCTTTATCCAGCAAGGCTGTCATTCAGAATTGATGGAGAAATAAAGACCTTCCAGAATCGCCAGTCATTGACCAATTTTGTAACCATGAAACCAGCCCTACAGGAGATATTAAGGGGGGTTCTATAAAAGTAAAATGGCCCCAAGAGTGATACAGAACAGAAAGTCACAATCTTTAGAAACAGAGACTTTACAGGCAACATGGCATCATTAAAATCATATCTCTCAATAATCAGTCTCAATGTAAATGGCCTAAATGCTCCCATAAAGCCACAGGGTTGCAGAATGGATACAAAGACATGACCCATCCATTTGCTGTCTACAAGAGACTCATTTTGAACCTAAAGATACATCCAGACTGAAAGTAAAGGGATGGAATACCATCTTTCACGCCAATGGACCTCAAAAGAAAGCTGGGGTAGCAATTCTCATATCAGACAGATTGGATTTTAGACTAAAGACTATAGTTAGAGACACAGAAGGGCACTATATTATTCTTAAAGGATGTATCCAACAAGTGGATATGACAATTATAAATATATATGCCCCCAACAGGGGAGCAACAAGATACACAAGCCAACCCTTAACCAGAATAAAGAGACATATAGATAAAAATACATTAATAGTAGGGGACCTCAACACCCCACTATCAGAAATAGACAGAACACCCTTGCAAAAACTAAGCAAAGAATCAAAGGCTTTGAATGCCACACTCGACGAGTTGGACCTCATAGATATATATAGAACACTACACCCCAGGACCAAAGACTACTCATTCTATTCTAATGCCCATGGAACATTCTCAAGAATAGACCATGTTCTGGGACACAAAACAGGTCTCAACCGATACCAAAAGACTGAAATTATCCCCTGCATATTCTCAGACCACAACGCTCTGAAATTGGAACTCAACCACAAGGAAAAATTTGGAAGAAACTCAAACACTTGGAGACTCATAACCATTCTGCTCAGGAATGACTCGATAAACCAGGAAATCAAAAATCAATTTAAACAATTTATGGAGACCAATGAGAATGAAAACACAACGGTCCAAAACCTATGGGATACTGCAAAGGCAGTCCTAAGGGGGAAATACAAAGCCATCCAAGCCTCACTCAAAAGAATAGAAAAATCTAAAATGCAGTTTTTATATTCTCACCTCAAGAAGCTGGAACAGCAACAGAGGGACAGGCCTAATCCATGCACAAGGAACCAGTTGACCAAGGTTAGAGCAGAAATCAATGAATTAGAAACCAGAAGTACAGTAGAGCAGATCAACAGAACTAGAAGCTGGTTCTTTGAGAGAATCAATAAATTGACAAACTGCTGGCAAGACTTATCCAAAAGAATAGAGAAAGGACCCAAATTAATAAAATTATGAATGAAAAAGGAGAGGTCATGACCAACACCAATAAAATTGGAAGGATTATTAGAAACTTTTATCAACAGCTATATGCCAATAAATTAAGCAATCTGGAAGAGATGGAGGCCTTCTTGTAAACCTATAAACTACCAAGAATGAAACAGGAAGAAATTGATTTTTTAAACAGGCCAATCAATTATGAAGAGATTGAGTCAGTGATAAACAACTTTCCAAATAACAAAACTCCAGGTCCGGATGGTTTTCCTGGGGAATTCTACCAAACATTCAAAGAAGAAATAATACCTATTCTCCTAAAGGTATTTCAAAAAATAGAAACAGAAGGAAAGCTACCAAACTCATTCTATGAGGCCAATATTACCTTGATCCCCAAACCAGGCAAAGACCCCATCAAAAAGGAGAATTACAGACCGATTTCCCTAATGAATATGGACGCCAAAATCCTCAACAAGATCCTGACTAATAGAATCCAACAGTACATTAAAAGGATTATCCATCATGACCAAGTGGGATTCATACCTGGGATGCAAGCGTGGTTCAACATTCGCAAATCGATCAGCATGATACATCATATCAACAAGAAAAGACTCAGGAACCATATGATCCTCTCAATTGATGCAGAAAAAGCATTTGACAAAATACAGCATCCTTTCCTGATTAAAACCCTTCACAGTGTAGGGATAGAGAGTACATTCCTCAATCTCATAAAAGCCATCTATGAAAAGTCTACAGCAAATATTATTCTCAATGGGGAAAAGCTGGAAGCCTTTCCCTTAAGATCAGGAACACGACAAGGATGCCCACTCTCGCCACTATTATTCAACATAGTACTAGAAGTCCTTGCAACAGCAATCAGACAACAAAAAGGGATAAAAGGTATCCAAATCGGCAAAGAAGAAGTCAAGCTGTCTCTCTTCGCAGATGACATGATACTCTATATGGAAAACCCAAAAGAATCCACTCCCAAACTATTAGAAGTTATAGAGCAATTCAGTAATGTGGCGGGATACAAAATCAATGCTCAGAAATCAGTTGCATTTCTTTTTTTTTTTTTTAAGATTTTATTTATTTATTCGACAGAGTTAGAGGCAGCCAGAGAGAGAGGGAACACAAGCAGGGGGAGTGGGAGAAGAAGAAGCAGGCTCCCAGCGGAGGAGCCTGATGTGGGGCTCGATCCCAGAATGCCGGGATCACTCCCTGAGCCGAAGGCAGACACTTAACCGCTGTGCCACCCAGGCGCCCCTCAGCTGCATTTCTATACACGAATAATGAGACTGAAGAAAGAGAAATTAGGGAATCCATCCCATTTACAATAGCACCAAAAACCATACATTACCTTGGAATTAACTTAACCAGAGACGTAAAGGATCTATATTCTTGAAACTATAAATCACTCTTGAAAGACATTGAGGAAGACACAAAAAGATGGAAAAATATTCCATGCTCATGGATCGGTAGAATTAACATAGTTAAAATGTCCATGCTACCCAGAGCAATCTACACTTTCAATGCTATCCCAATCAAAACCCAATGACATTTTTCAAAGAACTGGAACAAATAGTCCTTAATTTGTATGGAAACAGAAAAGGCCACGAATCGCCAAGGAACTGTTGAAAAGGAAAAACAAAGCTGGGGGCATCACAATGCCGGATTTTGAGCTGTACTACAAAGCTGTGATCACAAAGACAGCATGGTACTGGCACAAAAAACAGACACATAGACCAATGGAACAGAATAGAGAACCCAGAAATGGACCCTCGGCTCTTTGGGCAACTTATCTTTGATTAAGCAGGAAAAAACATCTGGTGGAAAAAAGACAGTCTATTCAATAAATGGTGCTGGGAAAATTGGACAGCTACATGCAAAAGAATGAAACTTGACCACTCTCTCACACCATATACAAAAATAAACTCCAAATGATGAAAGACCTCGACGTGAGACAGGAATCCATCAAAATCCTAGAGGAGAACACAGGCAGCAACCTCTATGACATCGGCCAAAGCAACCTTTTTCATGACACATCTCCAAAGGCAAGAGAAACAAAAGATAAAATGAACCTGTGGGACTTCATCAAGATAAAAAGCTTCTGCACAGCCAAGGAAACAGTCAAAAAAACCTAAGAGGTAGCCCACGGAATGGGAGAATATATTTGCAAATGATACTACAGATAAAAGACTGGTATCCAAGATCTACAAAGAACTTCTAAAACTCAATATGCAAGAAACAAATAAACAAATCATAAAATGGGCAGAAGATATAAACAGACACTTTTTCAATGATGACATACAAATGGCTAACAGACACATGAAAAAATGCTCAAAATCATTAGCCATCAGGGAAATTCAAATCAAAACCACACTAAGATACCACCTTACGCCAGTTAGAATGGCAAAAATGGACAAGGCAAGAAACAACAATTGTTGGAGAGGATGTGGAGAAAGGGGATCCCTCCTACATTGTTGGTGGGAATGCAAGTTGGTACAGCCACTCTGGAAAACAGTGTGGAGGTCCCTTAAAAAGTTAAAAATTGAGCTACCCTATGACCCAGCCATTGCACTACTGGGTATTTACCCCAAAGATAGAGACGTAGTGAAGAGAAGGGCCATATATACCCCAATGTTCATAGCAGCATTGTCCACAATAGCCAAATCGTGGAAGGAAACGAGATGCCCTTCAACAGATGACTGGATTAAGAAGTTGTGGTCCATATATACAAGGGAATATTACTCAGCTATCAGAAAGAACGAGTTCTCAACATTTGCTGCAACATGGACGGCATTGGAGGAGATAATGCTAAGTGAAATAAGTCAAGCAGAGAAAGACAATTATCATATGATTTCTCTCATCTATGGTACATAAGAACTAGGAAGATCGGTTGGGGAAGAAAGGGATAAAGAAAGGGGGGGTAATCAGAAGGGGGCATGAAGCATGAGAGACTATGGACTCTGAGAAACAAACTGAGGGCTTCAGAGGGGAGGGGGGTGGGGGAATGGGATAGGCTGGTGATGGGTAGTAAGGAGGGCACGTATTGCATGGTGCACTGGGTGTTATACGCAACTAATGAATCATCGAACTTTACATCGGAAACCGGGGATGTACTGTATGGTGACTAACATAATAAAAAAACATTAAAATTTTACAAAAAAGAAATACTATTAAACAAATCCCTCCAGGTCCAGATAGATTTAATGGTCAATCCTCTAAAGGAAGATACGAAACCAATACTGCAAAACAACTTTTAAAAAACCAAGAATAATCTCTACCTTGTTCGAAAAAGTCAGCATTAACTTGAAACCAAAACCTGATAAACACATCGCTAGACTATTATAGAACAAGAACTTCATGAATATAGATGCAAGAACACTTAACAAAATATCAAGCAATTGAATCCGAGAACGTATATACTATGGTGCTTACATCTTGACTTTGAAAAAGAAGAACAAAAGGAGAGTTTACACTATGCGATATCAGGATGTACCATAATACCAACATTAGTATAATGTCATTATGTCATTAGGGTGGATAAGTAGACCACAGGAAGAAATAGAATGCCCGGAAATAGACCCAAGTATATATAAAAATATTTTCAATAAATGGTGTTGGAATAGCTGGTAAACTGAAAAACATGAGGACCTATAATTCTGAACGATAACATCTAACAATTAATTCTACCGTGGGGTATGTATGTGAATTTGAGAGAAATACTGAGGAAGAAAATATAGGAGAATTTCATTTTGACCATGGGGTAGCAGGGTTTCATTGAAAGGACACAAAACAACCAAATATGAAAGAACAAGTGGAAAAATTATACTCAATCGAAATTGATAATTTCTTTTTTTTTTTTAAGATTTTATTTATTTATTTGACAGAGAGAGACAGCCAGCTAGAGAGGGAACACAAGCAGGGGGAGTGGGAGAGGAAGAATCAGGCTCCCAGCGGAGAAGCCTGATGTGGGGCTCGATCCCAGAACGCTGGGATCACGCCCTGAGCCGAAGGCAGACGCTTAATGACAGCGCCACCCAAGCGCCCCAAAATTGATCATTTCTGCACATCAAAGATACCATGGAAAAAATATTTAGGCTAACAGTAGACTGAGAAAAACTACATACATGAATATTTTGTTGTGTATACATCTCTCCATATATAGGCACATATACATCAAGACTCATATCCAGGATATATAAACAATGCCTACAAACGGACAATGAAGAATGAATAATGCAATGAAATGGGCTAAAAATGGGTAATTCACAACTAAAGGCATAAAAAATGCTGTGAAAATTTGCTCAGTGTTAAACTGAAACCATATCTACCAGAATGATCTAAGTAACAAAGACTGACATTTCCAATTATTGGTAAAGACAGGGGACAGGTGGAATTTTCACACATTGTTGAGACTACAGACTTGGATGACCTCTTGGGAAAACTTGGTGAATCCTTATACACAAATATAAAATATTTAATATTTATATTGTATATTAAATATAAACAAATTGGTAGTTTCTTATGATACTAAAAGCATATCAATCCTACAACTCAACAAGTCTTAATAATGCAAAAAAAAAAAAAACTGTCCATGCAAAGAATGTGCACAGATGTTTATAGGACCTATATGTGTAACAGTCCAAATCTGGAAAACAGCCCAACACCC
Source organism: Ursus arctos (assembly GCF_023065955.2). Lineage (NCBI taxonomy): Eukaryota > Metazoa > Chordata > Mammalia > Carnivora > Ursidae > Ursus > Ursus arctos. The sequence goes on along the minus strand of NC_079874.1, from coordinate 27,533,908 downwards.
GATGTCTGGAGAAAAGATAAATGATTGTATATATTTGGTCAAGGGAGTACTAATATGAAACCAAAATGAATGATCTATTGATACCCACAACACTATGATGAATCCCATCAGTGTTATATTGAGTTTAAAAAATGAGATAAAAGTACATAGTGTTACCCAACTAATACTAATGAATAAGAAATACAAGAACTGGGAAAACTTTTCCATAGCAATAGGAACTCAAAAAATGCTTCCCTCTGGTGTGGAGTTCACTGATGGGAATGGGTTTCTGGTGGAGGGGGGTGTCGTCTAGGATAATGGAAATGTTTTGTGCATAGACTGAATAGTTCTGTATGCAATTTGCAATCGGCAGAAAGGATCAAATTGAGAACTTAAAAATCAATGTGTATTCTGTGTGTGAATCATATCTCTGTGAAAGTGTATAATATGTTCGAACATTCAATGCCTCTCCATAACACCTGAAAGAATGAGCTCTGTCAAGCACGTGGCCATGAAAGAAAAAAAGGCAAAAACGCTGGAGCAAATGATTTAATATTGAGCACAAATTCTATTTAAGAACTAGGCGCGCCTGGGTGGCTCAGTCCGTCAAGCATCGGACTCTTGGTTTCGGCTCAGGTCATGACCTCAGGGTGAGCCCACGTTGAGCTCCCTGCTCAGCACGGAGTCCACTTGCCCCTCTCCCTCTGCTCCTCCCCCCTCTCTCACACACACACTCTCTTTCTCAAATAAATAAATAAAATCTTAAGGAAAAGGAAGCAAACGTACATTGAGTATCGAGTGTAATGCACCTGAGATTTTAGAATGAGAGCCCACAAATGTGAAAAAAAATATAAAAATTCCAGTCCAAACCCTACCAATATCTTGGGGGGATGTTTCCATTCTTTGTTGGGTTATAATTTCCTCCAAATGATTTATAAAAAAAAAAAATACTCTTTTATCTATTGGCATGCTCGGTTGTGTTTAAGGAGTAGGGAACAAAAAGAGAGCAAATGACCAGGGTTGGCAGTTCACCAGTAGCCAAAAGTGGATTGAATTTGTAGTAATTGGTGGGAACAAGGTTAGTTTCAGATGCAAATTCTATTAAGTTATATCCCATTTTTATTCAAGCAATGTCAGCTTCAGATACTTCATTGTATTCTAATTTGACGTTAAGACAAACCACAGAATTTAAATCTTTCTTGCTCAGTGTGTGATGACAAATATGGTCTCAGTCATCATTTCTGAGGAAGCTGGGCGTTTAGACTCTGGGGAGAATGTATCCGTGACCTCCTTTTGAGTGTGGGCTGTGGCGGATAAAAATAACAGACCTGTTTACCAGTGGCGGACGAAAATGGCACCGCAGTCCTAGTTGCAAATGTCAGAGAAGAATCTATTGAGACAAGAGACAGGCAGCAATGCAAAGATCATTAACTTAAAAGGCTGTCAGAATCCTCATCACACATTACTTCGCTCAGAATGTGTAGCAAAGCATTTCGGTCTCATTTGGAAGCACTGGAGGTTTCAGATTTAGCATGTACCGAGAATTTAAGGGGAAAAACACACCTTCATGAATTTTCATGAAATGAGTGGGCTTAAAAATGAGCCCCTATGGATTTAACCCATAATATCACAGAATCCCCAAATTTAAAATGCACTCAGGAGATCCACAAGGTTACATTGTTTCTAAAGAATTGGAAGCATAACGTTTTCCCTCCCCAAATACTTTAAATTATATAAGATGTCTACCAAATAGAAACATACTGTTTTTAGATTATCGTGATTTTGTAGGTAAGGCAATCAAATGTGATAACTGTTGTCTATAAGGACTTTGATTATGTCATACATTGCTAGGTGTATAGTTACTTGTGTCCATTGGAAGATTCAGTCAGTTACCTATTATCGTGCCAGAATGTGTGATGCTCGCAATGAATTGTAAGAGAAAAATTTTAAAAATGTTTTTGTGGCATCATTATGAAAAAAAAAAACAACCAACTTTTAAAAATTATCACTCTGTTATATATGTTTGTTAAGTAAACAGATGAAGGTAATACAGAAACTTTATAACATGTTTTGATTATTTCCATTCACTGAAACTTACTATTTTAGAATGAGTTTTTGGTGCAAATAGTGAAATTCAAAAATCTTTACTTCGTCTCTCTGCAGGAATGTCATTTATCAGGAATCATTCACAAATGAGCTCTTCTGCTCAAGTCGGTTTGCCAAAATCGAACCATTTTGGAGGAACACACTTCTAAAAAAAGTAGGTTATAATTCAGGGTCTTCTTTAAGTATTCAGTGCCATTGAAATGAGAGTTTCCCAAATTGTGAGGTCAAGCACACTAGTACCACGGGATGTTACTTGATATATGAAACGTATTGCCGTAACACCTATTAAAACCCTGTAGAATTACTGCTTCCAGAGATATATTTTAGCAGATGCTAACTTAATGTGTTGTCTTTAAAAATAATGGTACTTCAATACGGCATAATATCGGCACAATAGAGTGAATACATCTTTAAGTATGAAGCTTCATGGATTTGGAAAAGAGATGTATCCATGTGATTACCCCCAGAACAAGATATAAAGCATTTCGATCATCCATCAGGAAGAAGGTTCTTCTTGCCCATTTCGAAAGAATTCCTTATATCAACATCATGATAGATTAGTCTTGCCTGATCTTAGACTTTCCATCACTGGCATCCCATGGTACCTACTCTTTTTTTTTTTAAAGATTTTATTTATTTATTTGACAGAGATAGAGACAGCCAGTGAGCGAGGGAACACAAGCTGGGGTGGGGGGGTGGGAGAGGAAGAAGCAGGCTCATAGCGGAGGAGCCTGATGTGGGGCTCGATCCCAGGACCCCGGGATCACGCCCTGAGCCGAAGGCAGACGCTTAACGACTGAGCCACCCAGGCGCCCCCAAAGGTGTTAACTTTGAACCGCCATGCTAATCCATCTAATAGAAACTAATGATCTGCCTTTGGTTTTTAATATTTTAAGAAATCATAATATGGAACAACTCAAGGAAGCAGACATGAAATCAAAATGGCCCCAAGCAGAATCCTCTTAATATTATCTGAAGTATACACTTTATCTATTGGTTGAATATTTTTTAAAGTATTTATTTATTTATTTGAGAGAGAGAGTGCACACGTGTGGGAAGGGGCAGAGGGAGAGGAGAGGAAGAAGCAGACCCTGCTGATCAGGGAGCCTGACGCGGGGCTCAATCCCAGGACCCTGAGATAATGACCTGAGCCAAAAATCAGACGCTTAACCAACTGAGCCACCCAGCTGGAGCCACCAGCCTCTACTGGTTGAATATTTTTAAACAGAATTTGGTAGAGAATCTAAAATCTAACACTAGCAACAACGAAAGACAACTTCTCACTCTGGTACCTACCAGGAGCGGACTGAAAAATCCATCCTGTTAGATCTCACCTCAGATTTCTACCTAGGAAACACGTACCTTTATGAAATCGTGTTTGAACATTTAGAGTTGCATATTATTCTTATAACACCTACATGAACACTAAGGCCATGAAGAATTCTCACTCCTGAAAATGACTCTCTTTTATGCATGAGCATTTCAGGAAACTCTGGTAACATATCATTTTTATTGTGAATCTTTGCTGGTAGTTATCTCTTCAAGTTCTACTTTCTCCCAAATTAAGAGAGGTAGCTTGTTCTTCCAAGGATAATTTACTTTCTGTAGGAGGCATTCTTAACCAGTGATCCATATACGAGCTGAAAATCTCTGGAATGGTGTTATGTGCAAAGACACATACAAGCATTTGTTGAATCAAGGTCAGTACTTTCGATCAGATTCTCAGAGGTGTTTACAACTCAAGATATGTTAATAATCGCTATTTGAACAATGATACTGATGAGGGAACGGAAGGCAAGCTGAGGACAAAGCAGAAACTGACATCCCACAAGCCCCCCTCCCCAGATGGGATAGATGTGACATTGCTCAGGCACTCCTGGCTGCCCTAAAGCTAAGGAAAGGAAAAACAAAGAGTTAACTTACAGAGATCACAACCCTGTAAGACCTGAGTGTCTATCAAACCCTAGCTTCCAGAAGGAAATGTAGATACAATTAAATATCCTTATAACCTGCAGCCCAGGGACAGATACTTGAAGTGGACAGAGTGTAATGTTCCTCCAGGAAGCTCCCAACTGTCTTCATGTTCATGCCTTGCTAGAGGGGGAAACAACCTTAACGTGACAATGGCAATGCCTCCGGTGTCCTGTGAGCCTTCTTTAACATCTGAAAGTACTTTCTCAACCTCCCTTTTTCCTTACCTCCCCCTACCCCATAGTATATAATCAGCCACAACCTCACAACCTCACAACCCCGGAGGGGGGCGGGGAGCAGCTCTTCTGCCCACGGGTCCTGTCCCCGAGCTTTAATAAACCACCATTTTGCACCAAAGATGCCTCAAGAATTCTTTTTTGGTGGTGGGCTCCGGACGGCACCCCACTGAACCTCACCCATATTCCAAAACCACATCATAACCTCGTTGAACCTTGCTGATAATCTTGAGAAATGTCAGAAAAGAAGAATTTCCTATAATTTAGTGAGCCAATCTGTCAGTTCTTAAAAGCCAGTGATTCCTGTTTTCAGAAGGCAGCAAAGATTTCTATAAAAGCAGAGATTTCACCTTCTGATAAATTCTTCCAAGTTTCAGACTGTTCAAAAACTAAGAAAATTTAGGGGAAAAAGAAAGAGAGGGAAACAAACCATAAGAGACTCTTCAGTACAGAGAACACACTGAGGGGTGACGGAGGGAGGTGGGTGGGGGATGGGCCAGATGAGTGGTGGGCCTTAAGGAGGGCACTTGTGATGCGCACTGGGGGTCCTTTGTAAGTGATGAATCGCTAAATTCTACTCTTGGAACCAGAATTACACTGTATGTTAGGTAACTAGAATTTAAATAAAAATTTGAAACAACTCAGAAAATTTAAAGAAAACAAAAACTTTTGCCAGTTGATTGAATCCATGCGATTTGAAAGCGTGGTTCAGACTTCCTAACCACGAAGAAGGTACTGAGGTAAACTGCATCCCATAATATGATCTTACGTTGGGACAGGATAGAAAAGTTATATTCACAAATGTCTTTTTAGGAAGTTATAGAATTGTTTCATTATTATTATAATTTTATACTTAGAAAGGGGTATTAAAATATTTTCAATTTAATTTTGCTTCTAAGAGCTGGTTTACTCGGTCAGTCCACTGATTTAGAATGAAGGTCGTTAAGTTTCAGTCTGGTCTTTGCAAAAATAACAAGCGAGAACACTCGGGATTATAAATCTTATTTTAAGAACCGCACCAATTGAAGCTGAAATTAAATATGTAAATACTAATGATTTATTTTACAAAATCAAACTCACATAACTTCATATTAACATATGTACTAGCAATTTGCTCTTATTGACCCTGATCAACTCTTTTTTTTTTTTTTTAAAGATTTTATTTATTTATGTGACAGAGAGACGGCCAGCGAGAGAGGGAACACAGCAGGGGAGAGGGAGAGGAAGAAGCAGGCTCGCAGCCGAGGAGCCCGATGTGGGACTCGATCCCGGGACACCGGGATCACGCCCTGAGCCGAAGGCAGACGCCCAACGACTGCGCTACCCAGGCGCCCCGACCCTGATCAACTCTTATAAATGTTTAATCACTTATTGGACACACACACACACACACACACACACACACACACTTTTTTGAGTCATGGAAATACAAGGAGTCTTTGAATAAATTCCATCTGGGGTGAAAGAAAATAACTATAACGTTAATATTAAAATTGCATGTTTTTATTTCCTGGCAAGACAAAATCTGAAAACCAGTATAACTTTGGAATTTTTTTTTGGTCACACAAGCCCCATGGGAAGAAGAAGGGGTTGATTTATCTACTTACGTGGATGCTGCGGAGGCCTTTCAAATGCATAAAACCTACCCGGAAACATTCACTTAGGAAAAGCCAGGTCTCCTTTGTCACCCAAAGCAAGGAAACAAGAACTAGGCATCTCATTCTGGAATAATGAGGTCCTGATGTGGCCATGCTTATGCCTCTAACCTTGCCTTGTTTCCTTCTTGAACAAGCAGCTTATGTCTCAGCCATGCTCAACGGGCTGGGGCAGCCAACTTCCTTCTTGGAAAGAATGTCATACTCAGGGCTCCCTTCTCCTCAATTCACTGACGTTCCTCAAAATCCGCCAGAGCTTCACTTTCTCCAGGAACCATGCTCTGATTCTCTCCACCATCCCACTCCAAGGCTCGTTAGATGAGACTTCTTTATTACTCCTGTGACACCCACCTATACTTAAACTACAGTACTTTCTATCTTGCTTCCACTGTTTGTTGGCTCTTAACTTTTACAATTGTAAAATTTAATCTACAACAACCGAAGGTGGCTTGAAGGCAGCTCTTGTGTTTTTCACCCCTCCCACACTTAGTTCCAACACAATGTCTGGCCATATTAAATATTGTCAGCCATGAGTTTCAAAAAAAAAAAAAAAGATGAACAATAATTTCACTGATATCTCGCCTTTATAGTTTAAGGATATTGAAACTATTATTTAATTTCTTTGGAATTGATTTTGTTTTTGGAAAAGATGTTCCTGTTAATCAAATCTGTATCTACCTACTGAGTTGGGATTTTACCTGCATTAATAATTCTTTTTTTTTTTTTAAAGATTTTATTTATTTATTTGACAGAGAGACAGCCAGCGAGTGAGGGAACACAAGCAGGGGGAGTGGGAGGAGAAGAAGCAGGCTCCCAGCGGAGGAGCCTGATGTGGGGCTTGATCCCAGAACGCTGGGATCACGCCCTGAGCTGAAGGCAGACGCTCAACTGCTGTGCCACCCAGGCGCCCCTGCATTAATAATTCTTGAAATAAAATGATCCTCGACTAATGTGTTTTGTGACATTGATAATTTGAGTTGCAACAAAATTTGAATTATAGATCAGATAGTTTCTTAAAAAACACATTAAGTCTTTGAATTGCATTAAAGAAAGACATATTTGGGGACAAAATATTTTTTAATTCTTTTTCTTCCTTTCTTTGCTCCTCCCCAGTCAATCTGTTTCATGGTTTCTTATCTTCTAGTGAATTTCTCCTAATGTCTTACTTTCCATTTCATAGATCTTCTTGACATTTGCATTTTCAATTATTGTGTAAGCGCTCTCACTTATCTCTCTGCATTGTATCTCCCTCTGATTCAGTCCATCTCACAGAATGTATTCCTTCCAAGAGACACTCCCATGCCTAAGAATTTTCATTAGTTCTCATTATGCAATTCCTTCCATTCAAGACTTCCACTAATCTGGGCTCCACAAGCTTGTCTCAACTCACCACTCAGGTCACACATAACTCCTTTAATGGAAACTATACAGATTGCAATGCCTTTGGCTGAAAGTTACAAAAGTCTCCAATTCAAAATGGCTTTAACTATGAGAACCATGTATGATTCCGTGAAACATTAAACACCAAAGCAGAGGTGCTTCCATGTTGACAAATCCACTGATTCAACAAAACTTGCAAAGGCTCACCCTCCTTCCATCTTCCCACTTTGCCATCTTGCTCTTCAAGCTAGCTTCTTTCCTTCCCCGAGAGGGCAGCTCCAGCCCTACACATCACAGCACACCTCACAGAACAAGATGATGAATACACAGTACAGACAGTAATGTCCAGTGGTAGAAGAGAAGCTGTCTTCCCATCTCCTTTCCGGAAGTCCCCTCGTAACATTATCTAAACTTTCCATTGGTTTGAACTGGGGACTTTCAAAGAATGACTTACACCAAGAAAAATTATCCTGGGATCAAGGGATAATTAGGTCAAGATTTTTTGATACGTCTTAGGGTGGCGTTCATATCTGAGAAATACCAGAATTATATAAAATAGCTTATGTTTGACTTTGGTTTCATTGTCTATTCTGTTCTCTGTCCCTTGTGGCTTAACTGGGTGGATTACATCCATGGGATCCTCTGAGAACTGGAAGCTAGGTGGGTAATTCCAATGGGAATCTCTGACAGGAAAAAGAGGGTTCCTGTTTCCAAACTGATGCAGTGACCCTATCATGGGTTTTCAAAAGCTCCCTCTTTTAGGCACTGATAGCCTGCCTTTGTCTTTATTTCTCTGGGCCTAGAGGTGGTGATGCTATAGTACATTTTCTGTCTTTATTTACAGATTCTTGATCTTAGCTTTTGTGTCTTCCCTACTGGACTGTAAATTGGAAATTCTCCATCTGAAGCCCATGAGTGTGCCCAATTGAGTGTGTGTGTACATCCGGACCTTTTTTTCTAAAGGCCCCCTGCTTTTAGTTAAGGAAGAATCATAGAAATACATGCATGCTGATTGAGCTCTTAGCCATAACACAGAGTTTACATATTGTTTCTTAAAGTTTAATACCATGGATGATAAGTATTTTTAAAGTCATGTACATGTGTCGGATAGATTTGTTGGCAACTGGATTGGAGTCAGCTTTACTTAGAAGTATTTATTTATTTATTTATTTATTTTTGGAAGATTTTATTTATTTATTCGACAGAGAGAGAGAAGGCCAGCAAGAGAGGGAACACAGTCAGGGGGAGTGGGAGAGGAAGAAGTAGGCTCATAGCGGAGGAGCCTGATGTGGGGCTCGATCCCAGAATGCTGGGATCACGCCCTGAGCCGAAGGCAGATGCTTAACAACTGTGCCACCCAGGCGCCCCAGAAGTATTTATTTAGAAATATTCTTCACTGTTACCTTTAAACATCAATAAGTTCCCTGTTTCTCTATTCCTGAATATCATTCAAAGTAATTACTGAATTACTTACTATTTAAAAGACCCTTCTGAGCTGCTTATACCATGACCCATAATTTAGATATAGCATTTGTAAGGTATTACGAGAAGAAACCTTGCTACAAACTTGTATGAAAATGTTTAAATGAATTACGAGATTCCAATCAACAGAATTAGCATTCCCTATAAAATACTCATTAGAACACAAAGTTTAGAGCAAATGTTACTCCAAATAAATAAAGGGTAGTAATTAAGCTACAATGAATTTGCAGTCAAATAAATCAAGCTGGGATACTAGAGAATTAAAAATGCAGACAACCTTATTTTGTGAGTAAATTAAGATGAACTGCAGTGATGACGATAATAGAAATAGAAGGTGTATGCTGCAGAATTAAAAGCCGTACAAAAAATGTCTAAATACTGTTGTCAAGGGACATCATATAAAACCCAGCCGAAACAACTGATGTAAGGGCACTGCGTAATGTAAACTGATGTGTTCATAAAACCAAGACATCAGCTTTGGGATGAGAAAGATTGGAGGATAGTTACAGAATATAAACGCTGGCTAAGGAAGGGAGTGATAAATGATTTGGGAGGCTTTGGGAGGAAATCGCGTTTTAATGGCAAAAGCATCTGCGAAATAATCTCAAGGTTATTTCATGTTTTCTTGATGATTCCAGTATTTTAGAGACTAGCTTAATGGTTACACTTGACTTGGTTGGACCCAGCTGTGCTTCTAGATGTCAACAAACTTAGTACAAAAACAGCTGGAATTTATGTCAATGTGACAAATCGGCATTAGCTCCAGTGACATGACAGTTCACCCTTGAACAGCTCATGGGTTAAGGGTGTCAAACCCCTGAAAAGTCGGAAATCCACGTATAACTTTGGATTCCCCCAAACCTTAACTACTGATAGTGTACTATCAACCGGAAGCCTTACAGATCACAGAAACGGTCGACCAACTCATATTTTGTATGTTCTATGCATTATATATTGTATTCTCATCATAAAGTATGCTAGAGAAAAGACAATATTATTTAAAAATCACAAGGAAGAGATAATACATTTACAGTATGGAAAGCATATTAATTGAAAAAAAATCCCCTTCTAAGGGGACCCGGGGCTGTCCAAGAGGTCCTGTAATTTGAATGCTGCATTGATCAGACAAATGTGGGATGGGTCTTTGAGATACTGTGTTAAGTTTGACTCTTCCTCTTCTCAGGGTTCCTTCTGAAATCCCGAGTTCAAAACAAATCACTCTGTACGATCAATTAATGTATTAATTACAGGAGCTTGTGCAGATATTTTTCAAGCCTTTGTCCCTCAAACCAGAATTCTGTTTTACCAGAAATTACCACCACAAGTTTGGACTTTACACTGCAAACACTTTTATCTAGAGAGCCATTGATGATATATATTTTTTAAGTGGTTAGATAGTAAATATTGCTGCTTTACGTGCAAACTACTGAACTTTGCCATCATGGTGAGAAAGTACTCATAGATAATGTGCAAATGCATAGAGCCGTTTTCCAAGAAAATTTTATTTATAAAAACAGGTGGTGGGTTGCATTTGGCCCAGGAGCCTTAGATGGCAGAAGATACAGAAGATGAAAGAAACTATAATGCTGAGAGCATTTTGTTTTTTTATAAGGACTAGAGGTGGGATGGAGATTGCTTTGTTGATTAAAGGCTGTTGGAGTTGGACCCTGCTGACTAGTAAAAGGAGTAGAACACATTTCCAAAGGGGGCTTTCATACCCTGGGCAATATGCAAGTCATCTATGCTGACTGTCCTTAGTTTCCGGAAAAAGTCTTTTCAATCCCAACAAAATTGCATTCTGAAATCATCAGGTGTGAAGACTTGATTGGAAGTCCATTTTGAAAAGTGCCAGTGATGAGTGACCAGGGCTAAATTTTCACAATGTATTGTAAAGACTGGATCGCCTTCTCAGAGTATCAGCAATTGCTGAAGACAGGCAGGAAGTTTAAAGCAGTGCATTGTCAAAGACCAGGTCCCCCCCACTTGTCACGCTACTGCCTTCTGAGTTTGCCAAAAAGCTGTCACAAAGTTCCTATAATAACATAACAGGAGGAAACACTACATGATCTTTTTAAAGAAGGATGATCTGTCTTTGGTAAGATTTTATTTCTTGAAAGGTGGTAGTTTGTAAGCTTAAATGTGGAAGGAAAAAAAAAAAGCACTTACCAGTATCAACACTATCTTTAATATACCCCAGTTGGGAACATAGTTTTGATTTATGTTTTGCTCAAATATCTATCCTTGGAAAATATACTCCTTTTAATACAAAGATATTATCAATATTTTGTGGTAGCAGATACTAGGGCTGAGATGCAAAGACTGTTTGGATTACTTTTACCCTTAAACAGTTACCGTGCACCATGACCCAGCTTTTGTGTGTGTATGTGTGTGTGTGTGTGTGTGTGTGTGTGTGTGTAGGTCTACACTCCACTTGCCATAACTCACGAAATAACTGAGATAGGCTGCTGGGTCTCCAAGTGTAGACACCTGGAGCTAGCCGGGATTCACGCCCCTAGGCTGACCATTAGCTCATGCGACAGCCCATCTTCCTTGATTAAAACTAAGAACAACCTCGACTTTCCATTTCAGACGTCCTGTGGGGTCCGGCTGAGTCTGGCAATTTGCCCTTTCTTCCAGTCTGTCTATGCAGTCACTACTCTCCCTTCTGGCTCCCTTGGGGGCACTTCCTCAACTTTAGACAGGAGTGCCCCTCTCATGGCTTGCCTCTTTGTTACTCCAATTCTTAGGTTAAGTCAATAGTCTATCCTCTCAAACTAATGAATACACTCAAGGACACGACGAAGTAGGAATCACTGTATAGGGTGACGTTTGAGGTTTTCCAACATCAGATAACTTCATGTCATTTTCTTAGGTTAAAAATATGAAGGACCGCAATGCCAAATATTACCAAAGCACCTGTTCTGTTTTGTTTTCCAGGTTTCTCTCTGGAAGTGATCAAGAGCTGTCTGTGTGGTTGCTGTTCCACGGCATTTTGAAAGGGAAAAAATGGACTCAGCTCTTTTAAGCAAGGGACCTCTGTGCCTGGCGGGTCTGAGGAAGCTTGTCAAAAATGGTTGTGCCAAATTTTAAACTCACTGCTCTTTCTACAGGTAAGACATATGGGGAATGGATAGGGAGATCGGTAGAAAAAACCCACCCTTCAGAGATATCCACACCCTGGTCTTCAGACCCCGAGACTATGTTAGGGTCGCCGGCCAAAAGGAGTTGACTTCCCTGATGGAAATAAAGTTGTTGGTTGATGCTGGGAGATTATCCTGGATTATCCATGTGAGCATCCCATGATCACTTTCTTAAATGTGGAAGAGGGGGGGACAAGAGTTGGTGTCACACAGACAGCAGTGGGAGGCAGACCTAACTGGCAATTGTTGGCAATGAAGATGGAAGGAGCCATGAGGCCAGGAAGGCAAGAAGCTTCTAGAAGCCAGAAAGGGTAGGAAAACAGATTCCCCACTAGAGCCTCTGGGAAGAAATACAGAAGTACCAACAGCTTGACGTTAGCCCAGTAAGACAACCAGCACACTATAATTATCAGATTACACATGAAGTGTTTAAGACATTAAGTTTCTGGTAATTTGTTCCAGAGGCAATAGGAGACTAGTCCAATCATCACTGAACCTCACCCAAAACCTCACCTACCCCCCCACCCCCCACAGACAAAAGTCAATGATTGGATAGAGGATGATAATGGAATCAGATGGAATGAGTGTCAGGGATGAAAGAGGAAGTTAAAGTTATTTCATAAACCGGAGAATTTTCATACTCCCCACCCCCCACCGCCCCAGGAATCATCCATCCACACCTGGGATTTCCATCTAGTTACAATATTTAATTAGGGATCTTTTCCCCTTCTCATCAAGGGTTGAGTGAATGACCCAGTCAGGTCAAGCGATCAATGCCTTCCATCTTACACCTATTAAGTGGGATCGATTAGTGGCAAGCAGGGAATGGACTGAGTTAAGTCCACCAACCAGAGACAAGCAAACTCAGAGACAACTGTGAATGTCGGCTCTGGCAGTTTAGGGCGCCGCCAAAATGTCACCCGGAGAAGAGAAATTCGCATTGCCTGTGGGAGTAAGGCTGTTATTTGGGTAAAGACAGGAGAGATGTTTCCAACGTCCACTGAGGTTAATGAGTTCAGTTTTGTATAGATTTCAGGTAAAGGCAAAGCATTTACGTAGAAATGTATTTTCAGCAGTAAAATGAACAGATCTGAAATTTGAGAGAATGCTGAGCATTTCAGAAAGAATCTTGGGTTCCTGCTGTTTTGCAAAGTGAGTACAACTGGGTTGAGTTGAGCTGGAGACATTCCTGGTAATATTATTTCATCTGAGGCAGTGAGTGCCTGTGATAGAAGTCAAAAGTTAGGCGAAAACAAAAGATACTCCAGACTTAGTGCCTTTTCTTGAATAATAAACTATAAACATTTTAGAGAACCACTATTTCTACTTTCCATGGGAAAATTATGGGTGCAACACATAGTTTAAGCCAGAATTAAGATGCACGTCTATGTTTCAGATGCTCTTCATTTCTTTGCTTTTTGTTTGTTTGTTTAAGTAGGTCTTGATCAGGGCTTGCATGTTTGTCCAGATCCTCGGCAAAGCAGGCAGGACAGGATTAGATGAGCCAAGGTTTATTAGAGGATATTTGTGAGAGACCATGGGGAAGGAGCCTGCAGGGACTGGGGGACAGGAATGATGGGTATCTAACCTGTGGTGCATCAGGGTGGGACGCAAGGGTTAGGGTTATCACAGTTCAAAGACAGATCTGCAAGGCTGTGGGAGGATTCGCAAATCAAAGTCACAAATCAGCTGCCAAAGGCATCCTGTGACATTGAGGAACAAGCCTCCCTCCGTCTTCCTGCTGCTTTCAGGCACTGGCGGGCAGCAGCCCCAAGAGGCTTAAATTTGGTTCAAATGCAGAGCTCAGCAGCTGGGCTCCTCAATCCGGATGCATTCAAAGATCTGCCTGGCACGTCTTTATGTCTACAATGGCTGACTACTGCTTGCTTTTGGTTTCTCATACTTAGTCAGCTCCTAGGCAACTAATTTTTATACTCTGGAAGCATGAGTTTCCATGTTGCTTTGGATTGGAGTCCAAAGAGTTTATCTGGATGGGCATCAGATTACAACCACTGATGACAGTTCTTGGTTGACTGTCACTAAACCAACTCTTCATGTAGAGAGGACAGCATGCGAGATGTTCTCAGCAGCTCATTGGAGAAGTCCTCCAGCATCATGTTGGTTTCCTAACTAACAAAAGGACAAGTGAAGGTAAAGGATACTTAGGTTACCCTTGTGGATTACTTGAATCTCCTTCACCAGGGTGCTAGCCTTCTTGAATAAGGCCCTGAGTCTACTACCCATGGAATCATACACTGGGCATGTCTGGATTTAAAGATTATCCCTAAGGAAGATTTTGATAAGGAGTCTATAGAATCCTTTATGATATGCCCTTTTGAACACAGTAGAAGAAAAACCTGGTTCTTTCCCTTAAAAAAATCTTATTTTCCTTGCATATGGAGAGGAGAAAATGTTGATTAAATATTTTGGGGAAAAAAGATGGTTATCATAGTGGTGATGGTCATACTGACGGTGGCAATGATGGTGATGATGATGGTGATGACAGTAACGGTGGTAATGATGGTGATGACAGTAATGGTGGTGGTGATGGTGATGATGTTGATGACAGTAATGGTGGTAATGATGGTGATGACAGTAATGGTGGTAATGATGGTGATGGTGCCCGGTTAATGAATTTGTTTTTTCTTCTCGTGTATGGGCTGCTGGTTTCCCCAAGTACAAATACAATCCACAGATGGTGACTTGTAAAGATTTCTCTTCCAACCTCCAAACCTTTGTGGTCCACACGGTCACACATGTCTAGAAGCAAAGTGCTCATCTGAAATACAGAATCTCACCATATTCCTTACATGAATTACTGAGAACTTAGACACATTCTCGCTTTTCCCATCATTTCTAATAGCTACAGAGTTTTTGGTAACCTACTCATCTTTGAGTTGACAAGGCTACTTGTAAAGGCTACTTGAGAACCTAAGAGAATATTAGTCTAAAGGCACAGTAAATGATCTATTTTGATATACAGATTTGTGAGGTGAATAGGTTTCAGTGACTCACACTCTCTTGGTCTGTTCAGGATACCACAGACCAGGCAGTTTAAGTAAGAAACATTATTTCTCACAGTTCTGGGGGCTGAAAGTTGAGTATCAAGGTGCTGGCAGATTCAGTGTTGTCGAAACTCGCTTCCTGGTTCATAGATGGCCATCTTCTCACTAAGTCCTCCCATGATGGAAGGGACAAGGGGATTCTCTGGGATCTCTTTTATAAAGACACTAAACCCATTCATGAGGTAGCCACCCTCATAACCTAATCACCTCCACAAAGCCCTGCCTTCATACCATCATCTTGGGGATTCGGTTCCAACACATGAAATTGGATGGAACATGTTCAGTCTTGAGCACCCACTGAGCAGCTTCGTTCATAGGGTTGTAACGATTTTATTATACATCAAATGTGTATGCAATACCCTTTTTGGCAAGAAGGAGTGACATCCTCATAAATCATTAATATGTCCAAAGAAATTGCTCCCCTCTCTGACAACAATGATTTCTTCAGACTCTGAGCTGTTCATTTGATGCCTCTTGTATTTTTCAGCATAAATATCAGACAGGACAGCGACAGTCACTGAGGTTTTATCATGCCTGGCTCGACACTGATTATGTCTTTGCCTAGCTAAAGGGAAACTTTTTTGATTTGCATTTAATCTTTTTAAATTTATAACTTTGTAGAAACATTGGCATAATTCGTAAGGATCTAACTGTGGGCTTTGTGGTATGTATGGTTTCTGGTTCCTTCCTGTATATTATAAATGTAATTGTGAAAGTTTTCTTAAAATCAGCCATATGTTAAGATTAGTTATTAGTACACAGTGGAAGGTATTAAAGTAAATCAACAGATCTAGCTCGTAGGTCCCAACTCAGCCTTTGGGTATGCATAGAAACTCTTAGGACTCTACTTCATCATGAGGAAACAAAGGAGGTTTAAGTGGCTCCACATTCTGGTATTGGAATTAATATTTACCATGGACTTGAATGCAATACCTCCCATGAGACTCAAAATGTACTCATAAAGATCATCCATCTGTTTTACACCTTGAAACGTGAAACGATACCCAAGTAATGAGGGAACAAAGTACCACAGTAAAAACAGCACCAATTTTGGGGTGCCACAGATGTGAACATCTATCTCAAATTGCCCATAGATGAGCTCTGTAGTTTCAGGACATATATCAGCTCTCCGAATTTCTATGATCTCAGGTGTATGAGACACATAATAATACCAATATAACAATATGATAAGGACTGGGACGTAAGTAAAGATTCAGGAATGTGACTGCTGCCTATTAGGAAGCTTTTCTTTTTATTATTGAGAAGATGAAATAGCGACCTCATCATGACGCTACCATTTATTCTGATGGCAATGAGGAATGGAAAGGCAAATCTGTAGCATTGTCTTTGACATCTTTTTCAAATGTGAAGGAGTTTTAAGGATTTTGGAGGCCATGCATGCAATCAAAGATTCCCTGAGGCTATTTGCTGGAAATAGAAATGAAAACTGATCCCCTCACTGAACACTGGGAACAGATACAGATAATAACTTACATTTCCTCAACATGTTAAAGAAAGCATGTTATATGTTCCACACTGTTGTCTCATTGCACGTGGACTGTGGACAGGCTCGATTATTCCATTACACAATCGGAAAACCTTCACCTAGTGTGTGATGACAGTGGAAATTACATATTTATTCTTACTGGTACCTTTCTTTTTCCTTACGGATGCTTCAGGCTAGTTCAAGAGATGAAGAAGAGTCTACCAGGGGCCAGGCTGGGCAAGGCTTTCAGATGAGCTATTGCACATGGCTCATTTTGGCTCTGAGAGGACCAAATTGAATATTTAGAGCTGATTTGCAACTCAGTGGTATTCTCTCTTACAACCCAATAGATCTTTTCATATTTCATTTTATATATACGAAAATGTTCTACAGGAAAATCAGCAAATGTACCTCAGTTTTCTGTGGGCCAACCTCAGCTCACATGCTTCTGTGCAATAATCCTCTTTTCACGCAGATGAAGAACACAAGAGGGCACGTATTATGCCCAGCAGATAGGCTCTCCTTATTATATCATTTAGTAGGAATATACTCTTCTAAGTAGAAATTTTAAAACTTTGACATTTAAGTAGACTCCAAGTAACTGTACATGGCCGGGATGGGATTATGTTCATAGTCAATAGGTAAGAACAGAGAAGTGGCAAGGAGCTATAACTGACAGGAAATTTACATTAATTAAAAGAGTGAATAATCACTCTAATAAAATTTATAAGAAAATGTGCTGTAGAATAATGATGAGACAAGGATTTTAGAGAAGGTGTCACTCTAACTTTATTTTTAACCAGAACTCACTCAGAATCAGGATGTCTGGTTATATTCTAATAGACTCAATCTTCACTGGGAGTTTTACACTGAGAGGAATAAACAATGGTTCTTTCAAGAGGAGACAGTAGGTAGGTATCGCTTCTCATTTTCTGGTATTAATTTGTAAATGTTTTTCTACCTATATGACTCTATGCATTCTCCTCTACATTTTTAGACACCGTTAAACATTGGAAGACCTTGTTTTTATTGGTATTATTAATAGCAAATTTCATAAAGTATCAAATATTTTGAAACAATCACAAAGATTTTATCTGGAGAGGGTGAAGGGCAGAATCAATCAGTTATTATCTTTTGTGAAAAGATTTTGGGTTGTGGCAAGGAACATGGAGGAACCCCTTCTGTAATCCATGAGGCATTTTTGTGGGAGTGTGGCTAACATTCTTCAGATTCTGAATTCTATAAGTAGTTTGGAATCCACAATTTTCATATGTTCTTTGTTTTCTGGCATGTGGAGATACCACCCACAGTGGATGCCAGGCTGAGAGACAGACATGGATTAGAGGTATCCTTTATCTCTGTTCACATCTGAACCTCACCCAGATAGCATCAAGCTGGATACTTGGGGAGAAGCTCCTTGTAGAAGTCTCATTCTAAGATAGGCTCCAATGAATCTCAAACTGGTGTTCACATCTTTGCAAAATTATGTTTCATTGAGTGTTGGCCGTCCCAATGATTTCCTTCTATCCAAAGGATCAGGAAAGAAGTCGTAGGATGTCATTTCTATGATTAGTTCCTAAAAGACTCTGACTTCTGTCTTGTTAACACTCTTTTTAATCTTCTCAACTTACAGGCTTTGATAGAATAAGAAGCCATGTTTGAGAGGTTCACATGGTTAGGATATTGGGGGTGGGGGCTCTGACCAACTGTTATGAATTAAATACATCTATTATACAAATACATCTATTATAACCCAAACTCCCTATGCGATGGTATTTGAGGTGGGGCTTTGGAAATAATTAGGTTTACATGGGATTGGGGGACACCATTATGGGTCAGTGTCCTTATAGTAAGAAGAGATACCAAGCTCTCTCTCTTTCTGCTTTGCCCTCGGCATGCACACAAACAGAAGCCATGTGAACACAAAGGGAGACATTGCTTATCTACATGTCAAGAGAGGAGAACTAAGAGTAAAACCCTACCTTGTGGACACCTGGATCTCGGACTTTCCAGTCTCCAGAACTGTAAGAAATAAATGTCTGTTGTTTGAGCCACCCAGTCTAGGGTATTTTGTTATGACAGCTCGAGCAGATGACAACACCGATGAAGACCCTTAATTCGACAACGCAGGAGGAACTGAATTCTGCCAATAGCTTGACTGAGCTTTACCAGTGGATCTTTTCCCAGTCAAGCCTTTGGATGAGACTGTAGTTAGGCCACCACCTCAATGGCAGGCTTGTGAGAGATCCTGAGACAGACGACCCAGCTCAGACATACCTAGACTCCTCACACAGAAACTGGGAGAGGATTGTGTTGCCTTTAAGTGACACATTTGTTATGATTTGTGATGAAGCCATAGATGACAACTCATGAGAAAGTAAGACTGCAGGTAGAATCATGGGTTTCAGTTGGGAAGATGACTAGTTCCAGACATTCTGGGAAAATAAAGTCTAGCAGATAATTACCCAGGGCAGGAAATCAGAGTAGGGAATGGAGGACAAGGAGGAAAAACATGCCATGATTTGCTCAAACATCTGAGTCTCTCCCATTCTCTATTTCATTTCTGTCTTATTTGGCTCATTATCCAGACTATTGGCAGAAGCCAACCCCTGAGGTGAAGAAATCTCATCTGCCCTGTTGAATTCTGGTAGTCACATAGCATTTTTTTTTTTTTTTTTTTTTTGCCATTCCCTTGAATCTTTAGTTCCAGTGCTTTTGCCAAAAGTTAGAGAATGAAGGGGGATAGTTTTGATGCTGGATCAAAATAATGGGGTCCCTACCACTGTGTGTAGAAGATGGGTTGCATACAGGGAGGAGCTAGAGGGAGCTGGAATGGCATAACTTTTGCTAGTGCTAGAAAAGACTTGCTGTAGAGTGCAAATCAATAATTCACGATCTTCATCTGATAAAATTACTGTTAATTAAGTCTTTCCAATCAACAAGAGGAGTCATTCATTCACGAGGCTATGAATAAATTCTGGATCAAACATATGCAAATAGTGATTTTGCTCCTTTAATCAAAGTTACTTTGGTAGGTGATAGCACTAAATAAAACATTTCATATCTTCCTTTCTTCCTTTGATGTTCTAAATCTCTTGTTCATTATGGCAATAACAAGCTCAAAGCAACCAACTACATGAGAACCCTACAGAACTGAATCACGATGAGTAGGCTTAACTCGCTTTAGCCCATTAAATAGCAAAGGGGACTCTGCTGGCATTTATATTTCAGTGGGATCTTTCCATGGAGGCCACAAATGTCATCACTGGCATTTAGCAGGAGGATAAGAGGCGATGCTAAGGAGGTGGAAGTGGGTAGTTTCTTTCGATTTCTATTGCAAAAGTCAGAATGCAGAAAGTTGGTCTTAAATTTCAGCAGAAATGAGGGAAGTTAGATTTCATTTAAATATTTGGGATGCAAAAGTCCTGAATATCTTTGTATGGCAGAAACAACCCTTTTAACTCCAAGTCTACATCAATTAAAAAAAGAGAGAGACATCATTGCTTTTACTCATCAATGACAACAGATGTTGGGTGATATGTTATTTTTCTATCACACAGTTTTGGATTTCAGAATGTACACAGATAAAACTGAAAGGAGACTGAGTTCACATTACAAAAGAGTTCATCCAAGAGCGATTGCAAAACATTGTGAAGTCTTATCTGACCACTCTTCCTTATGTCATTTCAGTATATTGAATAGAAAGATGATAAGAGGTTGGAAAATAATTGGAGAAATTAACTCCTATAAAACTATTTTTTCTAGTTACTTTTCAACTTAAAAGAGCACCAATAAGAACGGGCAGTTTCTCAGGAAAGGGTGACTTCTTAATAATGTAATGTCAGACATCTACGTTGGGCAGGAGGTTGGGACACTGGTTCCTTTTATGCGACGTTCTGGTAGCAAAGAGTGCGATCAAAAATACTGCTCCAAAAGAGTTACTGAGGGGAAAGAACCTGACCATGGCCATTACAACAAGATAAAAGTATGTTAGAATACATTATTTTCTTACAAGCATGCCTTAGTCTATGGTGAACCTACATTTTACACTGTTGGTATCTCTCTAAAATAAAGGGGCATCCAAATGTGACATATATTAATAACTCTGCTTTCTCAGCATATCCATGATCTGAAAGTCTTGCCGGTGTACATCTTTGAAAGAAAAACACACTTGATTTAGGAATGAATATAGTTGTTGGCATTGGAGAGGGAGATGCAGCTGTATTTTTCAGCTTTTCGTATTTCCTTACCCTACCCACTGAGTTATCTTTCTGCCATCTAGTCAACTCAGTTCCCACCCCCCCGCCAAAATACTTTACGTGTAGCAACAGAAAGACAAATAGCCCAATTTTAAAAAATGAACAAAGGATTTGGATAGATTTTTCACCAAAGAAGAGGTATAAATCGCTACAAAGCACATAAAAAGATGCTCAACATCGTTAGTCATTAGAGAAATAAAAATCAAAGCGTCAGTGAGATACCACAGCAGAGTGGCTAAAATTGGGGGGGAAAATGGAAAGTTAAGTTGTTAAGTACGAAAGAGGACGTAGCTCAGAGTTGGAATTCTGATACTCTCCTGGTAGATTCCTAAAATGTAAATGTAGATTCCTAAAAAATGTAAAATGGGGCACCTCCTCAATGTCCTTCGACTGATGACTACAGGAACCAAATGCACTATAGCTATATAGTGGAATATTATTCAGTAACCAAAAGGAATTAAGTCCGAATACTTGCTAAAACGTGGACGGACCTTGATCATGTTATGCCAAGTGAAAGAAGTCAGACACAAAAGGCCACTTATTGGATGATTCCACTGATACGAAATGTCTAAAATAAGCGAATCTATAGAGACGGCGAGCAGATTCATGATGTCCAGGGGCTGAGGGCAGGGAGGGATTGGGATGACTGCTAATGGTACGGAGTTTTCTTTGGGGTGATAAAAGCATTACAGGATTGAATAGTAACGATGGTTGCACAACACCGTGGACACACTAAGCTATGCTAAATGGTACATTTAAAGGGTGAATTTTAATGCTTTGTGGATTATACTTCAGTCCAATTGTTATTTAAAAAAATTATAGGTAGCATTTCACAAATAGGTGGAAATTAAACACTACTTTTACTTATTTTTTTGTTTCAAGTTTTTATTTAAATTCTAGTTAGTTAACCTATAGTGTAATATTGGTTTCAGAGTAGAATTTAGTGATTCTACCAGTGCTCATCCCAGCAAGTGCCGTCCTTAATCCCCATCACCCGTCTAGCCCATCCAAACAACCAGTGGGTCAAAGAAGAAATCAGGAGGGAAATTAGAAACTATCTTGAGATGTATGAAAACAAAAATACCACATACCACTTATGAGATGCAGCAAAACCAGTACTTTGAGGGCCATTTATAGTGGTCAGTGCCTCCGATAAAACAGAAGAAATGTCTCTCAGAAACAAATTAAGTTCATCCTTCAAGGAACTAGGAAAAGAAGAACCAACGAAGGCCAAAGTTTGCCAAAGAAGGAGTAACAAAGATTAGAGCAGAAATCAGTGAAATAGAGAATAAAGAATAGAAAAAAAAAATCAGTGAGACTAACGGTTGTTTAAAAAAATACAGTAAGAAATTAACAAGGGGATATTAAAAGAGATACCACAGAAATCAACAGGGTCATCATATACTCCTGTGAACAACGGTCTGGAAAAGGGTCAGATCACCTACAAGGAATTAATAAGTTCCTAGAAGCACCCAAACCTACCAAGCCTTCATCACGAAAAGATAAAAAAATCTCCACAGACCAACAATGGTAAACAGGATGGATCCATAATGAAAAACCTCCCAAGAGAGAAAAGCTCAAGACCAGATGACTCAGTGGTGAAATCCAGCAAACATGTAAAGAATTAATGCCAGTCTTGTCATATTCTTCTCAAGAATCCAAGAGGAGGGAACACAACCAAACTCGTGTTTGAGGAGCTAGCGTTGCTGTCTCCCCACATAGCTGTCCACCCTGCCTGCACCTGCACACACGCCCCCCCCATCCCTCCCCCCTGCCCCAGGGCAGCTCCGACCTCTGCAGAGCTTGGCTGAGCTCTGCAGATGCATGGCCCCTGTCACTATTCTGCCGGAACCAGCAGCTTCTCAGCCAGTTTACATGAATCTATCAATCTCTCCCCAGGACTGCGAGGTCATAGATTGGGCGTCTGTGCACACCTATGTCATCACCTTTTAACCTACATTCTCCCTGCCCAACCACATCACTCAGGACTTCCTCCTGTCCTCACCTCCTTCCCATCCCCATCACTCAGGACTTCGTTCTGTCCTCACCTCCTGCCCATCTCCATCACTCAGGACTTCCTACTGTCCTCACCTCCTGCCCAACCCCATCGCTCAGGACTTCCTTCTGTCCTCACCTCCTGCCCACCCACATCGCTCAGGACTTCCTTCTGTCCTCACCTCCTGCCCATCCCCATCACTCAGGACTTCTTTCTATTCTTATAAAGGTCCACCTCCTAATGACTCCCCTTCTGTCTAGATACCTTCCTCCTCCCTGACCCTAAAGATGGGCTTCTTCCCATCCTTCTGTTGGCATTCAGTTCCCAACCAGACTGTCATGTGCTCCTGCACAGTTCTTGTCCAAGTATGCCCCCCACACACCTGCTTTACTTTGTCACCATATATCTTGTACCATAAAAAAAGAAAAAAGGCAGTTCTTTCCCCTTGTTTCTATTGTTTATTTTCTGAGCTAAAATGTCAGCTCTTCCCTTGGAAACCAAGTGCATCCCCGGAGCTAGCAGGAAATCAGGCACATAAAAACCACGAAATAAATATTCCCTGAATAGACCAATTTTCTGAATGAGCTTTTGGTACAAATCATTTAGCACTTCACGACGTCAAGGCTCCTGAGCTGTAAAAATAAGAACGTGTCCTAAAGGATCACCAGTGTGACGATATCCTAACACAGTACAGAATTATTTTAGTGGTGCCATCAAATACATTTCGTGGTAAAATAGAATTTCAAGTGGAATTTCCAGTGAAAAATGGGCACTGGAGCTCTTATGAATCATGATGTTACATCTGATGCAAAACTCCTTTGACCCAGTCGAGGGTCTAATATCATATAATTCACTTCATAGGGAGAAGAATCTATTTGTGTATACGGTCCTCTCCTCGTCGTTTTGAAATAATTACCTTTTCCTAGAACCAATTTTACCAGCCCCAACTTGCATGAAAGCAGTGGAAATTTCTCTAGTTTGAGATGCTATAAATTCCCAGTGTAAGATTTGGGATATATATATATATTTATATATATGTATTGAGGAGAAGATAATACATAATGTATATAAATACATATAATAATATATATAATATATAATAATATATACATATAAATATAAAATTTGTATATAAATATATATTATATGTATTATTTAAAAAAAAAAGAGTATAGATGTTTGGGGCGCCTGGGTGGCTCAGTCGTTAAGAGTCTGCCTTTGGCTCAGGGTGTGATCCCAGAGTCCTGGGATCGAGCCCCACATCAGGCTCCTCTGCTGGGAGCCTGCTTCTTCCTCTCCCACTCCCCCTGCTTGTGTTCCCTCTCTCGCTGGCTGCCTCTCTCTGTCAAATAAATAAATAAAATCTTAAAAAAATATAAACCCAAAACATTGCTACTCTGCTCACACTCACATGTGTCCACAGCACACCCCACAGGTGTGTTCATCCTCTTGTGAAAATATGTTGTTCCGATTTTCACGGGGAATATACAGGCAACAGAAAAATGGGAACACCTAACTATATCGATATTTGTGTCATTTTCAGCATCGTTGTATCATGACCCTAAAAATCACATGAGGAAGAAAGGAAGACTCTCTCAGTGATAGGTCCTCATTAAGTGTGGGAGCTGGAAATGGAAACCAGGGTGATAGGAGAGTTCTCTCCCCTCTCACAAAATAACATCTCTCAGTGAGAGAAGAGGTGAATGGAGTTCACGGTCGGTGTTTAATTTTCTCGTAAGGTCACCATAGCAAAGCACTCTGATCCACGTCATAGCAAGAATTTGTAATGCATGAGTAAAACACATATATATACACATAGACCTCTGTATATGCACACATATGGTAAAATTCACACAAGTATATTATCTGTACTTATAAATATATAATAGACATTTATTTATACGTGTACATAGAAACATATGGCAAATATGGAGTGTATGTTTCGCAGACACTACAAACACACACACCTTCTTAGCCATACATAATACAGTCTGTGTGTGTGTGTGTGCGTGTGTGTGCGTGCTTTCTTAGCCAGTAAAAATATTTTCTTTTTTTTTTTTTTTTTAAGATGTTATTTATTTATTTGACAGAGATAGAGACAGCCAGCGAGAGAGGGAACACAAGCAGGGGGAGTGGGAGAGGAAGAAGCAGGCTCATAGCGGAAGAGCCTGATGTGGGACTCGACCCCATAACACCGGGATCACGCCCTGAGCCGAAAGCAGACGCTTAACCGCTGCGCCACCCAGGCGCCCCGTAAAAATATTTTCTAAAGCAAGAAGCAGAGCTGGCCTCTGTTTGTCCTCCAAAAGCTGATAGAGATGTATATTCAACCGGACCAGGGAAAGTTGACCTCAATGCTATAACCTTGCTACATTTGCAAGTAATGGCTTTTATGTTTCTAGCATAAGAACGTGAAAAGGAGAGATTGGCCACATTGGATACCCACTCCTATCTAACCCAGTATTGGTTCTGTCAACGATGGAGGCATCGCGCCCCGATTTAGGCCACTGTTGTCCAGCCCGATGCTAATACTAACCCAGGAACCACACGTCCCAAGAATATTCTTTAATCTTATTTGTGTAGGTTTAAATTCCTTTGAAATAAAGGATAGAGATTGTGCTTGTCCTAAGATCATTCAAGCAGTTAAAGTAAAAACGTATGTTCAAATACTATGTGTAACATTTACAAGAGTAAATCAGAAAAAAATATACACTTGTTGTTTCCAAACAAGAGTTTCTATGCCCTAGAGGCCTTTTTTCTCCCCATCAGTGATTAGTTACAAGTGCGTATATATACACTACGTATAAGTGTATGTGCACGTAACACATACAGTATATATGACACACTATATACTATGTTATTATATACAGTAGATATCATATATATGTATATAATAGTGTATATATCATAGTATCTATTATGATACATAGTATTTGTTATATGATATATATGTCATTTTGTAGCAATCATTAATATATTTGTTTTGTTTATTTGAAAAACATCTGAATAGTTCTTACTATGTGCTAGGTGCTGGTTCTTGACATATATTAACTCATTTAATCTTCAACAACTCCAAGTGGTAGGTACAATTATTATTTCCGTTTCACAGATGAAGAAATTAAGATTCTAAGAAATTAAATACTTACCCCAAGGCCAGAAAGTCAATAAACAGAAGAGTCAAGAGTTAAACCTTGGCAGTCCTCTCCTATTTTGTATTGCGTATATATATATGCAATATAGAGAGCCATAATAACATTTTATATATGTGATTTTATATATAAAATATATGTAGCCATAATAAAATCCTATATAATTTATAGAAAATAATAATATAAATAAAATTATATATAATAAAATATGTAATTATACATAAAAAATATATAGCCATAATAAAATTCTATATAATTATATATAAAATAATATAAATAAAATTATATATATAATAATAAAATTATATATTATATTTAAGAGTCAGTATAATACTAGGGGATACATATATGTAGTGAGTGTGTATATATATACACACTTACCACTACACATGAATATATATTAAGACTTGCTACTGATCAAAAATTTAAGGGAAATTTCCAATAACTTTGTGTTCCACAAAAATCTTGGGAAATTGCCAAAATTGTACATTTTTTTAATGTTATCCCCCTTTTTTACCCTCTGAAGGATATTATTAGGATTTAAAATCCCAGAAAGGCTTGTATCTGGGTGAACGTGTGTGGTCATCATGGGGACGCAATTCTAGCAGTTTCTCTCCATCACTGACATCTCCTGCTTCTTTTAACACCAGACCCATCGTGTCTGGGGCACCCCCACCCGCTAAATGCCACTTTCTCTTTGCTTTAGCTCCTCCCCCATGTGTCGTTCAGTATGATTTCCTAAATCTTCGCACTTTCCCCTTTCCCTTATGGTGTGTCCTCAGGTGTCCCACATGCTGTCTTCCCCCAAAGTGAGATCAACACACACGGTCTTGCATTTCTCGTGTATCCCCCCGGGATCTGACGGTGGGCGAGCTATGACGATGCCAAATGAGTAGAGAAAAATGAAAAACACACGAGGCCAGGTTGATACTCAGAGTTGCTAAGAGGCCAGCAAGAGAGAGTGACCGCTTTCTTCAAAGAGTGTCTAGGAATAAATTTAAGAACCCAGGACCCAAGAGCCTTTGAGATGTACAGGAGTTCATAAAAAATGCTCATACCTGCAATTTTGCTTTGTCTTTAACTGGACCAGGGGAGCAAGCAGGTCTAACACTGTGCCCGGTTAGCAGATAAATGCATAGAAATTAAGTGGCTGGTCTGAGGTCACTTGACCTTCATTCGGTAAGAGCTGGAAAAAAACACTTGGTCACACGATTGTGGTCATGGCTCCTGGGTGTTCCCCTCTTATTGAAACCCATGCTTTGCAGGTTAATTAATTAACTTCCTTGGCATAAAGATAGAAGTCATTCCCTCGGTGAGTTGAGTGTAGATTTATTTCCTTTTTTGCAAAAGAAAGAGGGCTTTTTTTTTGCTTATTGATGTATCTCTTGTGATCATACATTGATAAAAACAAAAAATGTCCTCCACTGTTGACTTATAATTCTGCAAGAAAGTGCAGGATCTTAACACTGTCATTATTCTCCTACAATCATCACATCTTTAAAAAGTCCAGTGAGACCACTAGTCACTATCAGCCTCTATGGCAACCAAGAAACAGCAAATATGCCCCTTATCTTTGTATTTCCCACCTATAGCTCAATCGTAAATAAGGGCGCCAATGAGAAGCTGTATTTTTTTTCTTTTTTTCCCCCCATTGCCCATGAAAGATCATACTGTCTCTACTGTCCACACCAAGGCACAAGCTAGCAGCTGGTTTCAGACTGAAAACATGCATACTAAAAAGAGACATTTTGCATAACTGTATTTTTAGAGAGAGTATTATTTCCTATTATTCCAACAACTGACCCTTAATACCATATTGTCTTTGCAACAGACTAGAACAAACACATGATTTTTTTTTCCCCATTAAAATCTCGGAGGTGTTTGTCCTGACCGCAAACTGCATTATGCTTTCTCTTTGACACATTTCGTTACAGAGGGCTGTGGACACCCGTCCCTTCCAATACACGAACGGCCGTCTCCAATCTGACCCTTCTGGCTGGGGGTGCCCTGGAGTCCAGACTGTACTGCTATTGTAAAGAACAAGGGCCAGAAGCGACCTCGCGTGCCTGTCATTTTGACGCACCCGGGTCTTACAGAGGAATCTTTAAAAATGTAGGATACAACAGAATAGGGTTGGCGACACATGGATGAGTACGTCTCATAGGACACTCACTTCCGAGGTGATTTTGGTATCACAGTTCAAAAGAAAAGGAAGAATGGGATGTGTTTGGGGATGAAGACAAAGGATAGGAAGAATACAGAATACGATGGAGGTTTGGGTTTTGTGGACTTGGAAGATTTAGCAAGAAAGATCTCTGTAAGAGGTTGAAAGGAAGGGGTGCTGAGTGAATCAGAGGCACGAAGGACCGCTGATGTTCACCTATTTCTAATTTCCTCTCTCATGTCCTTCATGTGAGCTCACAATGGTATTCCTCATCAGATGCTTCACTCAGTGCCCTACAGCTGAGATAAAGCCTAGGGGGAAAGGAGCAGTTGTGGGATCTATGAACCCAAAAACAGTGCTTGGGCTGTGAAGAACTATTGTGTTTCTAACAAGGTTTGTCTTTGGTTTTGGACGTTATTCCAAGGAGAAGGGACCTGTGAGACAAGGGTTCCTCCATGAAGAATGGGAAAGTTTCATGAGGAATGCTCCCTTCATAGGGAATAGGCTTCCCTCTCTCTGCCTCATCCCTCCTTCTCCTTCTGGGATATCCATTTTTGCAAATCTCTGTCACTGTGCATTTGACCTCATGTTGCTAGTGCAATGACCATCGTCTAATGTCACAGAGTGTCTTTGACCTCTATGTCCAACACGTCCGTCCTGGGGTTCCTGTCTTTGCAGCAAGAGGTTCTCCTTGCTCTGGGTCAACATCATGATTATTCCTGTTCCCATTATTCCTCTATAGTGGAGGCATTGAGCTTTCCTTACTGAGCAACCAACGCATAGGCTGTACCAACGGGGAAAAAATGAGGGGAAGGGAAGTTTCGGAAGCTAAGAAAGCAAACATACACATACACACACAGAGAACGCGTGATCCACTCCTCTGCTAAGAAAGGAAACAGGAAGAATAACAAAATACGCATGAAATCGAACTGCTGTCCCAATCCAGAGACAGGCGATAGCGTTTCAACCATATAGACCCATAGCAAGGGCTCCCCCATCTACAACGAATAAAGGTAGCGTAGGCTCAAACTATACTGTTGGTCTGTTAAAGGAATCACCGTAATACATGCTTATATTAATTCTATTGTGGGCTCATATAATGTAAGTCAGATTTCTGATGCTTACTCATAGACATACTGAATTATGTCGGTCCAACATCTTTCTCAACGGTAGCGAGCAATAAAGCATGTTATGGGAAATGAGAGAATTAAATATGAGGCATTTTATGGTTTGTTGGAGGAAACACCCGTGACAAGAATCCATACGTTCTGGGAATCTTGGCTCCAAAGTGCATACAATTTCTACTATGTTATTTTCCCCAGAAATCCACCATTCAAAGCTCCAAAGAGGAAAAATGTAAATGTAGGGTTTAATTTTCATGGTTTAACAACTGAAGGTCATCGTTCCTCTAATTTTGTGCACTAAATACCAACAAGGATAGCATAATTCTGAAGTTCCAGATCATTTCATAGATTACTGTCATCTGCTCATTTTTTTTAAAGGAATGTTGCTGTTTTTCTAGCACACAGAAATATCACCCAACACTCAGATACTTTTGCATACTTTTTGCAGACAGGATGTGATTGCTACTTTCCCTGGTCGCCCCTATAATTCATTTAGAACACAAAACTTTAGCTCTCCACATTACATCGTATCTAAATTAACAGAGACGCACATCTTAAAATGTTAGTTCGTGCCTTACTTCTCTGTTAGCATGTCAGAGACATTTATATGCAATT
The DNA here is from genome assembly GCF_023065955.2 of Ursus arctos. Classification (NCBI taxonomy): domain Eukaryota; kingdom Metazoa; phylum Chordata; class Mammalia; order Carnivora; family Ursidae; genus Ursus; species Ursus arctos. The sequence continues at coordinate 27,504,101 of NC_079874.1, read as the reverse complement.
ACAAAGGGATTTGGAAGAAAAGGTTAAAACGTGTGTTTTGCTGAGTTGCACTTAGGTCTATAAGAAAAATGTGGCTAACGGGTGCCCAGGGCAACCAGATGTCCTGATAATTTCTTTTTTCTTTTTTTTTTTTTAATCGGGACGATGCCAGTTCCTGGGATCAGGCCTCCGTCAGAGTGTGGATGCCTCTCCAGGGGAAGAGCTCCTGAAACAGGCACGTGGGGTTGGTGACATAATGCACCCTGTCTTAGACGCTGCATACATCTGGGAAGTGGGGCTCCCCCTGCATGCCCAGGGGGCAGCTCAGTGCACTGGGGTGCAAGGCGTTATGATACTAACTCCCAGTTCGCAATGCATGTGCTGAGGTCACAATGTTTAGGTCACCAGCACACCTGGCTATCAACAGACTTCTCTGTGTTTTCTCAGCATTCAAATGTGGCTTCTTTCAAAAACGGGTTTTATAATGCATACCGTAAACATCGACAACAGGTCGTGTTTCCTTCTCGGGTTATAAATTACTTACACTGTTTCCTTGTGTATCTCCGTTACCTGAATACGCCAAGTGTCCTGTTCTGTATTCATCCATTCAGGTGAGAGGCAGCCACGGCACGTGTCTAAAAATATTATTTCAGCAAAATGAGATCCCAGTCATTAATGACACAAAAGGAACCTAAAATGGTAAGACAATAGGTGAAACTGATAAATTATGTTTTTCTTAAAAAAATAAAGCAACGCTCTACAAAACTGTACATGCATCAGAATGTGTGTCTGTGTATGTGGGGGTGGCTGTGTATGTGGGGATGTGTATGTGAAAAGAGTTCAAAAATATAAAGCTATCAGTTTTCTCAAAGCAGACATGATGGTCTTTTCTTCTCTTCCAAAATTCCTACAGGAGATCTAGATTTCTCTACTAACCATGGACATTAAAGAATAGATAAGCACTCAAAATAGATCTTACCCCTGAAGCTTGATAATGTTTCCAATATTTGTAATTAGGCGTCATTTGATTTCCCAGTTTTTTAAGAGACATCTTCAGGGCTGTATATTGGGGTGCCAGAAACGTATCTCCCCATTTCCTTCCTACACCCACAGAAGCACTCACTTCTAGGCTCCTGCATGCAGGACTTGGGAAGGACGGGCTTAGAAGAGTTTTCTTTCCAAAGCTTCTGCCGGCTGAAGACCCCGGCCATTTTCCTCAATACCCAGAAGCTTCAAGTGACTCCTGTTAGGAACCGCGGACCTCCGACAACAGGTGTGAGGACTTTGGTTTAATGCATTCCACCTGTTCCTCCCAGCCGGCTGCTTCTGTGCTTTGGCCAGATTTGTAAAAGCAGGCAGGCTTCCCGTTTTCCCTAAAGCCCTTGCCTTGAGAAAACACAATTATTTGTAGGTTTTCTAAGTATGCGCATAGTCACTTTGTGGAAACTTAGAGTCATAAGAGACCTTTCCCTATATATATCCATTTCTTAAAATACTGTCATGAGAATTTGCAGAGAACGTATTGCTTTTGCTTCCTTCGCAGAGTCTAGAGTTGAAATTTTTTTCCCCCCTAATCAGGTGGCCCAAAAGAGGGGAGCTGATGAGACCACTTTCAGGAAGTTCTGAGAACGCAAAAAGAGGCCTGCCATCTGACCGCTTCGAGAGCCAGTCTGATGGTTCATGGCTCAGTCATGGTGGGCACCGCTAAAAATAACCCACTATCTGCTTTTATTCCAGTTTCTTTGCGGATGACACGTCTTGACCTGCTCTACTCCTCTCCCTTCCCGCCTGAAAGTTATCAACCTGCAAATAGCCTGAGAGCCACCGACCCAGAACAAATTCTTGCTCCCTGCAGACCCACCAACGAACCGCTCAGGATAAGCGCACATGCTTGTCCATGCCAGGAGGGGTCCTCACCCAGATGGCTCACCCTTCTTGCCTTTGCTGCAAGTGACCCGCTCAGTCTGGACGACAAACGTGCCGCGGGTCATCTCTGACCACTGTGCTTTATCGGTTCTGCAACACACAGGTGTAAAACGGCTCTTGGTCCTGTCCCTGTCCTCACCACCCCCGAGAAGATGCTCCTCATTGCCCTGGCTTCCCACTGAGCACTCACTACCCCCACCCCCCGCCAGGGGGAACTCCTGATTGTGACCATCCCGGCTACTGCGGGAGAGAGCGCTCTGGTAGCTGGGGGATCGTTGGGAAGCAGCAAGATGTCCATCACTTTGAGAGTGCTGGGCAGAAGTGGGGAGACCCCAGCCCGCATAGCATCCCCTGCTGAAGCAGCATCAGCACCCTAGCCCAACATCCAGCACATTCCCTGGAACGGCGGGTGGTGGGGAGATGCTGTTAAATAGGACACATAGGTTCACACCCTGTCTGGGCAATCTTTCACTGCCTCCTGCTTGGATGCAGGACCATGTGCAAACTGCACGTCTTGTGACTTGGGCATTTTAGGAGCTCGATGCTGTTGCCCACACCTTTCCCAGAGACCACCTTGTATTTTCCAGCTCTGACCACAAAGCTATGGTTCCCCAAACGTCCCGTCTTCTCAGTTCGAAGGTGTACAGCTGACCTCCCCGAGCTCTCAGCACCACTTTTAAGTCCCATGGACTCCCCCCTCTATTTGGAGACACGGGATCTGGGGGTGCTTCCCAGGGAAGGCTCGGCACTCCTGGCAGATGGGGTTAAGGGGCTGTCTAGACTCCTCCTGCAACGGTAGGTACCAACTCCAAAGCCTACTGCCCTCCATCCCTGTACTTCCCCGTCCTCCAAGCCCAGTTCTAGGGTGGAAAGAGGGTGTCCTTTCATTTCTAATGCCAACCCCAGCACGATGGGGCGATGGACATGCTGCCTAAAGGTTTGCTGGGTGAATAAACGGGTGAGTGAATCAGTCGAACGAGGGAATGCACACATTTTTACCACTTTCCAAGTTGGAATGGTCAGGAATGCATACAATGCTGGGAAAAAACAGTGACTTTCCTCTACCTAACATTTACTAAAGATTCAATTTTATTTTGCTTGAATTTTTTTCAATTTTGAATTCATGAAAATGGCATTTCCATTAAATATATATTTATATTATATATACATATATGTATGTTTGAAAATATATATTCACATGTATAATACATGTAATATATACATATATGCTATACATGAAATATGTATATAACTATATAAGATATGTAAATATATAAAAATAAATGCTTTTTATATATTTACATAAAATATGTAATATTTTATATATTTACGTAAAATATATTTCTATAATATATAATATATAATGTAAATATATAAAATAACTATTATATAATCTGTAATTCATATAATTTATTTATATATTTATTTAAATTATATATCATGGATTATAATATACAGTATATATTATGGATAATATATTATAATATATACTATATTATATATATAAACTATATATATTTATATAAACTATATACATTAAACTATATATATAAACTATATGTATTATACTAGTATATATTATGGACTATAATATATACTATATATTATATAAACTATATACATTACAGATTATATATGGTATATATTTTATGTGTATATTAAATATATATTATAATGGATATTAAATATATTTATATAGAATATATAAATTTGTTTCCCGTACTTTAATAAAATTACTATATATTTTACTTTACATAATTATAAATTATATCATAAATAATATAATCACTATTTTCATATTTTATATAAAATATACTTATATATTCTTATTTATATATTATAATACATATAATATGAAGTATTTTATTCAATTATTAATGTCATTAATAATGAAATATATTATTAAAATATTATTACTATATATACATAACATATAATCTATATATCCCGTTGGCCTCCCACTCAGCAAATGACCTGAATCAATATGTAAAACTATTCAGAGTTCAAGTGCAGCAAACAGTCACAGCATTTGCTGGGGCTCTTTATATGACAATTGGCTAATTGGTCATGCGACGCATGCACGTGGGGTAGAAATTCCTGCTGTCTTTTTGGTGGAGTCTGGACTTGGAAGCATGCTCTCTCTCTCTGAACCTAGGCTCTGCTACCCACCAGCTAAAAGTGTCTGACTCTCAATTTCCTCCACTTCAAAAAAGGGGTCACACAGGTGCCTTCCCTGGGGGCTCTCGCGAACGGTCAAGTGGATAGGAGATGGCCAGATGCACTGTGAGGACTTGGCAAATTTGCTCTCCCTGGCATGGTGGCAGTTTTCTGCCTCTTGACATTTGCTCAGAATTTCTGTCCCTTGCAGATTTACTCCATGAAGGCTATTTGAAAGCTGTAGGGCATGATTACGTCGATATCAAACCCAGCACCGGGAGAACGGACGGGCAGTAGGAGAAGTCATAGATCCCAGCATCGCATTTCAGAAACATTCAGGAAACATCAGAGGCATCATCCATGGTTTCCTTCATCCCTCACCAGTAGAGTGGGTCCATTTTTACCTGATGGACCACTGAGCTCTTAAAATGAAAACGGCGGTCGGAGGGCGGAAAAGAAAAAGTCAATAAAACAGACCACCTACAACAAAAGAACGGACGCTTAATTATTTGCACAAAGCATTAGAAAATACTGTGATATTTTATTATTAAAAATGCTGCTGAAAAGTTTATACATATGTGTCCAGCCATATATATCTTCTATCATTACTTAAGGCAAAATCAAAAACAAAATTGCAAAATAATAACTCAAGAAACCATTAAACCCTGCGTGCCTGTGAAGGTCAAGAATAAAAGCCTAGGAAAGTTTTTTGTTTTTGTGGGTTTTTTTTTTTTTTTTTTTGGTTTTTTACTTATTTTTTTCTCATTTTTTTTCTCTTTTTTCACTTTTTTATAGATAGCAAGTATATTTTATTCTCATAGAACTCTATGAAGATTCTATAACTTCTTTCCATGTAGAAATAAGATATCCTTTAAGATGTATTAAATTTCTTTTGATCATATCCTCTGTAAAAGCTAAAGTTATTCACTTAACAAGAACTCTTTTTTTTTTCCTTATCCAAATGTCACAAGCCTGACACATTAGTGTGCATATTGCTAGCAGAAGACAATTGGAAATACTAAACAAATATTGGAATTCACATTACAAACATACCAGACCCACACCAATGCCAGGCATCACTTCCCGTGGAGATGTATGGACAGCCTAAGTCGCCGTAGCCCAGCTGGGGGAAATACAGAGCTTGCAGAAATGACCTGACGATCGCTTTAGAAAGTGATGAACTGGGGGACAAAACTCGTATCCGTGACCCCTCGAGCTGCAGGGAAGGAGTGTGGCTTCGCCATGTGCAAAGGAGGGATTGAAACAGTTCGCAGATGTATATACAGAGAACCCCTCCCAAATGTAACCCCAGATAAACGACAGAATTGATTGTGTTGACTTGTGCGCATTTCTAAGGACTGTCTTTTTCTAGAGGGCGTTTTCGAACACGTTGACATAGATCGCTACAGTGTTCGTGTATGGGTTCAGTTTGCAAAGGTAGTTCCAAGGGGCAAAAGGACGTTGGACTGCTCTTTCTGGAGAATCCCCAACTCAGCAATGACTTTTAAGCCTGGGTTTGCAAAATAACCACAGTCAAGCCCAGAGACAGTATTTTCAGGTATCTTTGGCTACTATTTCCTGATGTTGCAATAATTCTTGAAAGACAAAATACAAAGTAACCACGGCTATCTTTTCTTTCCACCTTATGACACTCAAAATTATTCCTTCGGGAGAATTAAAAGGACAATGGGAACATGGGAAGGTGTTGGAGGGCACATCTCCGGTCCCCAGTTTGCTTGCCGATTTAAAAATGGGTGAGTCATTTGCATATCTTACCTTGACGGTGAAAGCTATCCTAACTTCCCGGAAAACCCACGCAAAGCACTTTTCACGTTCTGTCCTTTCCTGTAGGTTTGTTTTCTGTCTGCAGTGCTCATGGATCAGGGACTGATACATAGGTCCACGGAAGGCAGGACTTTCAGACAAGCGTATGTTTTGTCCAATAAATGATAGAAAGAATAAAAAATCTTGCTTACTGATAAATAAGGGACTTACTGCTTAAACCGAAAAAAAAAAAAAAAGGGAAAGACACATGCCCTCGCTTCAATCTGATTAGCTAAACGGAGGAGGTAGCTTAACCAGCGTTAAGCCTTCCACAGCTGCACTGCGGGAACACTGAGCCGTATTTACTTGGCAGGGCATGGCCCCACCAAAGGCAAGCTTTCTTCCCTTTTTTGGCAGGACCCTGGAGTGGGAAGCAAATCTCCCTCAACATATTCAAAGAACCACAACGACAGACCAAGATCTGTGTTTTGTGTCTCCTGCCGTGGCTCTGTGGGTGTGTGTTTCTAATTCGGCAAGCTCTCCATGGACCCCACGCTGGGGGTCCGTCCTGGCGTTGCAACTCCGTGAAGGCTAACACACAAAAATAAAAAAGTTTTCTGAAACCACGGTCTCCTAGGAATGCCGTTGCATGCATTTGTGCAACCCGCGAAGGGGGGATAGCCCCACGGCACAGACAGTCTGGGTCCGCTGAGTGACACCACATTCTCCTACAAATGAAATGCGTTAGAAAGCCCCGTGTCTCTGCTGACCACAAGTAATTAAGAAGAAAATCCTCCTGTGTCCGGGAGGAAACAGAGGTGAATGACTAATGTATATATATATTTATATACATACAGACCACAATGAAAAGCACAATCTTGGTAAAGGCTCTTTCAAACTGAAAACACCAATAAAAGCTTTTTTGTTGGTTTTTTTTCTCTGTGTGTGTTTTTGTTTAAACTCACAGCTATATACATTTTTTTTGTTTTTGTTTTTTTACAAAGTTTCTTAAATATAGTTCAGGCTGGCAAAACATCTCTTTGCACAGAACTATATGTATGTTCCTACATAGTCTGCTCTTGGAATAATACAATTCTACGTTTCCTCCTCTCCGTATGCTGGGTAAAAGCCCACAGACTCTTTCTTTCCTTCCGTAGAGCCATCCGTTGTATGGCACATAAAGAACTTTTTTTGTTGGGTTTTGTTTTTCAATTGTAATTTAAAAAAAATTTTTTTAAGTGTCCCTGGCTGAGTTCCCAAAGGGTCAGCTTTCAGTGTTGCGTTGGAAACATCCAGGTCCGTGAGACGGCGATGTCCTAGTCACGCTAAACGTTCGTTGGAGAGATGGGGAGGGTGAAGCAGGGATGTAACAGCAATGGATACTTTTTCACATTTCATAGGGTCAGAAGTTGATCTCGTAATACTAGGAAATGCCAACGGGATGGGTCCACAGGGACACGATGGCGGCCCTGTCACTGTTCTCCTGTTTCTGTCCTAAGTCAGTGGGATGACAGACATTCCTTGCGCGGGGATGTTGTTTCTCTCTTTCTCCCTGTCTCCGGCGGGGAGGAGCCGAGGGAGGGCAAGGGAACCGCAAAGCTATACTCTAGTGGTCGAGTGTCCATGGGGGAGATTGGTGCTGTTTTGTCCTCCGCTGAAGGTGTTGAACGTATGCAAAGGTTGCATCCCCGTCAGTGTGTTTGGAATCATGGTGATGGTGTTTGGTGTCATGAGTGGGATGTCATCTGGAGACCGGCGCAGCGTCAGGGTGTAGTCTGGGGGACAGGTGAGCCTCAGCGTGTCGTGTGCCTGCAGTGACTCGCACTCGTGGTCGTGTTCGAGCTGCTTCATCTGCAGCGACATGATCTCTTCGTTCTGAATGTGAGCAATGTCATTGGTCGTGTTTCTCTGGGGACTGGGGCGCCTGTGCGTTTCGTGGCGTCTCTTGTCCTTCTTGTAGTACAGAGCCGCAAAGGCCAAAATGTTGAGGAAGAGCAGGGAGGCCCCCACGGCGATGGTGACGCTCAGTTCGGTGGAGTAATCCCGTTTGGTTTCGATGAGGACGGTTGTGTCCTCGGGCCCTGTCTTATGAGGGTCCTTGGAGTGTTTGGGGTTGTTAGCGGGAGTGATGGCTGGGCGTTTGGTGGTGGGCCATATCTTGGCGGGAGACCGCCGGGTTCCATAGGGAAAGGAGGTCATGTCAGGAGGAGGGACCTTTGTGGTCGTTGAGACATACTGGAAGATCTCATTCAGGTTGTGAAGGTGGGGAACCAGTTCCAGCCAGAAAGCAACCTTGGTCGCTCGGTAGTGATCCCTCACTCTGGGCTTTAGGCCAATATGCAGATAGAGCTGGTCTTTGGGGTTATACTTGGACCAGGCCACCTCCTCAAAGCGATTGGGTTTTGTATGAATGAACTTGGTATCCTGAGGAACAGGCTGATTTGGGTCACTGGGGACAGAAGGGAGAAAAAAAAGAGAAAGAAGGTCACACTCTTCGACACGGGACACGTAAATCTCTTCATCAAATAAAACAGGGAATCACAACCAGTGAATCACACATGTTTATTGATGAGAACCAAGTACCCAAGGAGCAACAGACACATTCTGCTGGAATCCAAACACGGCTACCATTTTGCCTTTTCATTAACACCCCCTCTTCCCTTTATTTTAAACATAATTCCTGATGGCAGGGTCATGGCATTTCCATAACATTTGTACTATTTTTTGAATGCATCAAATGCTCTTCAACAAGGAAAAACTGAGAAAAAAAATGGGTGTAGGACGTTTTTCAGTATTTCAAGTTTAGCTACTTTGGAGCCATAAATCTCAACCAAAGGTGTTTTGCCTGCACAGGGACATTTGGCAATGTGCGGAGACATTTTTGGTTCTCATGCATGGAGGGTCGTGCCAGGAATGGGTGGAGGGCTTGGGGGCAGCGTTCAACATTCTCCAGAGCACAAGAGAGCCCACCACACAAAGAAGTCTCTTGTCACAAATGTCAATAGTATTGAGGTTGAGAAATCCTAACTTAGAGGCTGTTGTTCGAAAAGCAGACATTCTCTTTCTTGCTCAAGAGTGGCGTCTGAGGTGGGCGAATACAGATTGCAGCTTTAATAACTAAAATGTGTGTTAAAAATCAAATAAAAACAGGCCTTGTCATTGCAAAATGTGAGTAAACAGTAATATGCATCATGTGTTTGCTCTCTATTTGAAAGAGGGATACTTATGTACTTGAAAACCTTTTGAAGACTGAACCACGTAAAGATCAAAGAACTTTCCATTAATTCTAAGAATTTTGATAAGATCACACTTTCAAATATAGCGAAGTTCACATGTTTAGAAGAAGTAACACTCAGTGCCAGAAATTGAGGGGTTTTGTAGATGTTAAGTGCGCCCGGCCAACTTTGAACCCGAGAATTGCCTTGTTATCCACAGAAGCGAGCAGAGGAAGAAAGAGAATCATCAAAAGTAAAGGATAATCCACAACATGGTACTTTAAATGTTTTTGCCACCAACTTTTTAAATCTTACAACCAACCTCCCCAAAATATCCTATTCTCATCTCTTCCGTTTATTTTTAGGGTTGGTAAAGTGAAGTATACTTCATCTTTATGTTTATTTGTTTGGAAAATTTTGAGGTCAGGCGAAGTAAAATGTCATCTGTTAAACAGCATTGAGCATTCAGACATCACGTATGGGCCGGAACAAGGTGGGACCTGCACACCCACGTCGATCGCCCTGGGTGTTCGAACTTCTACCCGGCACGCTACAACTTCTTGGCAGCATTTACAAAGCTACCTGCAGCCACTCTCCGTCAGCTCACACACCAGAAGACTGGGGGACCAGAAGGTCCTCCCTGAAGATCCCAAGTCCACACACATGACCGTGAATTGGGCAGGATGCAAACAATACATGGACCAGCAGGTGCAGCGTTTGCTAAAGGAAGGACTTTTGCCCTCAGTCTGAGGCTGTCTAAAGCATTTTCATGCCTTAAGCCCTGCAGCTGTCCCTCTTCAAGCTGTGAAATCATGAGCAAACTCTTAAGCCTCTCTCGGCCTCATCACCTTCATCTAAGAATGGGTGAGAATATTGGGATTGGAAGTTAGTGATGGAGGTTAAATAATCACTACACAGTGTGGCGCAAATAGCGACAGCTTAATAAATACTATCCCCTTCTGCCAATATGTGAAGTAGAATACCTAAAAATTGCTTAGGGAGAGATGACTATAAAGTCATATGCTGTAATAACCACAGCATATACAGTATACTATATCCTGTATATAGTGCATGCCGTATGAAACTATACTGTATACCACGGTATATACGGTGTACGAAACACTGTACATGCCATTTACTGTATACCACAGTATATATAGTATATTTATATATTGCATATATTATAAATCATAGCATATGCAGTATATTATATACTGTATACCACAGTATATAAGGTACACTGTATACTGTACATTGTATTTACTGTATACCACAGTATATACAGTATACTGTATTTGTATATTGTATATATTATAAATCATAGTATATACAATATAGTATATATTGTATAAAAGTATACTGTACACTACTCCAAAGTATATATGGTATACTGTATTTGTCTACTGCATGTTATAAACCATAGCATATGCAGTATATTATATACTGTCTATAGTATACGTTGTATAAAAGTATACTGTGCACTGCAGTACATAAGGTTCACTGTATACTGCGCATAGTATTTACTGTATATAACAGTATATATGGTATGCTGTATTTGTATATTGTATATATTATAAATCAGCATATACAATATATTCTACAGACAGTATAGAATATATTGTATATAAGTATACTGTACACTACACCAAAGTATACATGGTATACTGTATTTGTATATTGCATGTTATAAACCACAGCATATGCAGTATATTATATACTGTCTATAGTATACCTTGTATAAAAGTATACTGTATGTTATAGTATATATGGTATACTATATACTGTATATAATATTGATTGTACATCACAGCATACATACTATCTATAGTCTACATTGTATAAAATTATACTGATACCATAGTATATTATGTACTATGTATAGAATGTATTGTAGACCACAATATATGCAGTGTACTATATAGTATATATAGTATATATTCTATACCACAGTATATATGGTATACTGTGTATATATATAGTATATGCTATATTAAAGTATACTGTATATTATATACTGTATGAAAATATATTGTATACCATAGTATACACTGCATAAAATATACTTCATATGTAGATATCTATCTATCTATATATATATGGATCTAATTATATACATGGTATACCAGAAAAAGAAATTTCACCTTTTAACTGAATACACACTAACTGAAGTGCTTTTATTTTACTAATAGGATTAAGAAAATAAAACATAAAATTATAGGTCCTAATGCCATGAGTTTTCTTATTTATGTGTCCATTTACAAGCATTAATATATTTAAAAATAAACATTTTATCTCTTCTTTTTAAAATTCTTACATGTTTCATAAAAATGTTGGCTTCAGTATAGCATCTCATGTTTCTTTTGAGTGTTCTGGAATAAATTTTTGAAAAAATTCCTATTTAATTGGAATCTGCCATGGAAACATTTGTCATCGATTTTTATTGTTCTAAAAGCAAGGAAAGATGGTGAGAATTCCTACTATTTTTCCATTGATCTGATTTCACTGAATTGGGTCTATTAGCTGTGTGGACCTTTTATTAAGCGGAGGGCATCTCGGAAAGAGAGTGTTCTGTTCATGTTCGATTTTGGACTATTTTTGATGAAATTCACTGTGCATTTGAAAGGTAAAGAAACACATTTATTTTGTTCTCAAAGAATAGAGCAGAGGATTTTGAAAATCCAGATAAGTAAGCTTTAGCCTGATACAATCTATCTATTAAAGTTCTTGGAGATGCACAGTCAGAAGCCTTAACCCAAGATAAACTCACAGAGCTTATGAAAGTCCATCATTTTCCTTGTCAAACACTCCAAAGACAGCAAGACCTCTAAGTGGGATATCAGTGTCTTGCTTTTTAGACTTGACTTCTGCAGGTGGCATGTTTTAATTTCCACGAATAAAATTAAAGATCATAATGATTAAGGATAGAAAGAAACGGACGTATCTTCCCTCCCGAGTAAAAACCTCAATGCATATCTGCATTTCCCAGCACCTGGAACAGACATTTTCACCTGTCATAATTGGAGACATCATTTTGGCAAAGAACAGTCAAGTGCATTTCTAAGCTCTTGTGGTCCATTTTATTTGCTAGAGATAGGTAGTATGATTTCTTTAAAAATATCAGTAAACTCTCTGAGAGGCTCTTTTTGGTGGTGTAAGATCCTCCTTACACCCAACATAATTTAGTAGCTATTAGTTACTAGACCTCTAAGGAGAAGACTACCCTATGCACCAAGAAAATAGGTTCGATGACACATGTCCACCTACACAAGACAGATGTTCACTCATTCAGCTTAAAATGTGTTTTGGCAGGAAAGGTCATTTTAAGACCAGACCGAGGCTGCAGGTGTCCCTAAGCCCTCCACCCTAAGCGCCTCTTGCTTTTTGCAAAGATTGAATACAAACTCATCACGAGATAACCAACATGATCAAAATTCATGCAGCCTTACACCAATGTCCTGAGAACAAATTAAAAAAAATTGAAATCTGTGTTGGTTGCATTGGCCGTGCCGAAACTGTCTTTCCATTCTCTTAACTTGATAGCATTTAAGTAAGCCCTTCGATGAACAAGGCATCATTGGGTTGCTCAAAGTGCTGCCTGTTGCAATGTGTTCTAGAGAGATCAAGTCTTCCTTGGTGTTCCCTTTATTGCCACTTCTTCCCGCAAAGAGCTCAAACCAAATCGGTGTTTGGTCCATGAGCACTTGGATTCTATGCACCAGGCGGGTCTTATACTCCCAAAGAGATTTTGGATGACACAGATTTCGAAACTTTCTCATGCTCTGTAAACCTTGGAATTCGTTTTAGTTTTTCCGTGACATGACTTCTTGTTTATCAAAACTTTCTACATCAGCTTTATTTGTAGACAAGTACATGTTTTGGCCTATGTTGTTTTTCCAGCACTGTTTTGGGTGAGTCTTCTCACCTGGGTCACGGAAACAGCCTCCTAGCTACCAGGAACTCTCCTCTCTCCTTCCTGTCTCCCACCTACACACATATTCCCAACGTTACTTTCCCGTGCTTAACAACAAAGGTGGCATACCATGTAATATAGACGTTGAAACCTAGACAGAAGGTCAGACTTATGAGCTTTGGGTTGTATGAAAAGCAGTAATAAGGAACACCAGAGTGCTGTCTGTAAGGTGCAGAAGATTGGAAGCAACACCACATGATGATGGGGATACATGTCCTGAGACCATGTACTCCTCTCCCCATAGCAACATGTTGTGATGGACAGATGGTGAGATACTCTTATGATCCTGTCTCTCTACTGCCTATGGGGAGCAGCTGATGGTTCTCTGTGTATTGTGTCATGGTCTGTGTGTCATGGTCTGAGTCCAGAGTTAAGCACCACCCCTCATCCAGTGGCATCGATATGTTTTATCCTATGTTATTCCCTTACGGGCACCATTTTGGCTCATGTTCCTCTGCACCCCTCAAGCAGCCCCCTGGGGACAAGGAAGTACTCCTCTGCACAGACCTTATTGTACCACCACCCTATTTAAATAAATAACTACCAACCACCTCTTAGGACTTTGAGATGTATTGACAAATAATTAAATCAGCAGACCTCACATCCCCTTATTCCTCCATTTTCTTGTTAGACCAGCAGCTATGGAAATGTTACCGCCTACTCACGCTGGAAAATGGCATTTTGCATTTCACATTAGAGGAAGTTCTGAGAGACTTCCTCTAAAGGATGATTTCAGTCATTTCAATGACCTTTCCAGCTGAATTAAGAAAACTCACTGCATATTAATATTCCTAAGTATTTATTATTTCACCTGGGATCGGCATGCACTGCGGAAGCAAAACCAGCTCCTTTTTGGACGCGGTCCAGATCCTTCAGACTGACATCCAGAGCTCTCCATCGTCTCTTTCCTGTTTGCTCAGCGAGAGCTCAACTCTCTCTGAAGTTCTTGACTCCCCTCAGAGGAGAGCTGTTCCTCGCAGCTGATGTGCTCACTCTTTTCCCATGTGTCCCACCATCTTTAGCACCTTCATGAAGGCCACAAGCATCCTGAGCACATACCGTGAATGGCCATATGAAGGTCTGTGGCCCGTGATGAATCCCAGGCCACATCAAGAGCTCTGCGTCTATGTTCCCCATATGCGGGGTGTGAAACACAGGCGGTAGGCATGGAGATCTTAGGAACCCAAGTGAGGCCATGAAAACGCACCCACTAACAGAATGTTGTGGTATTTCTAATCCTGGCTCAGTCTTTGATAGGTCTTGGTGAAAAGGTCCATTTGGAGCTAGGAGCTCTTTCCCATCTCGTGACATTCACCAATATCCTTTATCTTTTTTTCTTTCTTTGTTAAACAGCGCGAGAGCATCAGCCTCAGAGCCTTTGGCAAGGCGAGAGGAGCTAACGAGAATTTAATGGCTTTGTTTGGATTTTACCATTTTTTTTTAATGGTTCAGTTACACTGGTGATGAATGATAGTCGCTTCCCATTTAAGAAAATCATATGAAGTTCATTTCCAAACATGTAAGGGGAAAAAGTATGTGGTTTTAACGAAGGTAAGCAATGATGGTGTGTTTAGATATTACGTAAAGAGTGCTATGGGTGGACGCCAGTGTTAGTGAACGAGCGTGGCCACCATTTGGGAAATGGCCTTGTGAGTCTTTCTGCTTTAAGAATGTGACACTTTGCTAGGAAAGGTATCACACATCTGAGTTCAAGGACACAATTGGGCATCATCCTGCCTTCAGGAGGGCTGATGGGTTGAAGTGTTCCCCCTCAAATTAACATAGGCTGAAGAGCTAACCCCCAGTCCCTCAGAATGTGTGGCCTTATTTGGAAATAGGGTCATTACAGAGGGAATCAGTTGAGATAAGATGGAGCAGGTTGGACTTTTAAGGTAATATGACCGACGTCCTGATAAGAAGATGGCCATCTAAAGACAGAGACACGTAGGAAGGTTGGACGGGATGCAGATGCAGAAATTGGAGGGATGTGGCTGGAAGCACGGCACACCAAAGAGAGCCTACAAACCAACGGGGGCTAGGAAGTAGCAGGAAACCTGCCCTTGCAGGTTTTAGAGGGAGCACGGTTCTGCCAACACCTGCATTTTGGACTTCTAGCATCCAAACTGTAAGACAGCACGTTTCTGTGGTTTTAATCCACACCATCTGTGGCATACAGTTATAGCAGCCCTAGGGACGTTATAATAATATAATAAACAAGGATTATAGATAAATACTTGTGGACTTGACCTCAGTCATCTCCTTGTTGAAGAAACAACCTTCAGGTGACAGGCATGCACCTCTCTCAAACGTCCATGCATTCTCCCTCCCCGACACCCTCATAGGACCTTTTCTTAGACCAAACTAGTTAAATCTAACAGTTCAAAGTGGGTATCCATGCAATACACTTGGCACTCTACAAGCACGCCATACCTTTGCTAGGACCACAAAATACTCTGAAAGCACTTGCCACCCAATAATATTTGGGGTCATTGGAAAGAATGACACCTGTTAAAGCCCTGAGGAAGCACGGAAACCCTCAGCTTCCCCACATCCTGTCTTTTGAGGTGCACAGGACTCAGGCACTGGGGCGGGGCTGCCGCAGCGTGGGAACCCCATTCCGACACACGGCACGCCACGGGGAGATTCACCAACCCTCGGAGCGCTGGGCATCTCTGATGTTAATTCCAGGCATGAGGCTCAAGGTTAATGAGAGAAGTGGATGCAGGTAGAACAGAATGATAGCTCATTAATTTCCACAATTATGTTATTAGACAAGAGAAAACTGAAAAGATGCTGTGATGTTTGTAGCTATTTGAAAGGTTGGGGAGTCTTTTTCTCTTGTTGTTTGCAGAGACGCTGTTGAAGACGACATTGGTGATATCAATTATTATGTGTGGGTCTTGTATATTTTCCGCTATGCTTAGCGAACAAGCTTCCCTTTGAGGTGTGTATACATTTATACACTTCCCTATACATACATATGTATATATATATATATATATATATATATATATATATATATATATATATATAAAAATATACAGAAATATATATATACACGTAAGTATATATATATTTATACACTTTCCTTTGAGGTGTATTATATACATTTATATACATTTATTTCCTGTATATACATATATATACACATATATATGAAATGGGTATTTATTTATGAAATAAATGTGTATGACATACTTAAATGAATATATCTGTAAATATACGCATATGTAGGAAATAAATCTCATAACTGTAGAGAAACAGTACAGATGTATATACATATATGTGTGTTACTATATAGTATATATTCCCACACATAGTATTTCCTAGATGTATTATGAGATTGACTTTACCCTCTTGGCTACACAATAAAGACAACTGGCCACGTGGCACATGGGTTTCGATAACCCTATTATTTATCAAAGGAGACCAGGTTCCTACTGAGACTTGAAATTCTGGGATCAGCGTCCAATAGAATTGCCATGTATGTCTCAGCCCTGAACCGGCAGGTGGAAAACAGAGTTTTTAGTCATGCAATTAACACGCTGGCCAAATGCTGGTTGATACAACGCAACGTGGGGTGAGGACACAACGCGGCCACTCCACCGTTATTGTGTGTGTGTGTATGTGTCATGGAAAGAAGAACCATGTGAAGGAAGCAGACAAACCAGGAGAGAAGTAAGAAGCCAGTGTGGGAAGAACATACCCGGTTTTGGCGAAGTTGGTCCAGTAGGTCATGACCACAGCGCTGAGCATGACATCGTTCTTGGAGAAGTTACAGCTGAAGAGCTCAGTGGGGCCGATCATGGGGATCCCAAAGACGTAGGGCACTTCATCGCCGTGGGCTGAGTCCGCCCAGCTGGGCTTCATTTCACTTTGGCAGTGGTGATAGAAGGCGTAGAAGTATGTCGGAGAGCCATACTGAGCGTGGAGGTCAGCGGTGGCCACCGCGGGGGCCACCCACTGGTGGTCCGTGAAGAGAGCCACGAGGGTTTTCCGACGCGTCTCTGGATTCTCCTTGTCGGCCCAGTCCGTGTACATGAATTTGATGGTCTCCCGCAACGTGTCCTTCCCCTCCGGGTAGCCATAAAGGTTGTCCACAAAGTTGGACACGGAGAAGTCAAAGTCATTGGGCGTCACGCCATCTTCGTTGTCCACGATGCCATCCACAAACTTCAAGCCTTCCCCCTGGTTGACGCCCAGCATGATGTCGTAATTCAGGAACTCCCCCTGCTCCATCAGGATCTGGGGGTCGTCTGGGATGACATCGCCGTCGATGACGGGGCCAAAGGAAATGTGGTACGTGGCGGGGGTGATGGTCTGCTGAATGAGCTCTTTGTAGTTCTTATTCCGAAGACATTCCACCATGTCCGTGGTATCCAGCATGTTGCAGCCGACTTTATCTGCCAATATCCGAGTGTACTTGGCAGGCTGGTAGTTCACTGCCCAGCTGGACAGGGCGGTCCCACTCTGGATGATAGCCTTCTGGAACAGACCTGCAGGTGCAGAGTTGTAGACATGCAAATGAAAACCCGAAAGATAGAAAAGCAGCTTTTACTTCGCAAAGAAGGCTCTGATTGTCTCCGGGGCATGTGAATTTCTGGATACAGTGGCATTCAGCTCTTTCAGGAGTTTTTAGTCATTTCCATCTCTTTCTCTCCCCCTCCCCCTCCTGCTGGACATTGGTTAGCTGGGGTGTTCTTCACACACACACACGCACACACACGCACACGCAGGGCTTAAGAACATGAAACTGCATTTACAATTTAGCTGCACTGGTTTAAAAAAAACCCATGCACTCCATTTACCCTTCCCCAATTTCGTGTTGGCATCCCTATCGCCAGATGCTGTGAATAAAGCCTCAGCGAGTTATCACCTCCCCCATTCCTGAAAAATATGCTTTGTGCCAGAAAGACGTCAAAGACCGTTTTGCCTCACTGGCGAAACCAGGTACCACTTCATTATGGGGGAAAAAACCATGCGCTGAAATCAGTTTCAGAGTATAAATTCCAACACGTATTTGTATTTCCACCGTCAATATATCACATACATACTTTTACGACTAAAATATTAATTAAATTAGTGATTCCTAAAGGAATCCTCAGTTGCTTGCCCAACTAAAATGTATTTTTCAACAAATGACTGTTCTCGAAATCGCATCAATTCAAAGCCCAGACTTTTCTGTCTTGTATTCTGTCACAAGTTAAAAACCTGTGTTTGGCGAGAAATGAAAAAAAAAAAAATTGGGCAATTTGATGAGTAAAATTCTATGTAGCTTACAATCTTCTATCACATCAGTCTAGAATATGAATGTCCGTAAGTAAAATAACTTTTTAAAAAACCCTCTATTTTTCACTACTGCAGGAGAAGAGATGATGGGGTAGAAAATGATAGCATTCTGTTTCTTATCTCTTCCTGACATTTTCTTGAATTCCAGCATGACGCAGCTCTGATGCCTCGGGAGTTGCTGGAAGAATAATTCAGCCGGGAGCCCAGAAGTTCGTGCCCTGTAGCGTTTTAAGGTCATGCAAGCAATCAAGTGAGGAAAACATGATTGCAATCAGGAAGATGCGATTCTCAAGCCTGGAACATGGCCCAAAGAGGACACACAAGAGAAGATTTTCAATGGCTCGGCTTTGCTCAATGCAACATCAAAGTCATTCGGGGGCCGGTCTCCCAGAGTGGGTAATACTCTCAGAGATGTACAACTACTGACCTGTGTGTTTAGCTCTCAAGATCCATGTGCGGAAACCCGCGAAAGAAATGATGCCGATACTTGTCTATGGAAGACTTTCGTAAGTTAAAATAATCAGGATTAGAAAAAAAATTGTGCTACAAGTTACGTGTTTTATTTTTTTCCCCTTTTACACTGATTGGCCGTGACTGATGTAGCAGTGTGTGTGTGTGTGTGTGTGTGTGTGTGTGTGTGTCTGTGTGTGTTACAGACTATAATCCCTGATAAACCTTGAAAAATTAGATAAAGAAAAATGCCATCATTCATACTAGAAAATTCAAGATACGCCAGCATTTTGGTGTCACGGCCATGGGGCTGTTTGCCACTCAACGTTCTGTTTTCTACCACTGAGTCAAATACATGCACAGCGTTGACATTGGGTTTCCCAGGCTCCTGGGCCCCTGCTCCAGACTTCTTGATGCCAATTACTGTTCCTTTGAGCAAATGCACCTGTTTCTTATAACCTTCTTGTCTTTTGAATCCTGGAGCTTTGCGTTTGAGTCTTTGCTATAATACCGTGGTGAACATCTTCATGAAAACATTTTCCATGCATGGGGTGATGGTGTTTTTAGACTACATTGCTACAAGTACAATTCTAAGGCTGACAGTCTGGGTATTTATATATTGTTGGGTTGTTTTGAAAAGCTTCCCCACAGAGACATGACCCACGGGCAGCCCTGCCACAGAGCCCACTCATCTCCGATCTGTTGATTTAAGTAATGAATGCTCTTTCTCCAATTAGATCTGGTTTACAGTGTTTGATTCCTACGGAAGCCGGTCCTGACTACTTGCTCACTCGAGAACGGGGATTATACCCACTGACAAACGGGAAAGTCTAAATATTTCATGGAATGCTGCAGGAATCGATATTACCAAGGAATCGGTATAACCCTCTCATTATTCACTTTTTCATTTCTGTAAAAATGAAGGGTCAATATAAGTGTGAGCCCCTAATTCGAGCTCTCGTTAGACATTATGAAATCACCTACAACTTTGTCAGCTTTGATCTGACTGATGGTTGCTTGTGGGTCCTGCACTGGGCATCTTATCGACGGGTGAATTCTGAATCTCCTTACTACGCTGAAAATCCACTTGTCACATTGGTGTCCGGACCACTTAAAATTTCTACTCAAGCTGAGTGTTTTTATCTCCTAAGGCCTGCTGAACACCGTCAGAGGAAGTCTGAAGTTCACGACGCAACATTCAAGTGCAAAAGCAGTTGGTACATAAAATAGCAAATAGGAGAGGCGATGGGGAATATGCACAGATATTCATGAACCCGTAAGGCAAGTCTATTCTGCACAGAAGATCAAGAGCACCTCCCACTCTTCCCCGATGTTTCATCGCTAAAGGGGAAGGATGGGAATAGGTTTGAGTCGGGGTCTGGGAAGCTTGGTTTCTTCCCTGGCTTTGTCGCTTGCTGTGTGACCCTAGGTGGGTTATGCAACCTCTCTGAGCTGCCATCTCCTTTCTATAAATGGTAGCTTTGGAGTAGATGAGTTTCAAGATCCCCTTTGGTGCTACACTTCCCCCACGGACACAAGGGAGCCACCTTGACTTAGGGTGGGTCAGGATTTTTGTTTTTTATTTATTTAATGTAATTTTTTTTAGCAGGGAGAGAGGCAGAGGGAGAGAATCATAAGTAGGCTACACACCCAACATGAAGCCCGATGCCGGGCTCGATCACAGGACCCTGAGGTCATGACCCGAGCTGAGGTCAAGAGTCGGACGCTTAATGGACAGAACCACCGGGCGCCCCAGACAAACGACTTTTAAACCACATGGCCGTGAGCCACGTTGTTTACGGAATGCACAAATCTGCAACCCTTACCTACATCACTGTTTCTCTTCTGTGTTACCCTCCCCAAGCTGAGATGAGAAGCTGACCGAATTTAAAGTTGACCAAAAAGATAACATTTAAAACGGACCGAATAAAGTCAGAGAGGCAGAAGCAAAGTGCTGGTCTTTCTAAAGAAGTCATTTTCGTCCCAATTGTTGCAACGGGCATCTCATTGTTAATTTAAGTGACATGACAAAATAGGGTTTACATGGGAAGAAAGCTGACTTAGAAGAATGGGAGTCCATGTCATTTTGGGGATTTTTTTTTTTTTTAAAGATTTTATTTATTTATTCTACAGAGATAGAGACAGCCAGCAAGAGAGGGAGGGAACACAAGCAGAGGGAGTGCGAGAGGAAGAAGCAGGCTCATAGCGGAGGAGCCTGATGTGGGGCTCGATCCCATAACGCCGGGATCACACCCTGAGCCGAAGGCAGTCGCTTAACTGCTGCGCCACCCAGGCGCCCCTGTTTTGGGGATTTTCGGTGGAGGGTGCGAGCGAGACTTAGCGCAACACCACCACCGAGCACCTCGGATATGCACTCCGTGTGCATTCCCTTCTCAGCCCCCCCCGGCACGGGGATGCCCTTATTACCTTCCGAATAGTGCGACAAGGTCAGCAGACTGACGCACGAGGCTCCCGCACCCGAGCCAAAGATGGTCACTCGTTTGGGATCCCCGCCGAAGGCGCCCACGTTCTCCTCGATCCACCGTAGCGCCTGGATCTGATCCAGGAGGCCATAGTTGCCTTTGGCCGCCTGGTCGCCGGTACTTAAAAACCCTGCAAGAGAACACAGGATATGTTGGGCTGTCAACTATTAAAAAGCACATGCACGTTGCCGGTCCTTGAACAGGTATCTCATGGTCTACCTTGTTCATTCTTTGCTGGTCTCCCTATAGATGAGAAGCACCACTGGAGAGCATTGAAAGCATTTTTTTCTTTGCTTTTTTTTTTTTTTAAAGATTTTATTTATTTGTCAGAGAGAGAGCACAAGCAGGGGAAGCTGCAGGCAGATGGAGAAGCAGCCCGTCCGCTGAGCAGGGAGCCTGACATGGGGCTCAGCCCCAGGACCCTAGGATCATGATCTGAGCTGAAAGCAAAGGCTTACCCCACTGAGCCACCCAGGCGTCCCTGGAGAGCATTCTCATGGCAGGACCAATTTTGTTATGTAAATCATTGTTACAATGGTTATTGTTTCTGTTGACCCTATGATACAATGTCTCCTCTGAGTTTGTATAGGGTTACTGTATCAGACACAATCAGTCTAAAATATTTATAACACGTGATTATATCAGAGACTATAAATTTGACCAGATTCAGGTTATTATTCCTGTGCACATGCTGGTTGCAAAGTGAGAAAGTCTCCTAAAAGATGTGTTTTCAGGGAAAATCCTAAAAGAAGTTTTTCAGGGAAAATCCTAAAAGTTTTTCAGGGAAAAATAGTACATGTGTTGGGCTGGGGGGATTTCTGTGTAGATGTTTAAGAGAACGAGCATGTGTATAAAAGCATTATAGGTCAGTTTTTTTCCCATTGAATTTGTTATTAATATTTTCATTGAATTCCTTTTAATGCTTCAGTTTCAAAGTACATGATAGACATCATGAGATCCCAGTCTTACTTAGCATGCACCTGTATCTTTCCCCTACAGGACAAACACCAGAGTCACACACAGTAACACACAAGTCTTTCATCTCAGCCAAATGACAATGCATATTCAAATCACTCCAACTGTTCCTAAAATCGAATGAGCTGGTACGTTTTATTTTAAGAAGAAGGAAGATTCCGTAACCTGAGGAACTAATTTCACTCCCCAGGCATCAAATTCCTAATTCCCGCTTAGAAGCTGCAAAAAAAAAAAAAAAAAAAAAAAAGGCATTTATGGGAGTAAAGTGATCACATAGACATTGGACTCCTTGCCTGTTTCATGTGGCAAAAAGATCCTGACCTGGATGAAGGCTTCCTTCTGAGGTTTGAAGCCATTTTGTCGATAGACAGATAACTCTCCTGCTGAAATTCAAAACTACGGTTGTTTTGGAAAGCACCAGCCAAGGTTAATTTATTGTACAAGCATGAACCCAACTTTATATCCCCTCTTTCTTGCACAAGCCTTCTGACCCAAAAACATGCAAGTCATAAAAAGTGGGTTTTTTTTTTAACCATTTTAGTTTGTTATTTGCCCCTGCCCCAAACACCCAATTATGATATTTCCATCGTCCACTGCATTTCCAAGGGCCACGGCATTAACTTCATTTCAATTAGTGCACATTAACTTCCTGCGATCGCCTGCTCCAGTGCCGATGTGAACACGGACTGATTTGGGCCCTGAAGTAACAGGAATTAGAACCGAGGCCATCAAACCCCCTCTCTAACCAAAGCTGACAGCAATTCTAAGGAGGTCCCGAGCACCGGATTCTAAAACGTAAAACAAAGTAAGTGCGGGATGAAGGCTTATACGCAACGAGGAAGCGAGGCTTCGTTCCCCAGGCACCTGAGAAAAATGCACAGGGTGCGCTGGGAGGGTATCAGAAATGAATGGGCCCCATTTAAAATAAAGCAACGGGAAGGTTTTTGTTTTTTTTTTTTTTCTTTTTGGTTCTAAAATTGCAACGCTCGAACTCACAATCGACCGTATCTATGCAAACAGATGCAAGATGAAACCTGCAAGGTTGTGAATGTACGGCACGTCCTGCAGATCCAGGCTTCTCCCGCGTTCACAGGGATTGCGCGGAGATTAGCTCTGATCAGTGGGAATGTTCAGACGTTACCAACCCCTCCCTCGTTTAATTAGCAATTACTAATTAGCGTTTCATGCCAGCGAATGTTCCCCGGCTCTGGCATTCATCATGCAACCTTTTACACAGTTTCTCATAAAATGCATCGTGCTCGGCTTGGGAGAAAAGCCCCTTTCATGCAGCTTTCTGTATGAAACCGCTCCTAATGGCAGTTTGGGTGCCGTATAATAACCATAAGACAAGCCTCTCTTTCCCCATTAAGGAAAGAGGTGATTAATTCCTAAAGGCCCTAGTAATTTTTTGGCAGAACTGCTCTGTCTTTAACACATCCTTCCTCCACCGCCTCTCCTCCCCCCCACCCCCTCTTGTCAACTCTCCCAGAATGACCTATTTGCTTATTTTGTTTCCACAGAGCACCATGAGGATTTGCAACCTACGGTAAATCACCAGCCTTTATTACTTCGGGGCCCCTCCCGAGCAAAACGTGTCTGTTGTAACCTCTCAAATGCCAGGCTAATTAATATTCTATACGCTGGCAAATCTCAGCTTTCCTCACAGCGTCCTATTGAAAGGTTTGATCTTTGCGATTCTGAATTCCTTCCAAAAGTCCTGAGGGAAACAGCTCCTCCATGCATCTCTGAAGTTCAGCAAATGAACGTGGGGTTTTTTTGGAAGTCGGTGTTACCATAGTTTCTGCCACAGAATATTCAGTTAGTGCAACACCCAGGGACTTTTTTTTTTTCCTTCTCTTGTAATTTAAACAATTAACAAGGCAGAGTTTCCATTGCAGGTACAGCATGAACGCAAGCAATTTTATTTTCTCTGCAAGAGCGTATTCCTTTGCTGTTCTGATGGTGAAAATGCGGTGTTTGATATAATCCAGATATGAGATGGGTATGCATTGACTATCGTGGAATTCTATGAACGGGAGAGTAGATAATTAATTTGGAAACAGCCAGGCACATCTCCAAAGCTGAGGGCTGGTAGAAGCATCCTTAGAAGTCTGTCCCACCGCAGAGGACGTAACTGCCCATATATGCTGCCGATGAATTCATAGGAACAGCCCGTTGGCTGGCTAAAGCCAGAGAGTTTAAACAAATGGCTTCTTTCACAGATAAGGACTCCTGGCTACAGATCTTTGAAGCATTTCACTGATGAAACATTTGGCTTTTGAGATTTAAGGTCTCTGCCATGAAGGCTGTAAATCAGTCAGCCCCCCGCCCCACCCCAACAATGCAACAATGAGAGAGAGATACAAAACAGACCCTCGAACTCAGACATACTGTCACTAGATTGATACCAAGTTTCATTCCAAGCCCTGGAACGAACAAAAGAATATATATACATTCACACAAGAGACGTGCTCAGTTGTCGAGCGGTTATTTTAAAATATGGTCCACGAGACATGCCTACACCCCATAAATCACATTTTCCCCCTGCATGCTGAGTGAAATTCCACATCATATAAAAATGAAGCACTGTATTTGGTCTTCTTACTGGTGCTAGAAGAAAAAGTTTCAGGCTTTTATGATAGGTTATCACCATCTAAAGGTTTCTCATTCTTCTGAATTGTACCATAGGGTTTAGGAGAGTGACTCCAGGTCACACGGCTGTCCGTGCACTGCAGGTCAATGGTTAGAAGCCCAGTGGTAGGACTTTAAAGCGCCAATCCATTTTCTTCTAGGACATAATGCATTACATAAGCAGAGTAGACCTTGTTTGGGTGACCACTAACCAGAAGATAAGTACTAAGCGTATATAGAATGATGTATTTCATATTTTTAGGGTGTGCATTCACCGGCAATTGCTAGAATTAGAGTCTCAACTGTATTTCTAAAAGAATTTCTGAAATATAGTTGACAATAGATTCATTCTTATTAATGGCATATATGCACATATGTGTGTATGTAGGTCATGCATGGACATGTTTATGTAATGTATGTAGGATGTATCTGTATAAATAGATCATTCCGTGAGAGCAAACGTGTATGAATATGTGATATAAACATAGATACAGAATAGCCTACTAGCAAATCACTAACATCTCATTTCTATATGGGCGTGTATGTGTGTGTGTGTTTGTACACACACTTAATTTAATGGAGTAAAAGCAAAAAGGACTGTTTACCTAAAAATTCTCCAGTGAGAAGAGAGAGAATTTATTTGAGGTCACATAAATGAGCCCAGAAAGAAATGTGTGATAAGAATTGGAGCAGAGTTTAGTTTTAAGATGAAAATCAGCCAAATACGTGCAAATCTCTCTTCTCTGATGTTCACAGAAATCCTTCGCTGGGTGCACTTATTACAACGTGAAACTTAAGTTTTCATAGTGGAATTGGGTAGGATTTGATGAATGTGCCTACATCTATAGATGGGAGGGAAGGAAAGGTACATATTTGAATTCTGTGAGCCTGATGGGGGAAAGCTGTTGAAATTCAGTGTCTCTATTTGTAGCTTTTAGTTTACTTACAGATGACATGAGTCATAACCTACTGTATTTAATTAGCACATCAATGTCATACAGGGTCAAAATCTATTTCCAACGTCAGTAGAATAAATCTAAGACAGGACAGATGATTTCTACGGCACAGGTTTCCAAACACGGGGCCCGTTCAGTGGTTAACGGGATTCGTTGCATTAGTTCCATCAAGTATATTATATTCCCCACTAAGTAATTGAGAATGAGGCTGTGCAGGTGTTTTTTAAAGTAATTTAGTTGAAATTATAGTAACTCACAAACTAAGACCAAAATTATATTCTGGAAACAAAATACAATACAATAAACACAGTTTTCCTTATTACACAATAGAGATCAAAGCGTGAAGGTCATTGGTCAATAATTTCACAGTGATGAGATTTTGGCAATGGCCAGTCTGGGACCAAATCCTCTCTGAGCCAACTTGAGATGCGTTTCCATTCGAAACCCCATACTAGAACACTGCTGTAGATTTGTGGGACTTGCATTCAATTGGCCACCAAATCTTTTTGCTTTTATTTCTGAAACAGCTCTGACACCTCGTTCCTCTGCTGTGTGTGCACCTTGGTGCCCGAGACAAGATGTCCAATTCACTCCTCCATCCTGGCTACTTCCAACCCATTTCCATACCATGAAGATAACCCTAAAACCCTTAAACCCTGAAGTTCTTTTTCTATTTTAAAAAATCTTTATTTGAATGTGCAGAGGTAGTCAGCCACCCAAGGATCAATTCTTATTGACTGTAATTTTGAAAATAAGGGATGACAACAATCTCAGTGTTCATGAATAAAAGATAGGTTGCGTGAATTCTGTTGGCTGAACCGTATAATGGGGGGATCTTCATTTGTGGAGACCCAGAAATACAGCTATGATCTCTCAAGGGAAAACATCGAGTTGCTGAATATTGGGTCCTATGATCCCATGATTATTAACATAATAAATTAACATAAATAATATTTTATTATTAACATAATAAAATATAAACTCTGGAAGGAAATACCACATTTAATAGTGCTTAATTCTGGGAATGTGGTTATAGGTGATTTTCCCACTTAATTCTAAATAAGGGTTTACATTTTTTACAATTTGTAGCTCGCTCTTAACAACCAAACACTATGTTACTTTGTGACTTTGGTTTTAGACGCAATTGGCTACATCCAGGATGCTCTTTAAAGGGCTGTGGTGAGCCTGTAAGCTGCCTTGTCCACACCGCCCACACCTGCCTTCCTCCTGTAGACCTGGCCTCACGGGAGTGTAGACCAACCCCATTCCCTCCCTGCTCCAACCTCTGCAGCAGGATCTCAGTGTCCTTGCTTTCTTTCCTTCTACCTACGCAGCTCCCGTCTCAAAAGTTTCCTGATTGTCTCCAATCTCTCAGCTCCGTACGTTTCTTTCAGCGGAGTTCTATTACAGAACTTCCCACTCTCTAGGAAGGATACATCCTGTCGTTCAGTAACGGGTTAGCGTGTGCACTGGGGTCAGCCAGTCCCCTTTGGGTTGGAATCTACGGTGATGCCCTGGGCATGTAGTTGAAGGTTTCCAAGTCCCAGTTTCCTCACACGTGGAACTCAGAAGAGGATAGCAACTATCCCAGAGCACTGCTTGGGGAACGGAGTGGGGAAGGGGCATGCAAATGTCCCGTACCCGCTGTACACGGTGTGTGCTCACGAATGGTCAGCGACTACTCCGACATCCCTGATAGCAGACACATTGCTAGTTACTTGTTTCACTGACGCACAGCAAGTATGAAGAGATGCCCTTTCAGCGAATGAAACGGGTCCAGACGGAAAACTGATTACTGGTCTACCTAGGCTCTGCCTTGAAGATCAGGCATGTGATACAGAAAACGTCCATGCTGTCTGATTGCATGTGTCATTTATGAAGTGATTTGGCATGAAGGTGATGCATGTATTTGTTAATTCTCTGTATTAAGTGTTCAGTATATGCTTAAAGGAAAGCAGTGCAAAAAACAAAACAAAGCAACAACAACAAAAACCCACCTCATATTACAGCTTTAATCCATGCTGTGAATTATGGAGATGCCATTCTACCAACATTTATATGTACCCACAAGGACCCAAGCAACATAGTAAAAGCTGGGGACAAATACAGTATTTGAGTAGATTTCCATAGATATCTTGAAAACTTACACAATTTTTGTTTCGCATTTGCATGCTTCTATTTGTTTTTAATAAGAATATTTTAGGACCACAGGTGACAGACAGTCGCCACACTTGTGCTGAGCATGGCTTAACGTATAGACTCATGGAATCACTCTGTTGTACCCACGACACTAATGCAACATTGTCAACTATACTTTAATTTTAAAAAAGAATATTTTAAAGCTGATTAGAATTGAAAGTCGTAGTTTTTCCATCAAACTATATTTGTAAGGCACACAGAGGATACACATTTTGTACCTATATGGTATTCAGAGCCCTATAAACTGCATATAGGAGAAAAAATTTATACAATCCTATTTTTAACATAATTGTCATAATCTCTTTCAAAGTACACTAACTCAAAATATGCTGCTCTCCTTAGATATGCTTTTCTTTTTCTTTCTTTTTTTTTTTTTTTAAGATTTTATTTATTTATTTGACAGAGATAGAGACAGCCAGCGAGAAAGGGAACACAAGCAGGGGGAGTGGGAGAGGAAGAAGCAGGCTCCTAGCGGAGGAGCCCGATGTGGGGCTCGATCCCACAACGCCAGGATCACGCCCTGAGCCGAAGGCAGACGCTTAACCACTGTGCCATTCAGGCGCCCCTAGATATGCTTCTCTATCCTCAATGGCAAACAAAGATGGTGCTGGACATAATAGTGTTATTTATGAGTACTTACTGCTAAGTACTATCCAGGGGTAGACCAGAACTAATGTGTTCTGTTCTTATTTTTCCATAAAACAATCAGAACAAGTAAATGTAATAAGGACAATGCATTCTTTTCCAACTCGATCAAAATCCAACACTATATCTCCTAGCTCACATAATCTTTTTTGTGCCCAGAAATATCCCCAAGCTTTCCAACATTGGTTTTCTCTGGCAAACCTGGAGCACAGATATGGAAATTGTTCTAATTAAGAGAAAACAACAAGATCTGAGAGGCAACAGCACACCCATGAGTAACAAGTAAGCATGATAACCTACAAAAGAAGGGAAGGCTTTCCTGAGAAATTTAAAAGGCAGAAATGACGATTTCTCACTGAAAAATAACATACAAAAATATTAAACAGATCATATAACAAAACAAGTGTGAATAAATTCAACTCAAAAAGAGTAGATAATTCCCCCCCTTTTTTTTTAGATTTTAAGTTATCTTTACACCCAATATGGGGTTCAAACTCACAACCCCAAGATGAAGATTGCCTGCTCTACCGACTGAGCCAGCCAGGTGCCCCAATAACTCTGTTCTTAAAGATTAGACATAATCTTGTCCTGATTCTCCACTCAAGGAATGTTATCTCACCGACTTTGCTTAAATGAAGTAATTTTCCAGAGTCAAGAACATATCAAGTCTTCCCTACACAGACAGCATGTAAAGACCACATTGGGTTCCCTGAATTTTGGCCATTACCCTTGGATTCAACCAAATACCATTAACTTTGCAATGGCCAAAGAGCAAAAGCAGAACCAGAGCTGGGGTCAACGGCAGAAAAAGAACGGATCTTAAAACAATGAAGATGTAATGGAGATAAAATATTTAATAGGCATATGGTGTTAATTTATTTAATTCACTCAATGAACTATGGTGCAATTCACCAGATCTTCATGGGTGCCTACAATATTCCAGGCACTCATTGTCCTTGTGGTGAAGATACAGCAATGAACCAGTTCAACTGTATCTTCAAATGCCTAAAACTCATATTCTAGCATAGGAGATGGACGACAAATACAAATTAAATTATGTACTTCAGTAGCTCCCCATTGTGGCTGTAACAAATTACCACAAATCTAGTGCCTTAATACCACACTAGTACTTACTGTACAGTTTCAGAAGTTGAAATTAGATAGATAGATAGATAGATAGATAGATAGATAGATAGATAGATATAGATGGATGATAGAAGGATGGATGGATGGATGTTTGAGTAGATGGGTGGGTGGATGGATAGAGGGAGGGAAGGAAGGAAAGAAGGAAGGAACGCCAGAAAGAAAGAAAGAAAGAAAGAAAGAAAGAAAGAAAGAAAGAAAGAAAGAAAAAGAAAGAAAGATGACAGAAGGAGGGAGGGAGGTATGTTTGAGTGGATGGATGGGTGGCTGGTTGGGTGGGTGGATGGATGGATGGATAAGTGGATGGATGGAGGGAGGGAGAGAGAGATGATAGAGAGAAGGATAGATGGAGGGATAGACAGATAATGGATAGAAGGATGGATGGATGAATGGAGGGATGGATGGATGGATGGATAGATAGATGATGGATAGAAAGATGGATGGTTGGATGGATGGGTGGCTGGGTTGCTGGGTGGATGGATGGATAAATGGATGGAGGGAGGGAGGGAGAGAGAGAGATAGACGATAGATGGATAGATGATAGATGATGGATAGAAGGATAGCGAGAGGGAGGGAGGGATGAAGGGAGAGAGGCAAGCAGGGAAGGAGTGAGGGACAAACACACAGCTAGAAAGAAAGATACAATTATTTCAAAGGCTAAAGCATAGCATAGATTCATTTCACTACCATCACAACAGTTTCAAGGTTGCAAACCTGACAGACAAGGGCAGAAAGTGCTAAAAATAGGGACTCCGAGGGAGATGTGCTCAATCCCTCTCCCAGGTGTTTCTGCCACCATACGCTGCCTCTCAATATGAGTCGGCTACGTTGAAGATGAACCACAGAGAGAGAGATGCCATTGAGCATCTGCAGGTACTGGTGTCCTTTGTCTCCCGAGCACGCTTGTTACGGGCGGCTCTGCATCCCGCACTGTGCTCCCTGGGTGAGCTAGGACCTTCCTCTCCCATCCTCCTCGGTGCTTTGAGTGAGCGAGGGCTGGGTTATCCCAGAACCGGGGTGAGGGATTCATCTGAACCACGCTGAGTTCTCAGGAAGAACGGACACAGGTAAGTTCCACCCCAGACCACACAAGTGGAATCTCTCGCGATACATTCCAGGGGTTAGGCCCTAAAAACCAAAAGGGATTCCTACTTGCCTTTGGCCGAGCTAGTCATCCAGGGTTGGCTTTTTAAGAATAAACTGAGCACAACCAAGGTAGTGTTTTTCCAGGCTCAAGAGTGCAGTCATTACACATAATGGGCAGAGTCTGCTGAGCAAGGTCATCTCAGACGTTGGGATGCTTTTCGTCATGTCATCAGTGAATGCACCAGGCACCGAAGAAAAAAGAGAACCAGCAACCCTCAGCCACAACGTCCTCTATTATCACCAGCCCCATGGCCCCAACGGAGCAGAAGCAAAGGGAAATGCTTTTTCTTGCAAGAGATAAAAATCCCAACATCAAATGTTACTTTCTCTCCCTTTTCTTTGCTTTAGCTGCTAGAAATTGTGACCAAATTTATGCTTACCTCGGGCACCTGAAAGTCTATGTTCATTTTGTGTCTCTGTGAGGGAATTTGGTTTATTTTTGAGAAAACAAATGCATGGGGTATTATATTCTCATGCTGCTTCACACGGTCCTTAAATTGAGCACAACTAAAATGAAAAATCATATAAAGATATATGGGTGTGTGTGTATAGTATACAATTTTCTGTTTTCATCATTTCTAAGTGCACAATTCAATAGGATTAATTATATTCACAGTGACGTACAACCGTCACCATTGCCTATTTCCAAAATGTTTCCATCACTCCAAACAGAAAGTCTAGGAAGCTACAAGTTCCCATGGGGGAAACACTTTGAATTGTAATGTCCATAAAATGTGCTACCTACACATTGGGCTAAATCCACTTAATAAGGTATGACACCTGTATTGAATGATTAATGCAAACCCCCCTTGCAGTCCCACTTGCAATGGACCAAACATTCCTATGTTGAAATCCTAATCTCCAAGGTTTAGGTTTATTATAAAGACGTTGCCACCTTTGCAAGATGATTCGGTCATGAGGGTGGAGGGTAATCCATGAATGGGCTTGAGGCCCTATAAGCAGAAGCCAAAGATCCAGCCATGCAAGGATGCAATGGGGGAGTCAGCGGTCTGAAACCTGCAAGACAGTCCTCCCCAGAACATGACCATGTAGAACCCTCCTCTTCCAGCCTCCAGAAGCGTGAGAAATAAATGAGTATTGTTTTCAAGACACCCAGTCTGTGGTAGTCTGGTTATAACAGAACAAGCAGACAGACGCCAGTACTGTGCGTGCTGGCTATGAGATCGGAACAGACATGTCTCCGACTAAGAGTAAAGGTCCTTGAAAAAGTCCACAAGAGTACTCAACTTGTTAGATCCCTTAACATCTCTTTAACATTGTTGTTTTGTAATCTATATTCACATATGTAAGGCACCTCCAGAATGTGTCTACCTTGAGTGGAGTTAAAAGCAAGTGATGGAAAATGGAATATTTCGGTCTCATTATCCGAGGTTGATTTAAAAGCCGACTCATATTCCTCATCCTAGGGAGAACTTGGGTCAGCCAAGATGTCACTCTGTCCAATTTGCTCACTGTGGAATCATGACGAACCGTCAACAGGATGATTCTAATTATGGTGTTATGTTTAGTTTGCAAGAAAGATCCCATTATGTTGAACCCATTTTTTTTTCATAGTAAAATTCTACTTTTTTTTTTTTTTAAAGATTTTATTTATTTATTTGACAGAGAGACAGCCAGTGAGAGACGGAACACAAGCAGGGGGAGTGGGAGAGGAAGAAGCAGGCTCCCAGCAGAAGAGCCTGACATGGGGCTCGATCCCAGAACGCTGGGATCACGCCCTGAGCCGAAAGCAGACGCCCAACGACTGAGCCACCCGGGCGCCCCGTAAAATTCTACTTTTAAACACTTTTAGGACAAACAAAAATCAAATGAAGAAAAACATTATTTAATTGACCACGGCATTTAAATAGAACCTTCAAATAACAGCTAATGTCTTCATGCAAAATACCTTTTATCATTTACCAGATGCTTTTCACACCTTATTTTATTTGTCCCACTAAAATGGAGCTTCCTCTCAGTTACCAATATTTCTGGCTTCTCTTATGTCTGTGGTTAAACACATATTAGTTTCAAAGAATTTTAACACCAAATAGTTGATTACCCTCCCTGTCCATACTAAACATCTGGACATCTTTTAAGAAATACTCATGCCTAAGTCCCTGTGCTCAAGATTTTTAATTAGTTGCTTTGGGTAAGGTGTAGGCACACACATTTCAAAAAAAAACTGTACAATTTTAGTGAACAGCAAATAATGTGATCTGCTGATCTGGAGAGAAAGCAAATAAAAATAGAGACAAGATCTTTTCTGCTATAAAATTCTTCTTTGCATGTTATGTCATTGATATCTTAGAAAAATCAGGTAAATATTCATGGGAAGCAATGCTTCTTCATGTTAGCAGGCATCAAAATCACCAGCAGGCCCTCCCATCCTTTTTTTTTTTTTTTAATTTATCTTAACAGTGATTGATAATTAGATTCAGGTCGCAACTAATCCCACCATTTACGAGAAATATCTACCAAGCTTTTCAACTGCTGTTTTACCAACCATTGGTGACGATCTGCCACATCTATGATTTCATTTGGGGTTCTAGAAAACTAATATATCTGTTGTTAGTCCTTCTGCATTTATTATCTGGAACTCCAACAACATTCACCCGCTTTTGAAGTTCCTTTGAAATTCAGTACATAGAGGAAAAGTGGGGGGGGGGAGCATGATTCTTTTATTTATCGATATTCAGAGAAATGTGATGGTATCCAGCGATAGGACCAATGAGTTGTACTTTTTAAATATACTTGATTTTTTAGAGGAGTTCTAGGTTCACAGCAAATTAGAGAGGAAGGTGCAGAGATTTCACATGTACCCTCTGCCCCCACATCTGCACATGCTCCTGAATTATCAACATCCCCCACAAGAGGTGACAGTCAATGAACCTACAGGATCCCATCATAGCCACCCAGTGTCCAGAGTCTACATGAGTGATCACTCTTGCTGGTCCATATTCTATGGGTTATGATGAATGGATAACAGAGATCTACCGTTATAGTCCGATACAGAAGAGCTTCACTGCCCTAAAAATCCCTCTGTGCTCTACCAGCTCATCCCTCCCCCATCTCCTGGCAACCACTGATCTGTGTACTGTCTCCATGGTTTTGCCTTTTCCAGAATGTCATAAAGTTGGAATCATACAGCACGAAGCCTTTTCAGGTCAGGTTATTTCATTTAATAATACACGTGTAAGGTTCTTCCATGTCTTTTCAAGCCTTGACAGCTCATTTGTTCTTAGTGCTGACTAATATCCCATGTCTGGATGGACCACAGTTATTTATCCGTTCACCTACTGAAGAGATTGTGGTTACTTCCAAGTCTTGGCAATGTTGGATACATCTGCTATAACATCCATGGGATGGTTTTTGTATGGATGTATTTTCAGCTTCTCTGAGAAAAGACCTAAGAACATGATGGCTGGATCTTATGGTAAGAGCATCTTTAGTTTTGTAAGAACCGCAGAACCGTGTTCCAAAGTGGCTGCACCATTTTGCGTTCCCACCGGCCGTGAATGAGAGTTCCCATTGCTTCACAGGTGCTGTCAGTGTCCTGGATTCGGGCTGTTCTGATAGGTGTGGAGTGGTACCTCATCGATGTCTCAATGTGCATTTCCCTGATACCATAGGATGAGGACCATCTTTTCATATAATTATTTGCCATCTGTATATCTTCTCCCGTGAGGTGCCTCTTAAGGTCTTTGGCCCATTATTTGTTTCCTCACCACTGACTTTTAAGAATTCTTTGTAACCAATCAATTATTATATTGAGTATTGTCGTGAATGCATGGATTACTATAGATTTATCATGTTTCAATTCAGTATACCTGTTATTCTTGGGGATGCTGGAATTGTCCCATTGTGACCAGTGAGGGACCTTATATATACAGGTCCTCCCCTGCAGTTAAAAATCCGAGTATAACTCTTGATGTCCCAGAAGGTTAACTGCTAATATTCTACTGTTGACTATAAGCCTTACTGATGACATAAATAGTTGATTATCACATATTTTGTATGTTAAGTGTATTATATATGGTATTCTTACAACAAAGTAAGCTAGAGAAAAGAAAATGCCATTAAGAAAAATCACAAGGAAGAGACGATACATTTCTGGTGCTGTATGATATTTGCCCCCAAAATCTACCTACAAGAGCAGTTCCCACTATGTTGTTCAAGGGTCAACTGTACTGATACACATATATTTATTTTTCTTCTTTATGCTCTTCAACATTCTAAATTTATAGCACTGAAGGTAATTTGTTTCAGCCATGAGGCAATTAGAAAAATAGAAAAATATTAGACTTAAAGAAGGATATCATCTGAAATGGAAGTCAGACACTCCTCAGCGAAGGTGTTTTATGATTTTAGTATAGATTCGGGAAGCTGCAAACAGGCTCTAAAAGGATTGCTGTGGAGTTTCTGCAGCCAACTTTTGATCAATTGTACTTTCTGTAGCGAATCTGGGAATTACTGAAAGCAAACTGTATGTGGAGATGTAGTGTGTATCAACAAACTTCAAGAAAAAAATCGTTCAATATTAAGTTTGGAACTCAGCCTAAAACAAATATTTCTGCTTTATCTGTTTCTCTAACAGATGGAGAGTATCGGTGAATCACTATTATTCTCATCCATCTCTTCATCAAAAGTACCAAGGGGAGCATAAAGGAGGTAAGAAAGAATTTCCACTAATTTTTGCAGTAGGAAAGCAAATCTTTCAATAAGGAACTGCTCCCCACGTGAGTCTCTGAGCCAACATCAACGTGTCCCATCATCCATGTGATGACAATTCCAGCCTGTATCTTTAGGGAATCCCAAGGGCTCCCGTTTGTCCCCAAGCATCACGAATGTCCCCGAGCATCATGGAGTTGTGCCATTTAGATGTCTTCCTGTCCTAGAAAGCTCAGTGTATCCAATATGGAGTGAAGCATCTTTATTTCTCTCGACGTGGCCTTCTTCCGGCTTCCTGTATCCGTGTCACGAGCATGTCTCCAGCTCTGGAGGCTGGCACATTTGAATGTGTGTTTTTGGCATCACTGCTCTTTGAGAAATCTCAGCATTTGGTTAGCATTCGGGCTGTGCTGATTTTTCTCTTATTTATTGTAGCCACTCCCACTCATTCTCGCACCCATCCCCAAGTCCAGAGGGAAGACCCATCTCCACCGTAAAGAAACAGCTTCCCAGTTATTCACCCCACCCCTATTCTAAACTCTACCAAATGCCCACACTTTGTTGACCGTTCTCATGCTCAGTCTTGCTTAAAACTTGTATTCCTCCGAATTCCGTAGGCGTTGTGTGATACAAACATGATTATGTTCCTAGTCTTATCTTTCAAAGCCACACACACAATCTTGTTTTTTTTTCATCTAATATTTGTTACCCTTCCCTTTCTCTGCAATTGGGTTTGTCCTGGAAACGGTAGGTTCTGAAACTCATATGATGTCCGTTTTATGCTCTCGTTAAAGGGATGCTGAATCAATCAATAAATGCCCTTTTTACAGGTGACATGTGGCCCCAT
This sequence comes from Ursus arctos, assembly GCF_023065955.2. Taxonomy (NCBI): domain Eukaryota; kingdom Metazoa; phylum Chordata; class Mammalia; order Carnivora; family Ursidae; genus Ursus; species Ursus arctos. Next base: position 27,467,655 of record NC_079874.1, on the reverse strand, counting down.
CTGCCTTCCAAAAATCACTTTTCCAGTGGCAGGGTGATTTGTGCGGGGAAGAGCACAGGGGTTAATTGATAGGAAGACAGACATGGTGACATTTATAGGGGTGTGCAAATATTCCAGACTGACTGCTTCTTAGATTCATTTGTTGTTCAATAGACAACGAATAGGAGACCTTTTGAAAAGTTATTCATTGGTTGTGCAACTGTGTATTTTGCAAGAATGTATGGCAGTGGCTTCCAGCTGAAAATGCGGTCTCTGAGCTTTGCGTAAGCCATGAGCACCTTGCCTTCTGTCAGTAACAACAGGGCATTGATGCAACTTGCTAACTTGAAATGCGAATCCCCTTTCAAAAATGTCACTGTAGCCTGTGATGAAGTGGACTAGTTCTTATCTCACTTGAGCTACTAATTAATCTGTTGAGTGAAAAATGCAATGTGTGTTATTTCTCAAGCCTCGTCTTAGAGATTCAAGCTTGTCCGTTTTGAAACAAGATGTATACAAAATTTGTTAATAAATGACTGCATGTTAACGTTTGTTTAATAGGTACTTTTTTACACATCGTATTAAAAATGTATACATATACAACATTGATATTGTATATAAGATTTAACCTAAGCTAATGTGTATAATTATGGAATTGTTTGAGAAAACTCATGAGGTAGGTTTCTCTCTGTAGTTAGAGGCTGGAATAAATTCCTTTTAGCCTAATTATAATACGGATGCAGGTTTTATGAACAGAGTGATTGGGAATTGGCCGGCAATAAGTCGAGATGACAATTCACACGGTTTTTATGACATCCAGACTGCTATACACAGCACTATTCAAGGTGTGTCCATGGACCCACAATGACCACATCATGTGGGAACCAGTTAGCTATATGAATCCTCTGGCCCCCTCCCATCCCCTAGAGTCATTGAATCCAAATTTTGGAGGACGGGCTCTGGAGTGGGCATTTCAGCAAAGCCCTTTAGGGGACTCTGATAAATGCTACAGCATGAGAAGCATTCTGGAAGAATGTGTTGTTCACAGAAATAACTATCACTCACAATGGCCAATTTGGATACCATATTAAGAAGACTCTTGACAAATCAACTAATAAACTATAGTTCCATGAACTAGATAAAATGTTTGTGCAAGAAGTCTTCAGACTTGTGTATAAATAGGACTCATTATATTCTGAGTTGTTAGGGGAACACTGATGGTCCCTCTTCCATACAACATCTGAAGCTGGTATCGTACGGGGTCAGTGGCAATGAGCTGTGAGACAACCACCGAGCACTCAACACTTCTTAACCTTAACCTTAATGAAAAAGGTCATCTATCAATAAGCCACTCCAAATTTTACACAGATGGTAGAATGATATCAGACTTTCTTCTAAAGACAAGATACAAAATACACAATCTCATTTCCATTCAACAGTGTATTCGGATATGCCCTCACCAGCCCTATAAGAAACACAAACAAGCATAACAAAAAGTCTGAGGGAAAAGGAGGCTGGGAAATGGTTGTTTTGGCACTAGTGAATCATATTCTCTAGGACCTGTGAAACCCAACAGAATTTAAAAATTATTCACACCAATGACAACATTTAATAAGGTCGCTACAGAGAGTATCGACACAGAAGAGCCAATATGATTTTGATGTATCAGCGAGAGTTTGTGGAAAAAATTTTAAAAGATGTCATTTAGCAACGCATGGAAATGTACGAGAAAAACTATACGGTTGTACGAGATCTATATGGAGAAATAGAAAACCACTCGTTAAAATCGTTTGTCAAAAAACTCTGCCACCATATTTTGTCCCAAATTTCAGACTCATGGAATTGGTGTATTTTGTACGTAAACTTAATCTTTAAAAATAAATGTTTACAGTCACCAGGTTAAAAAACCAACATAAAATTTACTCAATCCCTGGTCCAGCGGAGATAAAGAGCAATGGAAACTCATATACCTTTCTTGGGAGGATAAAAGCCCGATCTTTTAAAAGGTTTCTGATTTTCTCAAGTGTATGTTAATATACACATAAAATATGGTAGAGTGGATTGATCGATCAGTTAAGACCTTTCTGCTTTTACAAGAGATCTGTGCAAAGCATTCATGGCTGCACTGGTTATGAAAGGCCAACCCAGAGTAAATTCCCAGCTCCCAGAAAAAGAGGTACACACCTTGTGGCGTAGCCATACAATGTAGTTCTGTGTATCAGTGAGTACAAGTGAATTACACCTTCAAACATCACCTGGGCTGCTTACCAGAAATAGAGTATTCAATGATACGCCAGGTGAAGAATATATTACAATCCAATTTATAAAAGATAGAAAACAGACCACATGTAATACACATTATTAGGGCCATGCTAGGAGTGACAATTTTGAAGAAATAAAATTTCCTAAGAGAAGGAAATGATAAACGAGATCCAGAAAGTTTAGTATCCCTAGGGTGGGACCAATGGGATGTAGCTTAGGAGGGGAAAAGGAATCAAAAAATCTTCACTGTGTCCTAATTTCATGTCAGACTGGGTATAGAAAGATGTTTGTTTCATTATTCATGTTCGTGTATGAAGCATTCCCTAATAATAAGAGAGAAAAGAAAGAAGGTAATTGCCTTAAAAAGCTAAACCCGTAATTGTATGAAACAGGCAGAGATAAATCCTAGCGGTAAATCCTTTTTGTGTTTTGGATCAAACCCACCAGTTCAACAACCAGTACAACCACCAACCTTGAATTTTCTAATCCAAAGAAACCAATGGGTTTATGTCCATGGTAGAGTTCCAGGTAAACATGAAAAGAATTGTTTATCTGGAACGAAGAAAATGATATGTATTCTAATTCTTCCGTGTCTCATGCCAAATGCTATTTCTCAGTAGCTAGAACAAAAAACTCTAAATAATTAAGCCTCAATTAGTATGTAGGAAGGATTTATTTAAATGCTTTCTTAAACTTATGTTCAACCATTCTACGTTGCCAAGTCTGGAGAATTTATTATTTATTATAAATTTTACCCGTGGTTTCCAGACACAGCCCAGCACCTGGGATGTGTTTTGCAAGAAAAGTCCAGGCGATACCGCCTGGGGATTCTGACCTATTGACTGGCTATTGGAATTGGTAGAGAGTAATTACTCAAATTGCAAATGGAGTAGGAGAAATGACACAGCGTCAAAGGGGGCTCCCCAGTGTATGCAGAACTATCTTCATAGCACGCCTTTACTATTACTTTCCCACAAAGAAGCAAAACTCATCATCTCAGGGAGAAAACTGACACTCATAGCATTCTTTCTTAAATCATGAATGGCAGAGGGTAAACGCCAACAGAAGAACACACTATAAATCTGCCCCAGCAGATTGGTGGGGTTGATGAGTTATGCTCGAGACATCTAGCAGAAAATCCCCAATTTTCGGATGCCTGGCAGGTATCTATCACAAGGGCTAGGGTATGTTCAATTTGGAAGGCTTGTCTTCCAGTTCTTTTGATAAAAATGCTCCCAGTTTCTCCTAGAATCATAAGTTAAACTTAATAAGAACCCCATCATACTACACACACACACACACACACACACAGGTATACACACCACGATTCATATAGATAAGTGGGTATCTGTATAAATGGGGAAGTAGCTAGGTTTCCCATGTTGGTGACCAAAGTGGAAACCTCATTATGCATAAATGAGAAGTAGAGGAAATTGGCTCCAGAAATAGCCATGTTAAACAGGGTCTCCATGCATGCCCCATGGAAACTTTGCAGAAATATGTGGGGAGGAGTTAGGACTTCCATATAGAGTGAATCTTGGATCTGAGTCAGACTGACCTCCAAAGCCTACAATAATGTCCATTCCAGGGGGTCAGGTCTTTGGGTCTCTATGGTTCACGGCTGTCTCCAGGTGGCTAGCTGGTCCCTGATATACCATGGGGACTCCATAAATTTTTGTTGAGTAAATGGTTTTTCAGGGACAGAGAATCCCACTATGATCTCCGGATCTCGCTGTGATGTCATTGGTAATATCACAGGTCAAGCCACATGGATGTCCTCTTGCGGTCTGTACAGACAGAGGTCAATAAGGACCTTCCATGCCTGGTTCTCCAGTGACTAAACATTTTTCAAAACCACATATCAGAGTTTGCCCACCTCTGTGGTTTCTTGTAGGGCTGCAAATCCCACATCCACCCTCCAGGACCGAGACACTATTTGTCCATGTTGGGGTTGGGGACAAGTCTGGGGTTCCCATTTGCAGCTGGGCTGGGTCAAGTTGGGGTTTGAGTTCAAGGGTGGGTTTGGGTTATGATTCAGGCGAGAAAAAAGTTTTGAGTACAGATTGGGATTCCTGTCCAGGATGAGGGTTCTTGATCAAGAGTCAAGGGGTGAAAGGTTTTCAGTATGGATTCAGGTTCAGACAGATTCCTGATTGGATACTGAGTTAGGGCCAAAGGTCAATGTTAAGATTAAGGGATCATACCCGTGTTATTAGGACAGAGGTCAAAGGTCAGGACTAGGGTCAAAGACCATGGGTCAGAGGCTATCTTTAGGTCTTGGTTTGGAGTTTGAGTCAGGGGCTAATAGTCAGGGGTTATGGTCAAAGGTCAAGGGTAAGGGGTAAGTGTAGGCGTTTGACTTGGTTAGCTTTGGATTCATGTTCCTATTGGGTTCAATTAGGTTTCAATCCTAGTTTGCAGTTGGGGTTTTCGTTTGAGGTTGGGTTCAGGTCCACATTCACTGTTTGAGATCATGGGTCAACCCAATAGTGAAGAATCAAGGAGTCAGGGGCACCTGGGTGGCTCAGTAGGTGAAGCGTCTGCCTTTGGCTCAGATCATGATCCCAGGGTCCTGGGATGGAGTCCAGCATTGGGCTCCCTGCTCAGTGGGGAGCCTGCTTCTCTTTCTCCCTCTGCCCTTCCCCTTGCTGCGTGCACTCCCTCTGACAAATAAATAAAACCTTAAAAAAAAAAAAAAGAAAGAATCAAAGGGTCAAACACCAGGACTTTGGTCCATGTTTTCATCTTCTGGTTGGGGTTGGTGTTAGCTTTAGGTTTTCGATTTGGGTTCTGGTTCAGTTTCAGCATCAGTGCTCAGATCATGGTCAAGGGTGAAAGGTCAAGTTTCATATGGCAGAAGTTAGCATCAAAGGGTCAGAGGTAGCATCAATGAATTGCACTTAGCTTAAGGACAGGTTTCAAGTTAGAGTTTGGGTTTTGGGGGATACACATTCAAAGTATATAATATATGTGATATATGTATATATATTGTTTATTGTAGCAAGATACCTATAGTATAAATGTTATCATTTTCACATTTTCGATGTACCATTCAGCAGCGTTGTTACGCAAACATTACCCCATCTACCTCCAGAACTTTTGCATCATCTCAGACACAAACTCTACATGTGTTACCGATCTGTATGTCTATGTAAGGACACACATGTGCACGCACTCTAGACACACGAAGTGTATAAATCTGTATGCACACACGCAGGCGTACACGGACACACATGCATGTGCATATACTTGTCTATTCATTCAATTATATTTTTACAACATGCAGCAATAATAAATGAGCACTTCTTTACTCAAAGACATCATTTGCGTGTTCCCAGGATTTCCGCTAACAGAAACGGGTCAAAGGTCAATGCAAAGAGACCATTCGTAAATGCATTTTCAGTCTCCTGGCATCAGGGTCGATGTGCAAATACAGAGAAAGGTACTTATAAGTGCCTCTCGGGTCCTTTGCTAAAGATTGCCTGGTTATGCTCTTAATTATTTCTAGCCGGTGCAATACCTTCCAAACCTCTGAACTCCTCCCTGGAAAATTCTATTCCACGACCACAAGCTTTTCACGACATGAATGCTAAGCCTTGGTTCTGTGTTGTTGAGCCCACGGATGCAGAGACCAACGGACGGGGACAGATGCATAGCACATAGTTGGCCACTGCTGCAAACAGGAAAGGCACAGACAGGAGATGGGTCCTGGCGGCTTTACCAGGACACAGGTATGGAAGGAGAAGAGAGAAAGGCAAGAGTTATGGAGCTCTGGGATTTGCAGCATTGGATACAAATTTGGAAACCACTGCACATGGAGCAAAGGAGAGCACAGAAATAGTTGATGTAAGTATATAAATATTGAAATTGGGGTGTCCCCAAATACTTAAAATAGGTACATTGTGAATGAAATCTGACCACTCGGCTGGGGTGAACACACGGAGACACACACTCTGTAGCTCCCCATGGGAGGATCTGGGATCAAGATCCATGTGCTCTCTGAGCTACAAGGAGGTCAGGACATCCATATCCCATCAAGCAAATTGGCTAAATTACTGTGTTTATAGAACATCCAGTCCCTGATACCTCTTGTGCTCTAAAATCAAAATAATTTACTTTTTTAATAACCTTTCCCCTCTCCTGCCTAATTACTGTATGGTTGATCTCTTTCCACATTTCTGTCTCATAAAATGATGCATGGGTTATGAAGCTCTTCCTTTTTCATGCATTTTTCTAATTATGATCTTCAATCACAGCGATGCAAGAGGTAAAGATCCCCTGTGGTGCTCTCAGTTTTCAGTGATGTTCCGAAATTAAAATAACACAAGAGGGGAAAAAAAAGAGGTCAGGAAGAAACACCTAAAATAATTTGGTTTACTTAGCAACACTAACTGTGCGGGACATGAAGTACCAAGGAGCTCCCTATTTTTAAGCACCTGGAGGCTCTTCTTGCTTCGATGTTGATTTTTTTAAAGTCTTCCCTGGAAGCTTACATTTCCTGCTCAGGTAAGGGAGTCTTGAAATACTTGTAGAAGCCCAAACTCACTTAAGAACAGGCAACCGCACACAGAAAATTCCAAAATGTCAGCTCATCACTTTTCCCACCTGAGCTTGGCCATCGGCAAGGCTGCTGAGATGATGCCGTTGCAGTGTTAGGTATATGCCCAAAGACGTTCTTCCTCATACATTTCTTCTACTAAGAGCTGCATTTCATTTAGAAAAGAAAACCCAAAAAACAAAACCCTCATTTCTAATAGTCATTTATGGAAATAAAGCCATATTTTTCAGGGATTCGATCATCATCTATAACTTTATTTTAAATTTCTTCTACTCTCATACTGGTAGTGGATTTAAAAGTCACTTTCCTATCTTATAAGTGCATTTTTATTAAAATATCTAGTTTAGTCTAATTCTAAATTGCACTGCAATGGATAGAGAATTTTTGAGGGCTAACTAGATGAGTAGAACTCTCCCTTAAAGTTCATCTTCCATATACCGTCTTAGAAGGAGCTAATTTTATTGCCTTTTGCAAAATGGTTTAATAAATGGGGGGAAATGGTAGAATCATATCCTTGTGAAGATAACGTGCTAAAAGGATTCACATTAAGTTCAATATATTGAGAGAAATATATAACACAGTGACACCACTTGGTCCTACTCCCTCCACCCCCCAAAAAATACTTTTTTAGCTGAGCAAAATGGGATCTAAAATCAGAAATTACTTTAAAATACCTTTCTTCCACTACTCAATTATAACCTACCATGGCGTCCCGGAGAAGCTGTTAAAACACAAGAATCTAGAACACTAAATTGGCAAGCCAGGCTACTGCCTGCAAACTCATCCTGAAATAGCACAAAGCAATGGAAAGCCTAGTTAGAAACAAAGCTAAAATGTTGGTCTGGATGTTAGGCTAAGATTTTAAAATTATTATGATGAAAGTTGGGTTAAAGAGACTGTTACACGTCCAACGCAGTGTCTCTGAAGAAATGGAAAACGAGTGTACCAGGATGACCTAAGCAAGACTCCAAGCCAGCAGGTGAATACCAGTGAAAACAAATATTGGAAAATATGTGTGGGTCCAACTGAGTTGTATGAATTAACGTCCTTACCGAGCTCTCCTTACAGAGCTCTCTCGGGTTGCAAAATCACTTTGAATAAAATAGGTAAGGATATGTATAGAGGATGATGGCAGCAATGACTCTGAATTGTAGGGAGCAAACACTATAAATATTAACAGTTTAGAATATCCAGAACAGAGCATTGGGACCAAAGTCATTGTAACTTTCTTGCTAAGAACTTTAAGACTTCCAAAGCACAGGACGAGCTCCCAAGGTCTTCCCTTGTTCTTTGATGTGATTGAAAGCTCATTAAAAATGCAAAGGTTGCCAAATGGCTGACTGATGAAAATGTATCCACCTTTTGATTCACTGCTGGAGACCGGTGAAGGGGAAAAAAATTAACCTGTGATGATTCACAGGAACAGAGGAAACAAGATGGGAGTTCAGGGGGGTTTGGTTACTAAATCCCTTTTAAGGTGACATAAAAATCACACCCTAAGTAGAAATATTAGAATGGTAACTGCCATATTGCAAGAGTCAGTCGATTTCAGGGTGCGGAATTTTGAGAAAAAAAGGAAATGCTAAGTGGACGACAAAGTTAAGAGATAGAAGGATTTTGGTATTCTGAGTCTATTAAATCAGAAAGCACAAATAATGGAGGTGGTGGCCAGCCATATCAGAGATGAGGAGCAAACTTGATTGCCCCAGACCGTACGAGGTACCACCTGGGGATTATTACTTAGAATGGGGCAGGGTAAGCAACTAATGGCATGTCTTCCCCAACTGGGCTTTTCCCTCCACTGGGGAGCCTACTGGTTGAGTTGAATCTAGCCTAGTCCAAGCCAGTTGTTAAAGACACTTCAACCAACTTCAACATTGGATTATATAGGGGAATATAGTAAGCAGAACTCTAAAGACATCTCCCCAAGATTCTTCTCCCCATGGTTACTGAATCAACTGTCAATCCAGGTATTCTTGGGAAGGGACTTTGAGAACGTCATTAAAGGTCCGAGCCAGCAGACATGAACATGAGCAGATTATCCTGGAAAATCCAAGGCGGTCCAATGGAGTCCCATGACCCTTAAAAGCAAAAGATGGAGACAGGACAATCAGAGAGATGCCCCAGAAGGTAGAAAAGGACCAATAAGGCAGAAGGGAAGTCAGGGTGATTGAAACAATTTGAGGCTGCCATTGAGGCTTTGAAGACAGAGCAAGGGGACAGGAGGCAAGTGATGCTAAGGTCCTTGGGAAGCTAAGAATGACCCACAGGCAAAAGCCACCAAGGAAACAGGAACCTTAACCGCATGATACAGGATTCAGCCAACAAAGCAAATGTCGCCAGAAGTGGATTCATCCCTAGTGGATTCATCTCAAGGAAGGAACACAGTCCGTCCCATACATTGATTTTGGCCGTGTAAGACTTGAGTGGAGAAGCCATCCTAGAAACAGAGACTTCTGGTCTACAGGAGTGTAAGAGGCTACATTTGTGTTGTCTTGAGCCACGGAGTGTGGGGTTCTTTGTTACAACTGCCATAGGAAACAAATTCAGGGAAGAGCAGGCAGTACTGACCCCATGGATGAAACTGAAGGTGCCAAGTTTGGAGTTTCAAGAGACAATTTCTGAAAATGCTCAGAAATAGATTCCTATGGAGTGTGAGAGTCTCAGAACCCACTGGCAGGTGAATTTTCCTTCCAAGTTCAAGAGATCATTTAAATGTATAGAGTGACCTTTTCTTGCTAAGTCACTGTCCCTTCCCACGCTGAAGGAATAGAAGTGACACGCATATTGGCGGCTCGCATAATCATTTACGGATAGAATTGTCTCATCACTATATGCCTAACTGATGATCATCAAACAGGATCTACCGGGACTGACAAAGGCCAGAAAGATCTGAGAGGAAAATGCAACTGTGGGCACCATGTCTGACCTTCAAGGTTATAAAGGACAGTTGCATACCTTCTCTACCAGATGAAGGTGACCCAGAGGTTCAATAAAGAAGCCACCTCTATGGGGGCACCCCACCTGCCACGCCAACCCCCCATCTTGAGTGAACAAAGGTAGCTCAGATGAAATATCGGTTTTGTTATAATGCGAAGAGTCACCGTCAGTCTACTGCAGGCAATGTCTTCAGTTGTGGTCTGAAACCCTTGAGAGATGTGTGTACTTGCCAAGGAGCAGGGAAGCTGCTTTATGTTCTCGTTTTGCAGGGGTCTCCTGGCGACCTTGTCCCCACCGCTTTCCAGAACCACCCAGCGGGACCCTAACCTGCCCTTCATAATCAGTTCACTTCAAGACGCAACTGAACAAAGCCAAGGAATCCACACCAGTTAGGAAGATACCTACCTCAGTGCCTCACCCCAACCCTGGAAACTCCTCTGGTCTGAAAGAAGAAACCAGCCAAAAGAAAACACCATTGAAGCTTTATTTAGTGTTATTTTTAGAATAATAGTAAGTAGCATGGAAAGAACAATCAGTATGGAGCCAGAGGAGGGATTCAGATCCCCAGTTTTGTCGATTACCGATTTGGAAATCCTGGCAGGTTATGAAAACCTTCTATCATTGCATAAAACGTGGAGGTGATAATATCTTCATTGCGAAATTGTAGTTGAGAATGAAATGAGGAGAAAAGAAGGTGGAAGGCTTTGGAAAGAATATTTATTAAAAGGAAACAAAAAGTAAGAGTAATAATAGTGGAAAAGGATGAGAGCGTATTAGAAGGGCTACAGGGCATCTTGTCTCACTGTCCAGTATCCAAGAGTCACACGACGTAATGACAAACGCCAAGGAGAGGGAGAAAGGGGAGCCCGTAAAAATCGCAGCAAGGCTGAGAGGAGACAAGTGTAGCAGTAAACAGTTTATAGAAACACTCGAGGCAGTCAGTGGTGTCAAGATGGATGGCTGAGGTCAGCAAGCATCCTTACAAGAAACCAGCCCGAGGAAGCACCCATCGTGAAACTCACCGGGAACGACACTTAACCAGATGTACGGTGCGATTTCAACTCCCAGAATAAAATAAAATGGCATATGCTTTGGAAAAGAAAAGTGACATATGATTCATTTTGTGAAAGTTTCCAGCAGAAGAAAGGAGGCTGCCTGCATGCTTTGTTGGTCAGCCTGGAGCCATCGGATTTAGAAGTGAATTTTGCAAAGGTGAAAGAGGTAGGTGACATGTAGATGCAAAAATACACAGAATATGCCATTTTGGGGGCACGGCTCTTGGGTTGGGTTGGGAGACATGGCTCCCCAGGGAAGTTAGTGGGTGCCATGTTTTCGTTCACATGGACTGTTCTGGGAAGTTCCTACCTGATACGTCTCTCTCTGCTCCAAAAAGAGGCTGCATGGAACGCACAGGAAAATATCACTCATGAATTCTATAGAACCAAGGCTTCATTTATCCCCCCATGATCTTTGTTGTTGTTAAAAAATCAGGCATCAACCATGTGCACAAAAGGCAGTTCCAAGCCATCCTTTGTGTTTATCAATATAATCCTAGGCCAGGGATCCTCAATGTGGCCACTAGTGACACTTGGATTAATTCTTTGTCATTGGGGCTGTCCTGGGCATTATAGGATGTTTAGCAGAATCCCTAGCCTCTACCCTCTAGATATCAGTACTATCCCTTCCTTCACGTGGCTGTGGCAACCACAAATGTGTCCAGATAGAAAACACTTCCTATTTGAGAGTGGTTGAGAACCACTGCCTGGACAATGAGACATCTACATACCTGCTTTACTTCTTTTCACCGACTGTTCAAAAATGTACTCAGTCATTATGCCATGTGTTGAATGTATTAGACAACTCAAATATTTTTTTACAGTGTTTGTACACGCCTCCGAGAAAAAAGAATAAGAGAGTATGACGCCATTGTACATAGAGAATTAGACCAGAATGCAACGCTTCCGCGGTTTATAAAGAATTCAGTCGGGAAGGAATCACAGCAAAGCAAAAACAAATGTGGGGAGAGAGAGAAGCTGACTTTTCAGCACAACTAATGAGGAAAATGTTTTTGCACTTTAAGAGAGTGTCTCTAAGATGAGACTTAAAAAGTCCGTATGTAAGTATAATGGACAAAGACATACCATTTAGGATTAGGCAACGAATCGGAGGGATAAGGGAATGTTTCCAGAGGGCTGCATGCAGGTCTGATGTACAAAATTCATGCAAATTCAGGAAAAGTTTGCAAAAAGGAAATCCGAAATTCTTTAGAGAAACAAAAATAGCTTCAAGTGATTTTAGACCCTGTAGATGGCAGAAGATGTGTGTTCCATTTGGAGAAGAACATATATTAAGTGCATATAATTTTGATGGAGAAGTCATTTTTCAGACATTGGTGGCATTGTATGTGTATACACATACACACGTATATATTACATATATACATACACACGTATGTTACATACATGTGTGTATGTCTTTGACACTGTCAAATAGGAAAATAATACATTCATAAAAAGAAATATCCCTTCTCCAAGAAGCTATAAATGTCCTTTCTTTACTCATGTCTTATCCTCAGAATGCAGACGTTTGCATCGTAACTTGAACCTGAGAATGGAAATATGTATCTGTAAGTAGAAAATGAAATAAATATGTAACGTAAATACTTGTTGGGCAGATAGAGACTGAAAGGAATTTGAAGGGCATTTTCTGACTTTACAAAAACATCCAAGAATAGGTAGGAACGAATTGAACAAAAGAGTAAGTAGACAGTTGCACACGAATAGAAATGAAGGAAAGCTAGTTGAACATTCACTCTGAAAGGAAAGATAACTACAAACTGCATGCTTTATAAATTGTTATTTTCTGTGGGAATATGTTTCCCAAAATTCATAATGTAAAAATAGATCTTTATGTGACTCAAACAATGGGAAAGTCATGGATTATAAGACAAAATAAAAATGGTGCTCACAACTGACATTTAAGCATAAGAAAAAGAAATAAAAAGGAATCTATTGTTATAATTACATCCTTGACCTTTTGCTATGCAATGGAAATTATACTATACTAAGATTATAAATAACATACACCTCTGAAATTCATGTTAACTATTATACTCCTTAGGAACTACTTATGACAAATATGTTCATTGGGATGCCATCTTTCTATTTTAAAAGACAAATACAAATTTATGTGAAATGGTACAATGCGCAAAGCTACTTTTTTTTTTTTTCCTATGAGAGCCTGAATAAACTGGTCTTTCATAGGGTTCTCTTTTTTCCATACCAATTTGCTAGCCTTGCATTTCCCTCCCATCCTCCAAGTCCATTGCCCTCTACCCATGGCCTTTCCAGCTCCCACCTGCCATCTAGTTCCAGAGGTCAACACCAGATATTTTAGGTTTGAGGGTTTTGTTACAATAAAAACTTCTGGTTTCAACTGTGGTCTGGTTAGCTTATGCCATGTGACAACCCAGCCCAAAATGTGAGGCTTGCTATAACAGTTTATGATTACCTCTCATGGGTCTGTGGGTTGACTGAGTTCAACTGGGAAGTTCTCTCTTGAGATTTCCTGGATTCTGGTCTGTTAGAAGGTAGGGGCAGAATCATTTGAGGGCTTAAGGAGGTGGGATGCTCATGATGGTGCACTCACATGGCAGGGAGTTGATGTTGACTCTCTCCTGAGAGCAGAGCCAAGGTTATTGATGGGAGCAGGATACATGGTCTCCCCGTGTGGCTTGAACATCTTGCAATGCGGTACCTGGGTTCCAAAAGGAAGTGTCCCAAAGGCCAGCATTCCCAGTAGCCTAAGCAGAAACCGAATGGCTTCTTATGACCCAGCTCCAGAAGTGCCAGCACATTCCTTCCAGAACATTCTACTGGTGAAGAAAGTCACTGAGGCCAGTGCAAGTTGCAAAGCCTCCACTTGTAAGTTGAAAAGCAGGTGAGTATTTGTGTCTATTTCTGTCTGTTGCACCTAGTACATAAATCTGTTTGATCACAGTGATAATTCCAAAAGATAGATAACAGAGTCACCTCTTGACTCAGACAAATGGAATGCTGTGATCAATTAGTGATGTCTACCAACTGCAACAATGGCTTATGAGTTGAAGATTTATGTCATCCACAAAGTCATCCCTTTAAACACAGGGAACTTGAGAGTACAGATGAGTAACTTGCTAACTTGCCCTCGAACTGCCCCAAATCCCACATCCTATGTCAAATCATACATACGTGGTTGATCACAAATAGTACATCAAGCGTGTTCTGACATAGTGTATTAACCATGAATTTCAACGGCATCATTGTTGAAATGTTATAGATTAATTTCTACAGCAGTAACAAGGACATAGATGGAATTTCCATTAGTTCATGATTTTTTAAAAATGATACACCATGACAGCATATCCTGCATCATGCATTACACAAGCAGATGGACTGTTTCATACTTTCATTCAACTCAGTTGAGAGAGTTCTAGATGTGCTGTTTTAGGATCTCCACCAGGCACGATGGATGGATAGTGAAGAAGGGAGACAGTGCGTTCTCTTGGAGCTTACAACCCGGAACAGAAACCAGATAGACACTAGAGACCAAAGGCATGTCAAATTTAAAGTAGAAGTGCAAGGTGCTTGGAGGCTTAGTCCAGAAAACCTGCGATATGAAGAATGAAGGAAGGGTGACGTGGGAAGAGGCAAAATGGTTTAGCAAGTAACAGGCCAGCTATTTTGAATCTGGAAGACTAGTACCCAATTATAGAGGTGATTCAAAGATATAGATGCGTTGTGATCATCTACTGTTTAAAAGATCATTTGGTCTTTCTAGAAGCCAGTGAATTTGGTGGAGTAGGATTTGATGTCTAGAAGCCAAGAGACTGTCACTGATGTATCAGTGAGAAGGTATGGTTGATAATGATTGAAGTATTCATACCATGCTTTCCAACAGGGTAGCTGTAACCACATGTGGCTATTGAGTCCTTGAAATGGGACCTGCCCAAATTGCGATGTGTTTAAGCATATCTGGATATCAAATATTTTGCAAAATATATGCAAAATATCCCCTTAAGACTTTCGATTACACATTGAGTTAATAATGCTTTGGAAATATTGGGATAACCTAAATGTGTTATTAAAATTATTCCTACTGGTTTCTTTTTACTCTCTTTCATGTTGTTAATAGCCACTCTGGAAAACAGTGTGGAGGTCCCTTAAAAAGTTAAAAATTGAGCTACCTATGATCCAGCTATTGCATTACTGGGTATTTACCCCAAAGATACAGACGTAGTGAAGAGAAGGGCCATATGCACCCCAATGTTCATAGCAGCATTGTCCACAATAGCCAAATCGTGGAAGGAAACAAGATGCCCTTCAACAGATGACTGGATTAAGAAGATGTAGTCCATATATACAATGGAATATTACTCAGCCATTGAAAAGAACGATTTCTCAACATTTGCAACATGGACAGGACTGGAGGAGATAATGCTAAGTGAAATAAGTCAAGCAGAGAAAGACAACTATCATGATTTCTCTCATCTATGGAACATAAGAACTAGGAAGATCAGTTGGAGAAGAAAGGGATAAAGAACGGGGGGGGTAATCAGAAGGGGAAATGAAGCATGAGAGACTATGGACTCTGGGAAACAAACTGAGGGCTTCAGAGGGGAGGGGGTTGGGGGAATGGGATAGACTGGTGATGGGTAGTAAGGAGGGCACGTATTGCATGGTGCACTGGGTGTTATACGCAACTAATGAATCATGGAACTTTACATCAAAAACCAGGGATGTACTGTATGGTGACTAACATAATATAATAAAAAAAATATTATTACAAAAAAAAGAGAAAATTTAAAGTGACGCATGTTGTACATCTGACATGTTGATGGTACTGGTACACTGGAAGAAATTGGTGGCAGACGTCTTGGTTTTCTATGGTTTGCAGAGGTTTCCAGATGTAAATAACCAAATTTAACAGCTTACTATGTTTCATACAATGTTCCCTATTTCCAGAAATTGGTGCTAATAATTTTCTTTATGAGATGTATGCATATAACAAAGAAGGCTCCCAAGTTACCTACAGAACATGTGAAGGAGAACTTCAAGTGCTGATGGACGGGTCTACAAAGGTGTGTAGTTGAGGATGAAGAACTTTTGAAATTGTTTGTATTCTTCAACCATTGTGACCTTGAAACCTGTGTCCAAGCATGAACTACAGAAGAGACTGGGATCTTTCTGATCTGCCTTCAGTCTGGCAAAATCCTCACACCATTCTCAGGAGGGAGGACGGAGAAGGAACAGTCCCCACCCAAGGTGACTATAAGAAGACTTGGAGGGGCACCTGGGTGGCTCAGTCGGTTGGGCGTCTGCCTTTGGCTCAGGTCATAATCTCAGGGTTGGGACCGAGCCCCACGTCGGGCTCCATGCTCAGCGGGAAGTCTGCTTCTCCCTCTCCCTTTGCCCCTCCCCCTGCTCATGTTCTCGCTCTCTCACTCTCTCTCAAATAAATAAGTAAAATCTTAAAAAAAAAAAAAAAAGGAGGCTTAGATTGGTCATGGTCCTTCAACTGCCTTTCTTTTGTGTTTCTGTCACTGCAAATCAGAATCAACTCTGAGAATCACCGTATACCTTCAATAATTAGCATTTACCCATAGGCAAAGTAGTGTTTCTTTCACTTTGTGAAGTTTTTGTTTAAATTCCAGTTAGTTAACGTACAGTGTTATGCTAGTTTCAGATGTACAGTGTAGTGACGCAACACCATAGAACACCTGGCGCTCATCATGACACATGCCCTCCTTCACCCCCATCACCTGTTTTACCCATCCCCCATACTTCTTTCTGGATAGTGACATTTACAGTGATTCATAGTGTTTTCAACTACTGTTACAGAAGATGCCTACTCACTTCATAGGATTATGACCTGCTCCAAGTTCTCAGGCACCAGGAACGTCCTATTTATTTAGGCTTAACAAGAACTTGCCCCCAGTTCAAGACTGCACCAGAGTCTGACCACCTGCCTTTTCAGATTCTACTCCAAAATCCCAAAGAAGTCATATGACCCGCTTTTCTGATGTTCGAACAATTGGACAATTGACCAGATGGACCAAGAAAATTAGAAATGTAAAGTGGCCTGTTGGTTCGACCTGGTGGACAGAAGGGCACTGGAGTTAAACAAATTGTGCCCTGTCCTCCCTAGTCTGTCTGCTGCGAGCATGAAAGTGCAGAGCGGCACAGATCACGGGGAATTTGAGGGCTCCTCCATTCCTTCTCCGTATTTGCTACTGACAAGCCCAACCTCATTACTTCCTCCAAGCATTTCGAGAAATGGACTTCTGAAACCGTACCATAGTAAGTAGGATAGCCTAGGAGTTAATTCCTGAGTGGAGCAGCTGAGGGCTCCATGGTAAATTAGCAACAGGAGCTTGACGGGAGTGGTCAGAGGTGTACATTGAGGCAAGTAGATTCAAGAGAGGGCAGCAAGAGAGAAATTGAGACAGTGATTGGTCAGAACTTTCCATGGGAAGGGGACTGGTGTTAGAAGAACAAAAAAGTGGGTCCACGGGAGCAGTGATAAATGAGAGAACGTTTATACAGTGCCAGGTATGACCAGCGGATATGAAGATATACAAGATGTGGGAGCTGGCGGAGGAGAGCGGCAACAGTGTTCTTGAGTAGGTGTGCAAAGGATGGGGTTTTCTCCACGGGATCATCTATGGTTGAGTCTCTTTTCCTGTATGTGTTGCCTATTTTTATATCAGGTTGTTGATAGATCTCTTGGTGAGTGGGTGTGTGCATGTGTGATATGGATGCCAGACAGCGATTTATATTTTAGTCTAAGTTATTCCAATTTCTCCAAAAACAGCCAAGCAAGAATGGTACCGAATCAGTCACAGCTCTCTGTTACATGTGTTCACCTGTATAGGTTAAGTTGATTGAAGCAGTCTATTTTAAGGAATTGGCTTGTGTGATTGAGGGGGCTGATGAGGCAGACATCCGTCGGACAGGCTGACAAACCAAAAACTCAGGCAAAAGGTGATGCTGTAGAGTTGACTCAGAATTCCTTCTTTGAGACCTCGGGTTTTGACAGTAAGGTCTTGGCTCATTGGCTGGGGCTCACCAACATAATGAGGGATGACCTCAAGTTGACTTGGAGTCAACTGATTGTAGATATTAACTACGTCTACACGACCACCTACACTGATTTGATTAAATAACTGGGTACTGTGGTCTAATCAAGGTGTTGCATCCAATGGACCATCGTATGTGGTCAAAAGGAAAATTCCATTATTAAAAGTGAGCTGTACCTTGGATGTCTCTGGCAAATTACTGGCCAATATTCCATGAAGGAATGCCTGCTGGTTTTTACCTTGCCATAACGTACAATGGGTGGAAGCACAAAGACCACAGCACGCTACACCCCCAAACCAAATTTGCATCTGCCCCATACTCTATGCCTCAATGGCATTGTTCCCCTACTAACCTGCAAATTTGGTAAAAATCAACACGCCTCTTTTTCTGCCTCTAGGTTAACAGAGCAATGGTAGTAACCTTGGTGTATTTGTGTAGATAACACAAGGTCCTTCTGCCTGCCACTCACCAGCTAGCTCAGGTCAGTGCTATTTTGAGAGATCTTTTGGTTATCTTTCAGTGCAGGTATCTCTGAAGGTCCAGCTGTTGGGGAGTTCCATCAAAGAGTCAAGTCAAATAAGTCACCGGGATGAAAAGTACAGCACAGGGAATAGAGTCCATGATACTGTGATAATGTAGCGTGACAGACTGTAACTATACTCACCGACGTGAACACCGATGATGGACAGAACTGTCGAATCACTACGTCGTGCGCCGAAAGCTAATGTAACACTGCATGTCAACTATCGTTCAATAAAATAAATAATTAAAACAATTTCTTTAAATAGAAGTGATTTACAGGGGCACCTGGCTGGCTCAGTCGGTAGACCATGCAACTCCTGATATCAGGGTTCTGAGTTCAAAGCCCCACGTCGGGTGTAAAGATTATGTAAAACAAATTTTAAAAAGTTTTTTTTTTAAAGGAATTTACAGAAAAAAGTCCAAAGACATCACTGTGTTTATTTGAAAAGCTACTGCTAGAATTAAAAACTGAGAACTTTCTTTTTTAATTTAAATGTACCCAATTCTGATGAATAGGCTGGAATATGGCTCTTCTGTCTTTCTCATTTGGAAACGCAACATGAGGGATTTTTATTATCCTAGGAGCAAACGGGTGTTGGAACGCTTGGCCTGTGTCTCACTGTGCCAGGATGGGAAGTGTCCTAAGGAGGCCTGAGGCACGCTGTAGTCTTAATGGCCTCGTCCTTCCTGTCATGGCATGTGAACTGAAATGGAAGTAAAGACACCATCTTTGCCAACAGCCTGGGCCATGGAGAGTCTCCGGTGGGCACCGGGAATCTGTGCTCACCCTAATAAAGTTGTAATTTATGCCCGCACCACAAAGCTGGAGAGGAGGAGTGCTGGCCTTTCGCCAGGGATTCCAGGCAAAGTGGGCAGCTGTTTTGAAAACTCAAATCCTGAGCTCCGGTTCCCTTCAGTCTGGGGAATTTGAGAGGAAATCCATTTTTAGGAGATTTCGAGATATTTAGGGAATAGAAGGGACTGGAGAATCACCATCCCACGGCATACCATGACAATTCCCAGCAAAATGTCCCCATGCTATTACACCTTAGGTGTGTTCTCCCTCTCTCAAAATATATTCTAGATGCTCTCAAAACCGATCAGTGTTCATTGATTAAATCAGATGTTTTAAATATAAAAGTATTACAAAACTGGTGAGCTTGCAAAAGCACCTTTGACTTTACAGCATCTAAACGAGACCCTGCCATTATCAGCTTGTCCTGTTTTTATATTTCCCAAATACAAATCCTGATCATTGAGCATCACCTCAGGGCATAGCTCACAATAACCGGATTGCGGCATAACAATCCATTCAGCACTAGAAGAGAGTACTTTCCTTATCGGTAACTGATATAGAAAGAGTTCGGTGATGCTAGACACAGCCAACGCGTCAGGTAAGAAAATAAATGAATTCGTCACCAACCAGAATTCCAAACCCCACTCTCGTACAGATATTTGAAGCCTTAACACATCTAATCATAAAAAGAAATATATTCTTACGAAGTATGCATTGCAGCGGTAGAAAAGAATGGCAATTTCTATGCACACAGTGAAGAAAAAGAGAATTCAGGGTCAGGCTTACTATCTATCTCAGAGGAAACAAGTATCTCACTAATGGGTCCAGTTCCCAGGGCTAGAATGCAAAGAGGTCATAAAATAAAAATGTAACTTACTCTCATACAAAATGGGCGCATAGTGATAGAAACGTATTTAACCGTAACATTAACAGCAGTTTAAAACTGTCGTGTCTGTGTCACAGATGACACTATGACATTACCCTGGCAAAGAAAACTGGAGTTGAGTGTCATTCCAGTAAGACCGGTCTTATCTGAGGTCTCCCAATATCTATTACATGAAAGAAACAAGGAGGGGTACAAAATACAACAGACAAAAATCGTCTACAAGTGCAGACGTCCGTACCACAGCGCTCAGAGATGCAAGAAATGCTGGTTGTACAGTGTGTTAGTTTGGAAAATAATGCAGGATATTTTTGAAGAGTCAAAGGCAGGAGAAGCTCACAGGGGCAACAGGAAACAGATGAATTGTATGCACACAGATAGAAATTATATGCCGGGTAGCAAGTGAAAGGACCTGGACAAATTAGTAGCGTTGCTACAGAATGTAGCCACCTAAGCCACGCGGTCTCAGGATTCTCAAGACTGAGCGGCCCTCGCTCGCGCTCTCTCTCATCGTCCCCTGAATTAGTCACTGTTGAGGGAACGAACGGATCAGTAGACCGCTTTGCAGACAATCCCCTACATCTCGGCTCAAAGCGTCTTGTCACCCAGGGCAGTGGTCCCCAGCATTCACGGATTATTGACCACCAAACGCTATGAAGGTAGGGAACTCGCGTTTGAAAATGTGGGCATAAAGTTAGGAAACAATCTTCTCCGCTCTCATTTTGGATCCTTACAAACTTGAACATCACAAAACATATCCTGATCTGTTTTAGTCCTGCGGGTGTTCGTTTGTGAATCTAAGAGACAATAAAAGACAAAGCTCCTTTGCACAGAAAAGAGCTGTCTGCTTTGCAATCCTGTTGTTGGCCTTTCTTGCTGGTATTCTGTGTGAAGACGTGAAAAAAGTGAGTGTGTGTGTGTGTATGTGTGTGTGTACACACATGTGCACAAAAGGAAAAGGAAGAAAGATGCACAGGGACAGAGAGAGAGATAGAGACAGAAAAAGAGAGAGAGAGAGACTAAGAAGAGAGAGAAGGCAATCATTTGTAAGGGACATCTCTAAACTGTTTCCCATCCATCCACAAGCATCCCTCTTGAGCCCTGTTTTTTGTTTTTTGGTTTTTTTTTTTAGCAAGTTACCGATGAAAGTCCAATGCATCTGCATGTGTCAATAAATAAAATATTCATCTCTGCCTTATGACTTCCCCTACTTGGAACGGGCCCGGCTGCCCTGTGTCACTTTGTCTTGGCATCACTAGCGTCATAATTCTGGGGAGAAACCTCGGGGAAGAGGAGCCCCAGAGTGAGGATTGATGAGGTTTTCACACAGGTACCGACTCTCGTATTTAACATGTGGCATGAGGTTATTGCCTTGGCATTGATACGATCAGTGTGCGTGAAAGCCCCACACGAGATTTTGTTTCCTCACGAGGAGGATATGTCGTGACACGAAGTAGGTATTCCAACGGCCATAATGCCACATCCCCTAGCGTCTCCCACGGATGCACCCGGGGGGTCCGGATCCTGTTAGTCGGTCAACAGGAAGGTGCATGTGAAGTAAACTCGCATATCGTGCAGATTACAGGATTCCGTGCATTTAACTAGAGAGCTGGAATCATCCCCTGAACTACGAACAAACTGAGATGTGGGGGAGTCACACATCATGTCCAAAAACCAAACCCTGTCAACCACAGTAACCAATAATCCTTGGCCGATTTTTGTTGTATGTGGGTTTCCATATAGTTTCGTGTGTGTCTTATCTTTTCTTAAATATGAGATCAACAATGCCACCCTTATAATGTTTCCAAAAGCGTTTAGTACCAACATTTTGATGGAGAGAAACTGAATGCTGGTTCTTTTTAAAAGATATTTTTTAGTGAGTTCCTTTTAAATGGCATTTTCATGGGTTTTTAGTACCATTGAATGATGAGAACCATTTTTATACATTTACTATAATAAAGTTTTGCCTTCTCCCCCACAAGGAAAAGTGTCTACCCAAATTTGTAGACCACAGGTGATGCGCATGTGGAATGCCATTAAATGATATTTGCTGAGAAATCCACTCACACTCAAGGTCTGGGAGGGCAGGGAGCAGTGAGGGGGAAAAGATGAACATTCCTACCAAAAAAAAGAGCATCCATGCATTTGACATGGGGAATAATGATTCTTGGATCTCTTACAGACTTCTGGACAAAACAGAAGAGTATAATATTAAATTGCTCAGAGTCAGGTTAAATAGGTATTATCCTCTCCCAACTCAGAGTCATTATCTATCTATCTATCTATCTATCTATCTATCTATCATCTATCTATCTATCTATCTATCTATCTATCTATCTATCTATCTATCTAAATATCCATCCATCTATCCATCAGTCATCCATCCCTATATCTATCTATTCTACCTATCATCTATCTATCCACCCGTCTATCCATCCATCCATCTACGCATCTGTCTATATAACTGTCCATCCATCTGTCTATTCATCCATACATTCATCCATCCATCCATCCATCCATCCATCCATCCATCCATCCATCCAACCATGCATCTTTCTTTCCATCTATCATTAAATGGAGGCCATGAAGACTAAGCAAGAAATAGCAGAATAATTAGGGTTACACAAAGATTAACATTACATTCTCCGAACCTCCTGCCTAAGTTCCAGTAAGTAGATAAAAGTGTATTTTTTCCCAGCTGGGGTCTAAGGAGCTATGGCTGTTGCAGATCACTTTAAATGCTTGACAAGGTATTAGTATAACCTTAAACACGGTTTTCCAAAATAATTATTCCTCCTAAATTCATAATGGGACATGAGTATTTATACCGTGTTGGCTCACATTCAACATTGCTGTCTTATCCATTCCCTAAACTATCCCTCCACCTAATTTTCTTCTTCTTCTCGCTTGGTCATGGTTTATTTAAGATTTGCCTACAGCAAATGCATGCAGCATTTCCCTATACAGAAGGGAGGTTGTGGAAAGCCAAGCAAATATAGTACACTGCAATTTTATGTAACTTGGCTGAGTTTCATTAGGCTTAGCCCCTGGGACGGCCCTGGGTCCAACTGTAACGTCAATATCACACAGCTCCCTAAGCCAATTTGCTAATGTACAATTCTGAGGTTCATTTTGTAGGTGACAATAAACCCTGAAGACTAGGGAGAGGATGGTTAGCTATGTTCCCCCTCTGCCCCTATTCCGTCCTATACATATTGAACCCAAATGTCACATATACAACCATTTATTAGATTCCCATTACAGACACGCAACAGTTCATGTAAATTGTTCTATATGTTCAAGAGGTCCAACCTCTATCTTGTAGCTCCTCTAACTGACAAATCTCTGAGGACAGCACGGGGGTGTTCCTTCCACAGCACCCAGCAGTGAGAAAGTTTCCCTACTCGATGGCTTTGCACAGGACAATTGCTGCTTCAAGCCAGCAGCGTGGGGCCATGTCAAAGCATGGGCAGCTCTGGATTTGCGTACCTCGATCATGCACATGTGAAGACGGTCTCTAAAAAATTTCGGGAAATCCACATATCTTGAATATCTTTAAGGTCACCAATAAGGATCCAACCTAACATTCACTGTGACATAACCAAGACATCATTTCATGAGCAAAATGAGTTTCTGACATGCTAATGACAAGAGGTCAGTGGACGGTGATGTGGATACCTGTGAGAGTGGCTGTCTGATGGAGGGCTAGCTGGAGTGTGGACATGCCATTAAAATAACAGTATCCTCCTCAAAATAACTAACATGCACATATTATCAGGCTGTGTATGCTTTTTGTCATCTCAACTTCCCTTCCAGCTGTATAAAGATGCCATGTTCCACATCACAGAAACTACAGGTCATAAGGCAAGGTAGACAAAGAAAACTTTCAGATCTTCCTTTAAAAGCTAAATTTGAAGTATTTCAGGAGTTGGGGCACAAGACCCTCAAGGGATGCTTTTGTTAGTTTCTTGGTTGTAACATTTGCTTGTTTTGTTGTGATTTCCATTTCTACCATAGGGCACTTCCAATCTTGCATGAGAAAGATTAGTCTGCATTTTATCAATAGAAAAAATGTTACCTATGGAGACGTGAGCTAATTGGCACTGCAGGTCCAATTTATTCCAATGCCACTGTACCGTGTCATGGACCCTGTGAATGGATTGAGTCCTAATCAGCTTCTGATTACTTATAGAATTTCCACAAAGTACAAATGTAGAAAAAGAGAGTTTTCATGGCAACAGTGTACATAAATGACCCCAGAGGAACATTAAAACAAAGTATTAAAAACAAGACAACAAGCCCAAAATGGAGTCACTTGTGTTAAGCCCTACATCATGAAACTGAGACTTGGTTTCAATGCTGTTTCAGCTCTCCCAGAAATGGAAGCAACAGTCAATGAGGAATCACCTGGTCAGCACTAGTGAGGTAATTTGCCTGATAGACCCCTGCTATTCACCCAAGGAAGGCAACCTTGCAATAACCAGCTTATTTTTTGCTTCGTACAACTTCCTTCTGCCTATAAAAGGCTTTCATTTAGTACAGCTCCTGGGAGTTCCTTTCTACCTGCTAGATTGTATGCCTGATTTGAATGGACTTTGGCTCAGATAAACTCCTAAAACTTTTAATATGCTTGTTTATCTTTTAACACAAGGAAGCAGTTAAATAGTGGTGCATGAAATTGAATATTATGCAATTGTTTAAAAAACTATGTTTCTGTATACTTCCATATGGATATAGATTTTAGTGAATAAAGCAAATTGCAGAGTAGCAGGAATGACAGAATACCAATTTCGTGCAAAGACGTTAAAAATAAAAATGTGTATAAATACATAAGTGTGTGTGGTGTCGCTGTATATTAGACGTATATGATTCAAGAAATAGCTGAAAAATATATACAGAACATAGTGATGGAGGAAGTTCACTGTCCATGCCATACATTTCTGTATTGTTTAAAGATGTTAAAAACAATATATTTTCAAGTGTGAACATATCTTAAAGAGATATGTTAAGGACTTACTCAAATGTCATAGTGGAAGTTAGGAACTAATAAGGTATAAGAATGCCAAAGGATGCTTCTATGCTGATAAGAGAATGAGGAAGAATTTATCTTTATTATGTGGTTGTGTCTTACACATCGCAGTAAAATCATATGCACCATGTGTGAGAGACCCAATTTACTATCTTTTCTATGAGCACATTAATCAGGAGCTTTCCAAAGACATGATTCCTTAAGATGAAATAATCATAAAATTGAGGAGAATTTCATGTAAAATAGCATCTCAGAAAGGGAGGTTTTGGGAAACTAAATGTATATTCATTAAAAAAAAAAAATGCAAACAACCAGCTTGCCATCAGAGCCTGGCCATATGGTCCAACAATTAGTTTAGAATTAGTGTAAGTATTCTGTCAAGTTTGTGAATTTTATACTTTACTGTAGTGTTTCCTATAACTTGTAGTATTGTTTCAAGAAAGTTTTCTTCTAAAAATGTTTCCAGTTTTCACATCGATAATAATTTTCAGATTTTAGGAGAGAAATTTTATCGTGTGTGTGGATAAACATATATAGAGGATCTTTCTTGTGAAAATAAGTTAAATTTTGAATAGTGATTTCTGCAACAAGGGGTTCACTTTCAGAATTGAATAGATATTTTGGTGGAGTCATGATAATAAAGCGGAAAAGCTTTTAACGCTCTCTGTAGAAACCTACTGACACTCTATTAAGAGAGTCTTTGACTTTCAAAGCAGTTCTTACTTATGTAAATTACAATAATTCCTTCAGAATTTCAACCCTGTTTTCAATAAAGATAGATATCCCTTCGCAGACATGCTAAATTCTTGAATTTGAAATTCACATGCATACAAAATGTAGCACAGGCTGGATGGGTATCAAAATCTGTATTTTAACACCATATCCCTTTAAGATCTAAAAATGAGAATGTTAACTTGTTTTATATTAGGTTCCATGACATTTTCTGGAATATTCAATTCCATAAAAGTCAGCACAGCCATTTACATAAGACAGTGGAGTTTAAAAAGAAAAAGCTAATTCTGATTTACTAAAATGTCAATGTCAATTTGAAATGCTATTAAGGTTGGAAGAGAAGTTCTTTGCCATGGATACTGAAAAACATGAGTCATTTCAAACTTTAAACATGTTTTTACATTTTTGTGAACCTCTGAGGTATCTTGAGGAGGATTTATCACCTGAAAGTCTTAAAACATAAAAAAATATATATATATATATTACAGGCATACCTCAGAGATCCTGTAGGTTCCATTCCAGACAGCTGCAATAAAGGGACCATTGCAATAAAGGGAAGAGTGCAACAGAGCGAGTCACATGAATTTTGTTTCCCAGCGCATATCAAAGTTATGTTTACTTTACACTGTAGTATATTAAGTGTGCAATAGCACTATGTCTTTTAAAAAAAGTCTATACCTTAATTAAAAATACTGCATTCCTAAAAACATGCTGGCCATCATCGGAGCTTTTAGTGAGTCATAATCACCGACCACAGATCACCATTTCATAGAAGGATAATGAAAAAAGATGTGAAATTGTGGGAATAACCAAACTAGTCTTGATCAATGGCAGGGTTGCCACAAACTTCCTTTGTTAAAAAAAAAAAATGCAGTATCTGCAAAGCACAATAAAGCGAAGTGCAATAAAATGGGGTATGCCTGTATGTTAAACACTCAAAAGTCGTGTTCAAAGGTAGCCTTATATTTCAACTATAGAGTCAGTCACCTCTCGAAAATGTGGGATAAGTCAAAGAGAAATCTGAAAGGTTCACCATCACTTCACACCATGCCATCTTATACCTGCTTTTTCTTCTGTTGTACACCAGATTACTCTGCCCCCACATGAATCAAAAACTCATTTCTCCTTAGTTCTAGGGAAAATAATTCCCAAATAATAAGATGGAAGAAGATAGTGCTGACCTATATTAGCCAATAAAGTAGTCCAAACTATTTGATATTAAGTGCTTATATATGTTTCCATAGATAAGGGAGGTAGAAAGTCAAACGGATTATAATAATGCCTAGGACTGGGGCGCCTGGGTGGCTCAGTCGTTAAGCGTCTGCCTTCAGCTCAGGGTGTGATCCTGGCATTCTTGGATCGAGCCCAGCATCAGGCTGGGAACCTGCTTCTTCCTCTCCCACTCCCCCTGCTTGTGTTCCCTCTCTCACTGGCTGTCTCTCTCTCACTGTCAAATAAATAAATAAAATCTTAAAAAAAAAAAAAATGCCTAGGACTGGGGTATCAGAGCACTTGCTGATCTGTCTTTTGTGACAAGGGCCCTGGCCAGGAACCTAGAAGGGTAGTAGGAAAATTATTGTCTTCTCCCCCACACACTCATTTCAAGACACAAAAGACCAAGTTGTTGGATATTGGGTAACTTTCCCAAGATCACATAAACTCAGAGAGGAAACTTACAGCAAATCCAAAGCCACACTTCTGCTGAGAGAATTAAATACAACAATTTACATTCATTTTCTGGGTAAAGAATAAAATACAGACAGTAAATGTGGTAGAACCAAAAACATATTTGAGTGTATCTTAATTAAAACAGTAGAAGAGTTTACAGATTTCCATAGTTTTCCTCTACCATCTCCTTAGCTCTCTAACAAATATCTTAAAAACAAAAATAAGGGGAAAAAAATTAGGGGGATTTTATCTTGACACTAATACAAGTAACTTCCTTCAAAAGAGCGGGAAGGGAATCCTGTCCACAGTGGCTGTGATGGGTAACACACACATTCCTGTGTCACTTGCTGGGTATGCAGAAATAAATAAAAGGAAATCCCTTCCCTGAAGGAATCCTCAATTTCAAGGGCTGGTAGCACAGTTGGCTGATGGAAGTGTCCAATAGAAATCATTAAAATACAATGCAAAGTTACTAAAATAACAGTCATTATACTATATGCCTGGAATGGTACAATTTATTCTAGTCCTAGGTATTCTAAAAAGATTACAACTAAGATAAGAGCTGGCTGCCATCTAAAAAGTGACAGAAAGAGAAAGGAAGCTAGGTTGAATTGGCCAATTAATGCCTCCAAAGAAGAATGCAGCACAGCCACTGTTTTTCATTTTAGATATGGGTTTTTTCTACTAAAATGGAAGTAAGATGACATGTGTATCTCTACAAATGCTTAGCAACTTCAAGAAGAAGAGGGAATTTTCTATATAAGGCCTTCAGTAATAACAGTTCAAATTTATAAAAATATGAGAATTTCACCCTCATCTATATTATCTGATATATGTAGAATATCAAATAAGTCTAAACCAATTAGATACACCTGTGGTATGTGGACCATGAGGGTAACGAATATATATGCTGAATTGAAGAACAGCTGTTCAGTGATTAGTTGGCATTCTGACTAAGCATATCCCAAGTAATTGTTATAGACTGAATGTCTGTGTTCCCCTACAATTCATAAATTGAAACCTATTCCCCCAATGAGATAGAATTAGGAAGTGTGGCCACTGGGAGATAATCAGGTCATGAGCATGGAGCTCACATGAAGGGGATCAGTGCTCTTATGAGAGGATGGACCCCAGAGAACTTCCTCACCCCTTCCACCAAGGGAGGACATGGAGAGAAGACGGCCACCTATGAACCCATAAGAGGGCTTGCACGCTGAATCTCCATGTGCCTTGGTCTGGGACTTCCAGCCTTAGGAACTGTGAGAAATTAATGTCTATTGTTTATAAGCCCCTCAATCTATGGTATTCGTTATAAGAGCTCCAACAGACCAAGACACTTATTGAATGGGCTACCAGCATGAGTCCAAGAACAATCCCACTACGTGTATGTGCATACAGTGAGTGCCTAGAGCAGGGTCAGTGCACCTGAGGATGACCACTCACCCCACGGCAAGCAAAGGCAAGCATCGGCAAGCATCGCACATCAAACTACTAATCTCTACATTCCCCGCCTTATTTTGGGGTTACCCTAAGAGCACCTCGACCTTAATTTGGGATCACCCTAAAAGCACCACCTGAGAGAAGCCCTGGGGTGTGGGCAGTTTATTTGGATAGGGTAACAGTCAATAAATGGAGCTTGCCAGAGGGTGTTTCTAATGTGGGCAACTGGTATTCAGTTCTTCTGGGAAATTCTCTGAGGAACTCTGTAGAATGCACTTCAGAGCTGTTCCACTGTCTGACAGAAAGGAGGCTGAGTGAGAGGCATTTTTCCACCCCCACTTTCAGTTGAGAGCCATCCCTGGACTCTGCTGGTGTTATTTCCATTGCTCTTTTGGGTTGTGCCTACATAGGGCATGGTCCTCAACAGCTTTGAGGTGAGCACGGCAAAGAGAGACCACCATGGCATATAATTTTTTATCGTCCGGATGATGGTGACATGCACCACTTGGAACTGACCACTGGGAAGGTGCTGAAATCAGGCAGCAAAGGGATGAGCAGAACACCATGCTTGCCTGCTACAGCCCTTCCCTCCTAAGCATACTTGTATTAGGCAAATGATAAGGCGGAAGCTAGGAAACGTTAAGTCATGGACCCACATTCAAAATTTCTTTAAGTAGGAAAACCTCATTTCCAGGTAAATGTTCTACAGCTCATGTAGGCAATGACCCCCACTATGCAAATGTGTGTTAGGTATCTAGGAATTTTAAATAGTGTCATTCAGTTTGAACGGCAGGGAAAATTCTGTATGTGTTGCCCAAACCCCGTAAAACAAACAAACAAACAACAAAAAACCAAGAAACAGCTCTTAGGACCTGTTTCACTAGACTTCAGTTTTAACATCTTTTTCAGTTGATAAAATTTAATGTCTCATTGGCTGCGAGATGCCCTGGGGGGGGGGGGGGCAGTGTCACCATATAAAGAAAAACAAGCCACATGCCAAGATCCCTGCAAATGTTATTGATCATGGATCAACTTCTCAGAAACTGAAAAGGTACAGCTTTGAAATATTCTTAATGATGATAAAAAAAAAAAAGCACCCCGCAACATTTGTTCATTAGAGATCTCCAAAGGGTAAAATATGGTATATCCTTTACTTTTAGTGCTGTTTTTAATATACTGTCACAAAATAATATAGACAGTTGGTAAAGCAACAGACTTTGAGTGTGAATAAGATATTGAGTCATGCACAGCTTAATGTAAACATTAATAAACACTTAGTAAATTAATCATTTTGATTTTCCACTCACACAAACTTAAAATTTCAGGGTATATTTTGCTGCTTCTTTACAAAGCTGATCTGCTCCTATACCTCAAAGAAAATGAAAATTCATACAGAAAGCACAATGTGTATAACAGTATGTAGATATTATAGAGTATAGTGGAAACGCCAATGAATATATTGTACTTTAGAACACTGAAAAGTAGTGAGTCACCACATACCATATTGGTCCATTATTAATAATTCAAGGTACTTAAAGCCAAATAAATACAGACAAATGTCGACATGCTTTAATGTCACATTTAAATACACTCTTCAGAGAAGCTTCTGTGTGACATCAGAGATAAAAGCATAGCAACCGTATATAAAATTTTAATTTTGAAATGATGCCTTCAAGATAGTTTCAATGGCAAAGGTAGAAGATATATCATTTAGTGAAATGTCAAGGTTCAGCTGCATTGCCAGGAGGCGAGCTGAAGTCATTTGAGAAACTGGCTATGGTCCAAACTGGATATGAGGACGGACTGTTGTGAAACTTGATAACTTGAAATGTGGAGGCAAGAGGCAGACTTGTAGAAGTCTACACCTGTCAGTTGAAGCAACATCTGTAGGATCACGTCCAGTTTTACTGTTTCCATGAAACATGGTGTCCTGTACATGACTCCTCATACTCCTCAATACAGTAGGTGGCAATCAAGCTCCGAACTGAGGACAAATTCAGTCAGTCCTCTGAGATGAAGAGAGAAAGGACTTCAGTTGACAGAACGAGGCCATTTTATGATGGGGGAAGAGATTTGACACGAGTGACCTAGAGTGCATTGGATGTCATTGGGGTCTTACGTTTCTTCATTTCCAGTGCCTTGCTTAGGATGAAGTACTAATTTTTACTGCAAAATGTATTGCGGACCCTGCTAAAATATCACAAAAGGGTGTTTGTCACAGAATTGTCTTTAAATCTTCACCATGGAATTCAGTTTTTTTATCAACCATCTAAGAATGCTAACATGCTTTATAGTAGAATTGCCAGGTAGGGGGTTGATAGGAAAAAGGTGTTTCCTTTCCCTCTGTGTCCTGGCCCCTAATTCTTCTTGTGGATGTTTCTGGAACAGCACAGGGGAACTCCCCTATAAAGTCTTGAGACTGAAAGCTAAGGAAGGCAGAAGAAATTTCAGAAAAAAACCTGAGCCATTCCACCCCCTTTCTCTTTGTGAGCATTAGGCTTCCTTGTCACTCAGGCTCGCTCAGGGGAGTTGAATCTGGTTGGTGGGAGAGTAGTTTCAAAAAAAGTTTTTTTGTTAACTTTGTATCAGCAGCACTTGATGCCTGGATCCATGGGAGAGAAGCAGATACAGATTGCCTGCCTGTCCTTCAGACCACAGAAACACACACACACATTCTCAGAGGACAGGCAGGAAAGACTATTGCCCATATGATCTGGAAATGTTAGCCGTGAAGAAAGAGCCTTGCTTACTTGCTATCCCCAGATATTGGCTGAGGTGATGTTTGCTAAGGACTCAACCCTGCTTCTATGACACATTATCCCCGGTTAACTATACTTACCTCAAACTCTGCCCTATCATATTTCTCCGTGGCTGCCCACACGTCATCAAACCCAGCATAAAATATCTGCCCCTCATTATCTATTTCACTCCTGAAAGTCCTCAAATTTAGAGCCCCGAAGTCTCATTTCCAATCTGGGTTGGGCGTCAAGGAGCATTTCATCCTGTACTTACCTCCAGATAGCAAAACTCCACTCACAGATATACCTCCCCAGCAGAGTGTGACCTCAATAATTTGGGAGAAGGAGAAGCCACAAGCTAAGCAGCTGATCAATATATATTTCTTCAATGAAGGAATCAATGAATCACACTGAAAGGACCCTTGAAAACTCATCTCATTGAGATCTCCTGTTCTAAAGGCTTCATTCTTTTCTGAAAGGGATAGAAACTGTGCTTCATGGGACACTGATCTTTCTTACCACTTCCTCCATCAAAGGAGCATCCTTACCTCTAAAGCCAAAGGGACCCCGAGAAGAACCCCCATAAACAGGCCAGTTTCTACTGGGTAACTACACTTATGTCAAACTGCCCTATCATATTCCTGCATGGGTACCCACAAAGTCATCAAACCCAGCATAAAAACTGAGGTCTGCTTCATCCTGTCTTTCTTTCTTTATAAAGGCTCCCACGTCATGCAAAACTTAGACCAAATAAATGTCTATGCTTTTCTTATTTCAAGTGTCTTTGTTGGTTTAATTCTCAGACCTATCCAGGAGCCACAGGAGTCAGGGAAAACTTTTTCCTCCCCTACAACTGTGAGGTTTCATATGTTTATATGGTTTATCTAAAATTCCAACACATTTGAAAAGAAACTAACTCCTATGAATGAATTCATGCATCTGAGTAATCACAGTGTTCCCTGAGGAGTTTATGGAAATCTAGGTCCCAAACATCCAGTAAACAGCAGTTTGTAGTTTTAAAAAAAAGTGTGATTTTTATTGCTAAGTTGTTCTGGACCCTTTACACCCCAGCTGCTGAGACATATTGGCATCTAAGAGCATGTGACTCTCTTATCTGGCTAGGAGCCTCTGCTTTCAATTGTAATTTGTAAGCTTTAGAGGGGTGGGGGAAGGCATACCTTAACTCAACCGTCAATCAATATACCTGGCAATGATTAGAACAATGACAATGGGAAGGTTTTGGTATTAAGGGCCTGGATTTAGAGAATCTCAAAATGACAAAGAACCACAGAGCTGGTTCAACTCAAATGTCTTCCCAAAATGGGAATGCTCTTTGCACCATCTTGATTACTGCTTTTCTAGCTGATGTTTGACTCCCATGGCTAGAGAGCTCAATTATAAGCAATACTGATAGCTATTATAAATAATTAATAATTATTATAAATAAAATTTCTTTTATTAGAAATAGTTATGGGAGACCCCATAGGCCAGGCAGAATCTTAGCTTAGCTCTCTCAAATAATGGGAGAATCATTCATAATTCTGCCTCTCTCATCTAGTTCCTAAAAGCATGGTTACCTAGACATTTAGACTTGTCATTCACCAGATCAGAGCATGTCAGCAGAGGAATGTCACCCCTTTCCAGGTGAATAATACCAGGGCTGGACCATGACATCTTCTTCCTAGAATCCCTCCATAGTACCAGCTTTGGGACAAGTCTAACTCAGACCCCATCTGCATCTCACTCCATGCTTTCAAATGAGCTGCTGGGCTTTCGCTGGTGTTTCTGGAGCCTGGGAAAATAATAAATCCTGTCCGGTGAGTCTTAACGAAAACTGTGAAGTTGCATTTGCAATGATTTGCAATGATTTTCAACTATTCCTTTACACACCAGCTACAAGAACCCTGCAGTCACTACATGAATCAGTGTCTTCTCTTGGACTTTAAAACTGCCCCTAATAGAAGGAGCAAGTCACAGGAGCCAAGGATAATGCACCCTGATTTTCACTTCTGAGAAATGCTTTCAGCAGGTAGATGTTAATTTAGCAAATAGGAAGGGAACAAGGAGTGATATCAATGCTTGGGTCCCATCAGGCACAATTTCCTCCGTGACACTTTCCTTTTTGCAAGGGGATGACACATTTCTTTAATCAATTTCATCTCAACTGCCCATATCCTCATTTGGGCATGATTTGCACAATAAATGACATAACAGGCTTTGGGGAAATTATATTAGACAGAACTGGGCTTCGAACACAGCCACCCTGCTGTGTTCCCACAGTATGTTCTGTTCTGGGTCAGAGGAGTGAAAATATTAATTGAATCATAATGTGTGTCCTGAAAGCAAAGACCACTCTTGGTAGGTGGAGAGAGTGAAGTAGGACATTACCTCAAGAACTTTTTTTTTATTTTAATGTTTTCTCCTGTGCCAGATGCAAGAACACCCTTAATGGCAATTAATTGCTTTCTGCTCTGAGAGCAATTTGAAACAGCTTTTTTAGATAATGGTAATACAGAGCATTGCACTATCTGAATAAACATTATCTAAGGAATGATAGAAGTGGCTAATGCCCAGAAGGAACGTGAAAGGTAAGCCCCCGAACCCACACTGTGCATCCATACGGTCTCATCCTGTTTACTTGACTTACTACCAAGTCTTCAGACTTAAGAGACACAAATGCAAAATACCAAACTAGGAATAAATAATTTGGAATGTGTGATCGTAATCTTTTGTAATGATTCAACTAAGGAAAATAATCCCCAGATCTTGTCTCTCAATGGCTTCCCCAATTCTTTCTGCTTTGTGCATTTACTCATGGAAGCTGGTATTTTGAGACTAATTCCATACTTCTGTCCTTCCTATACTAAGAAACAAGTGATTGGTCATAAAAGTCCAAAGAAATCTACATGCCATGTTTTTAAACACTAACCCTTTACTAAACGTGTATCAGAAAAAAAAAAAAACTTGGCAAAGTATTAAAATTACTGCAAAGTGAACATAGCTGATATAAAAGTTAGTCAACGGTATCTACTGCCTACTCTGGGAAAACTTGAATACATGATTCTTGTCAATTTAAAAGTCTGCACATGCATGAGTCAGTTATGTACCAAATAGAAATGTAAGCACCTAAAAGATACGCTCAGTGTGTGGGGGTGGTTAATATCTATGGAGGTCTGTCCCAGGGTAAGGAGGAGAAACCTAGGAAATCTCACTTCTCTGTGATATTATCTATCTAATAGCTGTCTCTGCATTAGGTAGCCATGTCAACAAGTGTTTGTTTTTAAATTGTTTCCATTATCTGAGTTAGTATCCTATCTATGGGCACTTCCTTGCCCCATCGTGACATCCCATGGTAGGGAAGGTAAGCAAAAGTAAACTTTGGCAGAAGTGAAGGGTTTTGAAGAGAACAGGGTTGCTGGTGAGCTGGCATGGGAAGAAGACCCTGTTGGTGCATGACTGCACCTCCCTGCATGGGAGTTAAGCTGTAACTCCAAGAACGTAGGATGTCCCATTGTTGAGGTAGTATTGTAATCCCTGTGACAACTAGCAGCCACAGCTGGGAGGTACAAGGAAAAAAGACGACCCTAGGACTTAAGTCCGAAGTTGAATTATAATCTCACCTCCATGCTTATAACCTATGATCTGGCTGAGGTTACTCTGAGCCTCGTTTTCTTCATCCGTGAAATTAGAAGGCATCTCAAACTAACGTAGATCAGATACAACGCTGTTGCTTGAAAATACTTAGAAAACTATATAAATGAACACCAATATAAGGTTCAACTGTTTTTAAGTGCAAATGTCACAAACCAGAGGGACATAAAATCATTTTTACTTACTTCTATGTAAAAATAGGAATTTATAAGAAAATCAGCTGTTGCAACAGCTGAGCAAGAGATGGTTAAACTTTCAGCATACATGACAATGATTAGGTTTCAAATATATAAAAAGCTCTCACAAACCAATAAAAGAAAGTTCAACTGCATTATGAAATAGGACCAAAGGATTTAAACATGGATTTTAAACACATGACAGATTCCCAACCTAACTCATACAAAGAAACAAATTTAAAATTATTATTGAGCCGTTGGATACATCAGAGTCAGCAAACTATGGTTCATAAGCCAAATCCGACATGCCATCTGCCTCTGCAAATACAGACTAGAACAGAGCCACACCTATCATCTATGGTGCTACCAGAATACAATGAGAGATCAGAACAGTTAGGACAGAAACCATATGGTCCATAAGTCTAAAATATTTACTACCTGCCTCTTTATAGAAGTTTACTGACCTGGGATATACAGAAATTACACATTTTATAATACTTTGTGTTGGCAAGAATGTGGCCAAGATGTGCTTTCATAGATTACGGTTAGAAGCTAAATTGGTTAAGCCTCCTAAACTCTGTAAATATTCCAACACGTATATAAATTTAAAATAGATATGGAATCCAACCCTCACTCCAAGAGACTGTTGTTACTACACCATGGTTGATAGCAGTCAGTGTTTAGAAACAACCCAAGCTGGTCAAAAATTATGATTATGTCCATAACTGCCCAACTGTCATGGAACCATTCTGAAAACAGGGTAGATTCATATATACCAAAATAAGCCATCTCAATCTTCTGTTATTAAGTGGAAAAAAGCAAAATATTAGGGAGAGTATATTGCAAACTGGCATTTAAATGCTGGTTAGATGCAAATGTCTCTGGAAGAATTCTGTAGACAGAAGGAACAATGGTGTTTTCTGGGAGACCTGAGTAAAGGGTGTGTTGGAGTGTAGACAGATAATTCCCTATGTACCTTTCATTATATTGGAGTTTCAATCACAGATACAATTAATTTTAATTTTTAAGAAATAAGAAAAAAATACCTGGCCTGCTTAAATGAAAAGTGGTTCAGATATGGATATTTGAAACACATTTGTGCATGCAGCAAAAGGGACAGGCTTGAGAGACAGTCCGCAAAAGAAAGACAAGTTCAATTTCAATCCAAAGTCACGAAATAAGTCAAGTGAGCAGAAACTGTAGTTGGAAAGGCTCAAGGGAAAGTAAGAAAAGGAGGAAAGAGAAACCATGAATTCAAAGAGAAAGTAAACTCATGAGTTTTTCCTTCCCTGAATTCTATTGACTGACATCATAATAAATTTAAAATTCTTCTGCAGATATAGTGGATCAAGGGCTAAAATAACAAAGCTAAGTGGATACCAATTTAAATTCACCAAAGGAGAAAAAACAAACAATGAATCTAATTCCCTTGAAATACTGCAAAAAATGTTATGCGAAATGAATTTATTATAATTTAACAAAACATGTAGACTTGATTATCATTCTACAGAAGCCATTTTGGGTAGAAACAATGTTACACAATTGTTTAGTATGACCATAAATGGCTTGATGAAAGAGAAAGATTATTGTATGTTAAAGGAAAAAAACTATTTTCTATTTCTTAATAGAATCTTCAACTTAAAAATTTTTAATATTACGACAAGAAGCTAACAGAAGCAACAAGGACCTCCAGCTGCAGAGCCTCTCTCTCTTTCCCCTTGCCTCCTCCTTAATGCCACACCACCCAAACCATACAGCCAACTCAAACCACTCTTCATGGAGCCCACAACTGACACGTCCCTTTTGGGAAGGTCTATTGGCAAAACAAAAAGGAATAGGCAAATGAGAACTCCAATAAATACAAAAGCACATCTATGGCTTGCCATGCAACTTCAAATCAAGACTATCACCTCACAGGTGCCGTCCCTGATGTTAATAATTACAAAGTTTCCAACAAACATACAGTCTGTCTGGATGATGTTACATGTTAAATTGCAGACACATGAAAGTATACTTTGGGTAGACACAAATTGATCATGTCTTGCCTGGTTACCAAAGGCCACCCCATGGAGGCTGGACCATCAAAACCATGAAGGCTGAGGTAGAGATTGTCCAGCAAAATGAGTAAACACAAGAGAAATACAAATGTTAGAGTTTTCCATGCTTCTCATTCTGTGAAAACATACTACAGAGAAAACTCATTTGGTAACTAATGGAACTTCTTACAAATATGCTTCTCTCCCGCTGTGAAATCACTTAACTCATTTTTCGAGAGGGAATAATATACACTGAAGAGTCTTACCCTTTTGTTAATGTGGTTTTTCTTTTATTGCTCTCAAAAAAGAAAATAAATGGGCCCCTTTCGTGGCTGGTATGCTTACATTATAGCTTTTGAAATGGAACAGAGTTCCTCCCATACCAACACCCTTTACTTTGGACTACACAAATAATTGCATTGTTCAAGATCTTTGCATCAGTATGTTTCAAGTACTTTCTTCTAGGTCTCCATAGCCTTTTGAGAGAGACAGAAAACAACCATAAAGTCTGTCCAGCTTCCTAGCCCTCTGCTTATATGGAAACAGACCCTATGGTAGTGTGTTCTGATTGTGTGTTTTTTTCATGATGATAAAGACAGATGAACAATTTCATAAAACTATGATTTTTTCTACTTTCCTGTGGTATTCAAATATTTTAAAAAATGTGTCCAATAATATTGCCTCATATCTTCCTCATGAATATAAACAATATTAGTAAATACACTTTAAGACAGATCTACACTTTTTTCTTTCTCAATAACTGGTCTCACTTAATGGTGCATTAAATTCACATTAACAGAACTGAACTAAAGAGAAAGGCCCAGCATTTTTCCATATATCCATTTCTGTTCCACTATCCAACATAAGTAGTGAAGTAAAATTGTCTTTTATAAGGTAAGTGATTATAGAATTTAATTTCTTTTCTGTTTAATTACATAGATCATAAAGAAGAGAATGGAAGGAAAATAAAATTGTTTCACTATTCATTAGTTTCTAGATCTGCCAGACCTCATGGGAACAGTAAGGGTAAGGAAGACATGTTAGCCGATTTTAAACCTTGTTGAGGCTGAAAAAACAAAAAAAGGAAAAAAAAAAAACCCCACTACATCAAAAACTAATGATGTACTGTATGGTGACTAACATAATAAAAAAAATAGCAGTAGTGGTCAGCAATAAATTAATTTTAAGCCAAAAAAAAATGAATTTAAATCTTTTCTCTTGAAACATGCTTAAAATAGCTTTTAAAATATATCTTAAATTTACCTCAGAGTTTTCAGTTGTATTGTACTCTCAAAAATATACATACATTTTGTTGTGAATTTAAAAAAAAAAAAAGACACACTGGTAGAAATACATAAACATATCCATTGCATATTGGGTAGAATTTATTTTTAATCAGAAATTTAACCAATATTCCTACATAAATAACCAATATTCCTACATAAACCAATATTCCTACATAAATATTTGTAAAATAAGTTAGATGCTTTTGAATTGAAAATGACATTCTACATCAAAATAAAAAGCTTCTGCACAGCAAAGGAAACCATCAAGAAAACAAAAAGATAACTTGCTGAAGGGGAAAAGGTATTTGCAAATGATATACCTGGTAAGGGATTAATACCCAAAATATGTGAAGAACTTAGACAACTCAACACCAAAAAAAAAAAAAAAAAAAAATCTGATTAAAACATGGACAGAGGACCTGAACAGACATTTTTCCAAAGAAGAGGTACAGATGGTCCAACAGACACATGAAAGGATGCTCACCATCACTCATCATCAGGGAAATGCAAATCAGAACGACAATGAACGATCACCTCACACCTGTCAGAATGGCTAACATTAAAAAGATAGGAAACAAGTATTGGTGAGGATGTGAAGAGAAAGAAACACTCATGCACTGTTGGTGGGAATGCAAACTGGTGCAGTCACGGTGGAAAACAGTATGGAGGTGACTCAGGAAATTAAAAATAGACATATCATATGATCTAATAATTTCCGTATTGGGTATTTACTCAGGGAAAATGAAAACACTAACTCAAAAAGACATATGCAGTCCTATATTTGTTGCAGCATTCTTTACAATAGCTAAGACATGGAAACAACCCAAGTGTGCATTGATAGGTAAAAAGGAAAAGGAAAATGTGGTACATATACAATGGAATACGACACAGCCACGAAAGGGAACGAGATCTTGCCGTTTGAGGCAACATGGATGGACCTAGAGGGTATTATGTTCAGTGAAATTAGTCGGACTGAGAAAGACAGATACCATATGATTTCGCTCATAAATGGAATATTAAAAAGTGAATAAATAAACAAAAACGCAGAATGAGAACTATGGAAATATGGAGACCAAACTGATGGTTGCCAGGGGGGAGGGGCTTCACAGGTGGGCAAAATGGGTGAAGGGGAGAGGGCAATACAGGGTTCCAGTTATAGATTGATAAGTCATAGGAATAAAGACAAAGCACAACATACAGAACACAGGGAATGATATTGTAACAGCTGCAATGGGACAGATGGTAGCTATACTGTAGGGCGCATAATATAATATATCAACTTGTCAAGTCACTAAGTTGTATACCCGAAACGAATGTAACATTGTGTATCAACCATACTCAAATTTTAAAAATCAATTATTAAAAAAAGAAAGAAAATCACATTCTGTAAGAGATTCCTGATCATCATCTACTTTGTGCCATATTTTTACTCTTCAAAGATCTCAAACTATTGAAACAAACTTTTGAATGCATGTCACTTGACAAGTCTTTGATGAATACTTGCAACTGGATTTCACAACAAAACTCAATATACAAATCAAATAATCAAGCAAACTATCAATAGTATGCTGTATTCTAATTGTTTGCATTTTTTTTAATGCTAATAAAGTAAAAGATTTGATGGGGAAATTAATCACATTTTTGGGGGTGGAAACCAGATTTAGTATTGAATAATATTTATCTCTAATTAAACAGACTGTTGCTTTAACAGTTCACATTATATAGTTTTAGGCTACAGAAAACCACTTGTTCAATGTAATTCTTGTCCACATAAAAAATAGTACAAATCATTTCATTGATGCTGTGTAGTTCCCTGTCTCCCCTAAGACATGTAATGATGTCTGGAGAATTTTTTTTTTTTTTAGTTTTTCCACTGAGGGAGGAAGTGGCGTGGTGGTGTTTCTGCCTCCAGCAGGTGGAGACCAAGGACACTGCTCATTACCCTACGTGCACAGGACAGCTCCCACCACAGAGAATGATCCAGCCCAAGGTTAACAAACCCTACTATAGATTTATGGAGATGTGGTTCAAACAACTGGAACATGGGGCACCATCTTTTCATCGTGGCACAAAGTACTTTGTTTCAAAAATCAATCCATTACTTGACAGCTCATGGAAGGGCAACGTTGGACTCAATGAGGTCCACTGGAGGTCTACCAGGGGCTTAAGAGTGAGATTAAAGTCTTGCTCTCTGCTCATGGGTCCCAAGCGCATTCACCTTGAACCAGTCTGTAGGCACACATCTGGTGTGTCAGTCTGACCAGCTGTTACAACAGAATACCATAGACTGGGGGGCTTATATACAACAGACCTTGATTTCTCACAGTTCTGGAGGCTCAAAGTCCAAGCTCAACATGCCGGTAGATTCAGTGTCTAGGGCAGGCTCTCTTCCAGTTCAGAGACAGCCATATTCTTGCTGTGTCCTCACATGGAAGAAGGCATAAGGGAGCACTTGGGGGTCTCTTTTATAAGGGCATCAATCCTATTCCTAAGGCTCTTCCCTCATGACCTAATGAGCTCCCATCTGGAGTGGACCCACACCCCACCACCTAATAACATCTAATTTTGGGTCAAGATTTCAACATTTGAATTTGGCTGGGAAGAGGGGGCCCAAACATTCATCCTGGCAAGGACTCTTACATGAAGCAGATGTTCTCCAGATGTCTGCTGAAGGGTATATGCACAGAAATTAACTGAACTTCAGTAAACACATGCCAAATTGAAAAAGAATCCTTTTCAGGCATTTCGCAAAATTCGATCCATTATTTTTATCTGATAAAATGTTCATCCCTTATTACTGTTCAGGACAAGGGAACATCTTAAAAATATTGAATCATCCCATGAATGTTCTTATGAACAAGAAATAAATATATATGTATATATTATATATGTGTACATATAATATATATAATAGAACACGTATAATATGTAAATACATATAAAAGTAAATATATGTATAATATATGTTATACAAAGATATATTTAATATACATGTAACATATATACATATATGTATATACATATACGTTAAATATGTAACATATACATATGTACAATGTGTATATATAATGATATATATTTAATATATAATATATGAAATATATTTCATATAAATATATTTATTGAAAAATATTATGTGGTGGCGCCTGGATGGCTTGGTCAGTGGAATGTGTAATTCTTGATCTCAGGATTGTGAGTTTGAGCCCAATGTTGGGTGTGGAGATTACTTAAAAAAAATACACATACACACAACACACACATACGTGTGTATATATGTATTTCCCCCATTTGCTGAGGTCTTCGTTAATGTCCCCCAGGGATAGTTTTCAATGCAGAGACTTTCTGTGTATTTTCTCAGATTTATTACTACATAATGTATATATTCATATGCCAGAGTACCTTTCTTCTTTTTTTTTTTTTTTAGATTTTATTTATTTATTTGACAGAGAGAGAGAGCACAAGCAGGGGGAGCAGCAGGCAGAGGAAGAAGCAGGCCCACTGAGCAGGGAGCCTGATATGGGACTCGATTCCAGGACCCCGGGATCATGACCTGAGCCAAAGGCAGATGCTTAACCGAACGAGCCACCCAGGCGCCCCCCAAAGTACCTTTCTGTGATGAACTGGAAATAAAAGACAAACAACCAAACAAAAACCCTAATTATCCATGACAGTTGAAAATGTTATGCTATGAGATATTCTTGAGAAATATGATCATTTCGAAATGCTCCCATTTCTAACGTATGAATATTCTGGTAACATTTTAGTTTGCTCTTCAGCTTTTCATTGAGCGATTGATAAAAGTTTTGTCCAAACTCCACGCAGCCAGTTTACAAACTTCGTTTGCATGGGTACAAATCATGTACACGCTTCCCTTCTACTGAATTGATATTCATTGCCATTAAAGCATACTCAAGACTGAAAATTCTCAAAGTTGCTTTGCATGAAGAGTAAGGCAACTAAGCTTTGAAAGGAGTCCAGAGTCAAATATTCGAAATTATCAATATAAAAGCCTAATTTGCATTCCTAGAAAAATATATTATTGCTACTAGCCCAGGAAATTTTAATTTTGGCATAAAATATACCCTTATTCTTTTATATTATGCCTGGATTTCAAACATAAATTCACTGCTATAGGACTCATCGGTAGCTCTATAATCACAGGACTACTATTTATTGAGTAATTATTATGTACAAAGAAACTAGCCAGGTTCTTTACAAGCACTGTGTCATTTATTTCTCATGGTAACTCTGCAAAGTAGCTATCATTATTGCCATATGACAGATTTAAATCAGATATACTCATGAACAGCTGGTGATATCTCTGTCATTAGTCTTTAAGGTCAATGATCTTACATCACATTATGCAAATATAAAGGAGAACATTTTGATTGGGAAAATGTAAATATCTTAACGTTCAATGAAACACTAGCTTTGGCAATTTCTATTTAAAACACTCGTGAGTGTATTTCTAAAATGGCTTTTAATCATGCACTTTGAAAGATCAAACACTCTCGAATAAACCAAAATAATCAAACTCACATTTCCCAGGAAACACTCAAATAGTGATTGAAAAGTGTAAAGAAATCTGTGAAAAACCAAGAGTATGACTGTGTCTCCCAGAGACATCTTAATGAAAATAGCTTCTCATCCATAACTCTAACATAAATCCTAATTAAAATCCAAGTTGCATGTGCTGTCTTGTTAAACGATGATTAACTGTCTGAAATGTCTTTGAAGTTCGGGTTGTTAGGAACAAGATTGCCTATTTAATGCCTGTAAAATAAAGTAGTAATTCTCTGAATTCTGAACTGCTCTTAAGAATATAGCCCTAATAAAATATTTTGCATTATC
The DNA here is from genome assembly GCF_023065955.2 of Ursus arctos. Lineage (NCBI taxonomy): Eukaryota > Metazoa > Chordata > Mammalia > Carnivora > Ursidae > Ursus > Ursus arctos. Next base: position 27,423,991 of record NC_079874.1, on the reverse strand, counting down.
TCTATAAACTGGTATCTCCTACCTTCTCATTTGTGTTAAAATTAGAATAAATCAGACATCTGCATCTTGTAGTAAAAGACTAGGTAATCCAAGCCAACCCCCTTACTGAGAACAAGTTAAAATCTGCATCATTAAATAAAACGTCTTAAAAAAATTCCAAGGCTGAAAATCATACTTAGAGATTGCTGTATCAAGACCAATGAGAAAGTGCTGATCCAGGTAGGTAGACCAGTAGGATACCCAGCACACAAAGCAGCTTCTGCCCCGTGGCATTTTCCAATGTGGAGGGAACTGCTGTGGCTTGCCCAGCACCACGGTGTAAGAAGGCAAATGTCAAGCCCCAGTGCCTGCCAGACGTGTGCAATTTGACAGACTCTCCCTAATATTTCCCTACCTCCATGGGTTTCACTCTCAGGCAAGGCATGAAACAAAAAGAAATTCAGACTTGCAGGACCATGCAGCCCACCTCCACACCTTCTAAACAATCCAGAGAACAGCAGGTCTTGGTGGATAAAAGAATATGAAATTCTAATGTCCATAGGCATCCGCCCTAGAGGAAGAGGCCATTAACCTCAGCATCAATTTATTATTGTAAGTAGTTTCTTTTCAACTACAACCACCAGTTCACAAAGATGACCCAGCACTAAAGAAAGAAATAAGAAGCCACTGGTAAGACGAAGCAGAAGTAACAGTCACTAGAAACAGACCTTGCAAAAATTGAGATAGTGTCATGATGAGACATGTATGACCCAACTATTTTGGAAGAACGTACAAAGAATTACCAAAAAAGAGGCTGAAAATTTCTGCAGAGAGTGAGAAACTGTTAAAATGGGGGTGGGGGTGGAAGAGACATCATAAAAGACCAAGCAGAAATTTTAGATCAGAGGATCACAGGAATGAAAAAAAAAGTTAAGAACTGATGAGTCAAGCTGAAGGACCGATTACATAAAGCTGAAGGGAAGAGGAGTGCATGTGAGCACAGGTGAGAAGAAACTGCACAGAATGTGTCATGGAAAATATAAACACTGCATTAGAAATAGGGAAAGCCATATGAGAATTTCTAAAACGTGCATTATCTCAGTGCTGGGGACCTAACTCTATCAGCCAATGAGACGAACAAATGAGGAAGAGAAACAGAACCACGGGCATTTGAGATAATGGAAATACAAAAGGTAGCACTTAAGACAATGAGGAAGAAGATAAGCAAGAAAATACAGAATTGAGAACCTCCAAAGTGTGGAAATTATAAGGAGGGTCCAAAAATAATCCCAGAAGTGTAAAAAAACTATGTAACAAAATGGTGAATTGGATGCATTGGCTTAACCACTCATTAGAAATAGAAGAAAGGAGACTTCGTAGAATACAATGTAAGTCTGGGGGAAAATATTCAGAAGGAAGCTTGAAAATGAAATTAGGCGAAAATATTAAGAAAAGGGTAAAAATGAGGTCACAAGGATAAAATCTAAGCTATGTGCAAGTTGACCACCAATAGAAAAGAAGGCAGAAAATACAACAGCAATGTTGGAAGAGGTCATGGTGAAGCATTCTCAGAACTTAGAAAAAACAGCCTTGCAAAAGTCAAAGGTGATGAAGTTATTCCAATCAGAGAAATGAGAAGAATGCAATATCTCACTGCATCAGAGTTAGCGCTGCAGAAACTCTAAGGCAAACAATCTTAAAAACATCACGGGAATGAGATCTAGGGAATGTATTATTTTCAAAGAAGTAACTCTTCAAGGGACAGCTAAATTCTGTCGGGCTCCAGAGAAGAGGAAAAGGCTCTCTCTCTAATGACTGGAAAGAAATAACTGAAAATTAAAACTCAGCAAGAGTATCCTTCAAGTGGAGGGAATCATAAAGACATTTGCATCAAGCTATCGAAGGGTTTCAAAAGCTCACAAAAATCTGAAAACATATTTGAGATCGTCATTGGGCTTATTTCCCTTTTTTTTTTTTTTTAAGAGAATGCTCATATATAAAGTTAGAGGCATAAGAAGTAATGAGGAACAAGTCAATGATGTGCTGTAGGGAAATAAAAATTAATGTGGACTAAATCAAATTACACATGTTTCCTATGAGATGCCTCAAAACACACATACACACAAAATCAAATGGCAGGGAAAGCAGGTAAGATAGGTGGATGAATATGGAGGTATGGTACACTAATTAGGTAGTATTTCCAGAGAAGTGGAAATCGTATTAATTAAAATTAGTGATTATATTGAGGGTCTCTGTTGTAACTTCTAGTGTTTTCCATTAAAAGATTACAGTCCAAAAGTTTTAATTTCTGACATAGTGGGAGGGGAGAGGAAGGGAATAAGATGATTTTTAAAAAATCAGCATTTCACAGGAAAGCAAGAAAGGAGAGGAAAGTGTAGAAGAACTGGGTTAATAAAAACACAAATTTAAGATAGAAGATTTAAACCCAAATATACCAAAAAGGAAACGTAAATAGAAGTGGATCTACAGTTAAAAAAGCACAGAGCAGGGGCGCCTGGGTGGCACAGCGGTTAAGCGTCTGCCTTCGGCTCAGGGCGTGATCCCGGCATTCTGGGATCGAGCCCCACATCAGGCTCCTCCGCTATGAGCCTGCTTCTTCCTCTCCCACTCCTCCTGCTTGTGTTCCCTCTCTCGCTGGCTGTCTCTATCTCTGTCGAATAAATAAATAAAATCTTTAAAAAAAAAAAAAAAGCACAGAGCATCAGACCACGATATGGACTACCTACAAAACATAAAATTAAAACATGAGTCAGCAGAAAGGCCAGAAGTACAAACGTCGAAATGATACACAACTGAATTACTAAAAATGTAGCAATATTAATATCGAGTTAAATAGACATTAAGGCATGAAGCACCACCAGAAATAAAGGATCACATTGTAATAAGAATTTCAATTTGTCCCAATGTGTAAGCATTCGAGAAATTATCCCCTAAATTGAAAAGCACGTAAAATGTGCAAAATGAAAGTATAGAAAAATATAAACAAAGAGGAGAAAATTCCATAACCATTGTGGGAAAATTTAAGAGACTTACTCAAGTAAATGATAGAAAATGCAAACTATTGATAAGGTAATAGAATTTGTGCACTATGTAATTCAATAACCTGAGTTCTTAGATGTATGTAGAATATTGCAAAATACTTTCCTCAAGGATGCGAAACACATCGACAAGCCATAAAATTAAATAAACGTGACTAGGAAAACACATACATTTGGAAACTAAAGAATTGCCTCTGATAAAATTCACAAGTCAAAGAAAAGCTCATAATGGAAATCACATAATATTTCCTATGACAGTAAAAGTATCACCCAATTTGTGGAATGCAGCTAATGCATTCCTAAGCAAAATTTGCAAGTATATGTTAACATATTAGAAAATAAGAGTATGGGAATATTAATAAAATAGGCTTCTATTTCAAGAAGATAATAAGTAAAACAACAGTAAAATTAATGAGAAGGAAGTAATAAAAATAAGAACGGGTCATGATCTAAGGGCTGTGAGATTGAGCCCCAAGTCGGGCTCCGCATTCAGCAGGGAGTCTGCTAGGGATTCTCTCTCTCCCTCTCCCTCTGCCCCTTCCCCCACTCATGCACTCGCTCTCTAAAATAAAAAAATAAAATCTTACAAGAAAAAGAACAGTAAATAGTAAAAATTAAGTCAACATACAGTAGAGTGAAGAAGAAAACCAAAAGTTAGTTCCCTGAAAAGTGTAATCAAAAGATATAACCTGATGAGTTTTATCGATAAAGTGAAAAAGCATACATATTTGGGGCGTTCAAAATAGAACACCACCATACACTTGCAGAAGTAAAAAGATAAAAGAAATATTCTGATAACAGAACATTTAAGACATGGAAAGACTTCCAAAAACATATAGCAAAAAGTGACTCAGAAATAAATAGAAAACCAGAATGATTCCATAACCAAATAAGATAGTAAAGTGGGTGTCAGAACTCATGCCACAAAGAAAACTCAATGCAGAAATGGTTGCACTTATCTTCTGGAAAACATTAGGAAGAGATATTTTCGACCTTGAACTCTTCAAGTGTGTGTAAGAAAAGGGCATATCCTTCCACGTGTCGTATGATAGTAAACCACGCACCCCAAGCCCAGCGAGAAAATGATAAGCCAACAAATCCCTCATGAACAATGTTTGGCAGCATCCGAAAAGCACAAGACTATACCACTACCAAGTCGGGTTTACCCCAAATCACAAACGTGTATGAACATTAGAAGATACAAAGTGATATCGTTGAAATGTTGGAAACATTGTCTTTACAGCCAGAAGCAACAAAAGAAATACTCAAATCTTTGTTGTGTCTTTTTGGCAGTTACTGTCCTAAGGTGAGAAAAACAAACATGTATGAAGATGGAAAAGGAAGTATCAGAATTGTTTTTACTCATAGATGAAATTAGTGTGTATGTAGAAAATCTCAGATAACATAATAAAGCTGCTGGCTCTAAAATTGATATTAAACAAAAAATGGATTTTATATTCCAGCAGTAACAGGAAATAAGCCAAAACCCGAAGGGAGGATTGTCATGAGCCCTGGCCCCCAGCTCCCAGCTGTGATACAGTGGATTTAGTCCTCCCAACCTAATGGATGAGTAATTGGCTAATAACTGCTTAAGCCCTTAATAATTCACTGCTAATTACACCAGTTACAGAGGTTTCTATGTAAAAAAAAAAAATATATATATATATATATATATATATATAATTAAAAAGATAAACAGTACAGTAGTTCTGAATACTCTTCCTGCAAATCAGTGACACAAATGTGTCTGTCTACTTGAAATATTAGAAAATATTACTGAGAAAAAAACAAAAACACCTAAATAAGTTATAGGGATACACCGTTTTTGTGAATGGGTCTATTAAACACTGAAAGATGCCCAGGAAGCCTGACTGGGCCAAGAGATTAAATTCTTAATTAAAAATCGGATGTTTGTTTCCCCAAGGGGAGAGTCTAAGGTGTATAACGAAAATGCGAAGTTTGAAAAATAGCTAAGATACTCATAAAAAAGAACAAGAAAAAAACTTGTTATACAATATATTTAAATTATTATAAAATGTTTATGAAAATAGGATATTGGCATACAGACAAAGGAACGAGTAGCAATATGGTATACTTTTTTTAATAAATGGTATTGTGATGTCAAATTGTCTATATGGAAAAACAAATTGTACCCATTTTCTACACAATACGAAAATGTTAAGTCCATGTGAATCTTAATATGAAAATAAAAAAACCAGGGGCACCTGGGTGGCTCATTCAGGCAAGTGTCTGCCTTCAGCTCAGGTCATGATCTCAGGGTCCTGGATCGAGTCCTGTCATCAGGCTCCCTGGTCAATGGGGAGCCTGCTTCTCCCTCTCCCTCTGCCTGCCATTCCCCCTGCTTGTCCTCTCTCTCTGTGTCAAATAAATAAATAAAATCTAAAAAAAAAAAAAAGTAAATAAATAAGCAAGTTTGAAAACACTCTAGAAAGATATGCTCTTATATTTGGGGAGGAAAAGATATCTTCCTTTCTTTTCATTTTCTTTCTTTCTCTCTCTCTCTCTTTTCTCTTCCATCCTTCCTTCCTTCCTTCCTTCCTTCCTTCCTTCCTTCCTTCCTTTCGGAAAAGAAATCTTAAAACTCCAAAAAATACCATAAAGACAATAAACTAACTTAGGAACCGTAGCTTGTGAAAAAGACACCCTTAAAAACAGTGAAAGGCACACCAGAGGATAAAAGATATTTTTTTACAACATGTGTAATTGTGGAAGCCCTCTAATCAAAATAAATCCATAAGGAAAAGATAGACAACCAAATCCAAAACTGATGACAGAAAGACAGCTCATCAAACAGGAAGAACAAAGGGCCAAGCGATAAATGGACAGGCATCAACCTCAGGAAACAACAAATGATACACACAGTGAGTTTCCATGTACACACACTAGAGAGGAAAACAAAAATGAAATTCTCATGCTGCCAAATCTTGGTGCACACTGCAAGCTGCTGGTGAAAACACTGATTTCCATACTGGAAAATGGCTCAGTCTTCACTTAAAGTAGATTTAAAGCAGCAATTCCATAATGGGCATATGCCTCGGAAGACCCATACTCTTGAGAAATGAGGGTGCATTTCCAAGAATGGTTACAACGTTGAAGTCTGTAATAGCCAGGGCTGGCAATAACACATATGTCTAATAACTATAAAATGGGGAAACACAAAATAATGTGTCCACACAATGGAATATACAGGAATGGAAATGAGTGGAATAGATTTACATAAAGGAACATATACAGACTTAAAACACCATTGTGCCTAAAAATAACACAGCAGAAAAGAATATAAAGGTCCATGCATTCAAAGTCCCCAAACACGTAAAATTTAAATGGGATTCAGCGATGCCTATATGGATGTGGGGAAAAATATAAGGAAAAGCAGGAAAGTGATTTGCATACAAGTCAGAATACTGGTTATCACCTGCGTGGGGAAGAAGATAGGACTCAGGTAAGAAAAGAACAGGTGCTCCTATGAGGCTGGAGATGTCCTATTTCTTGACGTGATGGTGGGAACAGACATATCTGTTTACATTTTCACATTGCACTGAATATCGGCGCTGTGCAAGCTTTTGTTTCTGCGTGTCATATTCCAAACACAGGTGTTTTATTGTTCAATCAGTGTCCATCTCATTGCAGCACGAATGTCGAACAATTTGCCTTCTAAATCTATTGTATCCCTTCCTATGGTCCCATTGTTTGTAGCTTCTGCTGGGTGTCTTCCAATTACCCATTCTGCCATTGAAGAAAATACCAAGAGAAACATGGCCAGCACAGGTAATAGGGAAGCCCCTACTTCTGCACACTTCCCTACAAACTCAGCAGTTGAGAGCCCCGAAGCCACTAATTCCCAGATGTTAAAGTGCAATGGAGCTGTCCACGCACACAACCCATGTCTGTACTCACGTCCATAGTGTTGTCTGAGGCTTACCTGGAAGTTACTTGTTTCTGATGGCACATCTCCATGGACAGCAACATACCAGAACTCTCTACAAGTCTACAGCAATTGCTACTGTATCTTTAGCAATTTATCTAGCCACATGAAATATTCAGAGTTACCCCTACACAGATGGTACTATACAATTTTTAATTATTCAAGACACTTTGGGGGAAAAAGGCTGAATTCAATGGAAAGCAGATTAGCGAGATTTTAACACCGATGCAGGTACCTGCATTTGGTTATTGGCGACGGTGTGACTGGGCAAAATTATGCTGAAGTTGCATGACATAATCAGGAATCACTTCATTCAATAGACTTTTAAAAGGGGAGGGTGCAAAATGAGCGTTATGACAATCAGCAGGGTGGAAATCAGAGCTCCCAACGATATTGGCCCTTAGAATAGCCAATTCTGGACGCTGTGTGTGTGACACTAAGGTTGTGCAAAACATTTTGATTTTCTCTTTTCGATGTGCCTTAATAGTGATTTCAATCAAACTTCCATTTACTGATAGCTGTACCTTGTTTTTGAAGTAAAAGTGCCTTAGACAACATAGTCACAACGGAACCTTGGCTGTGTTCAAATATAAATTCCTCTTCAAGGATTAAAAGTTGCCTCATAGGAAGATATTGAAAATAAATTACTCTGGGCTCTGAAAGGATTTGAATGAGCAGAAACACAAAAGGTTCAAGCCATCTTTGTTATAATTAGTGTATTGCCAACACAGGGATTGATTTGTATATAATCACGCTCGTTGCAGTATATAATTTCTGATACGCCTGCTAGATTACTTCAGCCTACCTACGTAAAAGTCAGCACTCATGCACCTTCCATATTTTTATTGTTACTTATTAAACTATTTCTCAACTAACATCATCCTTCTGTACATGAATGGAAATATAAATTGGGGGTCCATCTAGACAATGGAATATTATTCAGCACCAAAAAGAAATGAGCTATCAAGCCCTCAAGGACACAGAGGAGTCTCAAATGGAAATTGGTAAGTGAAAGAGGCCAATCTGAAAAGGCCTCGTACCTTTGGTATGATTGTGTATGTATGTGTAGTACGAGTCCCTCTCTACCGCACTCTGCAAAGGGGAAAACTACGGAGGCAGTGAAATGATCCGTGGCTGCCAGACAGAAGGAGAAGAGAGGCAGGAATATGCAGAACACAGAGGATCTGTACGGCAGGGAAACTATGTATGATGTTATAATGATGGATACCTGTCATTATACATGGGGCCAAATTCATAGGCTACCAACACCAAGAGTGAACACTAAAATAAATGATGGGCTCTAGGTGATGATGTCATCCCAGCGGAGGTCATCCTTTGTAAGAAATGAGCTACTCTGGTGAGGATGTTGATGACGAGAGAGGCTGTGTATGTCTGAGGGTGGAAGGCATAGGAGAAATCTCTCCACCTTCCTCTCAATTTTATTATAAACCTAAAATTGCTCTAAAAAAAATAAGTTCTTAAAAAAAAAACCCACAAAAAACTGAATACCAGATTTTGGAGGATAATGGAGACCTGAAAAAAACACAAGTCAATCTCAAATAATCCCTGAAAATATATGGACTGCTATGGGAATTTTTTAAAACCGGCACATCGGGATGCCTGGGTGGCTCAGTCGGTCAAGTGTCTGCCTTCGGCTCAGGTCATGATCTCTGGGTCCTGGGATCGAGTCCTGCATTGGGCTCCCTGCTCAGCGGGGAGCATGCTTCTCCCTCTCCCTCTGCCACTCCCCCTGCTTATTATCTCTCTCTCTGACAAATAAAGAAACTCTTCAAAAAAACATCTATTACATAAACAAAGATGCTAGGAAAAAAGACTCTGCAACAGTTCTTATCTTTTTCTTTTAATATAAAAAATAAAATTCTATTTAATCACTTTATAAGATTTTTAAAATTCCCCCCCAAAAATACTAGCTGACATTAAAAATTAAACAGAAAATTAATTCCCTAGACGGTAGGACAAAAAACAAAGTAGGTAAAATTATGTGAGAAAGTTAAAAAAGTAGTTTAAATATCTGACTTCTACAATTTGGGAGATTTTTTCAAAGACAAGAGTATAAAAACCAGATGGGAGGAGATTCCAAGAAAAAAGCATAATAAATTGGGATATTTCCCAATGCCATAGGAAATAAGTCTTTAAAGGGAACCTGTCTGTCATAAAAAATAAGAATACCAGAAGGTCAAGCCAACGATTCAAAGTGCTTCAAAAAAGAAAAACTGCACACAAATTAAATTAAAAAGAGAAGCAGAATTAGAATTATATATAAAAGCAAGACAAGACAATGGACATACTCATTCTGACTTTCGTGCATTTGCTATTTCAAACATTTAGTTCTTTAATTCAACATGTCTTTGTGGAAGTCTTGCAGTTTCCAAGGAATGATTTAGCCCCTGAGGGTGAGGCAGAATACAAACCAATCACGTTGGGTCAAACGGACAATAAATATACTAACAAGCAAATACATAGCACATGACAGGAATAGGGTGGGGGGGGAGGGTTGGGGGAGTCTTCCTCCAGTGAGGCACCTGCTATCAGGTGAGGTGGAAAGAGGCTCACCTCTGGCCAGGTAGTGCACCCCACAGGTACAGGGCTTGCGGAGCAAGTCCAGGGCTGAATGCCAGGATCTACTGGTTGCCTTAGCCTCACGCCTTTGTTTAGTCCTCTTCTCCCCGTGAGATTGGCACCTGATTTAGTGTGGCACGGATTCTAGGGAAGGGGAAAGTCAGAAGAAAGTGGTCCTGTACTTATTGGCTTATTTTGCAAGGGAGCGGTATCAGAGGACATGAGGTTTGTCTTGGAGACTGCCTCCTTGTTTGCTCTCCTCGTGGAATCACCCATCTCCCGGGTCAGACAAGTAATGGGAGAGTGCAAAACGTCCTCCCTACCCCTGATTTTCACCTTGTTCCCCAAAGGCAAAGCAGACCAGCATCCCCACAGTGCCTGCGGCTGCCGGCCACGTTTGGTTTCCGCAAGCTGGTATGCAAGATGGAAATCAATGAGGTGCAGTTTCGGAATTCCCTGGTGCAGAAACCCACAAGGAAATAAGGTCTCTGCCCTGGGATGCAGTATTCAGAGGAAGATGTGAAGATTATATCCCCATCCGCGCTAATCACAGTAAACAAGTTTGAATGATGCCGACCGCCGATTAAAACCCCCAAGACCTGTAACTTCCACTGTGGCTTGTAATGCCAAGGAGTTATAATTGAAAGGGGTGAGAAAGACACTCATAGTCACATGTGTAATGGGAAGACAGCCTTCTTTCTGTTTGCTTTATTTTACGCTCGCTCTAATATCCTGAGAGTAGCACAATCTGATTCCATTTAATGAATGAGGGAAGAGGCAGGAAAAGAGAAATTTAATACATGTCGACCAGTGGGATGATTTGACAATGGAGGGGTCTCCCTCTCAAGAGACGGGGTTTTGTCTGTAAGGGATGCTAATACCTGCCTTCAGTCCTGCGACCTCCCAAAGCTGACAGCAGGATGCTATCCACAGGGTAACACTTCCAAAATGCTCACTCTTTGCTGGGCACTCCTATAAACTACACCAACGTGCACAATCTCATTATCTCCAGCACTGGACCTTACGAAGACTTCACCCAAATGGGGGGAATACAGAAATGAACGAAGGTTTTAGAGACACAGAAAGATGAAGTAATAGGGCCACGAGCTAAGACCACGGACAGAGCTAGACGTGCCCAAGCTGGGATTCATATCCAGGGAGTGTCCTGGGAGTTCATTCACATCTAGGGAGTTCAAACTCTGTGCTCCTTGCTCCTCTTCAAAGCTGCCATCTGGTAGCACCTTGATGGGCACCGATCAGCATCCTCTATATTCTAAACCAAGGTGTCTAAGCCTCAACGCTAGTGACATGATGGGACAGACGACTCTCTATTGTTGGGGGCTGTTCTGTGACTGGAGGGAGGGTTAGCAACATCCTTGATCACTACTCTGCTGATGCCATCCCCAACCTCAGGTTGTGACAACCAAACATATTTCCAGACACAGCCAAATGTGCCCTTGGAAGCAAACCTGCTTCTCTCCCAGTTAAGAGCTAATGGTGTGGAATAATCGTCTAATAAATGAGTAAGACAACGCTTTGACTTAGAGGTCGTTGGCATTGTTGACTTTTGGAAGCAGACCATGCTCTGTGGGGGCTGTCCTGTGCATTGCAAGGGCTTCGCAGCAGCCCTGTCTTGCACCCACGAGATGTTTGTAGCATTCCCTGCTCTCCTAGTGACAACCAGAAATGCCTCCAACCACAGTCGCCCATGAGGGAGAGCCAAAGACTTTAAGCAAGAGACAAGTTCATCCATGAAAGACCTGCTAAGACACTTGAGGTTGGCTCCGCCATCACTGGCCCATCAGGCTCATTCAGGTTTTGTCAGACAGAGAAAAGAACATGGTAGAGGTTGAAGAAACTGAAGGACTTCTGAAGAGAGGACGCTGTGAACCATGATGATGTGGAGCCAAAGGTGAACCTCCTAGAAAGAATCCTTCTTTGGTCATCTAGAAAGAGTCCTTGCTTAAGAATGCCACCCCTAGGACCAGGTGGGTGTGAAGAGAATAGATCCATCTGAAGATAGCCGCGGGTGAGAACATTCAACAGAAGACAGTGAACCCAGCTCAAACAAACTGCAGTTGGTGGGACCCACCTCAGGACCCTGGAAATTACAGATGCATCCAAAGTAAAATTCAGCTGGACTCATGACCTGAGCCGAAGGCAGATACTTCACTGACTGAGCCACCCAGGCACCCCAATTAGCCATATCTTTACAAGACTTTCTCCACCCTCACTTGGTAAACTGCAGAAACTCCCTTGGTTAAGTAAATGAATCCTATTGAATTGAAAATAATGTCTCATGAAGGCATTGGCCTTTTCCTTCCTTGGGGAGCCTTACGTACAATAGGGCTTCTGGGTGCAGAAGGCAATCTGATGCTACAGAAAGCTTCACCCAAATGGGGGGAAGGCACAGGAATGAAAAGATGAGTCAGGAATGAAACTGGGGAGGTGGAAGGTGTTGGTACCAAACCTCTAGCTGAGCTTCACTCAGACCATGCTGGCTGTGTTCGACTTAGTCCTCACCTATGATGCAAGAGTAAAAACAAGATGTTGTGCAAAGGCTAATGGGTTTTGCAAAGCTCAGCGTGAGTTCTGTGGTGAAGAGCTGGAGCTCTGACCTCATCCAGGTAGGATGTCCACCAACAACGGCAAGAGTTGGCCAGACTTTAGGAGCTCATTGCAGCCTGGGCTTTACCTAATGGTGAGATACAGCCTTGGGAACCAGCTGGCAAAGGAACTGATGCCAAAACCAAAACAGGGACACATATTCTAGCAGCCAGGGCAGTAGACTTCTGAGGAGCTCCATGCAAAATGCCAGAGAGGCTCGACTTCAAAGAGGCCATTTTTAAAAGTAATTCCACGTTTTATTGAACACATCTACGTGTCACCATTGCTGAAATGTAAAGCTAAAATGGAGGGTTTTAAGGATGTCGACGGTGGAAGGTGGTGATCTGTCATATGCTTACACATTCAGAGTACTACACTAGGAAGAGGAAGGCAATATACAACGTTGGGTTTGAATTGGAGGGAAACACCTTGGGGAGGTCCTCGGTTTCTTACTACAACCTCCCTCTTACAATAACCTCTTCCTACGAACCTCCCCTTGATGAAGGTCTATACAAATAGTCAGTTTACAAAAGCCACTGCATTGCACAACATGGTCATTAGGCGGGACAGATGGCTAGGATGGAAAGATTGGGGTTGTGCAGGTGGCCAGTCTACAGCAGGGGTGGTTGGGCTGGAGGTCGGAGACCCAGCTGGAGGGAGGCTGTAGCCCAAGCGTAGGGCTTCTAGTAAAGGAGCAGGCTGAGTAGTCTAGATGCAGAGGTTAGTGCGTTCCCTGAAAGTCCTTGTTTTCCAATCAAGTTCCTACAGTGATTTCTCCAAATATGGTCAAAGAGGACATTGTTGAGGACCACCATGAGCCCTGCCTGTTGGACCACTGTGAGCACTGGGTGTTATACGCAAGTGATGAGTCATGAAATTCTACCTCTGAAACTAAGATAAAAAAATCTTTTTTAATAAAAATAAATTTTAAAAAAAAAGAACATGCTTGATTGTACAGGGACTAGGATCAGGGGGGCTAAAATATCAGGTGACTCTAGAAGGAAATTAACACATCACGTTGTTTTGACCAGCAAGACCCTCTCTGTTCCCTGACACCAGTTATCAATGTCCATCCCACTCCCCTTCTGAGACCTGAAATCCTAGGTCATCTTTCAAGAGGAAGTCAGTGGGCACCTGCCATATATACAAATCCACACAAGCCAATCCATCTATAAGACTGTATTTCTGGGAATGAGCCCTTCTTCTCTATTTAAACTTCTTAGAAGTCCAGAGTACATATTTCTTCATCATGTATCACCTGCACAGATACCCTAATGTATCGTGTCACAAACAAAGACAGTCACGCCATCCAGACGATGCCAGACATACCTCCGGAAACGGTCCAAAGTCAGACCCAATTTCATCATTCCAGACAGCGTCTCCGTCAGTATAAAGAAAAGATCAGAATACAATCAGTGAAGCTCATCAGATGTCTAAAGATGATTCCAAATCGCAATTTTGGGGCCCACAGTTTGGGGGAGGCCCCTCCAGATAAGAGCCCGATGTGGACACATGGGATTACAGCCTCTCTGTCATCTTTGCCATTGGGGCATTTTGTGTTGCTGCAGAATTTGGTTTCAGCTCTGTTTTCTGCCCATCCCTGTCACTTTGGTGTTGGAAGACGACAGAGGGTGCAGGGTCTCCTGCCTCACAGAGGTCAGTGGAGAGTTGTACATTTACAGGTGTAATGTTCCACGGATCGAATGGTCAGCACCTGCCCTCAGAGATGACAGCAAGAGTCCATGCCCTGTTTTCTTAATGGAGAAGGATGCAGAACCGTGGAAGAACACAGATAGTTACTGCACAGATAACAATGTCCCCTTAAATATATACTGTATTTCTGTAAAAGCCTCAAAGGAAATACTGTGTGATTAGATAATGTGGTCATTAGCAGTATATTTTGTTGCTTCTGTATAAATCATGTGGGACTTGAAATTCCTTTTCTTTTAGTGTCTACTTCTTTCTGGGGCAGTGGGGGAGAGGACTGGTTGAACAGAGCCAGACTCTGTGAAAGTATATATGTACTATATACATGTCTATATAATATATAAAATATATAGGTATAAATCTATGTTTTGTATAAATATATATTTTATATGTAACCATGTAGAGATACATTATAATAAATATATACATTATATATAATATCAAATGTTACACATATAATTGTATACACATGCATCTATAACAAGGTTGGGAAAGTTTATATATTTTTATATATTTATATATTATATATATTACTTGGAAATATATATGCACATATATGCATGTATATATGATATATTTTCATACATCTGCATATATGTATATATATTCAGTATATATAATATGTATAAATACATAGCACATATTTTTACATATATACAGATATGTATATATACTATACACTTGTGGATTCATACAGTATTACATATGGTATCACTTATGTACTATTCTATTATTGTATACCCTATAGTATTATTGTATACCCTATAGCATTATAGTACTATTATTATTGTATATTATTCTATAGTTTAGTATTATTGTATACACTATCCTACATATACACTAAATTCTAGTATTCCATATACTATACTGTATCATACACTAAAATATAGTATAGTACATTCTATATACTATAGTAATGTATAGTAGGCTGTATAACTCCATGTAGTATGAACGTACACTTATAGTACTACATGAACTTATTATATGTAAGCATATGTGCTATATAGACATATCTGTATATGTGTAAATATATAGTATGGTATATATACACACTTTTCCAAGTCTTCCGCCTGAGCAACGATTTCTCCACCACCTCCCAAGATCCCCAACCATCTGCCGCCTAGTCTTTCTTTATCGATTACCCAAAAGGACATCCCTGCATGAAATGATGATCTTCTTTTGTTTGAACCAGACCTTGGAAATTCTCATACACAATGGAAAGGTGAGAAGTCGTTCCGCAGGGACCAGAAGAGCAAGGAAGGGCTTGGAGCCAGGACAGTGGGGTGACGAGTGACTGTGGATGTATCACTCAGTTGGCTCTAGGGAGAACAGGCACCAGAGGGATGCGTCCGGAGAACAAAAGGGCCCCGGGTAGGAGGATGCTGGTATGGGACCACGTGTGGGAAGAAGGCCCAGAGTATCGGGCTGAGAAAGGGGCAGGCATGGCAGGGAGAAGGAAGGACTGCAAGAACACAGAAGTTACAGTCTGCATTTGGGCGTTCTCTCTGCACCTGTTCTGTCTTCCAGGTGCACAGAAGTTAAAAAAAAAATTATTGTATTTTTCTAATTATGGAGAGTTTGCAAGAAGGATAAAAGCAACATCTTCCCTCTCATCCAGAGAGATCACCTGTGAATTTAGGGATATATAGAGTACAGCCTTTTTTCATGCATATATTACTTACACAATGAAATTGGGATCATAAAGTCTATACTTCATGATTCTGACTTTTTAAAATTTGAAGACTTATTTTTTTATTTAATCATAAAACTTCATTTTTATGAATGATAAGCTTATTTTTCTTTTCTGGTATATTTCATATCTTTTTGTTTTGTTTAGTTAACATACGGTGTATAAGCATATTTTTTTTAAAGATTTTTTATTTTATTTATTTGACAGAGATAGAGACAGCCAGTGAGAGAGGGAACACAAGCAGGGGGAGTGGGAGAGGAAGAAGCAGGCTCATAGCGTAGGAGCCTGATATGGGGCTCGATCCCAGAACGCTGGGATCACGCCCTGAGCCGATGGCAGACGCTTAACCGCTGTGCCACCCAGGCACCCCATAAGCATATTTTTAAAAATTTCTTTTGCTTGTGTACCTTGGAAGTCTCTTTTTTTTTTCCTTTTTTTAAAATTTAAATTCGATTAGCCAACTGATAGCACATCATTAGTTTCAAATGTAGTGTTCAATGATTTATCTGTTGCATATAACACCCAGTGCTCACTGCATCACGTGCTTTCTCCAATAAAGATTTATTCAAATGTTATCTCATGGGACAATATAAATTAGCAATGCAGAAATAAGACAAATCAGAAGACTTGAACAAAGCAGTTTCCAGAAACAGAGGGGGAGCCAGGGAAGACAGTGGATAACCAAGTTATCAGAGAACTTCCTAAAATCAAGCCTTTTAGGTCCAGACCAGCATGCCAGGTGACATCCTCCACAGGAGGGCATAGACTAAGAAAGGTTTCCCTGTTGTGTGGGCTGCTTCCAGGGCCTGAGGTGAAGGAGACTTTCAGCATCACACGGATTTCAATCTCATTTGTTGTTCTTTATTTTTTTTAAGGTTTTATTTGTTTATTTGAGAGAAAGCACGAGTAAGGGGAGCACCAGAGGGAGAGGGAGAAGCAGAAGCCCAACACAGGACTCAATTCCAGGACCCCGAGATCAAGACCTGAGCCGAAGGCAGATGCTTAACCCACTGAGCTACCAAGGCACCCCTTCAATTCACTTCTCAGCTAGGAGCCAGATACCAGATACCCAATGTAACTTTGGGCACACGTACAGTCTTGCAAACCTTAGTTCATGATCTCTAAATAAGCATAATAACCACTCACCTGAGTTAGCTCCTCCACGTGGCAGGTGCTTTTCCTAGCATATCACATGCAATAACAAGTTTGAGACTCCTGGAGAATC
This sequence comes from Ursus arctos, assembly GCF_023065955.2. NCBI lineage: Eukaryota > Metazoa > Chordata > Mammalia > Carnivora > Ursidae > Ursus > Ursus arctos. The sequence continues at coordinate 27,407,198 of NC_079874.1, read as the reverse complement.
AAAGGAGTTCTGTCATGATCTCCACTTTACTGATGAGCAAATGACACCCAGAGACATTAAGCCAACGGCTCAGTTCACACGGCTCACGAGGTCATCACCCAATACAGGCTTGACCACAGGGGACGGCACCCAGTAGGGCAGGCACGGTTCTGGGCTGCCTCCGTCTGTCTTCACTTAAATGCTACATCTTGAAGTTCCCTGGCTGCGTTTCTTTTTTCTTTTTCTTTTTTTAAGATTTTATTTATTTATTCGACAGAGATAGAGACAGCCAGCGAGAGAGGGAACACAAGCAGGGGGAGTGGGAGAGGAAGAAGCAGGCTCACAGCGGAGGAGCCTGATGTGGGGCTCGATCCCATCACGCCAGGACCACGCCCTGAGCCGGAGGCAGACGCTTAACCGCTGTGCCACCCAGGCGCCCCCCTGGCTGCGTTTCTAATGTTTCATGGGACATTCTCCGTGTAGGAACATTGCACATAGAGAACTTGACTACGCATCTTTTCATCACATCCCCAAGAGCACCTTTCAAGAGTGGTTTTATTTAGATCCATTTCTTAACCAGAGCACCACTGTTGGTGGAGAACTCTTGGCTGATGCTACCCCGAGATATGAGACGAAGACCCTGTGTCATGTTAAAATGTGCTAAAATGTTTGAGGAATATGCCGAAAAATTATCTTCGGAGTTTCCAATCATTCAAAGATACCGTCCAAAGCACTGTGGATTGTTTTTCCCCAGCAGCTAAAATGAAAAGGCGTGCTGCGGTTGCATTAAAAAAAAAAAATGGCCAAAAACTGATCATGCCCTTGGCCCAACTGCTTTGAAAATAGGACATTCTTGGCAATAAATAAATGCCAGAATGAATAAACAAATCTATATGGGGTATGTTTTCTTCAGAAAATTTGCCAGAAATAAGACTTGAAACACGTAATACGGTGTATTTGAAATTTGCAGTTTAAATTGTCACAGTTTCATTGTAATCAAGTGCACATAGATACGTTTGTATGAAGTGGATTCTATTGAAAAATTTGCACCATGTGCCTACTCAGTGTTGTAGAAATTACCGCGTCTCCCTGCCTTCTATTCATGAACACGCTCTGTTTTAGGGAAGGCGAAGAGCAGGTCTTTTTTTTTTTTTTTCCTAGCTCTGATTTTAAAGCAAACAGAAACCCAAGTAGGCAGCAACTTGGTGTTGACCCAGCCCTGACTTCAGAAGCAGTTAGCTAACCAGAAACAGTTCCACAAGAGGAGAAATACAAATAGTTCTTTCTCCTTTCTACTCTTTGCTCACTAGTGATATCTGCGTGCTAGCCGTGCGTGCAGCTTCCACACTCCCGTGCATGGCTGAGCTCACAATTCCCCATCTGTGCAAGTATTCACGGACCGCTGTAAACCTCACCATCTCTCTGAAGGTGGCTGAAATGGCACAGGACTCATGACCAGCCTAAAGGGGCGAAAGTATAACGTTCTTGATCTAAGACCCAAGGCTGCTGATCACCCTATTTATTTTAAGATTTTATTTATTTATTTGACAGAGAGAGACAGCCAGCGAGAGAGGAACACAAGCAGGGGGAGTGGGAGAGGAAGAAGCAGGCTCCCAGCGGAGCAGGGAGCCCAATGCGGGGCTCGATCCCAGGACGCTGGGATCATGCCCTGAGTCGAAGGCAGACGCTTAACGACTGAGCCACCCAGGCGCCCCGATCAGCTTGTTTTCTCACCGGGTTCTCTCACAATCTTTAAAGGTATTTTCAACAACTGAAGACATTTGAAAAATGTCTATTTGAAAAAAAATAAATAACTATGATATTCTTGTGGTTCATGCAACCTCATCCAAAATGAGGTGTATTCACTCTTCAGGAAAAACAGAACATAGGATTAACATATTGGATAAACAAAACTTATTTTCTTGGGTATGCATCTGGCGTTCAAAAACCAGTCATAGACTTGAGAAAAGTAAGGTTGAATTTCTGAGAATGAGCCTTCAGTCTGCAAGACGTCCTTTGTCCTTGTTTTTCTTTGAATTTGATTGTGCTCTTTTTAATTTTTAAATTCAATTAGCCAACATATAGCACATCATTAGTTTCAGACGTAGTGTTCAATAATTTATCAGTTGCTATAACACCCAGTACTCATTATGTCACGTGCCCTTCTTCATGCCCATCACCCAGTTACTGCATCCCCCCACGTCCCTCCCCTCCAGCAACCCTCGGTTTGTTTCCTAGAGTGAAGAATCTCTCATGCTTTGTCTCCCTCAGTGTGCTCGTCAAATCTAAGAAGAAATGCACATGAACGTATCCCTGGGCGTTTCGTGTACATGAATCGTCTGTGTATGCTGACGATTACTTCCAGCTCTGGGTGAATGTGAGACCCTTCCCAGTGTGGCTTGCACACGATAGCCGTCGTTGGAAAGGAACAAGAAACGGGAGTGACGGGTTGGTCTGTGGAGTTTGGCTGCGTGCTTTAGAAAGCCACTGCTCTGCAGTTATCCGGGCGCCTTCGACCTGGGAAGACTTGACCACAGTGATCGAACCCAGAGAATGCATTGCTCAGCGTGGACAGGTCTTAAACAGCCACGCAAAGTAGAGCAAGGAAATTAAACAGGCAAAGACGTTGGTCTTGATCGTACCCATGCAAGCAAGGCCAACGGAAGAGGTTGTCCAGGCTGTACACGGAGCGCTCCCGTCCTCGCCATACCCTCCTCTCTAGCATAGAGGTGGCACCTGCTGACTGGCCACGGAGTGCCTCCCTGTCCACCAGCCCCACAACTCTGCTATTCACCGTCCTCAAACTCTTAAGGCTGTGTCTGGTTAAAAGGAGATCCCGCTGGAGAATGTGTTGACTGTGTATGACATAATAACATGTTGGCATTCAGTGTCCTAGGGAAAAGCTGGAAGTTTACAGTCTACATCCTATGCTACAGTCTTTGTTGAGATATCAGGGCTGCCTCCTGCTGTCTGTGTAATTTGGAGCATGCTCCTCCGTTTACTTAATCCTTGGCTGCCTGAGAAAAGGGAAAGCAGCCCCTGGCACCTGGCTGCTGGCCGGGGGTTACCAGGTAAGCACGGGGCAAGCTGGCTCAGCCCACAGAGCCAGGCTGTGTTGTTCTCCCGTGGAATATAAATATTTCATGAACAGCAACATCAGGCAAAAACACTGAGGGACACTCAGTGACTCTTTGCCAACTACGGTATCAGCTTTCACCTAATTTTTCCTCCTTTTAGGTAAGCAATCATAGAACTACCCCACTTCCTAAGAGTCTCCACTCCAAAGCCATGCCTACCTTCCTGGGATTCTCCCTAAAGTCACTTCATACAAGCCCACACCCCGTAAGTCCTTCTGACTCCTTCGTACTGAGCACCCCGTACGGTGTTCACTCTCCCTTGCAGCAAAGAGTCGATGTATCTACGACTAGTCTGTGTTTGAAGAGCGCTAATATATTATCTGGGAAAATAAAGGTGCTGTGGGAAGTCCTTGCAAGTTACCAAGTAGATGACGAGGATAACGTTTTCCTTAGTAGGTCAGCCTCTGGAGAATGCGGGAGCCAGCATTTGCATCCCTACTGTGTGCTGTGCACAAGAAAATGTGTCTCCGTCCATAGAGTCAATGGGTTTTCATGAACGGCTGTAAGCTCACCCAGAATGACTGAACCTGCCGAGGGCATCTCACTCAACATTCTTTGACAGTCAAACTTTCTCTCAAATGTTGACATTTCAATGAATCAGAGCATGTAACCTACATAACCCAAAGCATGGGACACCATAGCACCACTAACATTCACACATGCGGGATAGCTCATACATCTTCTGGAACTGTGATAGCAAGGCTAGGGCTGATTAGAAAAGGGGTATAAGAGCCCTGAGGTTATGTAAGAAGGTTATATAATATATCCCTCCTAAAGTAACAAATCCTACTAATGGCTATGCACACGGCTCAACAGTTAAACCACGTGGATTCTCATCGTATTTGCAAAGATGACCAGGCTGTCAGTGGGAGCGTGCTCAACCCCTCTGAGACTTGCAATAAAGGCTGGTACAGCCTGGTAAAGCCTGGTATGTCTGATAAAGGAAAGCAAATAGTGTCTTCCCTTTAGATGGGATTGAGTGAGACATCACAAGCAAAGATCTTTACAAAGGGGCTCGGTGAAAGACGGAAAGCCATCATTATCATTACTGCTCTTAGGATCATTAGGAAATCCCTGAGGGACTAGATTTTTCCTATCTAGATTGAACCATATATCACAGCCTTTCAAAAAATGCAAAAACAAAACAAAACAAAAACCAAAAAAACCCATCAAAAATAAAAAGAGAAAAATCCCTTTTCCTTGATAATTTGACCATCCCAAAAGCAATCAACAATTATCATAAACAGGCTGGTTAGTGTGGCCTTCATGAAATATAAATTTTAATGTTTTAATGTATTGACTTGCAACATAGTTAAAATATTTAAACTTAAAAAAACCCTAATAGGTTCTCATAGCAAGAATATTACGATGCCATAGCTGTTGATGAGCAGAAGGGTTTTGCCTTTTGTTGTTTCTGTTTTAAACTTCTTGCAATCTATTAGAATCGTTCTCTCTAAAACAAGTCTAGAAAAATATTATTTGGGAAATTCTATCTTCTTTTTTTGTTGTTTTTGTTAAAGATTTTATTTATTTATTTGACAGAGAAAGAGACAGCCAGCGAGAGAGGGAACACAGGCAGGGGAGTGGGAGAGGAAGAAGCAGGCTCATAGTGGAAGAGCCTGATGTGGGACTCGATCCCGTAACGCCAGGATCACGCCCTGAGCCGAAGGCAGACGCCCAACAAGTGAGCCACCCAGGCTCCCCAAATTCTAGCTTTTCTGAGTGAAAATTCAGTAAATCACGCCAAGAGGAGTACGGTTTTTCTTATACTCACCTGTGTAACTCATGTTCACCCAAATCAGACACACGTCAGAGAGACAGAAAAGCAAAATTTCTTCAGCCTGATCTTTGCTTCTCCTTAGATCCGATGGACATTTCAATTTTAAGAGCAAAGATCATGCCACTCCACACACATTCTACAAGTTTCTGTGATGAGTGAGACACACGGATTTTGTCTGAAGAGCTAGCCTGTGACACTTGGTATGCATGGAGCATTTACTAAGTACTGAGTGCTGACGCAGATAATATTTCAGTACACCTACGAGGACGTCTGATCCAGGGAAAAGCTCTGGCCACAGCATGGCCGGATCTTATCTATGTTATCACTTCCAGATCAACCCCTTTACTCCCAAGTGAAAAAAACCTTCTCAGCCTTGCTTTGGAAACCCCAGAAATATTTCTGCGTGCAACACTATCGAGGTGACGTCAGCAGGAGTCTTTAGCCAAGCCCAAGAGTCTATGTGAATTGTACAAAGCAGACCAAACTGTGCGAAAAGAAAATTCAGCCTTGCTGTATAGACAGATTCAGAGGGAAGACTATGTGTGTGGCTCACTGAACAGACATCACGAAGACATGGCAGCATTTGAAATGACTTTTCATTATGGTTGGAAGGGACAGGCTGTGGTTGGGACAAGAAAGTCCCCAATTTCTTACAGCAAATGGCCAATACCTAGATCAGGATGACAGACAGTGATGAGAAACTTTCCGCCTGCAGAACAAGGGCTCTGATAAAGGAATATGTGCTGGTCTTAGATCTGAGACATTGAAGCAAAAAACATTTTGTTTGAGGATCGAGAAAATCCCACCCCTCTTGTGGACCATTTCAGAAACAAGGAGAATGAGTCAAGATCCTGGAAGCGTTCTCAGAATCGTGGCTTTCAAACAAGAAAACCAAGTCCTACCAGCGCCCTGGGAAGGCAAACCAGTTACTAATTATACATAGTACGAATCCAAAACTCTAGGGAAGAAATGAAGGGCAAATCCACGATGAAATGCACTTGATTCTATTCTCTTAGAGTGGAAGCTGTTGGATTGTGGCCATTCCTCTTAAAGGATGTGGAGCATATAAAATTAATTGGCTCACGAACTTCTAAGGAACGAATCGGATCTGTGTTTGTTGCATTGGGCTGGGAGCCGCCCGAAATCGGGGGCCATGTGGGAGGAGCCAGACGCTCCTGAATTCAACAGGAATGTGTGTGCAATGTGTGAAAGGGGATTTGGAAATTAAACATTTTAAAACTCCACACAGATGTTCGTCTTGCAACCACAAGTAAAGACAAAATCACATTTGTTGGTAATGAATGCAGCCTTTTTTGTAGACTCAGGTGTGCCGACAACACGGATACATTTAAATTATAAAATGGGATGAAAAACAAAGACAAAACTTGATACTGTGTACTAGATATGTCTCAAAATGGATACAATCTATCCATTTAGATGAAAGCAAAAGTATGCTTCACACATAGAGGGCTCCTCTTCAGAGGAGTACAAATTATCCTGAGGACATGAAAACAACGTTACATTTGATACGAAGGGTAGAGAAACAAATAAGAAAGTAAAAGTAGGCAAAGGCACGCTTTTCTTTTTTGACCACTTAACAGGAAGTGGCACTGATTTGCTCTTTCCTCCTGGCTCAGCATGAGCTGGTTTTCAAACCAGAAAAGTCTTGAGTTGGATGAATACAACGCGTTAGTGATAAATGGAGCCCCACCAAGATGAGGTGTCAGAATTTAACTAGATGTTTAGAGATTTAAATTGCAGGCTATCACATGCATATTGCCATGTAACCACTGTCAGGCTGGGGTTCCAGTTGGGCAAAAAATGACATTTGGATCTAGGGTGAGAAGTTTCAAGGCTGGGGCGCCTGGGTGGCACAGCAGTTAAGCGTCTGCGTCCGGCTCAGGGTGTGATCCCGGCGTTCTGGGATCGAGCCCCATGTCAGGCTCCTCCGCTATGAGCCTGCTTCTTCCTCTCCCACTCCCCCTGCTTGTGTTCCCTCTCTCGCTGGCTGTCTCTATCTCTGTCAAATAAATAAATAAAATCTTTAAAAAAAAAAAAAAAGAAGTTTCAAGGCTAATCAGGTTCACATAGCCCAATATAATAATATAACTCCCTTTTTAAATTATGTTTTACCTTCAGGCTACCTGTAAAATGTTTTGCTGTCTTTAAAAAATAAATACTTTGCAAGTGCTTTATAGAAAACTCCAAGACGAAGGTCTGACGAGATCCTATAAATGTGCTTTCAATATATGGTATCCTGTTGTGCTGTATTTGCAACCAAAATGCATTCCTCCAAGAAATGGGTAGATAAACACATGTCTTGGGCCTTGAAGTCACAAGGCACACATTATTGTGCCAAGAGTCGTAGATATATGGGGGTGCCTGGCTACTTCAGTCCATAGAGCATGCAGCTCTTGATCTTTGGGTTATGAGTTCAAGCCCCACGTTGGGGATGGAGCCTACAGAAAAAAAAAAAAAAAAAAGAGTTCTAGATATTATAGAGACTTTTGAAATGGTGATCCATGTCCCTGTGGTGCTCTCTGTCTCCCTAAGCAAGGAACATTTACAGTCTGGCACGCAGCTCTTTGAGGTCCCCAGCACCCAGCAACAAGGGGTGGGGAAGGGTCCTTGCATGGTTCTCAAGTGCATAGGTTAGTAATGATGGGAAAATAAGTGGGCTCTAAGGGATGGGAACAGGGCCACCTTCTTGTCTCACTGTCATGCAGGGAAAGAAAAGTCAGAGGCAAAAATTTCTAATAGTTTGAGAAGCAACTGAATACATGAGACTAAGTCTCAGCACTAAATCTAAGAGTCCAAGGAGGACGCCGCTGCTGAAAACCACCCACTCACCAAGAGTCCCAAACCGTATGACAATCCAAGGAAGAGTAAGTACCATGTCGGCATTTGGCTGGATGGAATAATGCAGGGTTTATGAAGACTGAACTAAGAAGAAGTGGAAAACTCAGGCCAAAACTGATTCTAGGATGACGTTCATCATTCTGAAAACAAGTCCACTTTCCAAACAGATTTTATTTGAATCCGGTGCTGTTTCATCCACTTTGCGTCCACGTGGGGCTTAGCCGCGGCTTTGTAACTAGACAGAGTACAGCATTAATTAACGGCTAGCAAGTTTAACTTTGCCTTCTCTTTGTTAGAAGTCATCATTTTTAACTAATTATAATAAAAACAGAAATGACATGTTGACTACTGAAACAGAAACTGAAGATGCTTTTCCTTAAAGAATAATCCCTCATTTAAAATAATCACTTAAGACACCACTGTGCTTTACCCTCCCCCCAAAAAGAGCAACAGGTATTCAATTGATGCATATCAGTAAATATTTAAAATCATTACTTTAGGGTCACCCAGGGGGCTCAGTCGTTAGCACATCTGACTCTTGATTTCGGCTCAGGTCATGATCTCAGGATCATGAGATTGAGCCCCATGTGGGGAGACTCTCTCTCCCTCTGCCCCTCCCCCTGCTCTCTCTAAAATAAATAAACCTTTAAAAAATAAAATAAAATCATTACTTTAGCAAGAGTAAAAAGTCACCAATGTATGCAATTAAAGTTGATGGGTTGGTTTTGGTGATTTTCAAGAAGTCAGAAGATGAATGATGTTAAATTCACATAATAATGTGTTCAATTTTTTTTTTCAAACTCAGAGTGGTTTCCATTTAAATGTAAATGTAATGATTCCACAAAGTAAAGCCACACTTGCTAACAAAGTAGATGTAAATACAAAATAAAATATGCATGTGTGAGCCCAGGGCCCTGTCAATGGCATACTTGCAACATGTGATTGTTGAATAAATACCTAAAGGAATAAATAGGAACAGAGAAGAGCATATAGATAAAAGTCTCTCATTCTTTTCTTTTTTTTTTAAGACTTTCTTTTTTTATTTGCGAGAAAGAGTGCGCAAACACGGGGAGGGAGAGGGAGAAGTAGGCTCCCCGCTGAGCAGGGAACCTGATGTGGGGCTTGATCCCAGGATCCTGGGATAATGACCTGAACTGAAGGCAGACCTTAACCCACTGAGCCACCCAGGCGCCCCAAAGTCTCTCATTTCTAGTTTGCAGTTTTAAAGGAATTTCTTTAAATTAGGTCTTTACCTTGTCAAAAGCATAGAAATTCAATTAGCAACTCAAATTGAGACAGTGGCGTTGAAAAAGGCCCTGTTTAATCTCATGATGAAACACCTCTGAATGTATCAGAAAGGAAAAAAGAGGTCCTTGGGGCCAGTTTCTTTTGTTATTTATTATTATTATTACTATTAATTATTTGCATTTCAGGATGTTGCGGTGTGTCTCGACCTGTTCTGTTCGCTGTTTGGTTGTTTCTATGTTCCTTTGAAGAACTGCTCTCGAACTGGGCTCCTTTTAGGAAAGCTTAAAGAGGGGAGCTCAGGGAGGACTTCAGCCAGCTTTGGACTTAATTTCTCTTGTATTGTGGTGACATTCACATAACATAAAATTAACCACGTTAAACTGTCCAATTCAGCGGTGAGTCCGAGGTCCCTGTTTCAGCCGGCTTCAGCCCCGAGCTCAGGCACCCTCATATCTGCCCTCTGTTATCAGGAGGCAGACCTCTGACTCACAAGCACTACACCTGTGTTTTCCGTCTATCACGTTTCCTCTCGCATTTGAAGTTCCATGGGGATTTGCACGGGAGGTGCAATCCCAAAGGGATCCCATGGCTGGTTATTCAAACGGGACAGAGAATGAAGAAGTAAAACATCCATGATAGTGGTAAGTGTGGATAAGGAGGGGCCAGGTCATGTGCTCAGTAAAAGAAATCCACAAGCATAAGGACAGCTGGAGTATCTATAATCTTACCTGGAACGTACAGGTAAGACTGCAGAGCCCCAGTGACGCTGTGCTGAGTGCTGCCCCGCTCCTCTGCTGGCTGGTGACTGCTGCTGCCAGGAGCCCCAGGGAGTGGTTCCTGCTTGCTGCCCCCTCCCGTTAGACCCCTCCTGGGTCTCCTCCATGATCCAGCACTCCAACACATGACCCCGCGGCTCAGTAAGTCCCCAGGACTCCACGACGCTACCTACCATCCAACAGAACTGATGGTAGAACTGGGTGGTAGGATGGGGCTTCTACCAACTTCTGATTGTAGTTTTTGTAGACTATGAATATCACAGTTTTTTTTTTTTTTTTTTTTTTTTTTGCTACGTCAATGTAGCGATTACTCATCTTGAGTTGCTAAAAATCTCCATTTCTCAAGGAAGGAGAGGAAGGTTCCCAAATTTGAACTTCAAAGGCTGGGCTCAGGATAAATTACAAAAGGCAAGCATTGCTAGCTTGGCACACCAGCGATATCTTTAACAGTTAAACAGAAAGCGCACTGCAAATTCAAGAACTAGTAATTTCTAATCGTTAATTATCAATCATATTTGTACTGTTCATGTGAACGCAGGTAAGTAACACTCTCTGAATTTATACTTGCACTGAGGCTTATGTCACAATAGTGCATCTTAAAAACGCTCATCACAAGGGGCATCTCGGTGGCTCAGTCAGTGAGGTGTCTGCCTTTGGCTTATGGTGCTGCGGTCCTGGGATCGAGTCTCACATCAGGCTCCCTGCTCAGTAGGGAGTCTGCTTCTCCCTCTGCCCCTTCCCTTACTCATTCTTTGTCTCTCTCAAATAAATAAATAAAACCTTTTTAGGGGCGCCTGGGTGGCTCAGCCATTAATTGTTTGCCTTTGGCTCAGGACATGATCCCAGGGTCCTGGGATCAAGCCCCACATCGGGCTCCCTGCTCAGGAGGGAGACTGCTTCTCCCTTTCACACTCCCCTTGCTTGTGTTCCCTCTCTCACTGTCTCTGTCAAATAAATAAATAAAATCTTAAAAAAAAAAAACCTTTTTAAAAATTCTCATCACAAGAGGTAAGGAATTGTAACTATATGAGGTGATGTTAACTGAACTGACCTGGTGATCATTTCACAATATACACATACATCAAACCATCACGCTATACACCTAAAGCTGTTACAATGTATCATGTCTTGCATGCCTAAATGGTTACAATGCAACATGTTTTACATGCCGAAGTGGTTACAATGTATCATGTTGTATGCCTACATGTGTTACAGTATATCGTGTTGCATACTCGAAGCTGTTACAAAGTTATAGATCAATTATATCTCAATGAAACAGGGAAAAACATCTCTCAGAGTAAAGAGGTTCTCCATGTAAATTAATAAAGGAAGAAAGAATTTTAATGAACAGGGTTAGTAGTATCAGAAACTACGAGCAATCTAAAGCAGGATTCTCTGCTTTAACTTTCTAGGAAATAAAAAATAAAGCCTAAGAATTCCCTATAATGGACTGATTTCATTTTCACTGGCCAAATGCTCTCTGCTAGTGAATCAATAAGAAGATACTATTTTTTCAGGGAAAAAAATCACCCCCTGTGTGAGTACTGGGCTCACAGGGTCTAGGCATCTCTGTTCATGCTATCCTGCATCCCACCACCACCTAAGCCAGATGCCATCAGAGTATAGGTCCTTCCAATGGTGAAGGCCACGTGGCATCCGTGAATCAGGCACGGGGCGCCAGCTCCTGCCATAAGACCTGCTTAAGACTTGTGTGTAAGGAACACCACCATCACTCACCTGTTTAAAACCAGACAAGAGTGTTAACTCATCTCTTCATAGTAACGTGGGACAAGAGTGAAAATACAAAATAAAGAACATCACCCTCACCAATCCTGATTCAGGCACACCAAAGCTGCTCTCAAGGGTGATGCATAAAGTGATTGATTTGAAAAGAAATCAGGAGGCATTATAAGAAGGCCATCGGTTTCATTAAAAGTCCATGACTCACTTTAAAACTTCAGATGGATTTGAATAAGTTCCTTTTTAAAAACCGGTATTAATCTTGTATGTTAATTTTTTAGGACCTGCATTTGGAGATGGCAAGTGGCCAACTTGCAATTCCCAGACAGGGCATTAAGGAGCATTTGTAATTGGATTTTATAATAGAGAAAAGGTGGAAAGAATATAGCAAAGTGATAGTTTCACTTTATATTTATAGCTTTGGAATTTTAGATGAAAATGTGAGATATAGCCCTACCCGTTGTTGGAACAAAGGCATGAGTTTTGTAGCTAACAGAGAAAAATGCTTTTGTTGCTTTTAAAACTAGTGGGGGAAGTTTTAAAGGTTCAGAAAACAAACTTCTTGGTACTGCGTGACTACATTTGAAAGCCAAGAGGACACAAGAAGGAGGTGAAGTCACAGAAAGTCCTAGGGTCTTCTATGAACATGGTCTAGTGAGTGAAAGACCAGGTTTCATCCTGAGCCCAGTGATACCCCAACACGTGGATGGAAACACTGGACATCCTTGTACCCACACACATGGAAATCACAACAATGACCCATTTGAGAAAGTTAAGTACATGGGTTGAATAGTGTCCTTCAAAAATTCATGCCTACTTGGAGCCTCAGAAAGACACCTTATCTGCAAATGGGTCTTTGTAGATGTCATTACAGATCTTAAGATGAAACCATCCTGGATTTAGGTGGGTCCTAAGTCCAATGACTGGTTTCTTGATAAGAAGAAGAGAGACACAGACATAGAGGAGAAGCTATGTGAAGACAGAGGCAGAGATGGGAGGAACATAGCCATAGCGATGCTCAGAGTTCCCAAAAGCTGGAAGAGGCAGGAAGGACCCTCCCCTGGAGCCTCCAGAGGGAGCACATCCCTGCCCCGCCTGGATTTCAGCAGCCCTGCCCCATGTGAATCTCAGATTTCTAGTCTCCAGGACTGGGGGAGAATAGACTTCTGTTGTGGTAATTTGTTATGGATGCCCTAGAAAACTAATATATCAAGATTTTTTTTTTTTAAAGATGTATTTATTTGTCAGAGAGAGAGCATGTACAAGCAGGGGGAGCAGCAGGCAGAGGGAGAAGTCCCAATGTGGGACTCGATCCCAGGACTCTGGGATCATGGTCTGAGCCGAAGGCAGACGCTTCACCAACTAAACCACCCAGGAGTCCCATGAGATTTTAGGATCATCTAAGAGACTTGCCAGCCATTTGCAAAAAATGAAGACTGCCTTTGGAAAAATCACAATCATTGTCTTGCTTACCATCATCGTTTAAAATACCCCTGGAAAGAGCCAAAGAAAGAAAATCTCTAATAAGAGCTCTATTGTTTTGGTTTGTTTTTATAACTATCAAAACCTGATAAAAATATAAAGATTTGCAGATTTTAAGATGTTTTTTGCAAACCTTAGGTTTCAATTCAAGATCACGTGCTTGCCACACGTATAAATTGTCTCTCTTCAAGCTAAGCCACACGTTATGAAGATAAATCATGAACTCACGACACCAGCATAAGTAGATGTTTCGAGGAAAATGGAACTTTTCAGTATCTGTGAAAAAGGAACAGCTGCCAAATGTAAGACGTGGAAATAAATACGGTTTACATAAAATTAGGCATTCACAGATTTTGACAACCAGGAGTTCACCCATACTGCAAAAAAAAAAAAATTGTTCAAGAAAATAGATTCTGTCCTTGGTCAATTAGCTTCTACTTTGCAATTTGGAGTCGAACACGCTACAACAGCTAATCGTCCAGAAGGTGTTTATGATCCGGTAGACACTCTGAAGACAAAAGACAATATGAGCTATGACCCCAGCCCTCACGGAGCTTAGACCTCGCTCACAGGAAGTCGACATGACGCCTGGGAAGAAACAAAGCCATATACACCGGAGTGTGAATTTCACGGTTCAAAATTCATTGAGGGACAGGGAGCATCACGCCAGTGTGACCCTCTGTTCTCAGAGAGGGGAACTACCCGAGAACAGGTGGTTCTCAGCCTTGTGGATGCCTGCATCTCAGCTCCTTCTCACGAGGGGACACCGAGCAGGGACCGGTAGAGGCCAGGTACGCTGCTCACATCCCACAGGGCACAACACACACGCCCCACACCAAAAGAACATCAGTCCAAAATGTCAATAGTACCGAACCAATAGTTTAGAAACATGACATCACTAATATACCAGCATAAGAGGCCACGTCCTTCCCCAGGATGTAAGATGAAGGGAAATAAGCCTACTCTATGAACAAATGGAAACAAAATATAACAAAGTTGAGCAGAGGGATGAAAATGATGAAACGGAAGCCAATCTAGCAGCCTTCCATGCTAAATATGTATCCATAGCACTCGCCATATTGTATAAGACTGTGCCTTTGATGAGATGTGTCTGGTCTTTATTTTTCCCTCACGGTAATAAAAATGTCATATGCTCAGGGACTTTTGTTGTCTTTTTTGTTCACGACCCTATTCCCAATGGAAGGCACCAGGTGGAAAACAGCAGGACTTCAATATATATTTCTTGAGTGAAAGAATGAATGAATGAAACACACTATTGTATTTTTCCTGGCAAAGCTATCTTTGTAAGAACAGGAAAAAGTATGTTATCACTTAAGTTATAGACATATAGCTCTCTTTCACCCTCTTTCATTTTTTTAAAGTTTAAATTCAGGGCCATCACTATAACACCTTGTGAAGTTTGCTTGCCAGCTGAAGGATGCCCTATCAACTCTTTTTGATAGTTACAGTTTTACGCCTCATGGTCACTGAATAAATCCTCATTGCGGCTTCATCAGTGCTGGTCTTCCCCTGATAGATGTATCAACTTCTGCCTAGCTCACAAATTTAGATTTCCAAGCCTGCGATATCGGATCAAATCCCCCGTCCTGCTAACATTGGTTGAAACGAGTCCATATCTGTAGACATTTGCAGAGTGGTCTATCCTAGGTACACTTCAGCCACTCTTGCATCCATACATCAGGTGAGTTCAATGATTAGACAAGGCTGACAGCGGAGGACGCCAGAGGGGCTATGCTGTGGGTAGGCTGGTGTGACAGCACCAGGCTTGCGAGATGCTGGGATGGAAGGTGGCCAGGCTGTTTGGGCGATGAAAGTCATTTTGCAGAGCTGTGGCCATGTGAAGCCAATGACCTAAGTTTTCAGATCCACGAGTAGAACGAGAGAGTCACAAAGGTGAGTGAAAGTTCCCCTCTTTGTGGTCAGTGTTAGGAGCAATATGGAACCTTTTCCGTTGAAAGTTCTAGTTTTGCAATTTCCGGTGGAACTATGGTGTGGATGGGTAGGATGATGGAAATGAAATGTGTAGGGACAATGTCATGAGAGAGATATGCCCAGGAGTGCCGTCACCTTCCACGTGGATATCTGACAACAAATGAGCTCCAAGGACGGTTGACAAAATCTGAACAGAACGAGCCGAGAAAGTGAATCAGTAACGACAAGAAAATGTGCCTCCAAGAAAATCCCAGGCCCAGATGGCTTCACTGGTGAATCCTACCCATTGTTTAAAGGAGCATTAACACCAACCCTTCACACTCGCTTGAGAACCATGGAAGCGAAGGGGACACTTCCCACTCATTCTGTGAGGAGACTAGTCCCCTGATACCAGAAGCTGGCAAATGCATCATCAGAAAACACATCTAGAGATTCATCTTTTTTATGAATAGAGATGGAAAAGTCCTCTAGAAAAAAAAAATACTAGCAAACCAAATCCAGCAACATATACAAAGGATTATTCACTGGGACCAAGTGGGGTTTATTCCAGGAGGCACATTTCGTTTAATATTCAAACACTGCCTCCTGTGATGTATTGTGTCGATAGAAAACAGGACAAAAAGCACATGATGATAGTTTAAAACATTGAGTCAAAATGGAGCAGGTCGAAAATAAGACCTAAAACTACACAACTCTTAGAAAAAAATACAAAAGTAAATTGGCGTCACCTCGGCTCAGGCAGACTCTTTATACACAAGACAAAGAGCAAAAGCCAACGAAAGAAAAAACACATAAATGAAAGTGCCTCAGAATTACAATACACTTGTGCTTCAAAGGTACCGTCAGGAAAGTGGGGGAAAACACTGTACCCCTCGGCATATACATAAGAGAGACACAGACCTACAGTCACGCAAAAACTTGCACGTGAACATCCAAGGCACCATGATGCGTAATACCCAAAAAAGTGAGACAATCAAAATACCCATCAAAGATGGATGGATACACCAAGTGCCTCCTATCCATACAATGGATTATTCTTTGGCCATCGAAACATAACAAAGTCCTTACAGGCGCACGGATGAATGTTGAAAACCGCGTCTGACTCAGTGAACGGAGTCAGACGCGGAGACCACACAGTGTGTGATTCTGTTTATATGAAAATGTCCAGGAAAGGCAAAGGTGTCGAGGTGGGATATTAGGGATGGTCTAAGTCTTTGGGAGTTGGGAGGAGTAGGTGCTGGGTTTGTTTTTGGAGGGACGATGATGTTCAAAACTTAGGTAGGGTCTGTGGTGGTGCCACCCTGCAAATATACAAAAGGCCACTGAATTATATACTTTAAAGGTGCACGTGGGGCACAGTGTTTTAAAGAAAGGACACAGATGAGAAGATTCGAGTGCAGACAAGCCCAGTGGGTTATTTACAAGAAGATTAAGAGAGATGAGGGAGTGTGAAAAGCCATGAGGAGTATTTGGAGGGCCATAGGAAATACTTATGACCCTGAGTGGTCCTCCAGAGAACAGTTTTGATGAAACATGATTTAAAAGGAGGAAATGGGTTAACGGCAAGATACGGGGATGAAACAGACACAGTAGAATGTAAAAAATCAAGAGCACGGAAAAATGAGAAGTAGGAGTGATGAGGTAGGTGGCCATTCGCTCCGAATGCTTATCTGGAAAGATGGGACATCTGCGCATGCTTTTCATGAAGAACTGCCGTACAAAAGCACGAGTGTTATTTTGAAATGGTTTAAAGTGATGCTTAAGGAGGACACAGAGAGAGCAATGAAGGGAAAAGGTATTCAGAGGTCCAGAAAACTATGGCAGTTCTCTAAGAATAAAGAGCAATGGGGTCGTCTACACCATTATCAGGATATTTTAGTAAAGGGGCAGGGGGTCACTTTGAATGATAGGAATCATTCCTCAGTCCAAACTGCAACATTTCCTTATTCCAAAACTGTTCTCTCGATTTGGCTATAAATCTTAGTTATACTGAGTAGAATTGATGGTGTTTCTCCGGTCAGACGTATGTCTATACTAAAACGTGTGTCTTTATAATGTGTTTCTGCTACCCACCTGTTTACGGCTGTACCCATTTCACAGGACACAGCCTTCCCTCTGTAACGTCTGAACCTATAATGAAAGCCATGGTGCTGAATGCAATGAAAGTCAGTGCATACAATCTCGAATCATTAACAGAATCTCCAGAGACTTGCAATTGATTTACCTGCATAGACTTGAGCTCATCTGCATCCAATGCATGCCACACTGAAGTATGGTTACATGGAATGTTCTAAAATATTTCTGATTTTTTTTATACTGGAAATTGCACACTTTAGTCAAAAAAGCTGTTATTTTTTTAAATAAAGGAGACAGTACTTTAAGCATTAGATACAATATACCTGATCAATATGTTATAAGGCAATTTTATTTGAGAAATACATTTATATTTCTAAATGTGCAAAGTAGCTGTCACTTCCGAGTTACATTTTTTCTTTCTAAGACAGTCAGTTCGAATTTGCACCTTGCAACCACCTGACCTCAAACAACTCAAGACAATCAGCTGTTCATACACTGGGTGAGAAGAGAAGAGAAAAAAACATGCAAAAGAAAGAACATGGCTTCTTTTCGAATTAATAATCTGGAGAGACTCTGTTCTGAATGCAAGCATTCCCAGCAAAGGACAGTTTTGAAGGTGTATCCTGTGTGACTGGTAACTCGAGCTTACGTGGTGCTCTGTAATTAGTTAACTGGAAATTATGTATTAATAGATCCTTCTATCAAGTGTGTCCCAACATTGTGATTTCCCAAAACAGCGATGTCCATAAAAATAAAATGCCACCTTCCTTTAGGAAACTCTAATCATTCATAAGGGATCAAGAGATTCTCCACAGCATGGCACAGGCTGGTCAATGGTTCCGTGCACTTGAGATTAAAAGAAAAAAGTCTTGGGTTCTAACTTCTCCGCACCATGACTTTCTTCACCCCAAAACACCGCTTTGTATCCCTGGGGTTCTCTACTGGCTGTAGACATGGACCCCCGTTGCCTCCGAACAAGAGGGAGCCTCTTTGCTTCGTTGTGTATGTCCATGTTTCCATGAAGGCCCCCCTCCCCATTACAGAGTCTTTACCCCACTGCATTGGTTTCCGTGTTTGTTCCCAGGCTCCTCTGAAGTCCCAAGACAGAACTTGAATCCTGAACGATGCATCTTACTTGCTGAATAAATCAAATCAATGCAGTGGGTGTTTTCAGCCACCAGGAGGCAGATGAGGAAAGTCCAAGCCCATGGCCACCAAGGACAGACCTGGACCATGAACTTGTCCACTCCCAGAGTTCACGTTCCATACCAGGAACAACAAAGACCAGATTACGGTGTTTCCAAGTGACTCTTAAATGCACAGAAACCTACTGATGAAGAAGACGATGAAAGACAACATATTTTGGGCAGACACATTTCTTGTTTTTTCCTTTTTTGCAAGACAGTGCTCCCTTGCACAATGCATGCGTGTTATGACTGTTTCTGGAGAGTCTTCCCCTCTGCCAACTCCCAGCCCAGCACAGCAGGGGACCCAGAGCCTGTTTCCAGGAGGGCTGATCACCTCTGCCACCCACCACAGAGGACATTACGCCAAGGGTTCCCATCCTTTCCACCGCCGACTTTCAATATCCTGGTTTTGCGTGCTCCCGCACTATTCCTCTTGCCTCTGGATCCCATTTCCTGCCATTTCTCCCATATTCCTTGACTTCTCTACTATTGCTTGTTTTTCCCTAAATGCAATACTTCACCTTTCCGCTCTACCCATTGAACGTTCAACTGCATTTTATATGCAACTCTAGGGGCACCTGAAGAGCTAAGTTGGTGAAGTGTCTGCCTTTGGCTCAGGTTATGATCTCAGAGCCCTGGGATGGAGCCCCGTGTCTGGCTCCCTGCTTAGCAAGGAGTCCGCTTGTCCCTCTCCCTCTGCCCCTCCCCTCTGCTCATGCTCTCTCTGTCTCTGTCAAAATAAATAAATAAATAGAAATCTTTTAAATAAGTTAAATAAATGCAACTCTTCCAGTAGGAAATCAAATCAGGGCAAACCTGTAAGGAGAGGAACCATAATGGGAGTTAGGTGGGTAGCGTCAAGACGTGCAGATCCTTGAAGGAAGAAATTATTATTTTTTCCCTTTATACGTGTTCACTTACGAACTCTTGATTTGATTAATAAAATGGGTTCCATTTGTAATTCAAAACAAAATCCTTAATGATACATAAAAACAGTGAAAAGACAACAAAGGGTCTAAGAAAACAATAAAACACAGCACTTAGCAAATAGCGGACATCTTTAACTCCCAAAGAAAGAGGGATGGACATCTGCTCTGCAGAGCACCTCGACGGTGTCCAACAGAGGTGCATGGAGCAAGTGATGGGGACCCACCAAACCGTCGCGGAGGAAAAACGCGTGTGCACAACACACACCATATGCAACTGAGATCACAGCTCTTTACGTTACAGGAACCCGTCAGTCGTGTGCTCCAATGATTGGCAGACTCCTGTATAGAATCTGACGTGCAACACCAACAGAGCAAACGCGTAAGAGTGAGACTCCTCTGGTTGACGTCAGAGAGCTGCTTCCAAATGCCACCCAGCCACCCTCCACTTCAGATGGAGACCAAGACCCCACAAAGGGGACCAGACCCGCGAGGGTGAACACGCCATTGCAGCACGTGTACGGCTCTTGTCACATGACTTGTAATCCCCCTGCTCTCTCCTCCGCTGCAAGTACACTCCCTTTACTTCAAACCGTCTCTGTGCGGTTTGACATCACCGCACCAAAGCGAAAGGACGCAATCACTGACCTTAAAGACAACTTCGGGATCCCTCCGACACAACCTTCCCCGAGACAAAAATGCCAGAATAGCTACAACACCTGAAAAACAATCAGGTGTTTCTGGTACTGCTTTGGAATCCTGGGAAAAGTCAGTTATATAAATCCACGGGCAACGTTTCTTAAGACCACAAGATACCCGTCAGGTGAGAAATGTGTTGAAGTCACCATCTGGCTCAGTGGTGTTGACTCCACGATGGGCCACGCGCAGCAGACAGGCAAAGAACGGACAACAGGCGTGAGACAATGGTGTTGCGGGGGTGGATACCACCATCGCCCTGAGCACCCTAATAATGAATGAGCAAATAATAACCCACTGGGAGGCATTCCTATCACCTCTCAGCCTTTGTTTCTTTGTAAATAAAGTAAGCGAACCCCTGCAAGGAGGTTTGCCAGGATTAAGTGAACAGCTATTGCAATCCAGGGCTGGCCACACTGCGGGCTCTCCATGAGTCTGCTGCCAATGCACAGAGGCCAGACCTTTCCAAAGCAAAAATACTGTAAAGCATGCAGGAGGCGTCCCATGGCAGGGTAACCAAAAAGGCAGTAAGTCCATGGGAGGTGAACGAAAATGAACATTTGAATGGAGGCGGAAGTAACCAAGTCAAGATGTAAAGGCAAATGGGAGACAATCAATGAGGGAAAGGAGAAGCACGAGCCACCCATAAATAAATTCCAGGTATTTCTATCAGAAAACATGAGAGAGGGGATTTCTGTTTTATGTCAAAGGCCTTTGGACAGTTGTCACAAACCAATAAATAAATAAGAGGTAGGTTTGATGGAAGTCAGGTGTTGGACATCGATGCCTTCCTAATGACCAAGGTGTAGAGCAGAACAAAGAGGAAATATGTTTATAAAAGAGCACCTTCTCTGAAAATAAATGGAACACCAGTTTGATCACTAGACTTAATGCAGGCTTAATTAATTACCTTATAGCTAGGATGACACAGCCCAGTTTGCCTGGGACGATCCCCGTTTGTCAACAGCATGTGAACAACTCTCAACCATCACAGACCAGCCAGTAAACTATAGGGTTGATGGCCAGCAAGACTGTGTCACCCAGTTCTGATTAAAGAAAACATTCCTATTTCAAAAAGCAAACGTGAAGATTCTCTCATTTCTAGGACAAGGGTCTTATATAATTATCTTTTTGAATTAAGGCTCTGCTTAGAGGACGGTGTTTGATAGAGATCAGCCATTACATACTTGGCCAGCTGCGACTGGCTCAACAATGATATTAATATGTTGTCCAGCGATGTTAGTAAGCATGGAAATTACAAAGTGATGGGGGGTCCTGGACGCCGGTTCTGGGCTGTGAAACGTCACACAATCACCTTGCAAGGGGGAGAATGCTACAGCCTTCTACAGAGACTCTGGTGAAATTCGTTGTCATTCTGAACATCACAGCTCAGACACGGGGTTGGGGGAAGATGCCCGTTCACTTCTGCCTCGTTCTGAGATCTATGTTCACTCCATGTACCAGCCTCCTCCTTGTATCATAATGCTTCTTGTTAACCCTCTCTCTTGAGTGGGAAAACAGCGTTTATCGCTCCATAAAAATAATGATATCCAGCAATATTTTTCCATTTCTTAGACAGGAAAAGAGCATTTATGCACTAATGACGTTTTGAAGAAGAAACTCAATATTTCCACGTTGTGCTCAAAACATATCTACTTGTATCAAAAGCACTAATTAGAATGTTCGTCGCCACGCGGCTTGAGCCATTTTATTTGATCATCTTTTTAAATATCTGGATCCCCGTGGTCTAAAAATATTTCTCCAGACTCGAAATAGCGACTTCCTGGAAGCTAAACCGCGAGCCGGGGACGGCTTTCAAGAGGATGTGAGCACATACGAGATCTGTGATGGAGATAAACGAAGTCACATTTGAAAATCTCCACCACCGTGTGTAATCAGCAAAGTTGGCACATTTCACCCCGGCAAATAAAAGGGGGTCTGTGGTGTTCTTAGCGCCTCTACAGTACTTCATTCGCGGAATGTAAATAGACTGGCATAGAAATGCTAAATTGATTCTTTGATTTCTTGGTCACCCATCACAGTTCTGTTATGTACCACGATTTCTTTTTTAACTCTCCGGTTGCAAAAGGTAGACTTAAAATTTTTCAATGAGAAAAATTTCAAAAGCAAACTTCTTTTCTTAAATTATATATGTGATTGATATGCCCAATGCCTACAGCATTTGCTTAAATGATCTATATGTATATATGTGCATAGATTTATATACATGCATGGATTTATATATGTGTGCATATATGTGCATGTATATTGTGTGTATGTGTTTGTGTGTGCAACAACTCCACAGCATTTTCCAGATCTGCACATCATTTCACAAACTGGCCAAATTGGTAAGAGCTCTCCATGTAAAGGTGCATAAGAAAGCTCGGCCTGGGGCGCCTGGGTGGCACAGCGGTTAAGCGTCTGCCTTCGGCTCAGGGCGTGATCCCGGTGTTATGGGATCGAGCCCCACATCAGGCTCTTCCGCTATGAGCCTGCTTCTTCCTCTCCCACTCCCCCTGCTTGTGTTCCCTCTCTCGCTGGCTGTCTCTATCTCTGTCGAATAAATAAAATAAAATCTTCAAAAAAAAAAAGAAAGAAAGCTCGGCCTGACAGGGGGAAAATCAATTTCCTTTGAAATCTAACCTTTTAAGGAACATCAACAGATCAAGCACGCAAGAGAACATTTTGTTACCCCACCAAAGCAAGAACTTGCCCAACGTCCATTGCTTCATTCAGAAAACAGAGCCCAGAGCTCCTCGTCTGTGGGATGATGCCACACACGGCCCCACACACTGCCCTCTTTGAAAAGGCTCCGTGCAGTGCTCCGACACGTTGTTTCCTCTCTCCACCTCTTTGTTAGAATGGACCTTTTGTAAAAGATCAAGAAACACGATTTCCTGTTTCAAGCACTAGTGGCCAAAGGGACTAGCCAGAGCCGCTGAAAAATGGAGAGACATGCGCGCAAACAGGGCTATGTGAAATTAACTAAAATGATTCTACAAAGACCTGCCTCATAAGACCTATGAAAAAAAGAAAAAGAAACAAAATCACAAAGTGAGTGGGCTCTTGATGCTAATGCTTTGCATTTCCTTTAAAGTAAAACAAAACAAAAACAAAAACAAAACACTCAACAGGGAATTTCTAGGGCTTTATCGATGCTCCAAAAGGCAAAACTTTGCAAAACATCTGTGGGCGATTTGCATTTCTAAATTAGAAATGCATTTCTACCAGTCACCCTGTGCCAGGGGTCTCTCACAGGTGAATGTTTTACATGTTAATGAAAAAAAAAATGTTCAAAATAAAATTAAAACATCAAGGCGAAAATAAAATATTCTTGCTAATGTTTGCGTATTTGGAGAGAACGTTCTCAGCTGTATGTTTTGTTTCACAGAGCTCCATTATACACTTTAGTTTTTATTTTACTGTAACGACACTGCAACATACACGTTGCCCTCTGCAGAATCACACTGGGAAAGACTCAATTTTCAGTACCATCTTAATGCATTGTTGTGTTGAAAACGAACGTTTTTACCTACACCTAGGAATATCCATCATAAAGCATACAATAAGCAGACAAAACGGCAAAAGAAGGTAAATCTGAAAATATTGCCCCCTGCCAAAAATATTTTTTTTTCTCTAAGCTCCCCGCTGGGGAAAAACGGAGGAACATCAAAACCGTGGAGAGCCACCCTGGTGGACTTCCATGGGCTTAGCCAGCATCCTTTTATGAGAAATCATAAACCGT
This sequence comes from Ursus arctos, assembly GCF_023065955.2. Taxonomy (NCBI): domain Eukaryota; kingdom Metazoa; phylum Chordata; class Mammalia; order Carnivora; family Ursidae; genus Ursus; species Ursus arctos. The sequence continues at coordinate 27,383,614 of NC_079874.1, read as the reverse complement.
TGCAAAAATTCAACCAAGAGCCAAGCTCCATTGTGTGGAAATACAATGGTCATTGTGACCCCACAGCAGGGGTCCAACACACAGAGATAATCAGTGCAGGAATTAGGTGAAACATTTTCCAACACAGAAGAAGCTAAGTAACACACCCATTTAACCACAGAAGAAAGCCCATGTCTCTGGCTATCGTCACCTGTTACCAAAGCATCACCCATCAGCAAATGTGTTCGCTCTACAGAGCTGTGTGGCCTCACAGAGTATTGTCGCGGCCCAAAGAAAGAAGAGGGCTTTAAATAAAGTTTCCTTTTGCTCTGGCGACCTTGGAGTCTGCCTTTGTTTGAGGAAGGATGGGGGTTCCCTGGAATACAATTCAAGAATTAACCACTGCAAACAGAGGGTGTACGTAAACAAACATCTCTTGTACCGTCCAGGGAGCCCAGAGAAGCAGAACTTTCTATGCATCGGAGTAGCGCAGCTCAAATCAGCCAGTCCCCACACGACGAAAAGCAGTGCCCGTTTGTCACTGCGTGTGGTGCAACGCTGACACGACGCAATCACTTACCCAGAATTCCCAGCCGGTAGTTAATGGTTATCACGATGACATTGCCGTAGCTTGCCAGAACGCTCCCGTCTATCATATTGCCAGTGCCCTCCATATAAGACCCGCCGTGGATATAGACCATTACCGGCTTCTTACTGTTCTGATCATGGATGTCTGGAAAAAAAAGTCAAGTAAGGAGACACAATAAAAAATCACACTGATTAATGGAGGCTAAGGGCAAGGGACAAGGACTACTTTTCCCTGCTTTGACCGGAATCAACAGCTGTCTCTTTTTGCATTATATACACCTTGATCAGACTGCCTTAAGCAAAATGGTCAATGGGATAATATTTTCTAGTCCTAGAAATGGTATTTGGAGAAGCATACAGACATTTGAGGTCGTATGAATGCATATGTACATTGCTGTATGTATCTAAAACACGAAAATAGAGAGAATTTAGATGAAATACTTATTTCCTAAACAGGGCTCAAGTCTTAAAAGCTGAGCTATTGAAAAAGCACATGGCATGATGTTTTCAACCTCTAAGTAAGTGTGAAATCAACTTCAAAACGGTCATTGATCTTTACTATTACTGCCCTCTCTATTCAAAGGTGAGCTTACAGATTCATTTTCAACCTCACGATGAACACACGAGACTAGCGGTGAGACTGTAAACGCTCAATACGGGACAGATGATGACAGAGACAAAGAAAGGGTGAAAAATTATCAACTGAACAGAAACGAGAACTGTCAGAAAGAAAGCACAAGATGCCCAAGCCAATGCCCTTGTTCCCGTTCATGACTGCAGTCACAGCTGAAGACACTTAACTAACAAAACACATGAAGCCACATAATAAAAATGACACGAGACTCTGGGCTCAAGGTGGAATTTGTGAAATGCTACATATTTTCACAGGGACTAGAAACTCCCATTATGACGTGCAACCAATGGGTACCCTTCATCATTCCTTTGTTGCTTTACTGAGCAGTGATGTACGAACAATGTTCTGCAATGGTCTGTGAGCACAGGAATTAGGAGACCATGTGTCCATTTGTGGAAACTGCTTTCTAAAAAAGTTATTGGTTACATCACCTGTTTAATCAGTCCTTACGCTTATATTGAATGTTTAAGAAGACTGATCTCAATGATAATTACTTCTGAATCTCCATGTATCTATAGATAATACACACACGTGTGTGTAAATATCTGTATGTTATCAAAAGAAACCCAAATGTACATTTATTTTCACCTTTTTATCAATCAGATTTTTTTTTCTCCTAGTTTACCAAGACACTTTTGAAATATCAGGAAGGAATCTTAAGGGAATGAACCACTATCATGTAGATGGTGGCTGCAAATAAAATGAATTATGATCACGATGTCAAAACACGTTCATTGGCTGCCTCATCACTAAGGCATGCAGAAGGCTCGAGAAACCCACTGGTCACAGTCAAGTACAGAAAAGAGTATCACAGCCCCATGGCTCTGCAGATTCTGAGTAGATAGCAGAACAGATCTTATTTTCTCAAATAAAATTCAAATATACGGCAAAAATCCTTTATCCATCATCTATGCATCATACGCTATGGGGAAATTTGAAAGACACGGTTGTCTGGAAGGGTGTGGCATTTTGCATGATCTACTCCTCTCTCTCTCTCTCTCTGGATCCTGACCGAGTGGATTTGTCCTCATTTATTTTCCCAGTACAGGTGTTGGCTACTCCGCAGAAGAAAAGGAAGAAATAGAGATTTTTGAGGACTGTTGGAAGGGGTTTCCTTGGAGAAAATGCTAGGCTAGTATCTCTAAGCTTTCCAAACACATTGAACAAAGTTCTCATGAACTTGAGAAAGTAATAACAAGATGTCCTATTAATACAAAGTAAAAGAAAGAAAGAAAGAAAGAAAGAAAGAAAGAAAGAAAGAAAGAGAAAAAAGAAATCACAAGTTCTTGCTATTCAATGAAAATTAGGGGACATTTTATGGTAAGAAAGTTGCATTGCGAGGGGCGCCTGGGTAGCGCAGTCGTTAACTGTCTGCCTTCGGCTCAGGGCATGATCCCGACGTTCTGGGATCGAGCCCCCCGTCAGGCTCCTCTGCTGGGAGCCTACTTCTTCCTCTCCCACTCCCCCTGCTTGTGTTCCCTCTCTCGCTGGCTGTCTCTCTGTCAAATAAATAAAATCTTAAAAAAAAAATAAAAAAGAAAAAAATTTAAAAAGGAAGTTGCATTGCGAGCACTGGGAAAACAGATCCTAAGAATCAAATGGAAATGCACTAATAAGAGATACAGAACAAGAGGCAAATTATCTTCCTGGCTGGTACAACAGAACAAAGGAAAGGTTTCAGGTTTTTTTTTTTTTTTTTTTTTTTTAAAGATTTTATTTATTTGACAGAGAGAGACAGCCAGCGAAAGAGGGAACACAAGCAGGGGGAGTGGGAGAGGAAGAAGCAGGCTCATAGCAGAAGAGCCTGATGTGGGGCTCGATCCCATAACGCCGGGATCACGCCCTGAGCCGAAGGCAGACGCTTAACCGCTGTGCCACCCAGGCGCCCCCAGGTTTTGTTTTAATACATTTCTTCTTCTTTTTACATGGTCTGATAGAATTTTTTTAAAATTAAAAAAATGTTTGTTTTAATACGTTTTTGAATGCTGGTAAAACTGCAGGCATTTGGGGCCCTCTGCAGAGGCGAGGTCAGCTGGCGACTCAGGTACAGGATACGCTTTCTAAGGCCATCAGAAAAGATCTGGCAGACAGACATCAGAGGTGGGGACAGCCCTATGAACACAGGGGAATAACAATAAAAATAATAACAATGTGAAGAGAAGCAGGCATGAAAGCAACATCGGCCAAACTTCTCGAAGCACAGTTGATCAGAAAAGAAGTGAAAGCCAGCAACACAAGCTACAGACTAGAGACGGGAGGCTGTCGGGGATTTCTCGCTGCCTGGCGGCAAGAACTCACCAGCCACTTCTGTGCCTCACATTGCCTGTCAGCCCCAAACCCAAAAGTTCTTCAAGGGCCTTCATCACCTGTGGTAGATGAATGGAGGTCCGTGCATTTTGCTCCTGGGATGGGAGAATGATGCTTCTCACCCCCCTATGCAGCCTGCACAGCTACATACTTGGGACGTCTCGTTTCTTTGAAACTATGGGTTCTGCTGAAGGCATCGGGATACCTTGTGTTCCTTCTCGCTCAGAGGCCACGGTCTTCCATCTTTTCAAAAACATGAATTTACTTCTGGTGGCTAATTTATCAAGTAACGTCGGATCCTTCAAGAAGCAACCTTCCATAGCAACCAAACATTTGAGGGGTGGAGGTGAAAAACGTTCTCAAACTAGCCAGGGTGAGAAAAGGAAAAGGCATAGATCTAGGGTGTCTGACCTTTTTGGTTTTGTTTTGAGATCTACACTATCCCTGGTGTTTTTTTCCCCCTTTAAATGCCGCTAAACAGCAGCTCCCTGAGAAACAACATCTCATTAAAACACTTTTTCATGTATTTCACTGTGAGCCAGAGAAGATTCTTTGAAACCTATTTTTAAATCCGTATGCTTAAAAAAAAGAAAAAGAAACAAACAAAAGCGAAAATGCCAGACACCTAAAAAGTTGTACGAAGGTGTCTCAGAGTTTGGCAACTTGAGAAGGAATCAAGAAGACCAAAGTTCCAAAATACAACATAACTTACAAAATAACCTTTGGAAGGAAGAAAAGAACATATACATGCATGTTCTAAAATTTCATTTTCTCTTCTTATGACCAAGCCAAAAAAAGAAAGAGAAAAAAAAAAAAAAGGAAAAAGAAAAAGAAAAAGATGGGCTTCCTCATAAATAACATTTTTTTTTTACCCACTTCATATTTAGAAATGTTTATACTTCTCAGATAGTTAGCATTCATGTACAGGGTCCTTGGGACTAAAAGGGACAGTGGTTTCCAAACAAGAAGAAAATAAAGAAGCACACGGAAGTGTACTCATTTCAGAGAAGGGGAGGAAAAAGAGATTGAAATTAAAAAAAAAATACAGAAAGAGAGATATAAAACCATGCATCAGGGTCGAGCTTTGAAAAAACAAAAAATACCTTCATCTTCACCACGGTCATTACTGGTTATATCATCTGCGTTTTTCTTTGTGTTGGCTCCTGGGGTCATATTGAGAAGGAAAATAAAGGGAAAAAAGAGAATTCAAAAACAACAGGTTTGCAAAAAAATCAGAAGAGAGAGAGATACTACCCAGTAAAAGAAAAAAAAAAAGTGTCACACAAAAAGTTGAGAGTTGTTACATTTGGATTTCAAAAAAATGAAATAGGGCAATGCAAAATGCATAAAAACATAAAGATGTCAAGAAGAACAAATTCAAAATGTTACTTGAAAAAATATTCTCTATCCTGTGAAAATGCAGTTTGGGGGTTAAAATGATAGTACTGCAAAAAAAAAAAAAGAGCTAATGTGAGTTTGAAAAAAAGAAAATTAAATTATTAAAAAGGATTTCCCACATTCTTAAAAGAAATGAATATGAAGTATTTAATGTTCCTCTAATTTTAACATGTGATAATCTCCATTAATTCATGAAATGTCTCCAATACACTTTTGTTAGGACATTCCATAATGTAAGAGAAAACACATTTACACAATAAACACGGAAGGACTTTCAATAAAAATACTTAAAATTCACATTCACATGCAGAAGAACTTAAAACAGAGCATTTCAAATACAAATCAGAAATGTCAATTTGTTAGTTAATTTAAATCATGACAGTCACCTCTCACCAGTGGCTACAGAGCTACTACCCAGTACTTGATCCTGTTTAGTATAAAAAGAAAACAACACCACAACTACCATTTTCAATAAGGTTTTCTTAAGAAAAGAGAAAACATTATACATCCTGTTCCCTGTGTTTGAAAAACTTATCAAATGTTACTTTGGTGTCATTGCTCATTGAATTTAAGGTAAATAAATAAAGTCACCTACCTTGATGACCTGGAACACGTAAGTTACCTAAGAATCTCCATGGAGACAAAATATGGGGAGATGGGGGCATCCCTCAATGACACCAAAAGTCACTCTCTTATGAATTCTGTATGCAGTGCACCATTTTGGTTTTTCCCATTTTCCAGATACGACACGCTAAAACATTTCATATTGCTCGAATTGTTTGGTTAATTAGCTCAATTGGCTTCTTTTATAGACAGACATGGCCCTGGGGGAATGCGTATCCCAGACCCAGTAACTTCAAAAGTGCCTGAATGACATTCTTCCTGAAGTCCTACATAACTCAAAGGAACTCTTCATGCTTCAAAACCAAAATTAAGAAGATGCTGTTTTTGTAGGTCAGTTATGGTTTATCTATGGTCCATTTTATGCGGTTCAACACTTCTCAGCAAGCACACCTGGGTGGGTGGCTAGGAAATCCTCTTTGTTGATTTTTGAGGCTTAACTATTCCCACTGTAGATAATTTCAAGTGACCAATATAAGGTCATTGAAGACAGCTACAAAGAGATGTCTGGGACCCCTTGAAACTCCAGGCTACCACCTCATCTACCTAAAAGTAGAGTTGAGTCTTGTCGGAACCCACCTGTTCTTACAACACATTCACTTCCAATCCCTTAGAAAGTATCATGGCATTGCTACGTCAAGCTCTTATAGTCACTGGCTTGATATCAAAATCTATTTATATCCAACAATCCTACTGCATTGAAATACCTAAAAGAAAAAAACTTAAAAAAAAACCAAATGAGCTTGACCGTCTTTGGGTTGTTTTTCTCAGGGTTTATCAGTATAGAACCTATCTCAAAGCTAACTCATGGACTTGAATTTGTGATGAAATTGTGTACAGGAGCCCAAAAGGGATGCCTTTCTTAAAGTGCACTATGTGAATACGCAAAACTGTCTTACAAAACAAGTCCTCTCGTTTCAAAAAAAAAAAAAAAATCCATTCATTCATGGAAGAAGATTTTATAAGCTTCTATAGAAACAGGTCACTTCTTTGATTTAAAAAGAAAAAAAAAAATTAAGGTGCAGTCAAAAGCCAGAGGAGTGCGAATGTGCTCCCTGATTCAGCAGATTCCTTCCAACCAAATGTGTTCGTGTTTGTCTTCCTCTTGTTCTAACGCAGCATCCAGAACACATGTGCTCAACATGGAGAAGGCATTCTTTAATGAAGACCCCACACCTGCACTTCACCCTTCCCAGGAGCCTGTTCTTGTAATCTTGCCCCTTTCTGAATATTCTCGTTCGGAATCTCTTTTCTCTTGCGCTCTGGGTCCTGTGTCCTGGCGTAAGCCCAAAGGCCGTTCTGCAAGCCAGGCGTCCGGGGACTGAAATGCCAGAACCCTCTCCTAAGACCCACCTCTCCGTGCCTTCAGGCTCACTGTCAGGGCACAAAACGGGAGTGATCTAAAATTCATCTCGGGCTGGAAGAGACGCAGCGCTTGGTGAACCCTCCCCAACAGAGAGAGGAAAGTTCTCAAGATGAGTAATGCTTTCACATTTCCATAACGTAGTTCCATTGATAAAGTAGCAATCCAGGATAACCTCCTGCCTCTTTGATTCCTTACCAACTATCTCCATTAGCCAAAGTGGGATTTGTAAGAGCTTTACTGATGTATGATTTACATACGATAAAATGAACTCATCAAAGCATAACATTCAAGGGCTTTTTCATGCAGTTGTGTAGCCATCGGCATAATACACATTTAGAACATTTTCATCAATTCCAAAAAGACTATCCAACTGTAGGTTCCATGTTCCTATCCTCAGTCTTGTTAATCTACTGTCTTTCAAGATTTGCCAGTGTTTTGTATAAAAGAAATCATGTGTCGTCTTTCGTGTCTGCTTTCCTTCACTTGGCGTGATGTTTCGAAAGTCGTGCATGCTATAGCAGGGGTCAGTTCTCCATTCTTCTGTATGCATGGATAATACTCCACTGTAGGGACACACCAAATTTTGTTTTTTCTATCCATCAGTTGATGGCCATTTGTACTGTTTTCATTTGGCGGCTCTTAGGAATAATGCTGCTATAAACACTTGGGGACAAAGTTTTTGTTGGCATATGTGTTTCCCCGGCTCTTGGGTAGATATCTAGGAGTGGGATTGCTATCTTACAGGGCAAACTGGTGCTTTAAGAAACTGCCAGACCATGTTCCCAATCTCCCGCGTCATGGTGCATTTCCATCAGCCTGACTATGGGTCCCAGTTTCTGTGTCCTGTAGCCGAGCCTTAGGTTATCGTTTTGGGGATAGCCATCCTAAAGGGTGTAAAATGGCGTCTCCTTGTGCTTCTGGTCTGCAGCCTACTAATGACGTACGATGTCCAGCATCTTCTCACGTAACATCTTCTTTGGTGGGATGCCTGCTCAAATATTTTGCCCGTCTTTAAAATTGGGTTCTTTGGGGCGCCTGGGTGGCACAGTGGTTGGACGTCTGCCTTCGGCTCAGGGCGTGATCCCAGCATTGCGGGATCGAGCCCCACATCAGGCTCCTCCACTATGAGCCTGCTTCTTTCTCTCCCACTCCCCCTGCTTGTGTTCCCTCTCTTGCTGGCTGTCTCTATCTCTGTCGAATAAATAAATAAAATCTTTAAAAAAAAAAATTTGGGTTCTTTGTCCCCTATTACTGGATTGTAAGTGTTCTGTGTATTTTTTCAGATGCAGGTCTTTTCCAAGAAATATGACCTGCAAATCTTTTCTCCCAGCCCAAATCTGGGCTTCTCTTTTGGTTTTATCAATGGTGTCTTTTGAAGTGCAAAAGTTGGTTTTTAATTTGGACGAGGTCGATTTTATCAATTTTCTTTCAGCGCTTGTGCTTTTCATATCACATCTTAAGAACTCCTTGCCTAACCCAAGACCCTGAAGATTTTCTCTTATGCTCTTTCCTAAACACTTAAGAGTTGTAGTTCTTAACACCTTTTATTGAGTTACTTCCAGCGTATGATGTGACGGTAGGTTTGAAATTCACTGTTTGCCTCTGAATATCCCATTGTTTCAGCACCCTTGACTGCAACATTAACTTCTCCCTCATTAAATTCTTGAGACACACCATTGCTGAAAGCCGGTTAACTATAAATTCAGGACTCTATTTATTTCTGGACTCTTTTACTTATATTCCATCCTGCATTTCTATCCACAGGAGGCCCCAACTGTCCTGATGACCATAGCTTTACACTATGCTTTAAAACGGGAAGGAGAAGCTCTCCAACTTTCTCCTGCTTTTCCTTTTTTTTTTTTTTTTAAGATTTTATTTATTTATCGACAGAGATAGAGACAGCCAGCGAGAGAGGGAACACAAGCAGGGGGAGTGGCAGAGGAAGAAGCAGGCCCATAGCGGAGGAGCCTGATGTGGGACTCGATCCCATAACGCCGGGATCACGCCCTGAGCTGAAGGCAGACGCTTAACCGCTGTGCCACCCAGGCGCCCCTCTCCTGCTTTTTCAAGACAGTTTGTTTATTCTAGATATTCTGCCTTTCCACACGAATTTTCAAATGAGCTTGTCAACTGAAGGAAAAAAAAATCACCCACTGAGATTTTGACAGAAATTATTTGCCCAACCGCAATTTTGAATTAATTGTAGATAGCAGTGTGTGACCCAGAAACATAATTAGATATCACCTTTAATGTACTATGTATATATAATTTTTCATCCTTTTGTTCTTTTTCAATAAGTTGTTGCTGTATTTTTCCTTGCAAATATAGCTAATTAAATGACCTCAAAACCAACAGATTTCTCTTGAATATCTAATTTAGTTAGAATCATGAACTATGGAAAAAAGGTTTTGCTGGAGTTTATTCCAGAGTACATCCATCTTGTGCATGCCCAAAAAAGGCATTTCAAAACCCATACACACCATGAGTTTTTTCCTCCCTCTCCACAGCTACACCTTCCCCCAAATGCCAGGAAAATATTCCTTTCCATCTAATAATTAGCCTCTCTATCAAACCTCCATGGGGAAATAGCTCTAAATTTTAAAGAGAATATTTGAGCAACTTCGAACAAATATATAGCTGTTCCATTATTAAGTATGATTTTATAAATAAAATATCTCCACGTCCCTAGTCCTGAAGGATGTCCATCATTTTTTATACCTGTTCTTCTCATGTTCCCTTTTCATGCTATATAACTCCATCATTTTCTAAAGTAAAACTATTTAAAAGACTACTTTGTATCCTAAATGGAAGAGAAATACTTTGTAAAGAATTCAGAAAAGGTAGACCATGGTAAAGGGGAAGAGGTAAACCAATGAAAACCCTCTAGATGTTGCTGTTAACATTTTGAGGCAATAAAGTAATTTTCTATTTCCTCTTTTACCACCCATTAACTTTGTTGCCACTTACGTATGCAAATCATCAAACACAGTTATTTGTGCTAGAAAGAAAGGACAGAAGCTAGAAAACCTTTAGGATTATTGCTCTTAGCATGAGATATTGTATTGAAAATGTATTTACCGGTTCACATCTATTTTATTTTTTTTGTCTCTTAAGAGTGCAAATTCCAAGTGCAACTTAGCCTTGTTATCTTAAACACAGAAAGCGCGTGTCTGAGCTAAATGCATTACTTCCATTACAGAGGAAGTCGTATAATGGGTTATGGTAGAAATAAACGCTAATCTGGCCATCACAGATGGGTGTGTGATTGATTAGTTTGTCACTCGGCCCCCTCAGAGGAATAGTTCTTCAATCTTCTAATTCAATAACGGGCTCATTTCAGCAGTAAGCTGAGTGGGACCTGCCCGAGACAAACTGCCCATGCCTCATTACTTACCTCACTGGCCAACCCATTTCTTCTACAAACAAGTATTGACACGGTAAATATGGCAGCCTTGACCATCACTGGCTATACCCGGAATAAATACTCCACACGTCAATGCGAACACGTGTTCTAACGTTTACTTGAATGCGATAAGCTCAGTGAATCGGAAACAGAACACGAAACTGCGGGTTTCATCGACAGCGTGTGTACTTTGGACAATGGGCTACCTACAGAAAATTCACTTTCTGCATTTGAAAGAATCAGCATGCATGATCGGCCGCTTCATTCATTCGTTCATTCATTCATTCATTTATTTTCTGAAATCAGAATATCTGAACAAGATGGGATCTCACTCAGTGAAAACGTGTGCAAGGCTGGGAAGCCTGTCGGATACAGCCGTCTATGAGGAGGTGCACCCACACCAGCGTTTGGAATGCCTCTTTGTTACGCCCCATGGCGATGCAGGGCACATCTCGGCATTCGTTTTTAATGTGGAAGGAGGATTTCTGGTGCTCAGAAAGCCTCAGGAAAGAGCACACGTGAAGCTGAGTGCATGAAACTGATTTCTCTCATCAGGAGAGTTGTACTTCGAAAAAAAATTTTGGAAAGGCATCCCAAAGTCTGAAGACCTCTGCTCCAGGACACATGAAGGGGTATGGAAATGCTGAGCTCCGGACTGTCGTCTTGAGGTCAAGTACCTATGATTCACCCCACGGATGTTTATTATGAGACTCAGATGTGCTTGATGTTTTCCTAATCATTGTCAATTTTGCTATAGCAAAATATTCTGCCACTTAATTCATCTTGGGTTGTCACTTTAGGAACACTGAAGACATGTGTTTGTGACTACAGTAAAAGCAAAGTCTAGTTCTTTGTAATTTTCTACCGGTTTCAAAATGCCTCATTGAAATAATGGGAATAATAGGAGGGTTTTTTGTTTTTTGCGTTCTTTTGGTATGTTTCTTCTTTTTGTCTGACTGGCTTGGGAAGACAGGTTGAGAAAAATATGAATAATTTTTTTTCTTTCTTTTGGAATTAGAATTATTTTCACAGTTTCTCTGGTAGAAAATCAAAGTCAGTCTAAAAATATACAGGTCTCTGATATATGTTTGTGTTTTTTATTAAAATCTCAAGGCATTGCATGGCCTCACATTAGCATTTTTTGTTGTGAATTTGGTTATTGAAATGTTTCTGTTCTTGGGAATAAAAGACAAATCCTATTAGATTTGAGTCTCTCCTTTTTATTAGAATGTTCAGCTGATAGAATATATTACCTCCCCACACAATCTCCATGAGCTTGAGATTAAATCACAATGTATTTAAAAGCTGGAACTAATTTAATATTGGATTATGCTCCATGTTTTTCCTGCACCTGTATTTAGAAAACCCCTGTTGAAAATGAAATTCACTTTTATTCCCCCTGAGATAGCTCCAGAAATGTATAAAAAACTGATAACCCTTTGTAGGTGTGTGTGTTGGTGTATATATTTACTCTCCCTGCCAAGAGATTCTGGAGGATTTTGAGCTCTCTGGGATAGTTTTAACTCTAATAAAAGCTTCTTTCTGTAGTCAGAACATAGATGCTGGTGACTGGATGTATCTCTATGCCAGGAATTTGGGCTTGTGGCACAGGAATTAGACGGAGCTGGACCCTTTGGCTTCTTGTCCCTTTGCTGTCGACATAGGGGAATAACCTGAGGGCATCTCAGAGGGCTTAGCTGACTGGCCACAGTTCCTTGCTCTCTCTGTTCAGGGAGAAACTCAAGGAAGTCATGATCCAAACTACAGAAGTGTCAAGCACAAGACACACTTAAGGGAAATGTCTCTCATCTCTTTTTCAGTGTGCTGATGTCCCCTCGCCACCTTCTCAATAAAGGATGCCGAGATTTGCTCAAAATAGCCCATGCCCTCTCCCAGGAAAGTATTGTGCCATCCCCAGCTGCTAACACACCATTTTGGGCCAACTAAAATGTGAATGGAAGAGTCGCATGTCACCCCCAAGCTGACACGTTATGAGGCATCTCATCTCTGCCATATTCCCCTCCCCGTTGTCTACCCACCAGACGAGCATGTCCCCGGTGGGGATCACCTCCTTCAAGTCTCGGTTTGGGAAAGAAGAGGATGTAGAGAACAACCAGTCAGCCCCAAACGGACACAGATGTCATAAAAGGGAAACAAGCTCTTGCTGTTGTGAGCTGCTAAAATTTTGGAGTCTTTGTTTAGCAGCACGATCTAGCCTAAGCTGACTGTTACAGGCATTTGCTTCTTTCGCTGAGGTACGCATTCACACACACAAACATACACACACACAACGCACTCACGCACACACAGCCACATCCATACTCAGAGCAGCACACGGCCTCCTAAACATTCCAACATACAGCTCGATCCAAGAGACCATCTGAGATCAGAAGTGTCTCTGGCTCCCCAGTGCACTTGAAATTGGTAAATCAACGCCAACATGACAGTTTTTCCCTTTGGCTGCATGTCTACCTTTACAGAAAATTACTTTTTTTGGTACTTAGCCCTAACTACTATGTGACTATGCTGCAGGTAAAAAAAAGGAACATCAACAGACTTCATACCTACATATTTTATGATGACTAAGCACAACACCATCATGATTATACCCTAAAGTAATTAAAACAAGGAAGGAGCGCCTGGTGGTTCAGTCAGGTAAATGTCAACTCTTGCTCACGTCATGATCTCAAGGTCGTGAAATCAAGCCCTGTGTCAGGCTTGCACTCAGCAGGGAGCCTGCTGGTGATTCTCTCTCTCCCTCTACCCTTCCCCCTGCTCATGTTCTCTCTCTCTAAAAAGTAAATAAAAAATATTGAAGATGAGGAAAAGGTAAATTATTTACTTCAATCATCAGGGATTTTCTGAAGAAAGATCTTCAAAGAATCACCTACCCAGAAAAGTCACGCACAACTTTCCTTCAAATTAGCTGGTTCTCCAGCACCATGCGCGAACGCTGTCTTGCACAAAGCCAACACTCCTTCAGTATTGGCTCATATGGTTGCTGGAAATAGTATTAGTTTTCATGGTTCCCCATACCATGCTGCACTTTTCTGCCTCCCAGATTTTGCCTATGCAGCTCTTTCTTCCCAACTTGTGAGACTACGATTGATCTAACCGCCCCTCCCCAAGCTGACTCTTTGACTTTGAAAGCCTTTGAACACCCAGTCCAGGGGCCAGCAACTCAAGGGCACGTTCCCCACGTTCCACTCCTCAGAGTGGAAATTCTTTCTTTATTTATGTATTCCAGCAGCATTTTGTGAGTGTCCCTGTTACATTTGAGCTGTAGGTCAATTATATGCTGCTCCACGCTCCCCGAGGACAGCAGACGTACACGTACAAAGATCCTTAACCGTGCAACCAGAAACACTCAGTATGTCCACCCACGGGTGAATGGATAAAGAAATGTGGCATATTATAGATTTCGCATCTCTATAAATCCATAATGTACATATATATTACATACACGCACAGTGGAATACTATTCGGCCATGAGAAAGAAAGAAAACCTGCCATTTACAACAATGTGGATGGACCTTAAAGGCATTACACTAAGCGAGATAAGCCAGACAGAAGAAGACAAATACTGTATGATCCCACTTCTGTGTAGACTCTGGAAAAGCTGAACTTGTAAAAACAGAGAGTAGAATGGCTGTTCCCAAAGGCCAAGGGTGGGGGAATTCCATTTAGAAATCAGAGAAGGGAAATATGATATGATATCTGCCTTTTTTTTTTTTTTTGGTTTTTTAAAAATAAACTTAAAACTTTAGGACACTTTTCAATTTAGAGAAAAATCATAAAGACAGGGAGTTGCCCTATGCTTCACACCCAATTTCCTCTAGTACAGACATCAAACACGAGTCTGGTACATTTGTTATAATTAATGAGCCAATATCGACATGTCAGAATTCAGTGAAGTCTGTAACTTATTCAGATTTTCTCCGTTTTTGCTTCATGTCCTTTTTTGTGTCCACATTCCATTTCAGTCCTCATGGCTCCTTAAGCTCTTCTCGGCTCTGAGAGTTTCTCAGAGTTTCCTTGTTTTTGATGACCTTGACAGTTTTAAAGAGCTCTCCAGGACTTTTATAGAATATCCCACAATCGGGTGTTGTCTGGTTTTTCATGATTCGATGGGGTTATGAAATTTGGGGAGGAAGCCCACAGAGGTTAAGGACCCTCCTGATCACATCATATGAAAGGTGCATATTTGTCACCATGACTCATCACTACTGACGTTGGCCTTGACCACCTGGCTGAGGTATGTTTGCCAAATTTCTCCACTGTAAAGTTACATGTTCTCGGCCCCTCTCCGTATCATACTCTTTGGAAGGAAGTCAATATGCCTAGCCAAACCTCAGGAATAGAGGTGGAAGGAGAGGGTCTATGTAAATTATCTGGAACACTTCTGCATGGGAGAAGTGTTCAACTCCCCCATGGTAGGGAGAATAATATCACCCATTCCCCCCAAGAGATCTACACCCTAATCCTCAGAACCTGAGAACATGATAGGATACATGACAAGGGGATTAAATGTGCAGATGCAAGTAAGAGTAATAATCAGCTGACCTTTAAATAAGGGAATGATCCAGCCTTATCCAGACGGGCATAATGTAATTAAAAGTGGATTCAGAGTGGATGGAAGAGGGGGCCGTCAACCAAGAAATGCAGCCGTCCTCTAGAATTGAAAAAGGCAAGGAAGACACTTTCCCCTACATCCTCCAAAAGAGGAATGCCATCTTATCAAAACCTTGATTCTAGCCCGGTGAGATCCATTTGGGATTTCGGACCTCCAAAACTATAAGATGAATTTGTGTTGTTTTAAGCCACTAACAATGTAGTAATCGATTAGAGCAGAAATAGGACATTCATAAACCCTGTTTTATTTATTCTTTCAGTTGTTTATGTCAATATGAGGTTATGATATTTATTTTATGCTTTGAGGAATAATCTGCTACTAATTTTGTTCCTCAAATTGCTGAAGGATTGGCCAGTGAGAATGTTTTTACTTGGCTTCTGTGCCCCTTCGACCTACCCCCATCGTTGCGGTTTGGTTTTGGTTTTATTTGGGGTTTTTTGTTCTGTTCTGTTTCGTTTTTTTTTTATTAGCACTTACTTGCTATAAAGTGATCCAGGCTCATCTTATCTATTTCCTGCCCTGTTTCTAGAATCAGACATTTTCCAAGAAGCCCACATTCCTTCTACTTGACATTTGCATTTACAGGTCAAAGAGCTGAAGAAGATTAAAGGTGAATGACTTGCCCAAACAATGCAAGACGTAGCTGGGGACCCAGCTGATGGGGACATAATAGGCTTTCTGGTAAACCACTATGTCTCCAATTCATACTGGTTGGTGACAGAGGATAAAGGTTCACTTCATTCTGCTTACTCAACCTGCTGGTCTTTCTATGACTACAACAGTTATTTCGTTATGGCACTATTCTTAACTAAATTGCAATGTTTGCTTAATACATGAGGGGGAGGGATGCTGTTCTAGATGCTTTGTAACCATCTGAAAACTAGTCAGGAACTACGTTTGCCCCCCACTGTGCAGAAGAGACCACTGGAGGGAACAGAGGTCCAAGTAACTTGGCCCAAGACATCAACCTGCCACTGTTTTGGGATTCCAACCCAGATCCCAACACATCATGGCAACACATAAGTCGACATTTTAGCAAATGGTGAAAATTAGTTTATGCAAGGTGATAGGCTGGTCTCTGGCAAGGTAGCTTTGTTTTGCGTCCCAAAATAAATGATACAACACAGAGAGGAATAAGCCCTAAGACCTTATTTAAGTAGATACTTAAGCCAACGAAGGGCAGCTAGTGTTTAGGGAAAGGCACCGCCTAGACGTTGAAAATTATGGTTTGAAGGAAAGAAGACATTCTAGAACAGGAGTAAATGCAGAGACCTGTCTGACTGGGGGTGGTTCTCGGAATCATCAGAGTATCATTTATCAAGGATACCCCATTCTTTACGCAAGACTGTGTCAATGAACTTGAAGGACACGCCTGTGTTTTGGAAACAGTCCTAGGCGTTAGTGATACAGAGATTTTTAACACATGGCAAGCCATTGCCTCCAAGGACTCAGAATCCTTAGGTAATGCTCTAAACGTAAAATACTACCCAGCTTTATTAAACACATCTTGATAATCTCTAATTTACCTTGATTTTAATGTTATTATATATTTACATTAGCATTGTAGGACTTCAGAAAATAATACCTTGCAGTGATTGTAGGATGGGATTTTGATGGGATTTTCTTTAATACAACTGTTTAATCCCATACCCTTAATGACTCTAAGTCAATCAATTCATTCTATTATAAACCCATAAAGCATTTGCTCCGGGCCAAGATGTAAGCTTAATATCTCTCTAGGTGTTTACAGATTTATGCTAAATGAGTTCCATTTTTAAAAGCATGTTATTTTGAGATCCACAGACAAAGTCACTGCTAGCTTAATGATTTCATTTCTTTGGTAATTATATGCAATTTTAGGTATTTATGAAAATCTTTCCAGGTAATGGATTTTAGTTTATATTATTATTACTTTCAGTTTTAGAAACAGGGAAGGATGAAATTCAGCTCAAAATATTTAACGGTACAAAAAAGTTAATAAGAAGGTGGTAAACGGTGTTAAAATATCTTCAAATGCCAGTCCTTCACCAAGAAAACCCATTCTCGCTGCCATGGCCACATCTGCCTGCTGGTTAATATCCCAACCAGCTTTCAAGACTTGGATAAAACCTCTTCTTTGCAGGGTCCTCCCCTAAGAAGTAACTTCCCACTATCGTGTCTAGATAGCATCCCCCGATGCAAATTTCCCAACGGGAATATGCATAAAAACAAAGAAAAAGATGTGAACATCATAGGAAACCAAGAACAGCAGAAAATACAAGGCTATACCTGCTGGGTTTCTAGTAACCCAATAAGGAGCCTGAAGAGAGTTCAGTCTTGTTCAAGGATCTTCCCATGGCACTACCGCATTGGGAATTGTTCTATGAACAGGATAGGAAAGGAATCAGGGAATATTTGGGACCACCCTGCATACAGCCATGTATCAAAGAAGTGCTTGTCTCTACAATGCAAAAAAACAAAAACTAGGAAATGTATTCTTATGTTGCCTGGGCATTATTTCAGAAAATCTCCTGCCTCCAACATCTCCAGGTATGGGATCAAATCAGACAAAATTTAAACCAGCCAAAACATACAGGTGAGAGAAGAGGTTGGTGCATGGAAATGGCCAGCAGCTGACGCTGCAGAGTTAGACAAGTCAGGAAAAGCCCTAGATGCTCAACGTTATTTTCCACACACTCAGGTAGGACAGAGTATTTGCGTGTCAACTAACACTTAGAGTAACTACTCCTTAATTAATACTTCATGTCAACCAATACTTCATGTCTCAGTAAGGGACAGTGCAGCTTAAAGGAGTAGTTTGTTGGAAATGGAATTTGAGGATCAGTTCAATGGGTCAACAACTGCAAAGGGTCTGCGTTGGTAAGGACGCCCCCAGGTATGTGTGCTGGGGGTCTGGGGCCACCCCGTTGAGCGACGAGGACTTGCTGGACCACTGGCACAGGAAAGGACCTCTCACAGATCCACCTGCCAATAGACATCTTTGGTGGGTAGATCCTGACTTGCCCAAAGATGAGAAAAGAGGCTGTGGAAGACTCTAAGGGAACATTTAGATAACCATTGGCCATTTCTCAAGGAGTAAAAATAAGATGTCGTTTCTTCAGTGCAGAGGCATAAAAAGGGAACAGCCTGAGACAGAAAGAAGAGAATGAGCTGGTCAGTGTGGATGTGGACATACAGGACGTGTACAGAGAGAACTAACCTGCACGCTCTTCATGAGGAAAAACAGGTAAATCAAAGTATACCTTAGATCTGAATACGGGTAAATCCGCACTGATAGACCCTCCTTACACCCCAGAAGTCAGAGGGAAACTAGGTGCCCACTGTATTGATCCATTTGAACATCTTCGTGTAAGGATAATTTGTCAGAGAACTACCATGAGGAAAGAGGGACTTCGATAGAAAGAAACTCCACGACCAACTCCAGACGTCCCCTCAGCTGTAAAGACCATCAGGATTCCCAAATGCAGGAAACTGCAGGGCTCTCTGCAGCAGGAGGGCAATTGATATGTTTCATTGAAGGATGTGAGTATCTGGAATATTTATTTTGATGAGGAACCTTTTTGGAATCCTGCCAATGACGTGCAGACATATCCTTACACAGAACACGCTCTGGGGAAGGGTGAACGATGTGCGTTTCCACTAAAAGTGTAAGCAAGGAAATGATGTCATGACCATCATTTTTCAAGATACTTCTGCAAGTTCTAGTCAATATGTTAAAAATAAAAGTCATGAGAACTGAATATATTCAAAAGGAGACACAATAAAGTCATTCCTGCATATGATTATCTATGCAGGGAAAAATAATTCAGAGCATCAACTAAATAAATTAGGGTAGATGAGGTATTAGTTATGATGGTATGAGATCAATACACAAAATCAATTTTCATACATATGAATATTAACATATCTAACAAGAAAGCCTTTTCACATTAAGAATAAATGGTCTGATCATACCTTATGAAGCATGTAAGATAGACTATTTATATAAAATCTTAGATTTTATTATATATAAAATATATAAAATCTTAGATGCATAAAAGACTTGTCTACATTCAGAAGATTTTGGTGGCAGAAATTTAGTGTATAACAACATCAATATATTTTTTAAAATAGTAAGATTTTTTGGTAACCACAAAATCAGTCTCACATCGACTCTGAAAAAGAATACTCAAGTGTGAATAATTTTGGCTTGAAGAAGGTCAAGACAGTTCTTCTGCCCTCATTATATTATTTATTGTAGTTACAATAATTTTAGCATGTGTATGATGAAGTCTTTCTTTTGAGGGAGTACCATTAGCTAAATATTAGAAAAAGAGGGAAGCATATTGACTTCATCTTAGGGCAAAATAAATTCTGGATTAATTAAATATTCTTAGAAGGCAATGATAATGTTTATCAAAGTATTATATAATGTTCAATTTGAGATTTTCAGCCAACTTATATTTATTTATAAAGAAAGACAGCATTTATTAACGCAGATGTTGGCACTTTTGCATCATACACATACACATACACACACACATACGCACATGATTATATAGTCCGGTTTCATTGTGACATTCTCTGCATGTGGCCATGAGTATACACAGACACACACCAGTATACATACATACATATGTATATTTTTATCACTCATTAAACAGTATGCATTTATGTATATACTTAAATATATATATTTTAAAATGGTAACTAATAGAAGCAAATGTATAAAAAATTTATATATATATTTTAAAGCATAGAATCAGGAAATATATATGTATATTTTGTACAAGCACATACATATATACATACATGTTTAATAAAGAATAACATCATTCAGAAGTATATATAAATTTATATATAATATATATTTATTTTGTTTACATGTTTATTTTGTATACATATTTGTGTTGTATATATACTTATACAAATATATAAAATGTATATATTTAATAAGTATCAACATGTATTTATTATATGCTTAATATATTGTATTATAAATATTTAATGGGTATTAATTATTATATGTTATACATGTATGTATTATAAATATTTAATAAGTATAAATATTTAATGTGGTATTAAATAAATAAAATATGTATTTAATAATTAACCATGATACATACATGTTTGCATTTTGTATGTGTATATATATGTAAAATAAATTTATATTATGTAAGTCTATGTAAAATAAAGAAAAAGGAGGCTCTCTGAAGGGAATCCAGAGGAGAAGCGACGTTGTGACCATCAGGAGTGTTAGTAAGTCAGGGACAGAAAGGAAAAGCAAACAAGTCATGAAGACCAGACGCGGGAAGATGGAGAAGACGACAGAAGCAGATACCGAGAGAACCAGAGTTGAGTGTGAAGACAGTATTTCTGAGTTACCAGCCCTGTCACTTCCAGAGTACTGCATGGGGAGAGTGAGACCCAGACACATGGCCTGGCAACCTAGTTTAAAATTACTGAAGCGAAGAAAAACGAACAGAACCCCAGGCATCCGAGTAGAAAACGGAGTCTCTGTGCCACAGCAGAACTCGTTGGAGGCCATGGGGGCCCGCGCGGCCGCCCAGTGCAAGAGGAGGTGAGCCACATCGAAGGTACGGAAGGCTCTGCTGACTGTCCCCACCACACCACACCACACCCCCGGCCCCTACACGCCTGGCTGTAGTGACTGAGGGCCCGGGATTCAGGTGTGCAGGCATCCTCAGCTCTGCAGGTGCTCGTTTACTCAAAGAAGCCAAAGGTGCTGGCCAGCAAGCATGAGCTCCCGGAGGCACATGGAGGAAGGATGAGATGAGATGAAACATGACAGCCTGGAAGAGCGCAAAGAGCACCTAGCGTCGTGGCCGTCCGTCCCTGCTTCTGCTCCCGCGAGGCTCCTCACGTGTCCTTTCCTGGTGCTCCAACACACTTCCCGTGCACTTGGAACAATCTTTGTTCCGTCTGCCCGTCTGCTTGCGGTTAAAGCTCCCCAAACGTCTTTAGGACGATAGCAAACACACAAAAGTCTCTCTCCCCTGAGAAGTCTCTGCAGTGCTACGTGGAGTCATGATGATAGAACAAGACCTATCGGGTTTTGGTAGAAAACCTTTGCCAATCCATCCTTTAAGAAGGTATCTTCAGAGATGAAAGGACTGCAAGACTATATCCTAATGCCTAGTAGAATTTCTAGGAAGCAACACTCCAATCATCTGATAAATCAAGGACAATTAAACTCCATGAAGGTCAGGAATTCAAAGAGAAGGAAGTCAGAATCATGGTTAAGAATGGGGAAATTATCGCCCAGAAGAACTAAAAATTACACACAGAAAAATCACCAGTTAAAATATCTTATCAAGTACCAGAACAAGGCCAAGTAAACATCATTTGCCAAAAGAATATCTTCACTTAATAATGCAACAAAAATCTATGTATGACAACCACACCCAACAGTTTTTAAAAATTTCAAGTTGTAACAGAAGAAACTAAAAATGAATAGGAGGTTGCAAATGACCGTACTGTGTTCAAATGAAGAAATTAAAGCCAAATAATTTTTTCAAATCCTAAGAAAACCAAAAACAAACCGCCACTAGAATTCAAGGTATGATAGTGTCATTGTGCTGTATGTGTAACAGTATGACTGAAGTCAAATGTGTTCTCCGTTTCATATCTCCGTAGTGCCTCTTGTCTTCTTCAGAGATGTGACCTCACACCATTTGGGCAGCTATAACACAAAAGCACAGATGGGGGGCGGTGCTTAAACAGTAGACACTTGTTTCTCACATTCTGGAGGCTGGAAGTCCAAGATCAGGGTGTCTGTGGATTTGGAATCTGCTGACACCTGCTTCTTGGTTCATATGTGATGATCTCCTCACTGGGTCCTCACGTGGCAGAAGGGGCGAGGGAGCTCTCTGGGGTCTCCTTTATAAAAACGCTAATTGCATCACGGGGGCTCCACCTGATGACCTAATTACCTCCCAAAGACCCCACCTCCAATACCATCAACTTGGGGGTTAGCCATTCGACCAATGAAATCTGGGAGAACACGTTCAGACCATACCAGATGCTTAGACGGGACTTATGTGCATGAATTCATTTCATAGAATGCATTGTTTCTCCTTTCATGACTATGTGAAATGCCCACATGGGAAACACAGCACAGAGCCGGGACCAAAATCTTCATTTCTTCCCCATCAGAACTACAGAATGCTTTTCATAGGAAGGCAAGTTGGGGTTTCATACTGTCCATTTGTTCTAAAATACTAGGGCTGAGGAGATGGATCACAAGGAGACTCTGTCTTTGCTCTCATGAAGCCCATAGTTTCCTGAAATATGCAATGATTAATTTAATAATCACACCAAATTTTTAAATTCGTACCGTGAAAAAATTATGCATGGGCAGGTTACCGTGTGACTAAACATGGCGCATGTACACCTTGGCAACCCCTTAACCACCTCTGATGGTCGGGGGAATTTCCCCTGAACAAACAAAGGAGACATGCACTGACCCAGGAGTTAAAAAGATGAAAAGACATGAGAAAACATTTCAGAAAAGGGTCAGGAGAGTCTGATGAAAAATGAAACTGGGGAGTTAAGCAGCATCAGACCATGGGCTTGGTGGATGGCCATGCGTGAACAGCATTCGCAAAACTCCTATGCACTGAGAAGGCAGAGCACGACCTTATTTGGAGAGAGGATCTTTGCGATGTCATTAGTTAAGGATCTGGAGATGAAATCCTCTTGGATTTATGGCAGGCTCTCAATCCAATGACTGGTGTCTTTACAAGAAGAGAAGATAGATGGAGACTCAGAGAGAAGGAAGTGACAAGGACATGGAGGCAGAGAGCCCAGAAGCCAAGGAACACCGGGGGTTACTGGGAGCCCCACAAGCGAAGAGGGAGGCAGGGGACTGGTACGTTCTTCCTCGGAGCCTCCGAAGAAACCAACCCTGTGCACACCTTGATCTTGGACTTCTGGGCTGCTGGGCTGTGACGGAATACATTTCTGTCATAGTAAGCCACCAAATTACAGTAATTTTTTACGGGAGTTCCAGGAAACTCCTGGAGTGGGCGTGTAACAACAGGGTAGTGAGCACACCCTAAGGCAACACCCAGTGAGTCAAACCCTTCTCGAGTCCCAGCTAATCGGGTATGAGCTGCTCCTGTGAGATGACAGAGCATCATCCTGGGATCAGGTTACATTACATGGACTTGAGATGGGATGCCAACGGCTTGATTAGAATATGCTGCTCTGGAGGATTCTTGCTCAGCCGATCTGAGTAAGAGATTGTCCATGCGGTAAAGGGGCTGCTGGCAGCATGCAGGAGCTGGAGGCAGATTTCACCGGCCGCCGGTGAGAAAGGGGCCTCGATCCGACAGCCACAAGGGACAGAAACCTGCCCACACAGCGGGGAGCTCGGGAAAGCAGGAGCTCCAGACAGGAAGGCAGGGTAGCTGCTCTCTGGGAACCCAGCTGAGACGTGCCCACATTCTGGACCCACACGTGAGCACGCTAAGCCACCAAATCAGTGGTAGTTTGGTTAGCAGCTGTAGAAGACTAGAACATGTGGGCCTCCGAGGTAGTGTTCTGAAGGCGACGGCATCCTCTTCCATCTGCTCTCTGTGACTGCCCATCTCTAGTTAGGGGAGGAATTTGTGCAGCCAGCCCCACACATTCCCTCCAGTTCCAGGTAATGTGCATTCTGTTCGGGACTCCCGCAAGGCAGGACCTGAGGCGGTGCCAGGAGCACCAGCGAGCCATCTGGAGTCTAGCCACGTGCACGGGCACTTGGGCTGCCCGACAGCCGTCTTCCTGCGGTGTGGACACAGCGCTGCAGAAAGCATCCCCTTCTGTTCAAAGCACAGTGCGTGGGCCACCTCCGTTTCTACAGGCCAAAGTGCACATGTGCGTTTCTTTATTGGAATTAAAGAACATCACAGACACCACGATCTAGCCATGGCTTCTAGATGCCTAGCGACAAGGGACCCGGCAGCCCTCAAGTTACTTCCGAGTGCAGGCATTCGTTCAAGGTGAGCCACTGGCATCTCAAATAGTACCGCTGCTGGGGAGAGAAAGCAGTATCTGGGCTGCGCTCGAGTTTTCTAGGGTGCTTTGTAAACCTTTCTCTGGTGGGCTTTGCCTCTTTTTCTTTGTCTGTTTCCCCTTTTGATTTATGTTCCTGTCCACACGGGTTCCACGTGCCCCCCTGGAGCCAGCATGGGGGATTAACGATAAAGGCTGGAAAGACTCTGGACCGAGGCGGATCAAGGAGGCTGGAGCCTGCCTTGCCTGCCAAGCCCAACGGTGCTTTTTCCTTTTGGTGTGTAAAACAGAAATGTGGACCGAGGTGGGATGGTTCGGTAAGGAGGCCACAATTACGTGCAACCTCCGATGGCAGCTACAGAGTCATAACTCGGTGCGGAGCACGCATTCCCACGTACAGCATGCGTTCAAAGCGAACACAGATCATTCCCTTAGCAGCTTGTGAGCAACTGGGGAAGCCTGTGTTTCTCCACTTGTTCATGTAGCAGACTGGAACTCCATGAGCACGCTGGCTCAGGGCCGGGCAAGCCGCGGCGAGCGTCCCCAGCCTCGCACAAGGGGAGGCAAGCCAGTGGGTTCCTTGCTGCTCGGATGGCACACAATCATCACAAAAATGAGAAGCCAGAGAGGGTTTTGGGTTTTTTTTTTTTTTTAAAGGTCAAATCCCTGTCCTTACAGAGATGTGATGATACATTACCATCGAGAGAGATGGCAACCTCCCTGATTTATAGCATCCTTTCATTGCCATGGAGATCCTTCAGAAAACACCAGCACATTTTCTAACAGCAGTCCCTACACATAATCCAAATGGACTCTGGCTTCTCAAAAAACACTCTTCCACTGCCTGCTTTCCTTCGGAAACTCTCAAAAATGGTGAGCTTATCACTAAGCCATTCGCAGCAGAGATGCTGGATGCTTTCCTCGCTTCAGTCGCCACGCCTTATCACGTGATGTTTTTCGGGTCACCTGGAAGAGTGTCCTTCCTTTTAGCATGACAAGAGGGCCACCTTTGGATCCCAGAGTAATTTGCAAAGAGAGAAATGATCTATAATAACCCAAGCACAGAAGCTACGAAAAATCAATAGATTGCGTGTACTCTGAGCATTCGTTAGGAACCAATGATTGTTTCCAAGTAAAATCTTCCTGGCTGCCTTTTAGCAAAGAGGGAATGAAGACACACAAGGATTTTTCTTATTTTTGTCCCCACACGAGAACCTCTCATGTTCTTTGGAGGGAGAGCAAGGTGAGCTGCATTCTAAAATTCATCCTATTGAACCACAGATCAGAACACCTGTGTTCTGTTTGACCCATTTCTTCCAATACTGCTTTTGGAATTCTTGGATGGGGATAAAGGTACACATCTGAAAAGGGCAGTGAAAGAGGAATTAAATTTTGACGGTGGATTCTCCACAGTGATGTGACGCCAGGTGAAAGCTGCAGGCGTGCCCTCTTCTGCAGGCTTCTGAGGTTCTCCCTTAGGGTCCACAGAGCAACCCTCGGTTTCCCAGTGGCAGCCAGCCACATCGGTCAGGTTGAAGATGGGTCAGCTGCTCCGCTGTCTCAGCAAACACAGCCCACAAGGATGGGAGGCTGGTGGCCAGCAGCTGAAGTCATGGAGCGGAAAAATTCTCCAACTGCCTAAAAACCTAGAGCATCTGGTCTTTGTCTGGTTTCCTCCAGCCATCTTGGAAGTCCAAATCCATCCACGTGGAAGTATCCATTTGCCCACTTTACTACCCAGTCCTGTTCCTGAAGAGAGGGACGCTCTTGATGCAAACTGCCTGTTGACAGCATTAAGCTTCTCCAGTGTCCACACTATGCCATCATCCATGATGGATGCAGTAATTTTGTTGTTCATACCCTACTCCTATTTCATTAAACCCAAGTGAGGAGTCAACACCATCAGTGCAGAGCTGTAATTGTTAAGTGGGCAATTTCAGGCCATGGAGGAATGGATAAGTGGAGCCATGTGATAAACAGCAGCATAAGAGATTCAAAATAAAGCCAAGCTCAATGTCATGCAAGTGACCACTTTTCTGTTTTGTTTTGTTGGGGCTGAAGGAAGAAGTCAACCTCCCTATCAGAATTGCCTGGAAACATGTGTTAATTGGACAGCTAGATGAATATGTGTAACATGCACTATTGCTTTGAAACCAAATAATTAGGGAGAGCTGACAGGAGATCAGCCAACACCGCATTAGCATCTTTTAGCCAGAGATTATGAGTTGACAGACTGAGTGAAGCCGAGCAGATTGGGACCAGTCCACTGTGAAGATAAATTCTATTAACGAATCCAACATGCATGGCTTTGGATACAAAGTCACAAAGTGGTTCATAAGTCACCAAGAAAAGGAGTCCATTGACAAAAATCAGCAGAAGGAGATGGATGGCCTTTATCTCTAAGCAAATGTCAGTGGTAATTGGATCAGCCGAAAGATCAACCGATTTCTTAGCTCCTGGGGAGGGACTTTAGTGATGCTATGAATATTTTTAATGATACAGATTTCATGAAGTAAATCAGCATAGGAACACAAAGAGAATATATGAGACCCCCAAAATCTAAAAGGGACGGTATCAATGGTGCTGATTTAAGACATCAAGGTGATTTGAATCAATAGTTCACACTGTCCTAGGATCATATTTGAAAACACAAAGTACGCCAAAATGCAGTTTCATAATGTTGACTGAGTAATATGCCTATGCACTTGGTTTTTGCCTAGATGAAGAGGCAGTATTTTGTTGGCTATGGGAAAAGGGATGTAGGAACGTGGCCGCAGGAGAAAGGATTTTTGTCTGCTGTCGAGAGGTGGGTTTGACTCTTCAAAATCAAAGACCGCATTGGGATTACAGGATCTCAAACAAGTTTCACACGCACACCAAGGCTTAGAGGACCAGACAGACACCCAGAGGAAAAGTTCAATAGTATGAAAACCATCAAGAGGCTCGAAATCATTTAGCATAAGAATCAGTGACTATTCTACTAATAGTTCATCAAGCAGATTAAGTTAGAAAGTGCCTTTATATCTCTTGTTCATATTTAAAATCATTGCAATGTACATCATGTCTGTACGTAAGGCTCACAGGTGTCATGAGCACGTGATCATTGCTACAGACCCGCAGGCTGGTTTAAAGTGATGTGTCTCCACCTAGGCTCAAAGTTCTCTTTTTTTTGTAAAATCTACTTTTTCCTGGTAATTGATTACATGGTGGGATGTAGGGGAAGACGTTACATAAATTGAACCATTACAAGAAGAAGAAGAACCACCACCACCACCCCCCTTTACTTCCAAACTGGTAGAATGAAGTGTAAGTCAACAAGAAAATGCCCTCACAGAAGCCAAAAGCAACTTACCTTCACACTTACGGTAAGATTTTAGTTCGAGACTATATCACGTTCTGACCCAAAAAGTTCTCGAGGTAATGGGTCTGATGGACTCATCATCACAAAATAAGACTTTTACATATGGTATAATGAACACTCCAAATTTTGAAATATGAACAAAGAGATGTTATAGACACGATGAAATTAATCAACACGGCACAGAATCTTAGGGCTTGGGTGGAATTTCAAGCACCATAATCATACTGAAGGGACAAAAAGTATTTTCAGTAGACTTAAAGCATTGATAGCTAGGATATAGGAGAAATTACAGTTTTCATCTCTAAGACTAATTTTTTAAAGATTTTATTTATTTGAGAGAGAGCACATGAGTGGGGGAAGGGGCCGAGGGAGAAACAGACTCCCTGCTGAGCTGGGAGCCCAATGCAGGGCTCGATTCCAGGACCCTGAGATCCGGAGCTGAGCTGAAGGTAGATGCTTAATCAACCAAGCCACCCAGGTGCCTCAACCAAGCCACCCAGGTGCCCCAGACTAATTTTTTTAAAGATTTATTTATTTGAGAGAGACCACGTGCACACAAGTGGGGGGAGGGGCATAGGGAGAGAGAGAACCTCCAACAGACTCCCCACTAAGCATAGAGCCCAATGCAGGGCTGAATCTCAGCACGCTGAGATCAAGACCTGAGCCAAAATCGAGAGCCGACAGCTTAACCGACTGAGCCACCCAGATGCCCCAAGATTAGTTTTTAATAGTCACCATTTGATGTAGACAATTTTGATGTAGACAGGGTGTTCAAGAAACCCAGCTGTGTGACTAGAAAAAAGCAAATAAAAGTTTCTACTATACATCCATCATTAACGACTGCATGAAAAATAAATATCTGGTAGAAAAATGAAAGAGTATAGATAAAGTAGTTATTCTGTTTAAATTCTGTTATTCAAATCCCTTCCTGCATCATTGTGCAGGTTATAAAACTTCAT
This sequence comes from Ursus arctos, assembly GCF_023065955.2. Classification (NCBI taxonomy): domain Eukaryota; kingdom Metazoa; phylum Chordata; class Mammalia; order Carnivora; family Ursidae; genus Ursus; species Ursus arctos. Next base: position 27,355,365 of record NC_079874.1, on the reverse strand, counting down.
TGTTAGGAATTTTATTTCTAGCATATTACAAGCAAAGGGAATTGTTATGCTTTTTAGGGAAAGGACTATCAAATTAATGTGTTAAAAATGAATTTGGTACATTAAGTTGACCTATAATTAAAATCATTAAATGTGGTTTTAAGCAAGCAAGATCAATTATGAGCACTGCACTTTGGTACCAGATGTTTTGTCTATGTAGACAATCTGAAATTCTATGGCATCTGTATCACCTATTTAAAAATACTGACTTAAGTAAGAATATACAACAGAAGATGATATGGATACAATATGATGGATGTACTTCCTTTCATTAAAGGATGAATCACTGAAGATTAAGTATAAATGGAATCCCCAAATACCTGACCTTTGGTCTCCTGAAAAACTAATCACGGAGATATTTTATAGTGAAGAAAACACAAGGAATCCATATGAGAATCCCTATTGATCAAAATGCATTAAATTTTGGAATTAACTAAAAAATATGCATTGCTAACTGGAATTAAAACAAACAAACAAAAAAATGCATTGGCCCAGAGCAGACTTAAACGTGTGGGCTGGAGTCACTATTGCGTATTTGGACAACCTCCAGAAAGGCAGTGAATATAATTTTATTGGTAGGTAGATGTCACCTCCCAGGGCAATGGAAATTCGTTGTATCTATAAATCAATCTCTCTGTTAATGGCAATTTTCTGGTAAAGTAAGAGAAGCCAAAAGAAACAACCATTCATGGGAACAATATCAAACTCAGCCGTAACACTGCTTAGAGAGTAAGAAGACAACAGAGGCACAAAGCACACCCTGACAAATTTCAGCTCACACCGATGGTGTTTTCTTCCATTTTTCACTATTGTCTGAAATCCGCAATCATCACCTTAAAACATCTGTTGCCTCATTCTCTAATTATCTACCCCACACATGCTGGCAGTTAATTATACATTCTCTTATTCCATAATTACGATCTTGTTGGTTTTCCCAACAAGACTTGAAGCTTCTCATGAACTACATCAAAACCTGAGATCCTTTTGTGCTAACAGCCCTACCTGCACAGCACGGTCTATTCCCAACAAATAGTTTCTGCCTAAAAATAATCAAATGTCACAACATTGGATGGGTTGAGAAGAGGGCAACCCAAACTTCACCTGGAACACTACAATAAGACCTTGACCAGAAAGGATGAGAACGTAAGCCAGCCACTTACTTACTGAGAAAATACTTGGTTTTGCTCCTTTTATCTCAACAAATTTGGTTTTGATATCATACCTTGTTTACTTTTTCATCACACTAGGTAGTTTTTTGTTGTCGTTTTTTTTTTTTTTTTTTTTTTTCCAACATGGCGCAAGGACTCTTTCCTGAGCCAAGGAATTTCAACAAAACACCTAATACTCTATCAGGTGCGTACGTGATTACATAGCTAGCTGTCTCCACCTTACTACTCTTGGGCAGAAATTGAACACGTTATACATTTTTTTCCATTTGCGTGGATCATTCATGATGGCACAACTTTAATTACGGAGAATCCAAAACCATATACTCATTTCTTTCTCTTATTCATTGCTATTGTTTGAAGAATCTCTATTGTTTATATTTCAGGGCAAACCTTGGAAGTTGTTCCAACTTAGACATGGAGAATTGCAGGGCAACAGGCAACCTATTAACTCTTTTCAAAGTCTAAGATTATAGACACACAAACACTCAGAATCCTATGGGAACTGGTAGATGTATTTTTTTTTTTTTTTTTTTTTGTGGTTTCCCAAAGACACCTGCTCTTCTTTGGAATTAGAAAGTCACGACCTTGCATATAGCCTTGGTTTCCATATACCACTCTTAATTCTTGATTCTCGCCCAGCAGAATGCTAACCCTGGAGAAAGCCAACTTTGATCCAGTGCACACCTGCACCCTTGCCCGTGAGCATAGATGAAGGAAAACACGGACCCATGCTGACCGGTCTCACTCTCAATTCATGATCATAAATGTGCAGGAGGTTCAAACTGGAAATCATACCAAATTTCTCCAAAAATTTCCTTTGAAGATTCCCTAAACAGCCAACACCTTCTCTGGCTTCCTGTCATCCCTAAACACCCTTGTCCCATCTTCACTGTTGGTTTATGATCTCACAATTTTTCTTCAGCATAGTAAGAAGCAACAATCTAGAGAGAACATGCATAAGTCCCCATGAACCCATTTACCCATGCACCAATAACTACCCCATCTTTTGTGCTCCCTTGTTTCCCTATAGGTAAATGGTAGGGCTACCACCTAAGACCATCACACATTAAATCCCATCAGTTTACCAATCCAACAACAAAACACCCCTCTCTTGCTAGATCAGAACAGCTTTTCTCTTGTGGAGGAAATCCAACCTACCAATTGTATTTTCCTTCCCCCTCTGTGGGGGGAAAAATACACCCTGGCAGCTGTTTGATAGCAGACTTGGCCATAAGACTCACAGTGTCCCTCCCTGGGAAGAATTTTATTGCCACAAGATAACCCATTTGACATGTTTTAGCCAATGATGCATGAACAGAATTTAAGAGCGCCACTTCTAAGAAAAAACCTTGAGGACTCTGATGTGACTCTACCATGTTTTCCTTCCACTTTGCCGTAACATCAGAAATGCGTCTGCACCCTCAGATTGTATCCTGGAATGAAGAAGAGATGGAGAAGAGCCGAAGGTAATCCCTGAAGAACACACAACATTAGAGAGAAATAAACCTCTCTAGACACATGTCCTTGACATGTTAGGGATATTTGTTAATGCAGCATAAGGTAAGCTAAACCGAGCAATACAACATGCCTCTAGATCATTCCTACAGCATACGGACGTGCTGTTAGACCTTCCATCATATGAGACATACAATAATCTTCTCTTGGGTTTATATATCCCTCCAACTGTTGCCTAGTTCTCTGCTCCTTTACAGAAAATCTCTTCAGAATTGTCATCTATACTCCAAGACTCTAATTCCATGGCTCCTATTCACCACTAAAGTTACTCCAAGCAGGCTGGTTCATGTAACTCACCACCAAAATTACTGTTACTCTAGTAAAACTTGCCAATGACGGGCAGGCTGCTATGTCAGCGGGCTCCAGACCCTGACTTTTCTCCTTTCTCTTCTCCATCTTCAGACTCCTCGTGACTCCAAATACCACCCATGTGGACTAGTCCAACATTTTCCTCCTCAGCTCGGACTGTCTCTTGAGACTGCCCTAAACTCAGACATCCACTCATCTATGGATATCTTGTCTTTGATGTCCTATATGCATTTCAAAGTCAAACTCTCAAACCGCAGCTCATCCTCAAGATTCTCTCCACCAAAGCTTTCTTCAATTTCATCCATGAACACCCGTTTCCTTTTCCATGCTTAGGTCAACAACTTTGGATTCCTTTCCTTTCCCCACATTCTCCATGCAAATCATTTGTAAATCTTATTTTCAAAAATAGAAAAAAAAACGACCACTCTTCCCCACCTCACTATTCCCATCCTAGACGTACAGTCATAATTTCTCATGGCGACTCTCAAGTGAGGCTTCTGACCAGTCTCCTGCTTTCTGCTCTTGCCCCTACAGGCTAATCTCAGCAAGGCAGCTGAAGTGGTTTCTTAAAACACACCTTACCATCTTAGTCACTCCTCTGCTGAAATGCCTCTGATTTCTCTCCATTTGTTCCCAGAATTAAAGTCAAAGTTTTTAATGGCATCATCCCACTTGGATTCCAGGCACTATTGCTATCTAGTGGTCTTCCCGAGCACATGGGAATGTCTCTACCCCAGGAACTTTGCACTGGTACTTCCTTCTGCCTGGAATACTCTTCTGGTACCTCATCAAGGCTTCCTCCCCCACCTCATTCAATTCTTTTCTCACCCTTTTCCTTTTCTGTGAGGTCAAAGTTGACCACCCTGCCTACATTTGTACTTTCCTCAGCAATCCTGATTCTCCTTATCCCCTTTCATTTTTATCACAGCACCCCTCACCTTCCAAAATAATATGTACCTTATTTAATTCTTAAATTTATTTTTCATGGCCCCCATAGAATATAAATTGCACTAGGCAGGAAAGTCTGTCTCTTGGGTACGTTGATGCTACAATGCTTAGAATACCTGATGTGAAAGAGGGAATCAACAACAAAAATAAAATATTCAAAAATAATACACTACAAATGTTGTGTTTGGAATTACACAATGCTATACTCCCGTGTAAAGCATGAAAATGAATATGTAAAAACCTTAGAAAATAAATTATTTGAAAAGCTGCATTTCAGGTGAGTTCAGAGAGAACCATTTACGGAGAAGTCAAGAAAATGTACAGGATGTGCTTCACCAAATACAAAAATACTTGAGATGTCCTGCCAAGGTTACTGGAGCATAATTATTCAGATGGCCCTTTGCAATCATGCATCTGGCTCGGTCTTGATTTGCTCATTTGGCTCTTTGTTTTTGTCACAGGTGAAGCGATATTTCATTTCCTTTTATTTCTGTCCTATTTTGGGGATGCCATCAGTGAATCTATATTCCTTCTGCACAGACTTGTAACAAGTTGATGAACTACAAGTGTTCTCTGGTCTCCTGAGGATCGTGCCTTTATTTCTGGCACCCCGTATGTTTCTGCGCCTCCTTTCCCCCAGCGTCATTCTTACACAGCCTTAGAAATCTCAGATTCCTAGAAAGTTCCTGAAAAGCTGGGTTTGGATTTGCCAAGATGTTACCATCACCTCCCCTGCATTGCCGCAGCTTCACAATGCGGCTGCCCACCTGGGAAGGGCATTTCAACGCTTATAAAGCCAACCTCGGTGTTTCACAGGAGGACAAATGCCACACCACCTCTGAAACATGCAGACCTGCCCTGCGTCTCACCGTCTCCAGGAAGAGAGGTCAGGACCTTCTTTCTGGGAGCCATTCCTTTCCAGGAAGCACACTTGTAGTCATCTCATCTGAGAGCCAGGTAGAGAGGGGCTGCAGTAAAGCTAAAGCTAGAGACCCAGGGAGAGAGAGAAGCCTCTCAGGTGAGGTATGTGTGCACGTGTGTTTGTGGGGATACACATGGACACTGGGACCAAGGCTGCAATCAGTAGAAGACAGGGGACGGCCAGGAGAAGCAGGCAGGAAGACAAACTCTCAGTAAGCTCTTAGTGAGAGACGGATGGGCAAGAGAAAGACATTATCGTGGCTTCTGATGAAAAACTAGTACATGTCATTATAGAACTTGAGAAAAAACAGAAAAGTTAAAAAAGAGAGAGAAAGCAGTACAGATAATTGAGCCACAAACAATGATCACTTTTATCCTATCTTATCATCCAAGTTCTTTGGTGGGGAGGGTGGAAGATTTGGGCATCAACTCATCGGGTATTTCTTTACGATGCTCAGCCTACAGCTGGCGTCTACTCTTTAAAGCTGAATCCAATGTACAACTTCTGGAATTTTGCTTTCATGCACCAAAAACCAGAATCTATTCTATCTTTTAAAAACTCTCTCTAGCCAAACCATGTAAGATGGGTCAGGAAACATTGCCTCCTTTATTTGGCGCCTAAATTGTCCCGCATTTCCTGACACAGTAAGATTATTTGTTTTGTCTTTAACACAGCTTTTAAAGTCTTTAAATTTCGGATTTAAAAATGAAAAAAAAAATAAAAATAAGACATGCCAAACATTTGTAACATTCAATTCAATTATATGCTCGTCTAGGAATTAAAAGAGATGGTTTAAACAAATTATAATAACCTTAAGAATGATCATTATGTAGGGTATTCAGTTTTTAAATGACACTATCTATAGTAGGTTTAATGTTTAGTGTCCTGATGTATCTGAAGAGGGTTTAGTAAAGTATCATGTTTTCACATAGTGTTAAATTATGCGTGGTGTTCGATGTTGACGTTATGGATGCCCTGCTCAGAGGTTTAACATTTCCTGTGTGTTCTCTTCCACATTTCCTTTGCTTATGAACATCAGCTACTAACTAGACATTCGGTGTCCCATCATTCTGTCATCTGTGCATCTTCTCTTTCTTCCAGGTTCTCAGCCCTTGCTCTGGCCCTATACTTCTGTGTCAGTCTCAGAGTCTACCTATTAGGTCCTCTCCTGTCTTCTCTGTACGCCCTATTCAGACTCTTGGTGGTTTCTTTTTTGTTTTGTTTTGTTTTTGTTTTTTTATGTGGCTTTGCCAATTCCATGTTTTCTTTCATTGTTTAAATCGTGGTCAAGAAAATAAACCAGCAAATGCCTGCCATTTTGATTCAGTAAACTCTCAGAAGGCAAGGAGTTTTTAAGCATCACTCAGCAGCCTGTCCCTGCCGTTCCGTGTTCATCCACGGCAGAGCTGACTTGCAGTAAGGGCTTCCTTCGTTCACGTATCCTGTGTGGAGGGATCTTGTGGTCCTCACATCCTTCAGAGATTCCCTTCTCCTTCCCATTATCCCTTGCTGGACACCTTCTTGTTCTTGTTTTGGATAATTCTTCTCTTCCATCTTACACTTCCTCCACTATTATGTTCATACGATGGTATTACCACGACACCTTGACCTTGAAGGGGACACATACACACACACACACACACACAGACACACAGAGCTTGCTTATGAAAAAGGCTTTGTTTTGTACATTGCTTCACTCCAATATTGTAGTTGGGCTAGATTCACTGGAGTAGAATTCTGTTGCAGTGTTTTGTGTTCACATGGGGTCATGGCATATCTCCAAAGACTTGCCTGGCTAGGCTAGTGCTGCCTCATGACGCTGACCACATATCGCAGACCTCTGCTGTCTCCTTCCATGTCGGCATTATCTAGAGGATCAAGAACTACCTGCATGTCACATTATTACTTTTACCACTTATATCAATGTCTAACCCTCACGCTCTTTGCAAAAAATTAAAACCGATGGAGACAAATGACATACATGTTCATGTTGGAGCCACTCATTTAAAGGAACACTGCAATGATCATCTTTCTCTTCTCTTTCCGTTGCTCTCCAAAGCTAAGGAGAGAAGAACTGTGCTTTGGCACCATTTATTTTGCTTAGAAATGAAAACAAATGTCCGTTTTCACATCCCCAATAATTAGTGGCTCATCCATCTAGCTTTAGAGCATTTTGCCATCTCTGTGATCCATGTTTTGAAGTCCAGTTTCTTGGGGTTTACTGTACAGTTTTATGTTAGTACATAAAATCTTATTGCTGACTAAAGACCGCAGTCATCGTTAAGAAGTACTGGGCAGCACGTCTGGAAAAGTCCAAACTGGGAACTTTAAAAAAGGAGAAAGAGACGTATTTTTTTCCCTGACAAGAAGACCAGAGAGGGAGGTTTATAACTCAGCTACTCCACAATGCCTCCAGGAGCTCATGGCATCTCTCTCACCGCTCCGCCATGTTTGGCTGTTGGGTTTCCATCTTGTCCTCAAGCTCGCAGCTCCTGATGTGACAATACCATGGAGGTCACCCACAACCACACAGGGGGAAGGGACGTAGTTGGTACAAGAAGTTTGAGTCCTTTTTTTTTAATAAGAAAGAAACATTTATCGGAAATTATCTCCATAAGACTCCACAGATATCTCCTTGGTCCCATTACTCTCTGATGCCCCCCACCCTCTACATACTCCAGGCAGGTTGGGAAAGTGTATTGGACCAGCTGAACCAAGTGTGTCCGGATCTCAGGAGTGTTCGGCTCTAAATGGGAAATTCTGTTGTAATGCTTGAGTTTCACTGAACTAATGTTCAATCACTTTTCTAATTAATCACAACCTTCATCAGAAAGCAACAGTGTCAACAAACACTCCACCACAAAAGAATAAAGCCACACCACACTAGTTTATGTAACACCCAAGAGCGAACGATATCCTGCTAAGTGCTAAGGAAGACATAAAAGGATTAAAGGCACAGTTCTGGTGCTAAGGATTGAAGGGACAAGACTTATGAAAACAAAACATTGAACGAAAATTATATAAAAATGAGGATCTAGACCTGAAAATAATATTATAAAAGTACTAATAACAGTCCAAAGTAATTGCACAGCCAATTATTGTTACAAAGGAAGGTTAATGATCATTAATTATTATCAGGAATTCTTTTCTTGTAGATCTTAAACCTCAGAAATTAATACAGAAAGTACAACAGGAAATTCAAACAATGCCCCAACAATTAAAAAAAAAAAATCACCTGGAAATACATAACAATCCAACAGCTCATGCAGAACCAGGGTCTATAAACCACCTTTCACCATTTTAGAGAGGACTGCATCGGTTGGACTGATGCTATTTGTGTTTGTAACAAGACATGCCCTTGGATGAGGTCAGACACTTCACTGTGAAAATTCAGAATAATTTTATTCATAACTGAAATGAAAAGTGGAGCCAAACTTTCTGGATGGCTGATATAAGAAATGCCTGATGGTTATACATCTATGAGATGATTGGATGGAATTCAAGTTTCCACGGATGGAAAATAATAATGTATGACTCTAATACAACAAAAAGCCACTACAATCAACTCACGCCATAGTCATTAAGCTCTTTGCCTAGGTGCCTGATTCCACACTACTTGTTAAAATAAGACAATGAATGTCCCCATTCCTGAGATTATCAGAACAGGAAAATAGCAGAAATAACACCAACATCAACAAGAATGTGGGTCACCCTTAAAAGAAGCACATGAAAGATTTTAGATTTTAGCTATTAAAACTGATAAGATGTTAAAGAGCTTATACTGAAAACTTGGCTATTTCCCAAATATTAATATAACATATTTTATTTCTTTAAATTTTTTTTCAAAATTTTATTTAAATTCTAGGCAGTTAACATACAGTGCAATACTGGTTTCAGGAGTAGAACTCAGGGATTCATCACTTTCATACAATACCCAGTGCTCAACACAAGTGCCCTCTTTAAAATGCCCATCACCCATTTAGCCCAACCCCCCACCCTCCATCAACCCTGAATTTGTTCTCTATCTTTATGAGTCTCTTACGATTTGTTTCCCTCTCTCTCTTCCCCCAATATGTTCATCTGTTTTGTTTCTTAAATTGCACAGATGAGTGAAATCATATGGTATTTGTCTTTCTCTATCTGACTTATTTTGCTTAGCATAATACATTCTGTTCATTCCACTCCGTAGAGATTCCTTATAGATTTGGGCACAGAAGCTACATATTTGATAGAAAACATCAAGCCATACCCATCTGAAACTCATTTTCTACCTCAGTTCATATGATATCTTTTCATATGACAGTAAGAAAGTTATCTTTGCATAAGACAGAAAGCCATCATATTTTCAAGACAATTAAGAAGGTAATAATTGCAGCCAAGAGATGATATCTCCGGTCCTTTGGATTATTTTCATGTTCTGGATCATTGGTGGTAGTGGGAGGGAAAAATACATTCATTTAAATTAACTTAAGGTTAAACACAACACCCTCATAACAATAGTAAAATATGGGTCTAGAACAAAATCTAAAACCAGTGAGGCAAAAGATTGTGCAATGTGAGAACTGGCATTCCTGTAAGGAAGAAGTAAAGTGAGATACAGCCACATTATAACTGCTTGCAGTTTTTGGTTCTGCTTCCCGCTGTGGTCAAGTGGGATGGGAGGGAAGCAGGTGGATATCATGATGATCCTGGACACAGCCAGCCTCTGTGCACCTAGATGCATTTTGGGTTTAATGCGGCTGGAGAAATCTCCAAATGTCAATTGAAATCCTGCCCTTAATTTGTCATGAGCAAGATTTGAATTTTAACAGGGACAACAGGGCCCCTTGCCCAACATCATTAATGAAGACACTTGAAGAGTGCTTGAAAGCATAAAAGTAGCACCCAGGGAGCTTTTTTGCATACTCCAAGGATTTGGCCAGTGAATGCCACACCTCCATTATAAAGTCAGCACCATGGACAGCTGATGACTACACAAGAGACTGCAAAAAACCATTCACAGCAAAATCATGTTCTTTTCCTTTTATTCCCCCCCCCCACCCATGAGCGAATTTAGGTATTGGTCCAAGTGATGGCATGGAGAGTATATGCTTCCTTTCACTTTTAGGGACCATAAGAGAATGCTGGAGACAGATTTCCCTGATGTTTGAGGGCAGTTTTGTTGTCTGAACATCTGGATGTCAGAAATACTTACCTTGAGATTGATTTTTTTTTTCTCCGTGAAACAAACGGAATCACTTAACACCACAAATCATGGCCTCTGGAGATGGACTAATTAGCCCTCCAACAGTTCTATATCTAAGGATCTCCCCATTTTACTTCTACATCTTACTCCTCCATTTTTTCTAGGCATTGGGATAGCTTTACAATTTACAAGTTATCTGCTAATCCCAGAACTTTTTCTCCTCACTTGTGTAGGTATGTGAACCTCCCCTTAGCATCTGCCATAATCCCTCACTCTCCTTGCTGCTGTCACCTTGAGTCCACCCTTGGGATGACTCCGTGTTTACCCACTCTCCCCTTCACTGCCTCCAGACCCTTTGTTAATCCTGCCTCATCCCTCACTGACCTTCTGCCCTATTCTCCTAAACTGGAGTTTCCAATTCCTGTCCTCCACCTTTCTCCATGTGACTCAATGCTGAGATCCCATCTCTCCAGAAACCAGGGTCAATCTTACCTACAAACCCAACTAAGCCCAAACTCTTTATTCCCACATTCCTAAATCTAGCTACAGGTTCCCTTCTGCTCCATCCTGAAATATACTCTGCTTTAGACAAGAAGGATCCTTTGTTCTTCTCAAGTTATGCCTCATACTTTCTTATTCTGACACCTTACTTACGATAGTCCCTCAACCATAATGTTGAATGGTTCCTCTTTGTATATTTCCTTTAGGAAGCAGTTAAAATTCACCTCTTTTATGATTCCTTACCTAATGCTACAATCCAGACAGCATTATCCTTCCCTCATACCACCATTACACAAGCCCAGATTCACTGCCTTACCTTCTCCAGGAAATAATGATATTTTCTTTTATTCCCATATTTTATTTCCCTTACAGTAGTAGGAACTGACTTATTACACATTTGCCCAGTGGCACATATTGCAATGATTTGTAGAGATTTGGAACTCAATAAATATTTGCTGATGAAATGAATTAGTGACTCGTAGAGAATGACAATGCTAGCATCAAGCTTATATATTTAAAATCAGAATAAATTAAGATTCGATTTAGTATTTATGGTGGAGTCTAGCGTTATTCTCAGTGGTGAAATTACACCTAGAGGACCTCTGACATTCTTGCCAAATTGCTGTCACTGTGTTCAAACAAAGTAAGAGGGATGCTCGTGAAAGAGAACTGAGTGTCGTAGCACAGTAGTTCATGCTTTGAAGGAGGACAAGTAAGGCATGGTCTCTACCCTCACGGAGTACGTGATACAACAGAGGAGCAGCATAAACAAAGGTAAGATGATGCGGGGGAGCAGCTATGAGATAATATATAGGACTGCATCATTAGCTAGAAAAGAGAAAAATGAGAAGACAGAAGAAACAATTTAAGAAAGTATGAGATGAGAGAAGACCAAGAAAGACTGCAAGTGGTGAAGGTTAATCTAGGTCTTAAAAGTGATTAATGAGGAAGAAATAT